>NC_045477.1:111246866-111869139 GCF_009650955.1 Corvus moneduloides
CAGTACATAAGCAATTGCCACAGCAAGGCCATGGCACCAAGGGAGAACTCTGGGAACTCAATGTTATCTTCTACTGCAGAGCCCAAATCTGAATGAGATGTGTTCTCAACAGGCCTCAGTAGAGAGGAATGATCCCTCTGCCTCCTAGTTCCATTCCCATCAGGGTACATTGTCCTTGTTTCACATTCTGCTCATCAGGATGCCCCACCTCTGTGGAAAAACACTCAGGTGCTTTTCCACAAAGCTGCTTTCCAGTCAGACAGACTGCAGCAGGTACCAGTGCATGGAGCTATTACTCCCCAGGTCCACAACTCTGCATTTACCTTTTTTGAACTTCTTGATGTTCCCATTAGCCTATTTGTCCAATCCCATTTATCAGGTCCCTCTGAAAATCAGCCTTGTCCTCCAGCATATCAACTATCTGCCCTGCAAATCTGCCTGGTCCTAGTGTCCAGATTTTAAAAAATCACAGCTTTGATTTCTGAGAGATATCACCAGTAACCAGCTGCCAACTGGAGCTTGTATTGCTGATATTACCCTTTGATCCCAATGTGAAAGCCAATTTTTGACTCACCTCCACTCAGTTGCCCATTTACTGAGTTCTTATTTGACTGGTTTAGCTCTAAGGTTACTCTGGGGGAATATGTCAAAAGCCTTAAAGAAGTTAAGGTATACAGCATCCACTGCTTTCTTGTTCACAGATCTAGGCATCTCAACAGGGATGGCGAGTTATGATTTTTCCCTTAAGGTAGACATTAAGGATAAACCATCTTCATTGTATTCCTGAAGTATTTACATGAATTTTTGGGGAACTAAATATATTTGTAATGAGCAAACTCTGGAAACTACACTATCTGAGGCAAACTGTCAGATATGATGGAAAAGACTAGGAGATAAGCATTTCCTCTTTTTTTGATAGCTTTTTACACAAATGAAAAACCACCTTATCCTTCTACCTTTTATATAGGTATTGTTATTCACCCTGTTCATAAAAATAAAATGTGACAGAAAAATATGAAATAATAAATGAGTAGAATTTTTTTCATGTGGACATACTCCCAGTGGCAGTGGAAACCTCTCTAGTTTTGACTGAAACCAGTGGTTTCACAGTTTCTGGAATCCATACAGCAACCAAAATTTAGCTAGTCACAAGAAGTTCAAGATTTGCAGAGTGATAATGCATTCTCATTGATAGAAACTCAGATATTGTTTGTTTCCAAAACATTAACTACAGATACAGAAAAAGCGACTGATTTCCCTATACAGCAGTATCTTTTAGATAAAGTTATATTCACTAATAAGTTGTTTCCATAACTCCTCTAATTACTTATAAAAGTGCCCTTTAGAAATTGCATTTTCTTAAAATTGTTCTAGAATTTTGAGTTCTATTCAAAGCCTACCAAATCAAATGCTAATGGGCTTTACATCAGACTCATGGAAAGTGACATTTTTGGAAAATGTCGTATGTAGGACTACAAGTGATGTACTGCACAAAGGTTTGATCTTTCTTGAAAAGTAAGGAGATCTATTTAATTTTTCAACACTAAAATCCAAAGAGGCACTATTTGAAAACATAGAAAATGAAGAGGATCCAAATTATGCCACCAATTCACTCTAGGAGCCTTTTTCCTTCTCCTAGAAAGAGGACATTAATTAAATCTGATTTTTCTGGTAATGATGGATTAGTCCTGGTTAAGAGCCAAATGTCTGCCCAGATGCTCACTAAGTCCCCTCCTCAGTGGGACAAGGGGACAAAACCAGGGAGATTGCTTAGCAGTTATGTTGTAGGCCAAACCATACGTTAATTTATAGCCAATTAAAATGATTTGAGTAATAAAGAATGAAGACAAACATTAAAACAATGTCTTAAAACAGTTTCAGTCCTTCATTCCAGACTCCTCCATCCTGCCGCTGAACAGTACAGGGAGGAATGTGTGCAGAGGTGAGTTATCACATAGTATTTTTTTCTCTAACTCGCCTTCCTTCTCACACTTTCCTCTTTTCCACTATGGTCTGTCCTACCACCTGAAGTCCTTCAGGAAAAAAATCTGTTCCAGTGTGGGCTCTCCACAGGTTGCAGTTCATTCAGGAAATATTCATCTGCTCCAGAATGGAGTCCCTTCCTGCACTGCAGGGAAATACCTGCTTCATCATGGTCCTCTTCACAGGCTGCAGGGAATACCAGCTCCAGTGCCTAGGGTATCTCCTCCTCTCTCTCCTTCTCTGATTTTGGTGTTCAAAATGTAGTTTCTCACTCTCTTCCCCTCCTCCTCCACCTGCCCAACATTTTTTTCTTTTTTTCTTAAATATGTTTTTCCAAAGAAACAGGAAAACTGTCCTGCAGTTGGCCCAATCCAGCCAATGGGAACTGGCATTCACTTCCCTCTTCCCACTCTGTTGCAAAAACCTTTACCACCTACACCCAGTACAGTGGTAATTCTGTTTGACCAAGCACTGAAGCAGGGCAGGATGCAGGTGTTCCATCTGCAGGAGCATCCCAGGACTGACATTCAGACTCAGTAGCTGTAGGAATCCCACCTGTCCGCCTGGTCTGGCATGCCTGTCACTTATCACACTGCTTAGAGTGGAAATTACTGGAAGGATCTGGAACAGCTAGATTCTACTGCTCAGTATTTTATGCTAAGGCATTCAGATAGTGGAATTTCAGGAAGTATCAGCCAGATAGGCATGTGTGGATCTATAGGTCCCTCCATAACCTTGTAAATCAGGCACTAAGTTCTTTAGGACATGGATAAATAATACAAGGCAACAAAAAGCACTGCATTGTCTAAACAATCATTCTGCAGGGATCTCCACCAGCCAGGCATTTAGAGATGATAGTTATTTCTACTCCTTAATCATTATGGGAAACAAATACATAGCCATTGCAAAAATCCTTTTAAAATAAAACTATATTTTTCAGTGCTTTGCCTGTTGTGAGATATTAGTTGTTTGGCTTAAATAAATAAGCTGAAACTCGTTCTGAAACAGAACGAGTCACTTATTGTTATAATATTGCGTGGTTTAGTATGCTGATTGCTTAGCTCTGCTTGCTTAGTCTGAGAAGCTAGATTTGTTGAAGCCTTAGGCCATAAGCTGGGGACCTTCACCTAGATATGCTTTCTGCTGTACTAGAGTAGATTTTCTTAGCAATTTTCCAAGTAACTGCTATAGTGCTGTGTTTTGTCTCTAGTATGGAAAGAATGTTGATAACACATTGATGTTTCAGTTGTTACTAAGTAATGATTATTCCAAATCTAGTGATTTAGTTTCCCAGGCTCTGTCATAGAGCAGGTGCACAAGAAACACAAACCAGAGCTGAGGCTACAAATGTCAGCAGAAGCTGTAACTCATCAAGATGATAGCAGTTAATGTCCCACCTAAATGGAAAGAAGAGAAAAAATCCAATAAGGTGTTAGAGGACCCCAGACCAAAAATCACCATTGAACTAAAAAGGTGTGTGAAGAGCACATGAAGGATGGGTGCATAAATTGCAAGGGCCTATATTCCCAGGGATTTCTTTGTTCTGGGTCCCTTTCTGGAGACACCCAGCTTGAGCTGACCTACTGCTGTACTGCTCTATTAAATTATTTTTTTTTCAATAAAATCTGATACTCTGAGACTCTGCAGCAAGAAATCCAGGGGTGAGCCTGAAGAAAGAGGTATCCCCTCTGAGCATGAGTGTGTGTGAGTGAGGAGTCAGAAGGGGCTGCTCTTGGCTCATTGGAGCCACCTGCTCTGAAGGGACTCAGGCCTCAGCAGTTGAAGTTTTGAGTGGTGGTGCAGCTCCTTGAATTGTGTAAGGATGTTGGGGCTGTGTCTTCTCCCTTAACTTTGGCCTGCTGCATTCTTTCATTTTTAACTCTGGTATGAATAATGTTACATAGCTGAAACAAGTTCAGTACATTCAAATTGAGTCTTACATATATGTGAATGTAAAGTTTGTATATGTAGAGCTTCCACATTTTTCTTCCTAAGTTAGATGGCAGATTTAAGTGAGAGCGGGCTAACGATCTGAAAAAGTAAAATGAACCCTTATCTGAAAAAAAAGAGGGGTAGAAGGAGGCAGAGGGAATGAAGGGAATCCTGGTGCATCTGTGTAATAAGGTGTGTACAGCCTTTTTTGTGAAACAAATTTCACTGTTATTCGCACTGAAGGCAAGGGAACTTTCAACTTTTATTCAATGAAACACCCACTTTCAAGCATACACTTGAATTAGTTCTTGTTCAGTGAAACAGACAAAGCTAAAGATAACTCAATGTAAGCATCTGCTTGAACCCTGCTGACTTCAGTGAGAAGTTTGCATTGGAATTGTTAAGTTTGATGACTTACATAATACTCATGGAAATCTCTTCAGCTCTTCAGTTTATAATACTTGGAAATGTAGCCCATATTTTTAATGGTATTTAGAATAACTGAAGTCAACAGAATGCCCTGAGCACACTTCTCACCTTCAGCAGCTTAATATTATGAATAAAAGTGAGTACTCTCCTAGACAGACACTAGTTCATTATTAGAAAGATATACTACAGATCAGAGTTACTTTCAAAGACACAGTAGACTTTTTCATAGATTTTAAAACTCAATTTTACAGTCCATATTCTGAAAAGTACACCATTATGTAACGTTATTTTGTGGATGGAAAATATGGGATGTACGTGACCATTGCACTTTGCAGTTTTAGTTGCAGAGATAATATATTTATTACTATTGGATTTACTGATCTCCACATTATATTTTAGTTTTCTAAATCCTTTGTCTTCCTATTTGACTTTGATGTTTAATGCATAATAGATACAGAAGATAAAAAAAAATGCAAACAAATCACCCCCATTAAAGAATTCATATATAACTTCACAAATATCAATTTACCTCTATCCAGATGTAATGATTGTGAGTGCATTAACTTTATCTTCCATTTCCAGCCCTACCTGGAAGCCCTACCCATGCATTTTATGTCAGTTAGTTTTTTCTGGGAGCTCTGTGTAAGCCCTAAAGCAGACAACCAGTTCTGGCTGAGCTACACTATAGATGTGCCTCTGCTCAGCCTTGTGCCCTATTGCCCTGATCTTTCTCGAAGGGCCCCCAGATCTGCCTCCCGTATGATGACTCTGGTCTTGCCTTGGCTCCCGGCTGAACAATTTCTAAAACAATTTCCCATTTGAGGATTCTGGTTCCACAAAAATGTTGTTTTCCTTGGAAACAAACTGGTTCTTCTGCATTTTTTATGGAAACCAGGCAGACAGAGAGGCTTCCCTGCCACCTCTTGCATGCCAGCTGGCACCATGGTGGGTGAAAGAGCTCCCTGCCCATCTCGCTGGACCTCACGGTTGTCATGGCTGTCCAGCTGCCCTGCTTCCCACCTGGCAGACTGCTCCAACTGCCTGGCTTCCTGCCTAGCTTTCTACCTGGGTAGCTAAATCCCTGTACAAAAGTTCTTGAAACATGCTCTATGTCGTCTCAAAGCAATCAAGTTTTCTGAAATCAAGTTATGCAATAAAGCAAACTTTTCTTTGTTTCCAGTAAGAAAAACAGAAATAAAAATGTAGAAAATCTGTCAACAAAACAAAAATTGCACTTTGATTACCTCTTTAGTTTTCACAGCAGTCTCTGTGAAAAAAAAAAAGAGACTACCATGGCAACATTACTTGTATTAGGAAATATAAAGGACTTTATAAGCCGTTTTTCCTTCGCTTAGTGTATTTAGTCTTTTAGTCTATTTAGTTTTTTTTTTTCTTTTAAAGGAAAAAAGAAAAGAAGTCACTCTGAAATGTTACAAAAGTTCAGGACAATCTCTCCCAGGCTTTGAGATTTAGTGTTGTCATTAAGTGAAAATAGGAATATATTTAAAATATCTTTATGTAGCTTTCTGTCTGGTAGCACCAAGAATTAGGATATTTGTTTAATTTGTTCAGTGTTATAGCTTATATATGCCTAAAAATAAACACACGCACACACAAGGTACAAACACATAATGCAGCTTAGACAAGGGGTAAGCCCCAGCTTGGAACTTTAATGCAGCTCCCAGGCTAGTGGGTAAAGGGTGCTGGGGTGGAGGATCCAGATGAAGTTTTTCTGAACAGTTAAGGCCTGTTAGTGCACTCAGGGCACTGAAAATGAGTCTCAACCCAGGGAGGTTTCCAACGGGCTGTTATGTGAACTCTTCTGTAAACAATCTTTCCACCTTGGTCTTTGGCATATCTCACAACAGAGGTCTCAGCCTGGGTCAGGGTCAAAGCACAGAGAAATCTGAGACTCCACAGCAGAGTGAGGCCAAACAGAGCTTTTCAAGGTAGACAGCTGTGAGGGGAACACTCCCCAAAGCAGCTTTTGCACATAAGCCTTCTTCTCTCTCTGTGGCATCTTACATGATATAGACACTGGGTTGACAAGAGCTTTACAACTGAATAGTTTACACATTTTCTTGAAGTACACGTGTAAAAATCAAGAAACAGATTTTGTATCTCCTAAGGTATGCATTATTAGAGCAGGAAATAAACCAGTGATTTATTCAAAGACAAATCCTTGATCTCATGAGTGAGAAAGTGAAAATAAAAATTAATTTAGCAATATGCCATTATTGCTGTTATTGCCCATGCCTATAGATCTGATGCAGAATTTTTCAAATTCAATATCATGACTTTTCAGTTATGAGGAAATCCACAATATTTCCTGTGAATTCAAGATATTATAATTAGTAGGGGTATTAGTAGTAGTAGTATTAGTATCAGCATCAGCATCAGTATTATCATTAGTATTATATTCTCCTTCGTTTCAATTCTTAAACTTCTCTTAACCTATGAGGATTTTTCCTTTTTTCCCCCTGATTATTCTCCCCATTTTACTGGAGCAGGATGGAGGAAATAGCAAGACACATTATGGTACTTAGTTGGTGGCTGGGGTTAAACCAGTCAGCTATAGTAAAATAATATCTTAAACCAGAATACAGCAGCTAGGACAGGGACAAGCAAAATCTCTGCTGTTTAATTACATGCTTTCCACAGCATTCAATGCATATACAGAATCTTTAAGCAAACCAATTAGTTATAATGTTCATCACACTTTGAATGTCAACTCCCCTTCCTTGAAAGTTCCCCAGGCATGTTCTCTGCTAAGCAAAGAAGGAAGATATCAGGTGGCTGTTTCTGGATGTTTTGAGTAGCAGCAGGCTCAGACACTATCCAAGATCATGCCATTGCCATCACAGCTTAGCTTCTAGGCCAAGATATCTAAGAACTTAAGAATGTCTCCAGAAGTCCAGATCAAAGGGCGATTGAGTCCAGTGGTGAGTCCAGGAGCCCTCAATGAATGCTTGGGAAGAACATTAGACACAGAAACTGTGTCATGACATTTCCCTAGGACACACTCTTACTCCAGGTAATTTAGTTCAGAGCTGAGAAGCTCCAAAGCTGTGCTTAGGCAATAATGGTTACAGTCAGTGTAGGAGCCATGGTATTGGAGCAAAAGCTGAATTCTGGGTTTTTTCTCTGCTTTTGCCAGTGTGCCTTTTTCTGTGAAAGCAGTGCTGATAGGTGACACACTTGGTGCCATCTTCTTGTAATCTCAGCGTAGGCTGTTACCTCCAGAGAGCTCAGCTTTGGGCTCCTAGTCATCCTATGGAGAATGATGAGGTTACAACCTCAGAATTGTGCTTGGTAATAAATACATTTCTGCCCCCTAACATCCTTCTAGGAACTGCCTCACTTTTTTGACTGGCTGCTAAGAACCAGTCTGTCCAATACCTTTCCCACCCTCTGTAAGAATTCTTTTTCCTTTTGATTCTCCTTCCACTCTTCTAAGTATTCCTCTCTTCTCACAAGAAGGGTGGATTACCCTGGTCCTTCCTGCTTAAGTATTTACTTTTGATTTTCTCAATCCAATGAAAATTAAGAAGATCAAGTGAGTCAAGGGATATAAAGGAGAAAGTAAACAGTTCATTTTATGAAAGAGGAAGAGGATAATATCTGAAATACTCTGTTGGAATAATTTCACATGATCAGTCCAAATTCCAACAGATTAGCAGACAGCAAGAGCATTCTAAATGAATGCAAATCTGTCATTTGTGCTTTTAGGATCCCAGGAACACAATATTTATTCTAATGGTAAATATCTAGAAAAGTTGCTGGGAAAAGAGGTAATATAACTATGTTACAGAACAAAACTGGAGGCACAGAAGACTATGAATTTTAGACTCTCTGGCTCTATGAAACTTTAAAATTAAATCTGATATGACATTGAGCACCACAGTCCTTGACCAGGTATTTTTTCCCAAAAACATATACAGAAAAAAAATCCTGAATTATTTTAAATTGCAATAACTTTGCAGTTTTTTGCATTGGATTTTCTCTCATTTAACTTGGTCTTCTGGCTTAAACTCCCACACATTCAAATTCTATAGAATATGACACTCATACCTGATGGAAAATACTGACACAGAAGTTTTCCTGTTTCTATCTTTCCTTCAGATAGTTGGATGACTTTGATTCTTATATAAATCCATATCTCATAAATCTTACAACTTTTTTTTAAATCTGGAATAAAAAATGAATACATTTTATACTAATTATTTATTGTCTCAATCTCATTTTCTCTGTTATTTCCTCCCTCATCTACAGTGTCAGTACAGAGCTGAGGTAACCCAATGGAGACCACTGAAGTTACGTGAATGTTACCCTTGCACGGGTCAAGAGAAAGCAGACAGTCTTCCTAAATGAAGGAAAGTAGGTGAAACTGAAGTGGAAAATATGAATATTAGATATCAAAGACTTATTGGAAAAAGCACTTAATGCTGTAAATCTCCACAAATAAGAAATTAGGATGTGCAGGAATTCAAAAGTAAGGTGACACTTACAAGGCAGATAAACATTTTAGAGAGGTGAAGAACGTAGCTTTTACTGCTAAATACATTAATTCAATCAAATAATTGAGTAAAGCCTTGCTCTATAAACCTGGTTATTACGCACTTGTTCAGTTCTGGGTTTGTTTGGCAGTGGTTTTGGGGTTTTTTTGTGTAGTTTTTTTTGTTTTGTTTGGTAGTGTTTGGCATTTAGTCTGAAACACCTGAATAGCCTCATTGTAATGAGATGACTGCTGTTAGCTAGATCTGGTGCTGTATACAAATTATAGTTAAAAGATCCAGCTCCCTGCTACTGCTAGAAAATTAGACAGTTGGAACATAACTGAGAGTTGCTTCTTCCCAAGCTCACCAGCAGCATAGTTTCATGAATTTTATCACTAAAATGCACAACAATGTACAGCAAAAACACAGGAGAGACTTAGAATCTTTAAGCTGTTAGTATATGCACAGGAATTAGAGAAAATCTTGTATACACAGAAGCTGACCTACTTTGTTTAGCAGTCTATGCTAAATATCAAAAAGCACATTCTCCTGAGGCATAATATTACTTGAAAAGTAACAGCACCTCTCCTAAACTCTTAGTCATTTATTTGTTACCAGATGGGTCTTTTCCACTGTGTTTGTGTATGATACAGCAGTTTTTGTAACAGAGATGGCTCCGAACTATTGCAATAAGTTATATAGAAAACAGGGAGATACAGAGAAAAAACACCAACAAAACAAACTTTAAAGAAATAGTCAAATTTTTAAAATAACATCAACGATTGGAAACATTCATTTATGGATAATGTTTGGGAATTAAATTTCAGAAGGAAAGTGTGTTGGAGAGTTGTCATGACAGGATGCATTGATGATCACAGATAAACTGGTGGGCCATAAAACTGGAGGAGATAGCAAGAATGCCACCACTGCTGGAGACTGCCATAATTACATATATCTATAATTCTACCATGCTGAATTTGCAGATTCTAGCAGCACATCAAGGGGAAAAAAGTTATGACCAAGGACAACGAATGAAGACCAGGTTATAAAAAATGTACAAATATAAGGGTCAAAGGGTTAAGAAAACATGGCGGTTTATCACTGAATCCTAAACAGGCCCAACACTGTGATTTGACTGTGAGAGATAAATAGTAATATTGGGATTGTTTTGAATGACCAAAAATTAAAAAACCCCGAAACAGTAAAAAAAAAAAAAAAGAACTATACATAATTATTTTATCCATCTTCATTTTTGTTTCATTTAAGGATAAAATTTCATACATTTATGAGTACGCCAAAGTTTGCATTTTCATCTTATGGCTACTCCATGTAAAAGAACAGCTAACTCAATTGGATTTCAACATCCAGAGGAGTGCTACTTCCCAGTGTGCTCAGAGCTGTCTCCAGTGTGCTCAGAGTTCTCGGCTCCTCCTGCCTTGGTCAGACGGATGCAGCTGCTGCAGTTAATTTCTGCAGCTCCAGTCAGCAGCAGTTCTTACAGAGCTATCTCTTACAGAGAAACCCAGCTGGATTCCTCACCACTGGCTGATCAGCAGGAGGTTACTGTGAGGAATGCAGACACCTGCACTCTGCAGAGTGTGTATCTCTGCACTGTGTATCACAGGGATGATCACCCTGCTTTAACCCCATGGAACACCAAGGCCCTTCCCCAGCCACCATGCCACACTGTGGACTTCTGCAGGTGCTGTTGTCCTGCTGCTCACAAGCCAGTCCACAGCTGAATTTTGTTAACAACTACGAAAACACACAGCTGGATTCATGTCCTGAGTCGGACACATAAAGCTGCTTGAACATAAACTTCTAGTGCCATTATTGTGTATTATGTTGTGGCTGACAACTATTTATCCAGAAGCATATGAGCAGGATAACACTGTGGTGGGATCAGGAACCTGTGTTTAGGCAGCTGAGTCATCCTGCTAAATTCAGCTCTCTACAGCATAAATGATTACATGGGGCCAGGTATCTAAGCTCCTGTTAGAGTCAATAGCCATCTAGTCGATACAGTCAATGGAGACACAAAGCTATTCAGCTCTCCCAAAGCAGCTATCTACTTTAGAAGGAGATAAATAGAACCCCAGACTCCACTGACTGCGCTGGCTACATGAGATAAAACAAGAACTCAATTCTCATGTTTCATCTAGAAGTTTGTCATGAAAAAGAGGCTGAACTTCCAGTTCTCCTGTTTAGTTTTTCTTGGTTTTTTGTGGGGTTGGATTTTTTTCTTTTGTTTTGGTTGGTTGGTTGGGGTTTTTTGTTGGTTTTGGTTTTTTTTTTTTTTTTGCCTAAAGGAGAAAAAAATACCTTTAGCAGAAGAACTGGTATCAGCTGAAAACCAAACATGGTCTATGCTTTCAAGTCATTCTTCATATTATAAACTACATCAGGCTGTGCTCCAGGGGTTTGATTTTCCAATCTTCTAGGATGGACATCTAAGAATGAGGCAACTTCAACCTCATTCAACTTCAACTGAGAAAATAATTGTTCCTCCACATGGAAGCAAGAATTTCAAAGTATGTGGGTCTCATTCTTATGGGATCAAGATGTGTCAAAGTGCACATTTTATAATTCACTATTTTTCTCAGCTTCTCTAGACTAAACACAGCCTTAGTTGGTCTAATAAATGGTACTCCTTTTCCCTCAGACCTTTGTACTAATATCTAACTGTAACCCACCAGAGTTATTGCAACACTCTCATTGCTCCTATTGGATCTGGTAGATGTAAGAGGCAAGGGCAGCTGATTGAAATTCAAAATGAAACTTCAGGGGTTTGAAATCAACAGCTGACTGAATCAGGAATGAATTAGGACCTTAGAACTTTAGGTTTCAGTTCCATGATGAGAAGCTCAGTTGTTATTAGACCATTATTATATTTAATTAATAATCCAGAAGTTAAGTCAATTTTCATCCTTATTTTGTTATTATAAATCCTACTGTTGCTTAGCATGTAGTTGTGTCCACAGCATCTGGGGGACATTTTTGAATTTTAGAAAAGGAGAAGAGTTATTTTCATGGAGAAGGAAGAGGGCTTTTTTTTTTTTTTTAGCAGCAAAAATAGGATTTCTCATTTTTATGGGAAATATCTCACTTTCCATCAGCTTTTAAAGAGTGTTGTGAAAAACATATTTCTAGGGAGTTAATGAAGTATTATACAAATTCCGTTTACAAAAAATAGCTCTACAAAAAAAATGCCTCTGTATTTGGTAATTTTTATGAAAAGTCACTTAGCAAAAGTGGACTACCAGAACAAAGAAAGGGAAAGAAAAAGATGTTAAAGTAGCCTGAAAATACAAGATATATATATATAGATAGATAGGAATTGGGAAGTAAAGTTTTGGCAATCTTGTTTTACTCATCTTCTAATAAATACGAAACTATTTTGTGGAGTTTATAAATTCAATTAATCTTTTCACTGACATTAAAACCTGCAGCAGGTCTTCCATTTGACGTGCACACCAGAGATGTGAAGCTGTATAATTATGAGCAGTCATTGAACAGAAGTTTAGTGAATTCGGGCAAAATGACTGAGCACCAAATGGAGTGGAAAATTCTATTATTGTGTATTTGGTTTTGGGTAAAGAGCTTTTATTACCTACAGTCAGATTTAGAGGCTACGTGTCATCTTTCTACCACTCTTCAAATTAATTCATTTTTCAGAGAGATCTTTTCTTTTCTTTACTTTACTTCACTCCCTGGGTGCAACCACACTGCAGGAGGTTGCTGCTAGTGATGTGGAACATGTAGCTTTGTTAGAAAATTTCTTTCAAAAATTCTGATGTAGCAGGAACAGAGAGAAAAGCTTTATAAGTATGTGATCCAAGAACCAGCTTCAGATTTTAATCTATTTGCATTTTAACACCTCATTCACATTTAAAGACCTGACCAGAATAAGGAAAAGAATGGCTAAAGGTTATAAAAGCACAATTTTATAGTGCAGTTTCTAATTTAATTACTAGGAAAAAAAAAACCAACCCGAATTACTCCTCTAAACCCAGGCATATTGCTGGTGAGATATGAGGAAAAAGCAGAGGCCGTGCAAAGACAAGGGTTATCTCTGCTTTCTGTTTCCTCGTGCAAAAGTATAGGTGTCTCATTTGTTCTGATTTCAGAGAAGACATATTAAAATTGAAAGAGAGTCTGAAATAATAGTTCTTAGTTACAAGCTATTCTATTTACTTTGAGAATTACCAGTATTCACACCTGCCAACACTCTACAACAACTCTTTTGGAGGCTGTTTCCCTTGTCTTGAAGGAGGTTTCCATTTACAATTTACCATTTTCTCACGTTCCAATCCTCGGCAATTTTAAATGCATTTTTAAATTTTAGAGTTATGACATTCTTTGAAGGCTGGATGTTTAATTTCATAGGAGGTGTTTTGAACAGTGGACTTTTGAACAGTATCCTGTACTGGATATTGTCTCTGTTTTCAATCAGTTTAAAATATTAATATTAAGAGTGTATGGAACAGTGATTTTTTTCAGGTGAGTAGTTTTTTATTTTATTGTGTGAATCTGTCAAACCCACCCAAACCCAAACCTAACCACTTACATAACACCATGCACAAAAACCCTTGTCTGCTTTGAAAAAAGGAACATCTGTAAATTTGTTTTGTGAGGGGTTTTTCCTTTATTTTTTCCCCCTTTTTTACTATAGCGTAGATTTGAATTTGTAAATTTAGATTCTAATGCATGTTGACAGAGAAGCAAAATTTTCATCAGGGTTTTTTTTTTTTTTTGAAGATGACTAAGAGTGAGGTAGGTAGATTGCTAAGGCAGCTGTTCCCCAACTCATGGCAGTCTCAGGAATGTCTGTGATTGGTTCTGTCTGGACAATGTCAGCAATATTTTCTGGCTTTCCAGTTGTGAGAATAACTTCTGTAGTAATAACACAAGAATGTCTTCCATTTTTCACTACTGGCAATATTAAGTGACAATAAAATTAAAGAGATATAAAAGCCATCTGACTCTTACTAAGTAGTGGTAAGGAGTCTCTTGATTGTTGCATTACATGTTTCTTAAATTCATGAACTCCCAGTGCATGACATTCAGAATTAAAAAGACAATCAGCAGCTCTAGCTTGCCTAGTCTGTTTTTGTGTTGAAGACAATTGGAATTTGCCTGTAAGTATTTCAACTAGATTTATTTAAATATGAAAGAATTAAGTATAAAGGCAGAATTCAGTTTACTCAGAAGAGCAAAAGAAAGACTGAGTAAAGGAAGATGTAGCTATGCAATAATTACAGTTTTCCTGTTTTGAAAAGGCAATAAATTTCTTAAAATTAGACAAGTATTTGTGGGACCTTCACAACTTAAACAAATTAATTCCAGTGTTTCAGATAAATAAAAAAAAATCAAACCAAATCAAACCAAACCAGAAACAACCCTCCCAAAACAAACAAAAACAAAGAAACAAACAAAACTCAAACCAACCTAACCAACCAACCAAAAATCCCCAACCTGTTTAGGAGGCAAACATTCCCTGTTTTGCAGGTTCACCATATGTTATTTTTTGTGCGCAACACATTCAGATATCCAATGTATTTAGAGCAATACTAAAATAAAAGAAGAAATTTCCTTCTTCCTTTCCCCTCCTCCAGACCTTCTAATACATCATCTTTAGATATAAAAGGTTAGGTTTCAAGCTAGATGTGTTGAAAAGGTCGCACTCCAATTTCCAAACCCAAGAGAACAATGAAATGAATGCTGGCTAGTCAGTTCTTTAGAGTTTGCTTTATAGACATGAGAGAAAGAAAAAAATGGCCAAATTTGGAAACCATTTCTCTTTCAAGAGGTCATACTTATTGGTGACCAACCCTTTACAAGCTCATTAGCCATTCTGACTTTTCAGGTTAGCAGGTATTTTCAACCTGGGTCACAATTAGAATTAGAATGCTGCTATAACATCTCTAAAAATGGGCCAGTATCTTCAAACATGAATAGCTAAATTTGTTCATTTTAAACTATATATAGAAACTGACATATAGGGATGCAGTTCCCAGAAGTGCTGAATATCCAAACCTTACTAGTTTAATGGGAGCACTCACATAAGAACGAAGTGCTCTATGAAGCTAAAATGTAATTTATTTTAACAGCACTCTTCATGCACTGGGGCACAAAATGCTTTTCAAGAAAAGCAAACTTCTTTTCTCAGTCATAACGTTATAAATTCAGCATGACTTTGGATTTAAAGAAAGCAAAGAGAGAGTAAATTTCATCCAAAATGTTTAAGAACCATGATAAGGCTTCTTACACATGTAAGGTCTCAGATTTATGATAGAAGAATGAGGAGAATGAGGAAATTGTCTTGAACATGATGTAAATGCTTGTGTTGTTCAATTTTTCTGGTTTTTTTTCTGCCTTATTATTTGGTGGCTGGGATAAGCCGTCATTCCCTGGTGATGTCTGACACTGTTGGTTGTCACCTTGGTATGTTTTTATATGCTGGTATGGTTTCTGTTAGGACCCTCAGGGCATCCCCAGCAGCCCTCCCTGCCTGCCCAGCCTCCCAGCGCTCCCCCCAACCCTGCCCAGGGCCCAGGACCACTGAGTCCCCTGGGCCACCAGCCCTTGTCCCAGCAATGTTGCTGCAGGGGTGGTCTCCAGCTGCCCACAGACAGATCTTGCCCCATGTGGAACTCCCAGGGGATCCCCAGTGGCCTAAGCTCACAGGATGTGCCCTGACAGTTTGCTGTTCTGTTTTAGTGACAAATATCAATACAGGAGCATGTGAAGAATAATTATGAAAGCTGGTATGCAGTACATAAAGTTCATGTGTTAGCAGTTTTATACCTTAGTTTTACGCAAAGAAAATAAAGTAGAAAAAATAGTTGGAAGGTTTTATTCAGTATCTCTTCAAAACAGACATCAGGGGCTCGTTATTTTATCAAAATGTACTTTCTTGAATCTCACCCAGATATGTTCTAAACAGCAAAATGCCGTTTCCTTTTACTTCATTGCAACGTAAATGGCGGCATTAATAAATATTTGCTGCTTTACAGAAATTACTTATTTTAAAAGAGCAAACTGATTTTCATGGACTAGCACATATGTAGCTGTGCACAACATTCACTTCCAAATGCTCATTGTCCAATGGAAAAAAGAGAAGAGATAAAAGTCATTGGGGACGAGAATATTTCTTCTGAATTTTAGCCAGAGGGTGGAATCCTTGGGTTTTTTATGACCTTTTTTATTTATCATTTTATTGACAAGTGAATGCATTTTTAAACTTTTATTCCTATAATATTGAACGAAAGAATTTAGGGATCAAGGTCTAGGAAGTAAATTAGAAGGCTCCAGTTCTGTATATCTTGGTGAGAGCAATATGTCTTTATGACATGTTTTATCCCAGCCAGCTTCTTGCTCACACTCCACACTCCCCACTCCTTGTCTCAGTGGGGAAGAGAACTGGAAAGAAAAGGTACATCTTGTGGTTTTAGATAAGAACAATTTACTGATTCAAACAAAATATAATCATAATAACAAATAAATGAATAAATAATAGTATCAAAGCAACAGCAATAATAATAAAAATAATAATAAAAATATTTTGACTAGGGAGAGAGTAGCAAAACCAGAAAGACAAGTAATGTACAATACAATTTCACACCACCTGCTGACCAATGCCCAGCCCATCCCTGAGCCATGAACAGTCCCCTTCCAGGTAACTCTCCCCAGTTCATATACTGGGCATGACATTGTATGGCACGGGATATTCTTTTGGGCAGTTTGGGTCAGCTCTTCTGACTATGCTCCCTCCCAGCTTTTTGTGCAGCTCCTCCCTGGCAGAGCACGAGGAACTGAAAAGTCCTTGATTTAGGGTAAGCACTGCTCAGCAGCAGCCAAAACATCAGTGTGTTATCAACATTGTTTTCATATTAAATCAAACCCATAGCACTGTACCAGCTGCTAGGGTGAAAAATGAAGTCTGTTCCAAACTAAACCAGGATATTGTGTAATAGCCTTTGAGTCTGAATAAAAATTCTTTTCCTTCAAAACTACCTCTGTAAATAATGCGAAGAAAGGCTAGAAATTTTGTTTAGCTGTAGTGATTCTAATCTTGTGTACTGGTTCATAACACTTTGACCTTGGACATGACACATATTTCTACAGCCAAGAACATGATCAAGCATCTTCTAGTGGTACTTTTGCCACTGTCATGATGGTCGGAGGACATGTGTTCCCAAAGAATGGTAGAGTAATAAGGAAACAGTAAACATTTCAGAAACAGGAATGTTCTGGCCTGAAATAACCTCAGCATGGTGAAATTCCAATAGGTCAGCCACGATAACCGTGCAGTGACACATGACAATGACAATAATATGCATTCTTGTATTTGTCTGGAATCCCATAGGGATTTACTTCCACTCAGTTTGTTTCAGAATAAATTAATAATAGGTTTTAAACTGTTGCATTGTAAGGCTAAAGGCAAATGACGGAAGGCCTTTGAAATCTGCCATCAGCATAGCTACTCCACCTAAAATTCTGACCAGAAGCTGTTCTCTTTTCTTTCTCCCTTTCCTGCTATTCCCTCTGGGAAGATGGGTGCTAACAATCAAAGACAGAGGAATAAAAGATAATTCCCACATGCAGTATTTTCAGTTTTCCAGTTTCTTTTGTTGTAATCAGTGCTTGAGTGAGACAGACCAAATGTCCAAAATGTTGAGTATTTCCTGACTTGCTTTTTTCAGTGACACATTTTTTGTGCAAATCCAGTTGTCCACTGGCATCCCTGAAGAGTCATGGGATAATAATGCCATGTACAGCCATTTCTGGCTCATTTGAAACAGTCCTTGGCTGCCCTTCCCAGCATGGCTGGACAGCTGACTTAAGCTCTTTCAGAGCATGCTGCCTCTGAAATGGAGCATGGGAGAAGCAGTAGCCAGCCTATTGGAGTAATCCACCCATAAGGAATTACATGCTTGCAACAGGATTGGCTAAGTCAGTTTAAAAGCATTATCTAACAGGAGGAGCAGAAAAATTAGGTAACTACATTACACCCTAAATAATTTCACATGTACGCAACTGCAGGAAGATCAAACCGGTTTTTGGCAACATGGCCTACCTACAACTTCCAGGCATACTTCTACCACTTCTCAGGGACTAACACAAGAGACAGAAAAGCAAGGAAATTATTTGAGGTTTTGGGCAACAGCTTTGCTTTGACCAGTGATACCCAAGAGCTGTTGACTAGAAAGGTAGAGACACAGCAAGAGAATGCTGGTAGGTAAAGGACACATTTCTTTCAGGCTCTTCTGCTCTGAAGCAGGAAAATAGCTTACTTGCTGTGACTACAGGAAAACGGGAAAATCATTCGTGTCCTGGGTGGTAGCTTAGCAGCATCACACTGACAGGCAGAGACGGCAGAGCTGCCGCAGTGCCACAGCAGCCCTGGGGCCGGGCAGCTCGAGGCTTCCTGCTGCCGACACACTCAGGCTTCATCCACCTCTCATCGCTTTTGGTTCTGCCACCAGAGGGCACGAGGAGCCAAACTTCAGTGGCTTCACAGCGAAACAGCTCCCCTTTTCCTACCGAAGGAGCAGAGTGGCTGATCTGCGCCTTGTCATCTCTGCAGTCCCTAAGCAGGGATTGGGAAGGGAGAACCTGGAGGTTTCCTTTGGGTAGTCATGGCCCCGCTCTGGTCAAGGCAGGGCTGTGAGGAAGTGGAGACCAACTGTGCTACGGTGTCAGTGGGACAGAAGCTGATGGCCCCTGGGGTCCTGGGCCATGGGCAGAGTTGGAAGAGTCACACACAGGGTGGCTGACTAGGAGCAGCCAGAGCTGGTGGTACCTCCTGGTCCCTGAGATTTTCCTCTGTTGCAATATACAGGTCACATTTCCTACAGAAGTTGAAAGCCAGAGGAAAAAAGAGCAGGAACATGTGCTCTTGGCCAAACCTCATTTTATAAAGATGGCCTAACTATCAAAGGAAAGACAGCAACATTTGAAAGGAAGAAAGAAAAAAGGCTGAAAATATCAAACATAACATCACCTCTTCTGGTCCCTGATTAATAAAGCCTCTTCAACAGCTGTTTCTTCACCTCCTGTTTGAAGTTTTTACATGCATGTTTTAGCAGTATGTTTCTAGATGTGTCTGCCAGAATATCGATTAAAAGACATTTCCTATGTTCCTGGGGAGGTGGAAAGCTTTGTTGGTGTAATTCCAATGTTTCAAGCATCTAAGAAGTTGAATGGTTGATGTCAGCAGAAGCCAAGTGTCACCATGGCTTGCAAAACAGAATGCTTACAGTTTGCACAATTCACTGAAAAATAACTTTGAGAATAATAAAGTGCTTGTCATCTGCGTGCTCAAAGGCAGGTGGATTTGGTGCATAAACACTGTTTTTCCAAAATGAAAGACAGTATTGTGCACATCATAATTCTGATGTGTTTCTGGACTGTACTTTTAAAAGGCAAGATGGGTTCAGAAAAAGCCATAGCTTTTAAAAACAGATTTAGTAGAGACCTGTGCCTCAGAAAGTAAACACTGTGAAAAATAATTTGTAAACCAGAACTAAAAGAAAATAAAAAAGCAGAATAATATTCACCCTGTTTTTCTACTAATAATACATTAAAAAACTTCCATCTCAAGTCTTTTAACAAGACAGTAAAGCCTAAGTTGTGGATATATTTTACATGTAACACCTTTTGCTACATGGATATGTTTCTAACCACAGCCTCCACATCACTGTCAGATACAGACCTATGGAAGTGAAACCTTCAATCCTTGTGAGACAACGGTTTAAAATTAAAGAAATTATGCATCTTTGAAAGACAGAGTACAAAGAGATAACTAGAGAAAAAGTGAGATTTGGTATCAATCAGTTCAATAAAGAAATTACAAAAAAAAGTTATGAAAGAAATATTTATGGTATATGAAACCAGGTGAAAGGTCGTCAGATACAGGTGTACCAGATAACATATGACAGTCAAATACAGGAAGGGAATTTTTTACCCCTAGGAACTAGAAAGTGAGCCCTGAGAAGCATACTTCACAAAAAAATTTTAAGAAACTCACAGTGAAAGGGAAAGAACAAATGAATATTTGCTGTAGTGGTGTTACTGGACTCCTTTGCTAAATACAGAATTTTTCTTGGCTGTCTCAAGAAAGAATATGCTTGTGTTGCCCTGGCTTATCTAGGCACACCTATGCATTCTTCCTGCACATTGTCCAATACTTCCTGAGCAATGTGATCTGGTTACTCACGTTTCTTCTCATGGACTATGACTTCTGTTTAGTTGTCCCAGTAGAACTTCATCTCACTTTTCCTGATAATTCTGTTCCACATGTCAAGCTTTGCTGAAGGTCTCTGCTGCACAGCTTAGCTCTTTAACATCCTGTTAAGCCTAGTTTTTGGGAACTGTCCCTTATTTCTACATCCAGATAGCGAAAAATGTCATCCCTAGTGTCTTCACCAGGTATAGATGGTATCCTTACCCCCTCCTGCTGGTTTGCAGATACCAGGTAATTTTTTATCATATGTTCTGTCACTACTTAACAGAAAAACCTGGAAATGGGCAAGTTCAACACTTAGAGGATAATGAACCCTCCAGCTTGTTTCACTAACAATTTTTTTTTTTTTCTTTTGAAAAACATCCTTTTAGTCTCCAGGTTTTTAATGAATTTGTTACAGCTTTTCAGCACATGTGTCTGGCAAGACATTAAGAGGACCTTCTCTTTCAAGGTATTCAGGGAAATTCGGAAATGTCTTTTATCAGGTCATCAAAAACAGATCAAAGCATAACTTTCCTCTGTCTGTGGGGAGGAGATCAACAGCTCCAGAAGGGGCAAAAGCTGTTCAGACATTGGGACATCATACTCCCGTTTCTGCCTTGATATCAATGCAAGTATTTCAGATCAAACAATCTGTTTTTATTTCTGAGTGCTGGCTTTCCAAATATGAATATGGAAAACTGCTTTTGCAGGTAAAAATGTCCTGTTCTCAGGCTAAAGCCTCTGGTCATAAATGTTTAAAACAACAGACAGTTACCCAGATGGTCACATACTAACATCTTCAGATACTTCTAAGAAGAGCATGTCTTCCTATGACACATCTGTCTGGAGGTAAGTTTTGGAACATCTCTCAGGGGTTATAAAGAATACTGCATACTTTGTGTTGAGATTGATGCTGCAACTCTTTCTACCATGACAAAATAATTTTGGATTCTAAAAAGGACACTAAGATGCCTGTGATAAGTATACTTAGAAAAATCTTTCTCAGTTTTGACACTTCACAAGCAGAATTAATGAATCATTCATTACAATCATATTTAGCTTATTTGTGGAAATAAAGGATTTACTGTTAGGACTTTAGTTAAGTTCCCCACAAATTTGACAAAAAGACATTTACAGAAAACTTTTTAATCTATTAATTGTGAGAAACTATAACACATACAATATTTTCAGGTATTAAAGAAAGTAACTGCTCACCATTCTCCAGGGAAGATTAAAAAAAAACCCCTTTTCCTCATGATAGCTAGGTAACCCTGCAAGAACAGTGATAAAGTAGTGTTGCTAGAACATATTGGTCATCAGAAACAGACCAGAAAAAATTGTTAGGGCTACTGTTGAATTTTTCATTTATTACCTATTTCCTATAGACCACCCTCTGCATCTTCAGAAGGGGCCTGCTTCCTCTCATCCTCCTCTTCTATGAGAACAATTTTAAGGACGGCACTGGATAGATTTATCACAGAAACCAACATGAAGCTCCTCCACAACTCAGAATTTGCTTTTTTCTGTTAGATGCATTTAGAATGATACCCTTAAATTTAAGGAAGAGGTTTCCCTGGCTGTGAGAAGCTGCATGTCTTGGATCTTGAAAAAATTAATGGGGTGATATGTTCATCAAATTGAAACTTACTTGTCAGTTCAGCTAAGTAGTCAGAAAACTGATGGGCCCCAGTTCCCTGTAGATTTTCTGAATATCTAAGCTGTGGATATCATCTGTGTCATGATAAAGGCAGTAGTCATGCAGCACATAGAAGAGAAAGCTAACATTGCACTCCAGGGCCACATTTCCTTTGGCATGCT
This sequence comes from Corvus moneduloides, assembly GCF_009650955.1. Lineage (NCBI taxonomy): Eukaryota > Metazoa > Chordata > Aves > Passeriformes > Corvidae > Corvus > Corvus moneduloides. The sequence goes on from NC_045477.1 coordinate 111,268,755, forward strand.
TCCATAGGGCAGCAGACAAAAGATCATTGACAGGTGCATAATGTGACCTTTTCCTCCTGGAGGAATACATTCCCACATCTAGGGGACAAAGCTGTGTCTGTTTCCTGTACACATCATCTGGGGTACAGAAGATGAAATGTGCAAACAGAAAGACTCAGAAATAAAGGTGTACACAAGGGTATGTTCATGGATTTCCTCCCTTTGAAAGGAAACCTCCAGGTTCTTCCTTCCCAATCAGCAGCCTGCTTAGGGACTGCAGAGATGACAAGGCGCAGATCAGTCACTCTGCTCCTTCGGTAGGAAAAGGGGAGCTGTTTTGCTGTGAAGCCACCGAAGTTTGGCTCCTCGTGCCCTCTGGTGGCAGAACCAAAAGCGATGAGAGGTGGATGAAGCCTGAGTGTGTCGGCAGCAGGAAGCCTCGAGCTGCCCGGCCCCAGGGCTGCTGTGGCACTGCGGCAGCTCTGCCGTCTCTGCCTGTCAGTGTGATGCTGCTAAGCTACCACCCAGGACACGAATGATTTTCCCGTTTTCCTGTAGTCACAGCAGGTAAGCTATTTTCCTGCTTCAGAGCAGAAGAGCCTGAAAGAAATGTGTCCTTTACCTACCAGCATTCTCTTGCTGTGTCTCTACCTTTCTAGTCAACAGCTCTTGGGTATCAGTGGTCAAAGCAAAGCTGTTGCCCAAAACCTCAAATAATTTCCTTGCTTTTCTCTCTCTTGTGTTAGTCCCTGAGAAGTGGTAGAAGTATGCTTGGAAGTTGCCGAAAACCGGTTTGATCTTACTGCAGTTTTACTTGCACATGAGCGACATGATTTAGGAATTGTTTTCATGTAAAATTGTGTCACTGAAAAGAAAAGGTCATGAAATTCTCAGATTCTTGGATGTTTTTGTCCATCTCACTCAAAAACTGACTAGGACAAAAGAACCTGGAAAACTGAAAATACTGCACATGGGAAAAAAACCCTTTTATTCTCCTGTCATTGTTTGCTAGCTCCCATCTTCCCAGAAGAAATACCAGGTCAGAGATTTAGGCAGTAAAATAACTATGCCCAAAATGAATTTTAAAGGCTTTCTACCATTTCCCCTTAAGCCTGTGGTGAAAAGCCTGTATTTGAATCTAGTTTTTCATGTATTCGGATAAGAACAGCATATAATCTTATCCTTGAAGATGATAACCACGCATACATATTTGCTTGCAGCTTGGATTCCACTTCCAGAGGAACCTTCTCTCACTGATTTTTGTTTACAGAGCTTTTGATCCATGTTGTTCCGCTGATAGCTGAGTCTCATATTATAAATGCACCTTCCACGCTCATAACATGGATTTCAAGGAAAATGGGATTACCTGTTAAAGACAGTTACCAACAGCAGAAATAAACATTTACTAGACTGCTCTGCAGAGATTTTGATACTGTAAGGTGAGCATGGGTACTTGAGATTATGTACAATATCCATACTTTCATTGTTTCAGTAAAATAAAGCACTGAGTTTCTTTTTCTGTAGTACCACATAGTTTTAAACCACGCTTTAATTCTGGTTACTCACTGTTCTTCTCGAGGATTTGTATCACTAGAAAATTTTTTTGGAAAGAAGTTGCGTGCTTCTCACAACCAGGGTTGGGATCCAATCCCTGTGGGATTCATGACAACGATTAGGATGCGTTCCTCTGTTTTTACCTCTGCTATAACATGTAAGGCCATATTTTCATAATGACTGGTATATAGAAATGTTTCCATATTAAGAATCAGACGTTGGTCAGTACATGAAATTATTCATATTAATCTGCATATTTGCCATAGAGATGTACTGGAAGAATATTGATGTATTAAGTAGTAATTTATGCAGTTGTCATATGGATGAGATATGAGTCTCAGACTTAAATCTTTTGCTCTTCTTCATGTCAGTGATGCTAAAAACAATGTTATACTAATGATGGTACAGTATAACTATAACTCTTAATTAACAGAAGTCTGATAATTAATAAATTACATTTTATGTCCTGGAGCCTTTTGCTAGTAATCATGATTTGTTTGGGGATATAAGCAAAACATGGTTAATGATAGTAAGCAGACTATGATTATGAAATTAAATGTAGCCTTTTTTTTTTTTTCCTGAATCCTATTAAGCTGGTTTCCCAGTCAGAAGCCCATAGTTATTAACTGCTGAATTCTTGAACTCACTAAGTGTAGTTTTTTTGGGTTGGGTGGGAATTAGCAGGTTTCTGATTGTTCTAGAAAACAGGACTGAAGGACTAGCAGTGCCATAATAGTATCACCTGACTCTCATTGCAAAGTTTTATCTTGCTTTTCTTTGTGAGACAGATTTGTTATTCACTCAGGACAAAAAGATACAGCTGCGCTTAGAATATATTTTGGAAAATAGAGGGCAAAATACAGGACACAGGATTTAAATCCTTTCTGCCACTACCTCCGTTTTCATGTTGTGACATTTTATACAGAAGGTGGTCTAAAATGTGTTACTGACAAAACACAACAAAACCAGAAACTTTTCAGGCAACCTCAGACAAATTTCAAAATCTCTGTCTCTGCATTACAAAATCGGCCATGAATTGTGCAATTGAGCTTCCTGTATTTAGGGAAGTTCTAGGGGTTGGCACAGCCCTCTTGCAAATAATGAACCTCATCCTGAGAAAATCACCTTCCCCATTGTTTTATCTCTCCTCCTGTACCAGACAAAAAGATTACTCCCACACTTAATAGTCACATTATTTGAATTTAGAAGGCTCCCTTCTTCCATAAATCAAGATTTTAACTTGAAGTAAAAAGCTGTAACAGACATCTGGTCCCATCTCCTTCTGCTTTTGAAAAGACTCCCTGGATGGGCTCTGGGTCTGATTGATAATTGCTTGTCTTGACTGTTGGCAGATGGTGTTACCAGCCCCTGTTCCTGCCAGCCCTGTTGATGCTCTGAGGGACTGCAATGTGGCCAGCGAGGTTGTGCCCCTGCCTCATTCCCCACCTTGGAGCACCTCTGTTCTTGCACACCTCTGGTAGGAATGTCCTGGAACAGTTCCTGCTGACCTGGCTGCATGTTACCTACCTGCGGTTTGGTTCTCTCTGCCATGAAAATCACTTGAAAAATACAAAAGGGACTAAATCCAGCAGGAGATGCCTGAGGGAATTTCTAAAACTGGTTGAAATTCACACCTGGAGAGATCCAGCATGAATTAGTCCAATAATTGGTTGTGCAGGCAGAGAGGAGGTAAATCAGCCACTTCAGCTAAAGTCAATCTATTGTCTCTTATCAACTCATTGTCTCTCAGCTGGGGACAGTTGAGGTGTTCCTGGTCTACCCAGGAATTGACCACTTGAGTGCCCTGGGTGTGCATAGGGGCCCAACACTGCTGTGGTACTCACCTGCACCACAATTATAACTACAGAACAAGCATAATTTTATGCTTATATGTCACTAATTGTACTCTTGTTGCCAAGTAATTTGTACAAGATTGTCAGAGTCTTCCAGAAGGTAAAAGTGTCAAATGTTCAGTTTAAGTAAAGTATCCGCACGTTTTTACACCTTTCCACAATTCTTTTTTAGCAACAGTATTATTTCAATATTTCTAACAAAATTCAGGACTAGGAAATACTTATTTCTGATAAAATTAAGCAGTTCAAGACAAATAAATATTATTATTATTATTATTATTATTATTGTGGTCTGTAAGGACTATTTTCTTTTACAAATTGTTTGCTTACAAAAAGAGGTGGAAAGCTTTTAAGAGCTGAATGAAAAGCAAGATTTTTTTTTTTTTTTTAATATATATGTCACTATTTATTTTTGTCAAGAGTGTCAAGAGTATCTTAAAGAGGAGATGCTTTACCTTACAGACAACAAACCCATATTCCAGCTTTCTGGTAGCAACAGACTAGGTCCTTTTGTCTCATTGGATTAGGGAAGTGTCACAACTGAAGGATAGGGTAGCATATATAACTTAAGGACACATTTAATCTGATTTTAGGGGCTAACTGGGCCCAGCTCCCTGTGTATGTACAGAGTAGCCAATATATCTGGAGAACAACTTGTATTTATGTCATCTGTGGAAGATCATGCATCATGCAAGGTGATTCAGATGTACAAATCCTTTAACATACCCCTAGATCTCAGAAATGGTGTAAACTGTGAGCTAATAAGTATATTCAGTTCTGAGTCATTCAGTTCAGTATCTGAATGGTTACTGATAGAACTGAATGGCACTGAAGAAATTCTTGGTAACGTGGAAATTATGAATTTTACATACCAGAGTCTGAATGATACCTGTGAAACAGGTCAGCTGTGAAAGCCGAGTCTCTTTTCTGAGGATTATAATTTTAGATGGATTCTCTGGCAGTTCTAAGCTCTTCCTCCGTTTTTCCATCTTTGCAGTTGGTGAATGGACCATGGCTATTTGAAATGTAGTGAAGAGAGAGCGTCTATGTAAAATTAATCTGGCAGTTGTTTATTCTTCTTGAAACTGTTCAGAGGACATTACAAGTATAAATGCTTTTTATATGAATATATATCTTTAAATAGATTCACAGCATGTAGTTTCAAGCATCTATATATGAAGTGGTCATTTTATGGTCCCTTTAACATCAAGAAAGAGGAAAAAAATGAAACATACAGATTCCTACCAAGCTAGCTAATTTTAAATATCTACCTTAAGATGGTCAATCATGCTGTGAACCTTAATATTCACACTATTGAGCAGTTTATTATTTGACACTGAATGTAAGTGAAACTAGAAAGACCAGTGTGTGGACATATATCATAGAATCAAAGAACCATGAAGGTTAGAAAAGACCTTTAAGATTATCAGTCAACTGTCAACCTAGCACCATCATACTTACCGTCAAATCCTTCCTCAAGTGCCATATCCACACCTTTTTTGAATACTTGCACTGATAATGACTCCTTCATTTCCCTGAGAAATCTGTTCCAATGCTTTAAAAATCTTTCTGTGAAGAAATTTTCCCCAGTATCCAATCTAAGCCTCCCATGGCACAACTTAAGGCCATTTTCTCTCATCCTGCCACTTGTTACTTGGGAGAAGAGACCAACACTCCCCTCAGAATAACCTCCTTATAGACAGCTACATGTGATTTCACATTCCATATCACTTCCATGGGAGGACTGTGAAGTTGTGCACTGCACTTTGTACACAAACACAAAGACTTCTTACACAGGTCTGTAGCAGAAACATGACAGTTGTTTTTTTGTTTTGGTTTGGTTTTGTGTGTGGGGTGTTGTTTATTTTTTGTTTTGCTTTTGTTTTGAGAGAATGATCTTGGAACTACGTCAGATTCTTCACAAGAACATCTTGGATTTGGTGAAAATGAAACATGTGGGGTTGAATGTGTCCCAACATGAAGTTAAAGCTAAAGCTAAAGAAACTGTGTCAACTGTGTCTGTAACTTCTGGTGAGATTGTAACTATATCTAAGGGCCACCCAAATGCCTTTGGCATAATCAGAGGACCTTCTCTACACAGCAGTGCAAATTTTTAGGTATGGACAAGTGCAATGTAATTTAAAATCCACAAATCTGCAGTGTTATCTCCATAACTTTGACAAAAATGAGATTAGGGAGCTAGAGGAATCTTTGCTTCCCACACTTTGGCCTTTTTATATCTTTTTATTTCAGTATGTATATATTTATGTTAATAGAATGAAAATTTTGGTCTTATACAAGTTGGTGGCAGTTTTGTTACTGAAATGTCATTCACTTAATGTGACAATGACTTCATCCTTTGCAAAAGAGAGCTCTGGGACCATTTTCCATAAGTTTTCTTCCATACCTCCTCCCTCTGCTTTCTAATCTAGTCAAATCTACTCTACTCTAATTCAATCTTTCTGCTGGTTTTAGGAATGTAGAACAAGTGAGAAGATGGAAGAGTCCTTCTTCTGTGGACTTGTTTTGATAAATTTGTATAAGAGATTTTGTATAGTTTTGGTGTGGTTTTTTTTTTCCTAGATTTTTGTATATTTTATTTCCATTAACAAGATACAGAACAAAACTATATATATATGGGAACAAAACTATAGATACAAATAACTTGCTTTCCACACTTTCCTGTTTACTTTAATCAGCTCAGTGTTTTTCTAATATACTCTGCTGAAATGGGACAGGGTACAAATAAAAATTTTGTTAACAAGTGAGAAAATGCTGTCTGTAGCAATGCCTTTGGGCAAGACTGTCTTAGAAGAAATGGATCTTAATTGTGGAAAATGTTTTTAAATAAATAGAATTACATTGTTTTAAAATCAGATAATCTGTTTATAAAAAAAAAAAAAGCCTGCTGTGATAGTTTGACATTCTACACTCACAAAATGACTACCTATTTAGATGTTGTTTAAAATACAAGGTTTATATTTTAAAGCTGTGTTGACAGGGATGAAGCAATGGTGGGAGAGGTTCAACAGGGGATCTCTCTAAGGAGATGTCAAGTGGGGATGAGTACACTACAGCTTTGCTGCATGTCACCTGATTTCTGCCAACAAGAAAGGCTTTTTGAGTGAGGGGAAGCCAGTGCTGGATGAATGAGCTTAACTGGTGAGAAGGTGAAGGGGACACGTGTGTCTTTTTATGGCTTTGCATATTGAAAATACCAACTGTAAATTGCATGTGGGGTGGTATGGTCTCAGAATATCATACCATGAAACTGGTCCAGGTTTACATCTGCTTCACTATAAATATCTGTGTTATCTTGTATGGAAATGTGCATTAATAGATAATATCTAATATGGCAATCCAAAACATACCTATTTTGTTACGTTTTGGGTATCCCAAATAGAATTTAGCAGATTTCCCTTACCACCAGAACTAATAACTGGTTGAGTTACTGCTTATATATAATATATGATTTGCAATAGCTGTGCAATACTCAATCTGGTTTTCAATCTAGAAAGGAACTGCAGAGGACTTTATGGGTCATTTACTTTGCTGGAAATTCCAGAGAAATAATAAAAAAATACCTCCACAATTATTGAAGACCTTTCTGATTTTTTTATTTTAAATCAAAGAATTCTGTATTTTAATTCAAAGTAATATTATTCAAGGCATTGTAATTCAATAATGTTAATTTTCTGTAAGTGCATTTAAGGAAAAAGGGAAGATCATGTTCAGACACAGGGTTTAATGACTTAATATTCAAAATAAGTATCTGTTCAATGGTTCTTATAGAATAGCCTGCTCCAATGCCATTAGAATAGAACAGGTCTGTAACAGGCCATTTCTTATCAACAAGTCAAAAAACTTCTTTCTTCAATAAAATTTTGATGCTTCATATTGTTGTCTTGTACACTCCTCAACTTTTAGCATGCAAGGAGCATCACATCAGACTTATGCAAACACAGAGTTACTTAGCATGACCAAGAAGATGCCTTTTCCTTTTTTTTAATAGAGGCAATCATTTTACTACTTATTATTTCTGAACTTTAACCATGAGTCCTAGAGTCCTCATAAAATCCTGTCATTGCATGCTCCGCTTGACAGATAATGTTAACCCAGATCCTTCCTCCTCATGTCAAAAATACTGGAGGGGAAATGCAGAGCAATGAAAATACAGGTCTACCAGGAGGAAGGCAGGACACCATTATTAATTTCCTTTCAGTCCCAAACCATTGGCTTCCATCCCTTGCAAAAAATCAGCACACAACTAGCAATTATATAAGAAGCTCTTGCAAAGTACAGGAAGGGAAATGAACTCCATTTTAGCATCAAGGATGTAGTCTGATGGATATGCAGGTAATAAATTGTTCTCCAGGTTTGTTGCTTCCCTTACTCTCCCCAGTTTCCTTATTTCTGCATATGGATTATAGATATTTTTCTCACAGTATCCTCCTATTTTCATTCCTGATTTTGAGGCCAAGGTGTTAATGCTTATTCTACTTCTATTATATACTTATCTTCACTTTTGTAGAAAGGATATTTTAGATTTGGTAAAAAAGCTCATAATTTTTTAAGCAAGATAACTTCACATAAATTGGTGACAGACTGAGTCCCTACCCCAAATTCATCATCAGAGTAGAGTGCTAATTATGCAGAATATAAAGGATGTGAACGAAAGTAGGACTAAAGGCCAGAATTTTCAGTCGTTTTGTATAGTTCAGCAATTTGCAATCCTTGTTTTAAATTAGACAACTGAGAGCTCAGAATAATTTTTGGCTGTTATGCCCAAAGTCTTCAAACTTGCAAATCAACTATGTTGTTTATTTTCTTTGCCTTGATATTTCAAACATCTGGTCCTTCCGTATTTTATATTTGAATTTTTCTTTTTTTGGCTGAGATGTCCATGAAATTCTTTTTATGTGGGAACATGTTTTAAATAAACATTTGCAACTACATAAGACAGAAAGGAACATAGGTGGATGTTACAGTGGGGAAACGGCAACACGTGTATCAATCAACGAGGCCAGTGGAAAAGAAATATATATGGACTGATTCTTGATAGATATTTCAGAGATGTTTATTTCTCCAGCTGCATGGCCGGGGCTCTGCCGAGGAGCTGCGGCAATCACAGGACCCGAGGGTCCTTGCCCATGCAGGGGAACACAAAACAACCAATGGGGAATGAGGCTGACCAGGGGCAGGGAAACCCCGTGCCTCCCCTCAGGGCCCCTCTCCCAGGACCACATGGCAGGGGGGAAGGGACCCCGACATTTCACCCATTTATTTTTAACAAAAAGAGATTTAAACTTTACATTGAAAACAACTGGATAAACATAACAAGAACAGTTTCAAAACAAAACAAGCCACCCTTCTGAATCTTTAAATGTCCAAACAGATTCTCTGGAACATCTTGAGGCTGACAGAAGGGAGACAGGACTCTCCGAGCATGCTTTGTGGAGAAACCGAGGCAGGAGAGGGTTTCTTCCATTTGTACCTGTTGGAACTCTAAACAACAATAGCTAATTTCTTCCCTCATCCCCCACTTGGCATTGGAAAGGGATTTTTGGGGAAACTATTGGCAAAGGCATGGTTTTGTGAGGGAAACTATGTGCGAAAAAACTGATTGGGAATACACTGGGGGTAATAGGACATAGGGTAAAAGGGAAAGGTGGGATTAGGAAAGGGAGACTGTAGGGGGGGCTTATAATTGAGATACTGTCTAACATGACTACGATTTTTAGCATATATACTGCCTTTTACAGAAACACCATCAGGCCGAGTGACCTCTGCTGCTTGAAACCCTTTTCTACCTTGCACAATTTTGAATTCCACTACCTCCCCATCTCCCAAGCTTGGGATGCATTTTTCAGGGTTATTCTTTTTAAAAGCAGTTCTATGAATGAGTATGTCTTCTTGGTTGTCACATCTTGTTATAAAACCATAATTTTGTTTAACATTATTGTTGGGGTGGCTCAGCCTGCTCTTGGGCTGAAACCATCAAATGTCAATCAAACCAGGGCCATCCACTGGGTGGATTTCCCCACCCAGGACAGTGGATCGGAAGGCGGACCAGAAGAGATCTAGGTTACCTTCCCCTGGGTGGCTCCCAATCTTAAGTTACCTCCCCCTGTTCCAGAAAGTTCTCCCTTTCTTAGTTATTAATTGGTTCCCTGTTATGACTCCTGCCTCCCTGTTTTCCCCATTTGTTCTGAAAAATTGTATCCTCCCCTCTGCTTGTACCCCATTGGTTGTTTTCTCTTTCCCCGCCTTGCTCCACCCCCATAAAAGGGTGTGCCCGCTTCTTCTCGAGGCTTTTTCTGGTTCATGGACCCTCCTGCAAATAAACCTGTTGGAACCCACACGAGAAGCCCCTCCCGCCTTCTTTGCCTCCGGACTAACGCCAGCCTGATCATCGGCTGCCCGACGCGCTTCCTCTGAGGAGGAGCCAGCGCACGCACCCATCCCACGCCGATTCCACTGAGCCGTCCAGCTAGCCATGGAGGCTAACGCTGCGTCCCCTCTGCCCGAGGGCACGCCGAGGCTTGTGATAACAAGCCCCTGGTTGCATTACATTATACCATTTTACTCTTCCTAAAACCTTAGCTATGATGATTTTTTTCTTTTTTCGAGTGGCTGCTGGTTTCTGTCTCGCTGTGTTTTTGCTTTCTCTTTCGCTTTCACTCGCTCCCGCGTTGGAGCTGCCAGGGCTGCTTGTGCCTGCATGCACTTCCCGGGGTCGCATTCAGGGCCACGCAGGCCGGGCTGGGCTGCGTCGCTCAGCTCCTCTGCCGCTGCCTCTGCTCTCAGCTGTGCTGCCGCTGCCTGGGGCCGTGCCCAAGTCAGCTGGGCCCCCGAGCGATGAGCCCCCTGCGCCCTGCTCCAGCACGCGTTTCGGCTGGGCGCGGGTCTGCTCCACCGCCACCGCTGCCAGCCGCCACCCGCACGCCACTCCTCTCACGGGGCTCAATCCACCAGGTGCTGCGCGGGGCCAGGCGGGCTCCTGCTGTGCTTCGCTCCACTGCTGACACTGCGACTTGCCTCACTCCGCCCGCGCGTGGGAACTGCCTCGCTGCTGCTTTCAGAACACTCGGTCCACGTGGGCGAGGCCGCACGGTCCCTGAGCCAGGCTTCCCTTTGCCAAGACACAGCTGACATTGCTCAACAGTCTTGGTAATTAAATAATATTCACAAAAATATTCTTCCATCGGCATATATTTTGACTCAGAAATTAAATGTGTCCAAATGGTCTTCCAAAAGTCTTTGGTAAGAATCAAATCCCAAGAAACGTAGAAAAAGTTCTTAAACAACCATGAAAGGAAGTGTTTCAGTTCATTTTGAGCTTGAATTAAGCTAAAATTTACAAATCATTGTACAAGAATCTTTTCAAGTTTAAGATAAATGTCCATATGCGGCTCGGAGAGCCAAGAGTCTTTCCACGGTTCCTCCATAGTTTAGAGATGGAACAGCAAAACAAAACAAGAAGAGAAATCCAGAGTTTACTCACAAATCAGTCGCTGTCCTTCGAGATCAGGGATCGTTCTGCTCACAATTCTCTACCATTTGTTACAGTGGGGAAACTGCAACACGTGAATCAATCAATGAGGCCCGTGGAAAAGAAATATATATATGGACCGATTCTTGATAGATGTTTCAGAGAGATGTTTATTTCTCCAGCCACATGGCCGGGGCTCTGCTGAGGAACTGAGGCAATCACGGGACCCGAGGGTCCTTGCCTGTGCAGGGGAACACAAAACAACCAATGGGGAACGAGGCTGACCAGGGGACAGGTAAACCCCGTGCCTCCCCCCCAGGGCCCCTCTCCCAGGACCACATGGCAGGGGGGAAGGGACCCCGACACGTAGATGGATGGATGGATGGATGGATAGATAGACAGATAGATAGACAGATAGATAGACAGATAGATAGATATCTTAGAGAGCCCTATCTGTTTTCATTAGAAGTGTTTTAAATAACTGTACTGTGTTTATGGGGCAACATTTTGCTAGCAGGAGGGCTGCAGGGGTGACTTCTTTGAGAAGTCATACAGAGCCAATTTCAGCCAGCTTCAAGATGGACCCACCACTGGCCAAAGCAGTAAAGTTATAGATGGACCCACCACTGGCCAAAGTGAGTAAAACAGTGGTAGTGGTAGTACCTCTGCAATATCCTAGTTAAGAAAGAGTGAGAAAGAGCAGCTGGGAGAGAGTAATGAGAATAAGAATGAAATGGCCCTACAGACACTAAGACTGGTGAAGAAGTAGAGGATGGGGGTGCTGCAAGAACTGGAATAAAGATTTTCCTGAAGTCCATGGAGAAGACTAAGGGGATGCTGGTTGTCCCCTGCAGATGGTGGAGCAGATATCCACCTGCAGGCAGTGGATGTGCCCTGAAGGAATCTGGAGCCCATGGAAAGCCAACACCAGAGCAGGATCCTGACAGGACCGAAGCCTATGGAGAGCAGCTGGACAAGATTTTCTGGCAGGACCTGCTACCTCTGTACCTAAAAGACTGAACCCTGTGGAAATGACCCATAATGTAGCATTTCTTGAAGAAATGCCTGTGTGGATGACCTGCATCGGAGTAGTTTGTGAAGAACCATATCCTGTGGGTGGGACCTCTCATGGAAGCAGGGGAGCAGCCTGAAGAGAAAGGAGTGGCAAAGTGTTATTAATGGAGTACAATCCCCATTTCCTTTCCCCCTGTGCTGCTTGGGGAGGAGGACAGGAAGAGGTAGGAGTGAATTTACCCTAGGAGGACGAGAAGGGTAGGGAGTAGGGGGAAGGTTAGGGTTTTTCTATTGTTTTGTTCTTATTTCTCACTATTCTACTCATTTATTAGCAATAAATTAAATTGTTTTCCCCAAGTCAAGACTGTTTTGCTAATGTGTATAATCTCCCTGTATTTGTCTTGACCATGAGCTTTTTGTTGTGTTTTCTGCTCCTAGTGGATGGAAGAGGACTGCTGGAGAGACTACTGGGCATCTGGTGGCCAGCCAAGATAACCCACCACAAGTTGTTAGATATCCCAAAGAAAGACTTTTTATAAAATGAAGAATTGGAGTCTGTCTACATAATTAGATATCATTGAAATTTATTAAACATTCAAAATTATGGCACCATTGTGGGCCACTATTTTAATCAGGTAGAAGCAACTTTATTGTTAGAGATGTTGTGATGGAAAATGTGCAACAGTATTCAGACTTTTTTTTTATGATGAGTGGAATTGCCAAAATGGACTGAGTAATCTGCTTGTGGTTGCAATGCTAATTTCATTGCCGTTTCTTGAGTCTGGCTCTTAAAGTATGAGACTACATGACCTATGCATTCTTTGATGAACACTAAGAATTGTTGAACTCCTAATCTGAACTGAAGAGCACAGTTTACCCTGTTGGTCCTTCAGTCTGGTTAGGTTTAAGCCTTGCACTTCCTCCCTGTGACTGAGGGAGTCATGGGGACACTGTGTACAGGAGTCTGTGACTGGTTGTATACCAAACAACAGCTCCTCATTTAAATAGAGCTACATGAAGCACCAGGCACTAAGTGCTTTATCTTAGTGAAGGTATTGTCATACTTACGGTTTTCTAAGAGGACTAGTTTCTTGAGAGGACATGGGTGGATTTTTTGCTTTCAAGCTTGCTTATGTTTTCTGTGTGTTAACAGGTTTCAGCCCATGAAAATGACAACATGCATTCCATCTATCATACGCTATGTCAACTTCAATTATACATATGCACATATTATCTAATTATCTATTATACAGTATATAAAATTATATATAGGTTGTAGCATAAATGTATGCATCTGTAAGAAAGTCATCATAGTGATCCTAACTAAGAGACCACTGTACCCCAAGGACTTAAGTGATCCACATGAAAGTTGACATGAGTGTGACCAAGCCTGTGCTGTGCTTGTATTGTACTTCACTGTGCTGTAAATGCATTATCTTGTAAGAACAAATTCCAGTGAATGAAATGGGAGAATCTTCTATGGATGGGGTCTGCCAAGTGTGCTGTACATGGATTGGAGATCCATGAGAAGCAAAACCACCTGGAGTTCCATAGAGATGTAAGATTAGCCATACTATTTATGTCCTTGTGGTGCAAGCTCTAATAAATTGGATTTTAAGTTATACTGTACAGAGTCTGAGTTTCTTTCTTACTGAGATCATAACAGACCAGCACCTCCTAGAACAAAACAGAGCTAAATTTGGGATTAGTGTCTCAAGTCAGAATGCATCCTGGAATGTTGTTCAAAAGGTAATGCTGAACCCAGTAGACTGTCCTTGATAATTCATGGTTGCAGTACTTACAGATGCTAAATACAATTCTCAGAACACAGAAATGTTTTCTCTTGAGTGACTGTAGATGTATGTACCTTTTAATTGACATGGCAATCCACACAGTTTCTGAGTGCATTTTTCCTTTTTCACGATTTTTGTGCACCAGGAAACCATTTGGCCCTAAAAAAATGCAGTAGCCAAGTTGCAGCTGCTTGAAGCATTTGCCCATTAAATGTAATGGCACTAAAGTGGAAGTGCCAAGGGCCATTATGCACTGACAGTATAGTCAAGAAAAGTACTCATCTGCAGAAAACATGCAGCAAGGTAGAAACAGAACAATGAAAAAACCATGAAAGCAGTTGGAGCCTCAGGACAAGAAAAACAAGTGATTTGCTGCAATGCTTAACAACAAAAGGAGAGATATGAACAGTTATTTGGGCTTTCAGAGTTACAAGTGTAGTATGAGTGAGCAATATTGCCTTTGGCACAGATCCCTGTTCCTACTGTAGTGTTCTCTTCCTTTCTGGACAGCCAGGCCCCCACACGTACAATCATAGCCTCATCCTGAGAAATAAGAACTGACCCACAAAAGGCTGCTTCTGTAGGAATCCTCCATGCCTCAACCCTTAGTGTAATAACAAAACCCCCTAAAAGGAGTTAAATCAGAAAAAAATAAAAGCAATGTGCAAAGCCAAAACACCAAGTTTTATCTTCAAAGCAATGCTGAATAGAAACAGTTGTTAAAAGTTAGGAGGCCTTATTAATGTTCTAGTTCCTGCTTTACGTAGCACATTAGTAGCAGCTGTGTGGAGGTCAGGACAGTAGCTAAATCTGAAATGTTACTCTTCACTACAGCATCAGTTGGACAAAGAAGACCTTGCTTTTGGTTATGACATTTCTAGTGTATTCAACCTCTATCTGGCATTGTGTTGTTGATTTGTGATATGAAAGTGTCATACATAGTCAAGCACAGGGCTGCAGAAGGGAGAAAACTGGATAAATAGCAGAATACAGCAGAATGTGGCGATCTGTTTATCCATTGCTTTCCCTATCCTACATTGTTCTCCCCTGTTTCCCTGCCCCTAGTCCTGGCCACTCCCTTGGGCTCTCCCTATTGGTTCCTGTACCCCAACCCCACCCAGGGACCACCCCTGAGCCCCTGACAAAATTCCCCCGGTGCCTGGACCATGAGGTCTCTCTGTCTCTGGGGATCGCAGGGACCAGCTGTCGTTAAAGTGCTCTCAAGCCCTTATGGGAGACCCTTCTCGCCTCCTTTGCCATCACTGGTTGTAACGCTGATGGCTGCTGGAGCAAGATCGCAGGATCGTCTGAAATGGACTATGGGATGCGACCCTCAGCAGCCCCGCTGAGTTCTCCAGAAGCTACAGCCTGCTAAGCTAAATCTAGTGATTACAACAGCTGAAGAGGAAAAATAGCAGTTTATATCTTTTTAAGTCTTTTCTGAGAGTAATAATGCTGGTGCAAGGAGTGGAAACTGTATGAGTAAATGTTTACTAAAACAGAGACTAAAATTTGCTCAGTCCTGCTTAGAGCAAAACCTGAATTTTCCTTAACGGCAGCATAGTGAATTCATAGAATTTTAGTAGATCAATCATATTGTTCAACCAGTTTGAATTTCCTATTAATTACCACCACTTGAGTCACACAGTAGAGTTCTCAAGCACCAGTGAGCATTGTTATCCATTGGTCCCAAACATGTTGTTGTGTGCACAAAGGGTGAAGTGCCACAAAATGACTCAATTAAAAAAAAAAAACAAAAAACACATTATTCTTATCTCTCTCAGCTCTTCTTCAAAAACTTTTTACAAAATGGACCTTGAATTCATCAAATGCTCAGCAAGTTGATTAAAAGGTGCAATTAATTTTCCTGATTAGCTGAAGATTTGTTTTGAACAGTATATTTTTCACAATTTAGAATCACAATGGCTCATTATTATTCTTTCATATTGTCATTAGGTCACAGTAGCATTTGCTTCCACTTTTCTCACTTTATCTACCTATTCCCTCTCCTCTAAAACACTGCTCTTTCTCTATGGTTTGCATCTTTTTAAGATTCTATTTGAGATTCTTTTTCCAAGCTCCACCTCAGCCACCCATACATGTGCAACAAACATCAATGGTCTCTGGTGCCTACTCAGATCATTATTATCACATCAAGTTCTTATTTAATTCTCCCCTGCTCTCCATCATGATTTTTTCTTCTTTTTCTTCTATTATTTCAGGGAAAAAAAAAAAAAAGAAAGAAAAAAGAAAAGCATCAACAAGAAAAAATTAAATCCCAAACATCTTTTAAAAATGTGGAAATTAAAGACAACCTATTAACTGATACTCAGATGTCTACCCATGCAAGTAAATAGTAGGGAGACAAAAATAAAACTCCTTCAGAAATGCATGTCTTTAGCAATGAATTACTGCAACAGCAGGGGACCAAAAAAGAACTTGGTGGGAAGTAGCAAACTCTGGTGCAAAACATTTCTATGGCTAAAGTTCAAGGTTACAAAATATTATAAACAAAAAAGTATATGCATTGAATAGGATTTTGCCATCTTTTCTGAGTATTATTGTGTGCTTTGTTTCAATGGCCAATGACAGCAGTTGACTAGTTGAGTTTGAATTAAGGAATTGAAATGCAAACTAATAATATAAAGTATTTATCCCTATCAGGGTTTTAAGGAAAAGAACTTGAAAAAGCAGTTGAAACATAGGGTTTGTTTTTGGAGAAAAGGATGAGTATCCATGAAGCCACTAGTGCACCTTTCCAGCCCACTGTACAATGTGTGCATATTCCTTAGATCTGTAGACAGTGGGAATGACTCAGGTAGCCTTTGCCTTCAGCTTGTGAGGCTGCTCCTGGAGTCAAGTGATTTGAAGTTAATGGGGTTCAGGTCCTGATGATGGTGTCTCTTTCTGATCCCTACCTTAGATCTGAGCTGCTCTCAGGAACAAATCTGCCAGAGGAATCCTGGGTTACAAGCAGCTTTTTGTTCTCCCTTTTTCAGTTCACTCAGAATGCAACATGAGAGAAGCAGGGGCGCTACTTCTGTGAAACAGCAAGTAACCCAGTCCTGTTCAATTCTGTGTGATGAGAAATTATGTTACACTCAGTTTGAGAAGTGAAACTTCTGAAAATCAGCACATCCTCCCTATTGATTCTACATTTCAGTTTAATGTCTTTAAACTTAAATTTCTGAAAGAAATTGATTCTAAATGATTACACAATTAATAATTGTACTGCTCAGCAATACAAAAAGATAAGCTGCAAAGCAGAAGTGTGATCTAATCTCTCACAGAACAATTTGAGCAAGATTAGAACTAGGCAGCACTTTTCCATTCTCAAGAATTTTCACTTGTCTGTACCTATTGTAACTTTTTGTTAATCCACAGAGTGAAAATATTTTTATACACTCAAACCGTAATTCAGATTTATTTTAAAGCATATAATTAATTTACATTCTTATGAAAGGATTATGTGTGTGCTTAAAGTTAAGTAGCTGTTTAATTAGAAAGCAAATAACAGGAACAAAACCCCAGAGTGAATATTAAAAAAAATCCAGTTTTTAAACAAAAAAATATAATTAAATAATGAAACCTTCTGCCAGAAGATGTTACACTTTAGAATTTTTTCTATCTATAACATTGAAGACAGTCTAGACAAGCAAAGGTAGGAACAATGCATGTAAAGTGTTGTTTTTAATATTTTAATCAAAATAATTAATAATAAAAATCTTCCTATTGAACCTCAAAAACTGTGGAGCTACAAGAATCATTATATTAGTGAGCTATTTGGCCTTGAGAGGTACACAGCACTACCCTTCTGTTCTTGTACTGGTACTTTGATTACAATCACCTGCACTGACATCTGGAGAGATTAAAAACCCCTGCCATTGCCTATAGGAGACATTTAATTTACAGTCTTCTCCTAGCCACTGCTTTTACTCATGTGGTTTTAGAAAGTAACATAACATCTCTTCTTACTTTAGAAGCTGTTGCATTTAACTGATCTTATGATTAATTCTCTTTTATTGCTTTATTTTTCCTTATATAGATTACTTGGCTATTGAATGTTCTCAAGGAATGATGATGCATTCTTCATGGGCAGAGGAAGATATACCTCTCTTGTAATCTTGTATGTTTGTTCTCCCTGAAATGCGTGGCAGCCTAGTGCTGTGGCAAATTAAGGATTTCTAAACGACGAAATACTTTTCTATAACTTTATTGTGCCTGTTATACTTTTCCTTAAGCTCCTTTTTCACCTTTCTGAAAAGTCTAAACTGAATCACAGGCAGGTTGAAGTTGGAAGGAATGTCTGGAGGTTCTGATCTGACCCCCTTGCTTAAGCAGGGCCATCTAGGGCTGATTCTCCAGGACCACATCTGGATGATTTTTTAACATCTCCAAGAAGGGAAACCTCACAAATTCTCTGGGCAACTTGTGCCAGAGCTCAGTCACCCTTCCAGTGAAAGATTGGTTCCTGATGTTTAGAGGGATCCTCCTGTGTTTAAGTTTGGTCCTGCTACCGGGCACCTTTGCAGCCAGGTTCCATCCTCTTTGCACTCTCCCTGCAGGTGTTTATGCACATTAAGATTCTTCTGAGCCTTCTCTTCTCCAGGCTGATCAGTCTCAGCTTTCCTAGGTCTTCCTCATATGGAAGGTGCTCCAATCTATTAATCTGCTTAGGGACCCTGTGCTGGACTCTCTCCAGCAAATGAGCACTACCAAAGGCATTTAAAACCTCTAAGGTGGGAGTTAAGTTCCTAAATTTCTTAAGCTCTCTTGAAAAACCCTATAGATAGTTATTTTTAGACACCTGAATGCCTTTGAGTGTCTGACTATAATGTTCTTAGAATCATTTTAATTCAAATTATATACTGAGTTCAAAATAAGGTTTTTATTCATTTGGCCTTTCTACACTGATAAGTAAACTTTCTTTTTTCCTCCTTTTCTGCAAAACATGTAGCATATAATATGAAAAATATAAAGTATTTAAGATGCCAACTTTCTGAACATGGGAACACAACTGAATACATAGGGAAAACATCTTTATGACTTAGACATAATGTCTATAATAATTTTACAAAATTATTTTTATTTTAATAATGATAGTAATAGAAAAAAATCAATTTTTATTCCTAGCTTCTAAAGCTAGGGGGTATAATCCTCTACTGAAAACCAAAATAAAGCAAATCAAGCCTTTAAGTGCCTGGCTGTGAAATTAGCCACTGCAATTTCATCATAATTTTATTGAATTAATTCTTTCTCTCTTGGTTTTCACAAAAGTAATGGGTAATGTTTTCTCTCAGATGAGGTGATGACTATATAATTTCTGTTTCTATGCAATTTTGGCATAGTGTGGTCTTGGATGTCATTAATATTTATATAATACATCTTCCTAATTGGTTTAATCAACTTGGTATAATCAACTAACAAAATAGTTACTAGTAAAGTTATTGGAGAACTTCCATACTCATTTTCAAGCAATGGATAAATATCTGGAGACCTGAAAGATGCTTTGGAATAAATTTTAAAAATATTCAATTTTATGTCAATAAACAGAGAAGAAAGTCTATAAAGAAATATGGAAAAGGCAAATATTAAATATGAAAGGTGTGAATGAATTTTTTCTTACAAATTCTTTTCTTGACTAGAAATATTTATAAATTGCTCTTGATATACATCTTCATTTGAAAGATGCACTCTGCTTCACAATTTTTATATAGCCGTAACTCTGTAGTCTAAGACATCTTTTTCTTCTAATTTTTTTAACTGAATACCCTAGAGTGAATAGCTGCTGGCTGTCATACTTTTACATGTCATCCTTTATTATTCATTGGCATGAAGACTATTGGCAGAAGCAAAGAGGAGATAGCCTAGTCAAGCATGCTTTCTTCTATCCAATTTTTCTTGAAACACCACCAGTTTTCCACGTTTCCTTTTTCTTTTTTTGTTGTTTTTTTAATCACAGCACATACACCTAACTAGCAGAATGTTAGCTGAAAATAGCACCACTGTAAGCAGCTAGATTTGCTGAATTGTAACAACATAATTTTCAAGTCTTTCCATGCCCACAAATCTAATCAGTTGTCTTGTTCCTCATACTACAACAATTTGCTCCCTGCAAATTTTCTAATGTATTTTAAGAATTATTTCTTCAGCTGTGCTAAAACACATGCCATTTCTTGGAAGATTTCTCTCTGGATCTCCTAATCTATGCACTGGTTTTTCAAGATACTTTGCCTTTCTATTATTTGAGAGTACTTACTATAACTTGGTACTGACAGTTACTAATTTCGTGGCACCTTGAGCCTTCAAGCAAGAATTTTGATTTGTTTAACTTGGTTTAAAATGGTTTGGGTTCTTTTTTCTGAGCTTTTTTGGGCTTTTGAGATAGCTGTTTTAAGGGTTGACTGAATGCTTAAATTTGTTCCCTGACTGTAAAAAGATGTAATGCCTTTTTTAAATGTTTTCCTTGTAGTATTTGAGAGAAAATGTTTGTCAAGTGATTTGCCTTTAAGTGTTTCAAGTAGATGGATAAGCTTGAGAAATCCATTGGAAACTATCCCCAGAGTGCATTTAGTATTTGTACATCAAATCGAAAGGTCTGCTTTTAAAACAGACGTAAATCATGAGATACAAAGAAAGTATTGCTTTTCTGCTTAGTTTCCTGGCTTCAGCAACTTCCTGGGAACATTTAGCAAAACAGAGATGGTAAATTATACAGGTAAATTTTGGTTAATTCTCATTGAGAAAGCTTTGCACTTTAAGTTGATTCATGTTGTTTATGTTGATTACATTGAAAGTCTTTTACCTATAATTTTCATCGGGTATAATTTATATATGCTAAAGAGACTCAATGTTTGAGACATTACCTTTCTTCCAAAATAATACTGTAGCCTGCATTGTTCTGATATGTAGCTGGTGTCCTTTTCAAACCAGTCTTATGTGTCAAACTTTCAGAACGCTCAGAAGAATGAATTCCCGAGCAAAGGTTAAGACTGAAAATTAATATATTTTCTGGTGCTTGAAAACAGTTATCTGAAGCCACACTGCATATCTGGAAAATTACTTTCAAAGGTGATGAAACATAAGGCACTGTTAAAAAACTGAGATTCCACTTCCAGCCACCATATCCTCTGTCATCCTCCCATCTTCCCTGTACTGAAAGACACAGTAGGATGTTTAAGACAGCAAGATTTTGGGGGTTTTGGAAGGTTATTTTTTTTCTTTCCCTGTTCATATTTTTCAGTTTTTCTTTGGGATCGGAGGGATCATTTGGGTAGGATGATCCACACAGGGAGCCACCAGTGAGGTTCATGTGCAGTTGGTGCACTTTAAGTTGCATCCCTGTGATCTCAGCCCTTATATGAAGGAGTTCAACTGGAGCCTCAGTGAAGTGTTTGAGCATCTTCAAAGATTTTCACTTAAAACCACAGGATGGCAGCCATGAGGAAGATATGGCAAAGTAGCTTTCCTTTTTACCCCATGGTATGGGTCACTGAAATGAGAACAGCTTTTACTCTCAGTGCTTAGCCAGCACATTTATAGACACAGGCAGATCATTGTGGTTTGTTTAGTGAACCTGAGTGGACTATGCCTGCTTGGAATTTGTTTTTTTGGTCTCTGAGTATAACAACAGTAACAACTTCGGAGAGGTCCTTCGGATCTTTGCAACCATGCAAGCCAGAAGATGTGTAGTCAGAATGTTGATTCCCACGGCAGTGGAGCTATGGTTCTCAGATATTCCTATTAGGAACAGGAAAGTCTTTCATATTTCAGGTTAGGATTCCTGAATTTTGGATTTAGTTCTAACTGAGTAAGGACTGCCATTCTGGCTCATCTTACTTTGGAAGGCTCCCTCCTTGGAGCGAAAAGTGAGGAGGGATTGTTGAATGGAGTAGATAGTACTGACCAGAGTATGACTGTAGACAGTATATATTTTTTTCTTTTTCAGAATTATATTTCACTTCCCAAAAATCCAACAATGTATTCGTGTTGTATATTATCCAAAATAGGCTCTGTCTTGGGGATCTGGCAGGTTAGATCAGCTAGTTGTTTCAAATAATGCCTGAATTTAAATTTATTTTTATTTCCAATGATGCCAGCAAATCTCAGCACAGGCCAAGGTATCTAATGAACTGCAGTTTATCAGGGGTCAAAGTCTGCAGTGATGCAGGGAGGAACACATGTCCACTGGAACCAAAGAAACTGGATTTAAACACCATCTTAAAGAAAACTTCAAGCTAATGACAGTTTCTCTGCATATTCATATTTTTGCAAACAAAAAATGTTTGCAGTTTCTACCTAAATTGTTCATCATACAATAAGGTTGGAGGTTAGTGCCCCAGATCTGACATCATTATGTCAGCATTATAGAAAGCTTTGGTCAATCTTTATGTGCAAGAGATGCACCTGTTAATGCTGAGGACTGCAAAACGTTAAGCAGTTCTTACAGGAACATCAAAACAATGTACTACAGTGTAGCATATCATAGAATCATAGAATCATAGATTATGCTGAATTGGAAAGGAATCCACAAAAATCATCAAATCCCACTCCTGGCCCCTGTGCAGGACACCCCAAGAAACACACCTGAGAGCATTGTCCAAATGTTTCTTGAGCTCAGACAGGCTTGGTGCTGTGACCACTTCCCTGGAAATCCTGTGAAAAGTTCCAGTGCCTAACCACCCTTTGGGAGAAAAACCTTTTCCTGACATCTAAACTAAACTTTCCTTGACTCAGCCATTTCCTCAGCTCCTGTCACTGGTCACAAGAGTGAAGAGATCTGTACTTGCCCTCGTCTTCCCCTCACGAGGAAGTTGTAACTGCAGTGAGGTCTCCCCTCAGTCTCCTCCAGGCTGAACAGACCAAGTGCCCTCAGCCCCTCCTCACACGGCTTCCTCTCAAGGCCCTTCCCCATCCTCACTGCCCTCCTCTGGACACTCCTTAACAGCTGAATGTCTTTTTTTTAATTGTGGTGCCCAAAACTGCTCCCAGCATTTGAGGTGAGGCTGCCCCAGTGCAGAGCAGAGCAGGACAATGCCCTCCCTTGCCCAGCTGGTGATGCTGTGGATGCTGGTGATGCCCCCCAGGACATGTTTGGCCTTCCTGGCTGCCAGGGCACTGCTGGCTCATGGTCAACTCTCCATTGATGTATGTGCATAATTCAGAAAATTTGTTTTATTTTCTGGTATTTCAAGTTAGTGGTAAAAGTTTACTCTCATCAGATGTAAGATGCATTATAAAATAACTTGGGGAATATGTTTACTGCAAAAAAGCAAAATCATATAGGTTCTACTTCATTATTGTTGCAAAAATACAGTCCTTTCAGAGGGGTGGAGATTTTTTCCCCCTCCATTGTCATGATAAGCATATCTATACTGTGTTTTCATCAACTGGCTTCAAAATAATTTGAGAGTCCTGTTTCTTCAGCAGGAAAAATACAATAACCCCTGTGAATAATAAACCAACACTTCATTTCCTGTAAATAATGAAATTAATTGAAAGCGAGTATTTACAGAACTCAACACAGTGGCTCTCTTGTTTTCAGAGATAATTCAGACCTCTAGCTCCACAGGCTGCTGTTTAGACTCCTAGACTGAGGCAAAGCATATATTCTATTCAAACACCAACATCAGATAAGGCTCCGTTGACAGATAACATCTGGAAAATCTCCCTGCAATAGCTTAAAATGTGACAGAGTTCCTATTGCTGTGGCCACATGTGAGGGTAACTTCCTAAGGGAGCCCTGGCTGGCAAAATGCAGCTACTGTGGGGTGTTTGCTCCTGACAGCTTGAACAGAGGCAGTGGGGCTTTGCACAGAGGGCAGAGCAGCCAGCAAAGGCACGGCAAGGTCTAAACCACTGCATCTGTTTGCCTCAATGGATGAGAACCAGCACCTTCACATTCCCTTTCAGAAAACATGCCACCATTCCTACCTAAAATAGAAAGAAACAACTGCTGCCTGAATTTTAACTTTCTGTCATGTTCTAGGGAGGAGGAAAAAAACCCAACAGCACAGCATCTGAAAATTAATGTAGAAATTTAAACAGTCAGAACCAAATTAAAATGGATAGAAGGTAAATCCTAAGCTATTACATGTTCAGCCACCAGATATGTACAAAAGCCGTTTCACTTTTTAAAAATACTAGTTTTATATTAAGCTGAAATTAAAAGTTAAATTATTTTATTAAAAACCACATAAGAAAAATCTATCTTTTTTTGAGAATATGTTGCTTTACAATCTTGAAAAATATCCCGTGTTATTTTATCTAGTATATGTATGTGCTAGAAATTTACTGGGGAAAAAAGAAATAAAAAAGAACTACAGAAATGATGCTTGCTAGGATAAAGGTATGACAGTACAGAATTATCGAGGTATTGTTTTTTTTTTGCAGGTGCCAAACAAGATGGCAGGAGAAGCCTGCATCTGTGATTTAATACCTGCAAACAAAAACTTCTAAGAGCAATCAAAGTGTTAGTCTGAAGGAAAATATTTGCCAAGCTTTTAAGGACTTATCTAATTTTAGACAGACACCTGTGGAACACTGACACTAGAGCTTTAGGATAAATTGCATTAAAAAAACCCTACCCCATAGGCCCAGGGATTTTACCCAAAGTACTTAAATCTGTTTATTAGATGAGGCCTCTGAAGTAGGAACCTGCTCATGGCAGATCCCCATCCAGTCATTAAGTGTGGACAACACATTTCAGCTGAATCCCTCATGGCAATGCCTCTCTCTGTTGACTGCGGGTAAAGGTAATGCCTTACCTACCTGTCCCAGTAAGGAATGCAACAGTGGGTAAGAAATCTGGTGGATCTGGAATTCCAGATATATATATATCTTTTCGTGATGTAGCAACAAATCAGTTTGTAGGTGTTTTTTTCTGCAAATATTGTGCTTAGTTAAAAAAAAAAAGAAAATACTTTGACGTGCTAGAAGCCATAAGCGGTGGTTTTATTGTTCAGCATTATTGGACTATTTATGATGAATAAAGAATGCATTAAAAGTTTCTAAGTAGGGTGTCTCATATATGCCATAATCAGAGGAATTATTTTCTCTGTCTGAAAAGACAGTTTTTCATAGTCAAAATCCTTTCCAAATAGTAGTGAAACTGTAGAAGGGTGCAAAAACTCATTTAGGCTGTTCAGCGTGTAATATATTTTCATGTTCAACTTGTATTTAATGTTTTAAGATTTGTCAAAACATTAACATTAGATTTTTTCATTACATTTTTCTGTCTCATGTCATAAGCATTTTTAGATTTTATTTTTACTTCTCAATTCTACTTTCATACAACATTTCAAAATATTAAAATTACTGAAAGGAGAAGAATAACCATCTCTATTGACCTTTACTATAGTATTTTGGGTAGCAATGCTCATGTGTCACAGCTAATAATGTTGAGTACAGCAGCTAATTGTGTGAAATGTTCCATTTCTTGGAATAGGGACATTACATTTATTGTCATCTGCTCTATTGGTTCTTGAAGTGACGCTATTCTCTTTTAAGGGGAACTGTATCTGTATAATAATTTATTTCATCTTGTAGGAGAGCACTCTAGATTTATAAATTCATTTGCATTCCTCAAAAGCTTTACACCTGAGCTTTTATTGATAAAAGTGAAAATTTTTCTGTTTCACAGAAGTAACTAATTTCAATCAAATATATATAAGTTGACTTCTTTGTTTGTAATACAGAATTCATCATTTCAAAATCAACACAATGGAAATTCTTTCTATGTAAAATAATAATTGATTATTTTTCTGGCTTTAGAGGATGATTAAAGTGTTTGGAAGATGGGAAATCAAGAAATGATTTGGAGGGAGTTGTGTTTTGGTTGGGTTTGGAGTTTTTCCCCATCAGACACAAAAAATTAATGAAATTGTGGAATTGGAGGTGCATAGAGAAAAATGCATTTTAACACTTAAATCTGAAATTAATAGTTCACATTGGGAAATTAAATTGTAATTTAGTCAATTAAATATCCCTACTCAAACTCATGGGTGGAGAGGAAGCAAAGTGATAGAATAAGGAAGCTCAAATTTCAGATGTCTCTTCTAAAGAATATTTTTCTTGTCATAAAAGAAAATGTTTACGATTGCTGACAATTAAGC
The DNA here is from genome assembly GCF_009650955.1 of Corvus moneduloides. Classification (NCBI taxonomy): domain Eukaryota; kingdom Metazoa; phylum Chordata; class Aves; order Passeriformes; family Corvidae; genus Corvus; species Corvus moneduloides. The sequence continues at coordinate 111,294,553 of NC_045477.1, forward strand.
TTTAATTACAAATAACAGCTTGAATTAGATACACCATCAATACATCATGATTCCAAGCTGCACAGTCTGTTTTATGACCTGATTTGGCAGATTCTGTCAAGGACACTATGAGTCAATGGCACTGATAACGGGGGCTTTAAATACTTATTTTCTTGTCCTAACAATACTTGCTTAAAGTCAGAGATTTTATAGTTGCAACAGCCAACTGGCCCTGGAATAGATGTTCTTGCTATAGTTCCATTAAAATTTGCTTAACTTAAATATGGCATCCAGCCAGCTGGCATCTAATTCCTGGGGTCCTCTGTTAGACATGCTTGAAGTAGTGGGAGTGTAGAGACTGCTTCTGATGCAAATAGTCTGCAAGTTGCAGAAATACACTTCTGTCTGGAGAAATACAACTGCTTGCTGTCATAATAAGCTGAGAGGAATTGGCTGGGGATGAGTCATTTCAGCGGGGCTGATTGCCACGATGTCTGTACTAACCAAGTATTCCTGGTAATCTGCATATAATTCATATGGCTGTGAGTTTATGTCAAGTATGTTTTTAATGTACATATTGATACCTTCTGTGAAGTTCAGCATTTCTCAATGAAGAATACCAAGTCTTTCATTCTAGTGAAAAGGAAAATCTAACAATAGAAGGGAGAACTTCCACTCTAACGAAGTAATACCTATGGAATTGAAAATCTCTCATTCCCATTAAAAGAGGGTATGATGGTTTTGGAGTGAAAGCACCTGGGTAGGACCCCTGGCAGGTGCTGAAGGGAAGACTGACCATAGGAGAAAATAGATTTCTTGGAGGAGAAGGAGGATTGTCACTGTGTGAATGCTCAGTCCTTGACTACCCCCTCCTCACAAAGAAAACTAATAGAGGTGAAAGACTAACTCTAGTTTACGGTCTTCTAGGTTATCTAAAGATATTTTTCTCATGTATGAATTTTACATTTAGTTGCAACTGGATTGGCTGTTCTGGATATATAAATAAAGGCTTGCATTTACCTTTATCCATGTTAAGTACAATTTTAAAGCCATGCCAAACAGAAAACTCTTAAATGTATAACCTAAAGACTCGTAACCATTTAACAAGTACCTATCTCAGCAGTGATAATTTCTAGGACAGTAAGAATAGTTAAGTAGTTATTTGTACTGCTGGTGATAGTGTGGTGCTGAAAGATACCATTTTCTGTTCATGAAGATACTATAAAAGCTGATGAAGTGGTGATTTTATTGAAACAAGTCTAAGCCAAACAGTGCTTAGGAGGCAAGGACTCAGCTGGGCTGTGAGGTTAGAAATTCACAGGTGTGTGTCGAGGCCACACCAATGAACTGCTCACTACCTTACCTGGGATCAAAGATGTAAGAAAAAGTAGGTTTTAAAAATCTTAATTACTATTTTTACTAGAAAAAAAGTGGGAGACACAAATGCAAAGAATTTTGATTTCTATTTGAAATGTGCTTTAAATTCCTCTGAGTGTTCATCCTACTGAGGAGCCCCCCATTATTTGATGATGAAATATCTCATTAGTACTCCCCCATCTTGCATTAAATTCCTTACATCTGGTTACAGATGTAGTCTATGAGACAAAGAGAAAGGTGTTGCCTGAAAATCCTCCTCACCTCTCCAGAACAGAGCTGAATTTGCAAAACTTGGTGAGTACCTTTATTTTGAATAGAAGGGAAAACTGTCGACAAGTGATTTGCAGAAATGCAAATATTCTTAAAAATAAATATATTAGAAAGATTGTGGAGAGATTATACCTATGCCATTGAAGACAATATTTTATTATCAGGTGAATAGGAGGATATTCCCCCTGTTCCATTGTATTCAGAATGAACACCAAGAATGAGTTACATATCTGAGTGCACTAATATGAGTGGACCAGAATGTTGACTCCTGCCATTGATTTCTTAGGATAGCAAGAGCTCAAGGTATGCCAGACAGAAAACAGAATATTAAAAATAGTATTTCTCTTTTGTCTTAATTGCTGTACTGATTAAAAAAAAAAGCAAAAAACAAAAAGAAAAAGCTAACACCACTGTTGATGTGCTATATCTGCGGGGCAGTAACCATGACAACTCAGCTAGCTTTTCTTTTAATTTCTAAAGCAAATGTAAGCATTTGTAGAAATATTCATAAAATGTGTTCATACAACGTTGATAACATTCAAGGTTTTTAAAATAAACCTTTGTCAGTGTCCCATATTTCCACATATTTTATGCATTCACATTCTTCACAGTTGTCAGGAGTTTTTAAATTTTATTCTTGTCATTTTGATATTTTGCCAGAGTTAAGCTGAGTTGTTTTGATTTTCTTTCAGTATTTTTTATTACATTGCTTTGTTTGTGTATTTTTTCTACTACATTATTTTTAAATTCCTCGTGTCCCTATATTTTTCTGAAATGTTAATATTTTTCAATTAAAACCAACTCTAAGAGTTTATTGATTTATTTTATTTGGTTGTCCTGCCAGCTTTGTGGAGCATTTCAGAACAGAAGCCTCCTGATGAGTTAGAATCCAAAATAATTTAGCCTGAAGCTCTTGGCAGTATCTCTGTTTCTTCACAGCAGTGCTGTACAATGTATGGTTAGAAAGTTAACATTCCTAATAGGTGTAATTTTGAATATCTGCCCAACCTTGAGAAAATTAAATAGAAAAACGTGTGCCTTAAGATTCCAGAAATTCTCCATTGTCTTTACACTAACTGGACTTTTAACACAGTGCCATGTTAAAGGCCAAATTCTGTTCAATTTATAAATATAATCACTTCCAGCATGCATTTGCTTGCAGGAGTGAAACAAACATGCTTTGAATATAGAGCTTGAATTTTCTGAAACTGGTGCTGAAGTGTCTGGCCACCAACTCTTTACATTAATACAGGCATTCAAGACAAACTGATTTACTGTGTTTCTGATGAGAAAAACTGCCTGAGAACCTGTCTCTATACTTGGTTACCCTGAAATAACTGAGGGAGTGGGGGACCTGGGCTTAAACAGGGTGACCGATATCCCCTAGTTTCAAACAAAATCTTGGTGATACTGCTCTAGTTCATTTGCTTTATTTATATTTTCTCTTCTTTTGTAACGTTGGAAGTTTTGAACCCAAACCTTCAGATGTTTTTTAATTCCTTTGTGTCTTTGTTTCTCCTTCAGGTGGTCTGGCCTCAGCATCTTATCTGCATCTCAGAATAATAATTTTGCATTTCAAAAGTATAAGAACTACACAAGAATCAGCTCCTTTAACTGACATGAAATATATCTGAAAGATATTCTAATATGTTTAAAACTTGATAATTCCGTTTTCCAGCTGATCTTTTTTTAGCTGCTGTTTATTTGAACATCATCAGAAACATAAGAGCCTTCCTTTGTTTATGGAGCTTGGTGGAATGAAGCACAAAGTTTGAGAAGTAGGCTATTAACAGAAGTGTTTCCTCTCTATTTCCAATCAGGAGAGCAAAAGTTAAAAAGTATCCTTCTGCTATAAATTCGCATTACAGCTATTGAAACAAGCCATGAGAGTTGCTTAGGTTAAAGAAAAAGTTGCAAGTTACTTGCAAAAGATAATTAAACCATAGCAATAATAATTGTCTTTATTAAACTACTCAAATGGTTCCTCTGATGTTAAGATTGGGATTAATGTACCTTCTTAGGTTCTCCCTTGTGAAAGGAAGAAAAACTTCCCTGCAGCTAATTGTAAGATGGTTTTAATGTGGGCACCAACAATAAATACAGGGGTATTTGTCTTTCTCCAATCCATTGTTTTAGTTGAGATGGAAGAATAAACAATTAGCTAATATAGGTTTAGTTTTATAAGAGTTAAAGGAGAGAGAATTCCTGGAAATCTTATTCTCACTTTCCTCTCTGTCTCATATCCTGCCTCCTGTAACAAGCCTCTTGCAATGGTGTGATATGAGTCAGCAGAACACACTCAACAACTTTGAACATTTCCTACCAGTATCATTATTTGATAAGAGAGGGGTTTTTTTCTGAGCAAATATTACAAGCCTGCTTTCATTTTTATGGAAATCTTCCTGGCACAAAAAACATTTCAAGGAGATGTACTGAAAAATGTTATTTAATGTAGGCAGTAGAAAATATTTTGACTATAGGAGAGAAAATTCAGCTATTCATGTTTTACATAGTGTTTCTATACTCTCTTGCCGGTGCAAAACAGACAGAAACAGTTAATCATTAAGGTTTCTTCGAAGGTTTTAGATGTAAGCTTATGAAGAATGAAAACTATCATTTTCATGTGTTTTAGACAGAGGACAAGCCCTAATGCAGTTTACTCAGCACAGCTACTTGACTGCATGTGAGGATATATGACAAATACAATTTTCTTCTTGCATTGTATTGTTATCATAGCCCATACAGTTTTAGATCACTCTGGATAACAGCCATGGCTTGTTTTTCCTATCACCGGTGGGCACTACATCCTTTAATCTTGCATGTAAGTGTCAAGGAAACTTATTTAGTCTTTAGTCCTGGCTCCAGCTGACTTTAGTTATTTAAAAATAAAAATGACAACTAATGAAAATGATTTTTGGTTTGGATAGTCAGCTTGTAGCAGGTAAGTTTTTTTCTGCTGCAGTTTTGCACAGCACAAACATGGAAAGGAATAAAGGCATGATTGCTAACTTGTCTCAAAAGCAGTCAAGTTGCCATCCATATCTTGTAGCTCCTGAATCCACTCTACCAGGAAAGGCCGTGAAAAATCAAGAGGAAAAGAACTGGTTTTTTTCTTCAGGAGAAATTTAAAATTAATTGGAAGGTTGCTCAGGTGGAGATTCATTAAATGTTGCACTAGGTAGAAGAGATGGAAGAAGAAAAGCTGTGTTACCAAAAGGTAACAGAAAATGGAAAATAGTTTCTGCAAGGCTTCAGAGAATGGAATTAAAACATATAAAGTGCATGTAGGGGTGGTATAAATTTAAATCTTTAATTAGTCACTGAGAAGCAACCTAGGCTAATTTGTCTAGATTCCTTCTACAGCCAGTGGATAGAAAGAAGTTCTCCAGAGAGTAATTTGTTCCATTTGCCTTTGACACTTCAATAGGTGGGATTAATATAAAGGGAAAAATTCCTTTTAAAAGTGCCTGCTTTTTTTCTGCTGCTGGCAGAGGGAGTCTAGACAGCTGTGGTAAGGTAAAATAGGTCTTACTATGACTTGAGATATATTCATGGAGGTTTAAGTTTAGCATTTGAAATGGAATGTTAAAACACACAAAAATTCCTTTTTATTGCATTCTTTGAAGGTGTGAGGATGCTAATGTTTTATACTCAATAAATTTGTTCCTATTGATTCCAATATAAAGCTGAAAATAGCAAATTTAAACCAATTGACTGAGATAGGAGGGAGACAGGACTAAATAGAGTGCTGAACTTGTTACAGCTTACAAGATTTAAAGCGGTTCTTGATCTATGTTGTTTGGCAGAATGAATATAAAGAAGTATTATTCTTTTCTGATTTATGAGTTTAGATTCTGGAATGTGATCCTAGGTGTGCAACCACTGGAAAGGAACATTGTTTCACCAAAGAACAAACCTTATGCAGGACTGCATGTTCTGCAGTGATAAAAGCCTATTAAGTCCTATTACATGAGCTTGTCTTTGTAAGGGAACTTGTGCTATCATCTCTGCTGGAAGAACAACAGTCCCGCTGCTTACTGGCCTTCAAGCATAAGTGGAAATTAAATGTGGCTTTTTCACAACTGAAAATATTTCCTCTACATCATGAACAACTGGGGAAGTTAAAGCTGCAAGTTAAGAAATAAATTTATGTGTATATTAAGAAAAGGAGTATCTGAGTGGCTGAGGTTGTGAGTTCAATATTTTTCATTAATGTTTTCTTGAATTTCTATACATATTCATATGTGTTTGTGCACGTTACCATTATGGTTTTTTTTTTTACTTTGTGTTTTTTTCATTAAAAAAATCCTGTTACCAAAAAAATCTGGACTTAATTCAGCTTTAAGTTTGTCACTGTTTAAGTAACATGATGGTAGAATTACGTCTGTATAGGTAGGAATAGAACATTCTGCAGCATACAAGTGGTTCCTTAGCTATTAATAAGAAATGTGAAAAGTTTGAATGGAAAAGCAAGGTCTTTATTCCAAGAGGGGCTACAGTCACCATCATTAACCATCAGCACTAAGTTGACTTCAGAGTTACAATTATTTCTGCGTAGTAATAATTTGTACAGAATACACTGTTAATTTTATGAGGTTTTGTACTCTCATGGTCGTAGAATTAGCTTTGGAAAACTTTTGCATAGTGATGCTTAAATATCTGTGCAGTTTTTTCTATGGCAAGTTGCTATACACATGCAACTAGAGATCCTCTATTCCTACCTTATAATTCTTAGCTTCTATGATTAGAAAATATTGTCCCCAGTAGATTCGAGTTGTTCAATCAACAACCAAATAATAATTAATATCTTTTTCATGCTACCAATATCTCAGAAAAAGCACAATATATCTTTCCCTTTACTGTTCCTGAAAATATAAAATAATCATAAGATTATTCTTTTTTAAGGTAAATTTGTTTCTAAGTCATTTGACACTAACAAATTCTCACAGATTTCTCAGGTGATATTTATTTCCAAAGAATATATTCAGTTCTGTGGAAATATTTCCCTGTTAGCTGCCTTTATAATTGTTGAAATTTTGTGAATAGTGCAATAAGAAAAGATGATTGTCATAGATGATTGACAGCCATACTCATGAAGTTCTCTAAGCAAACTAGCGACAATTTCCTAAGCCATGAAGTTCAAATTTCAAGCAGATATATTATTATTATTATTATTATTACTGTTACTTTTACTATTATTGTTACTATTATTACTATTATTAACAATAATTATTCTTGATAGTATTAGTATTTAAATAATCGCTTCCAATTTTTTCAAAGTCTTCTAATGGACAGATCAAAGTGACAACAAGCATCTGATGTGAACAAGTGGGAAGGATGCTAATTTGGCTTAACAAATCACTGAGCTCGCAGGAAAGACTCGAGTGGAGTAAATGATTCTGTATGACCTGACACAAATACAAGAGATTAGGACATTTTTCCAGGCATAGAAAGACCATCAAGCAATGTAAGATCCTGCGACAATGTCATGGATTGTCATGAAATCTATGGTGGAACAACTGCTGGCCTTCGGAATGTGCTGTTTCATGTCTCTTCTTAGTGTCAACATATGAAAGAAAAACAGATAGAGAAATTCTGTTTTCACCGATACATAATTGACAGCCTCTTCCATACAGTCCTTTTTCTGAATATTTCCTATCTCAGCTAATACAGAAAGCAAAACCAGAGCATGTATTACAGCATGTATAACCAAGGAGCTAACTGTGGAGTAGACATGTGACTACATATTTGAAGCAACAGAAACACTGAATGTGATTGTGTGTGTCAGGAAAAACTTCTTTAAAAATGGAGTTACAGGGTGGGATTTGCCCATTAAACTATGGGGCAGTGAAAATACAGATATCCATGACTACTTGCAGGACCCTTACAGAAGGAGCACTGGGAAAGTTTAGGTGTAAACAGTATCATATTCTGCTGGAAAAGAGAAAACAAGGCAATGAGTGTCAGGAGTCGGGAAAACCTGAAGTCAGCATTTACTTGGCTTATACACAATATGTTACCCTCAGTTTGGTCAAGTTGTATGGGTTTTGCAGAAATTGGCTTTTTAGATGAGAAAGAGAGGGTGCCATCTGCTTCCCAAAATATGAATATATGTGAATAGTTAATAATTTGGTGGGTCAACAGGTATATTTTAGCAAAGGAATATAAACTATAAGCATTTTAATAAACTGGGATTTGTTAAAGTACACCTGTGTTTCAAATCATGTTTATGTAAAGCATTTCCTGTTTCTGCAGAGAAGGGGTGAGTATGTGTGTGTGTGTGTGTATTTAGATTAAAACTACCAGCCTGTTTCATTTGTCAGTAGTTAGGAGTACCAGTACATCTTATATTATTTATCCTATCCCTACTAACAGAGTTCCACAACAGATGGAGACACGATCCCACACAAATGGCATTTTTACTGGGCAGAACTAACAGGCTTTTCAGTAGATTGATGTTTTAGGTCACAAAAAAGAAAAAAATTGAAAGAGGCATTTTGAAGTTACTTAAGATATCCTTTTCTCTGTGAGTCTTCTGCATAGAATGAATTAGTGTTTTACTCCAGAGAAATAAGACAGGATGCTATGCATAAAGGAATCTGCTGGGACAGAAAGATTTCTGGACAAAGGTGAAAGATGTTTTTCTTCAGTATAATATTAGTACTCCTCTATAGCTCTCAAGATAGGATTTTCATGTGAATAGGGATCTCTGAGATCCTGTTAGGAAAAAAATTACTCCTCAGAGCAGCATTTTTGTCCAGAGATTTAAGTTCCTAGTTATGGAGAATGTATTTTTCTAGTAATATTAGGGTTTTTCTTTTTCCCAGCAAATGATTGCCAGGAATTAATGCTTTTAACCTTAGTTTTAGTAGCGCTACTACAAAGTAGCTCTGTAAAAGAAAATAAACTAGGACAGCTCATGAGTTGATTCCATTTCTGCTAAATGTAAAGATAATGTTATTTAATAAATGTTTTAGTATTAAGAGATAAGCTGAAACACTAGAGGAGCCAAAGGAAAAAATATTCTAAAAGGCCCAAAGAATTCACTGGATTTCCTCAGCCCAGAGTGAGTGCCTGAAGCCAAATTTTCTGAAATCTTAATGAGCCAGTCACAAAATTTATATTTGCTTCTCATGCTATAAGAGTGAACTCCAGGAAATGTTCTGCTACACCAGTTGAGCTTAATGAAATAGAGGGTGTTTTATGTCATGGTAAGGGTCAACTAATGAAGGTTTTGCCACCTCTTGCAGTGGTTTCACTGCAACAAATACTAGGAAGGAGTAACTGTTCTGCTTCAGCACCTAAGAGATCTTGCTTTGAGGCTCATTTGGCCAAGATCAGAGAAAAATGCTCCAATAAGTCTGATTTCATATTTATACCAGAGTGAAACATAGCACATTTAAACATGTCTCACATCCTTGCTTTTTTCATCAAAAAATTAAAATCCATATGGGCTTCAATCTTTAAAATACAAAGGCTGAATGCCACATGAAGTAATTCAGTATTTCATACTATACATTCATACAAATAACCAATTAATGTCTGCCTTTGATATGTGGAAGCTCATATCTGTCTAAAAGAATGTTTCCTAATGTTATATATCCTTTTTTTAAAAAAGTTTAATTGCAAATAATTTACAATTATTTTCTGGAAATAGCAGAGAACACTTCACAAGTGGTGAGGATGATTTAATAAGAACATTGGACTTTGCTATGACTGCATCCTTCACAAGCTCAGCAATCAGAGAGTTTAAATTAAGTACAGTGACACTGTTACTGTGTCACCACACTGAGGATCTGATAGTCAGCAGAAGTGACTGCAAATACACTTGATGTGCTTATTTCTTCAGTTGTGCTAGCAAGGCCCACATTTTTATATGTTCAGGCAAATGCTCCTAAAAAATGCCTAGAGGCACTCCAGATAGTTAGATACCCATAAAAACATCTGCCAAATAAGATTTACAAAGCCTAAACTGTCATAAAGTGTTTGAAACCTAATGTGCCTGGGGACTTTTAAAAATATCACAATGTGCATGATAGGGATTCCCCATCTAAATATTTTTGAAAATCCATATTTAAATAAATTTCAAGGAATCATCTGAAAATTCCTAATTTAACAGTGACTTGAGCTTGTGTAGATGCAACCAATAATCTTCAGAATATTTTCCATTACTGTTCAGGAGGTGGACACCAGGGTTATGAATTATGCAGAGCTGTGACAGAAGCATAGACCAGTGCCATTCCAGGACACTATGCAAAAGATTTTTGAAGGCAGAACCAAGGGCCTGTGATGCTCACAGAAAAAGACAAATGTAAATTCCAGAGTAAGGGAAAAACCTCAGAGGATAAATCTAGAGCAAGAACAGTCATCAGTGTTTTCTTTTGTGACATTATGAGACTGTGAAAGTAAGATAAAACAAGGTAATATTTTTCACTATCCAATTTAGATTTATTATGCATTTATTTCAAAGTCTAATTTTCACCCCTAAAACACTCACCTTTGTTTTTACAAATTCATATGATAGGGGAGTGGAAAGGGTAGCTGAAGAAAATCTCTGGCAATAATCTCTTTAGTAAACATGAGCTGTCCAGAAATCCTGCAAATGGTATGCAGTGCAGTAGATCTGGACAGCCAGCTGGCATCACCAGTGCACCTTATATATGGAATTGCATTTCCCACAAAAATCTCTTTGGTGATTTATACATTCACCTTTGAAATGCTCTAAATGGTTTGGGAAATGAACCAGGTGACTTGTAGGAACAAAAATCCCTTTAACATACTTGAAACCACAAAACAGGAGGCCCAGAAGGTGAAGAAGAAGGCAGATTTCCATGCTTCACTGCCTCACACCTGGTTATGAGAGGAATCCAACAGATGAGCAGTTTAAAAAAAAAAAAAAAAGATACAACTGGGACTTCCAAATCTCTGTTAAGTCTATAGTGACTAAGGACAAATATCTTGTTGTTAAATGAAAGGATTAAAATCCCCCCAAAAATAGATGTTAAAATACCTGATTTTCTCTTAACTTCTTCCATTCCTCTATAACTACTCTTTTGTATCTTTTAAATTAAGATATTCAACTGTATTATGTGTACCTAGTGTTGGGTACCCATTATTTTAAAAATATAAATATAATAAATGAGCTTTTTGTCTCCATGATCTTTGTAGCAGATTTTTGTTCTTTCAGGCTACTCTGAAAATTTACTGTAATTATGAGCAATAGTCACGAACTTGTACACTTCATATTATGTTTCCTATTTTTGCTTGTCTTTCCATTCATATAATATCCAGTAATTCTCATTCTTATGTAACTTTTTTTCCTTACCTTTTGTGATTTTTGCTTTTAGACTCTGCTGATCCACAGTTTTTCTGTCTTCCCTCATGCCTCCTGTCATCTCTTTACCTTAACATATTTTCTATGTTTTTATTAGAACTAAGCTACAGGTTTTTGATTTGGGTTTTTTTGTATTCAATAACAAAAGCTTCCCAAGTACTCTAATATTTAAACAATTCCTGAGGCGACAGCTCTGATGCAGTAAAGGACTGCACATAGAAAGAACAATAGAAGGCCATTGTGATAAGTTGAAATGCAGCATTCCAATTTCCTAAATTTTTATTTTTCTTCAAAGTTGTTCCATATGCACTAAAAGGAGTTCAAGTGTAAATTAAAGTGACTTCAGTCAGGGAGTAGAAAATGTTTTGTCTTTTAAATATTTACTATGATCATAATTGTAAATCCATAAATAGATTTGAAATTGTGATACAGTTAAAAATAGTTAAAATTCATATTTTAAATGAAAATATCATGAAGATTCAGTGTAGCAACCTAACAATTAAATTTTTTTCCTAAAATGTTAGCAGCTTGCCTTTGCCAAGAAACAGAGTTTGTTTTCAGGTCAGTAAATATTATGTTCTAAAATATGTACTCTCTGTTTTTCAGTCTAAAAAGTACCCCTATAGTGCTAGCTCTGGTTGCATGATTGACTCTCAAAGGAGATGATGTCTGCTTAGTTCATACTTGACACCTTATCAAAGACCGATTTTACTTGGAGATGAAATCTTCACACAATGAGAAAGCAGAGTGTCTTCCCCTGTACTTTCCCACTTTGCTGGATAAAAGCACAAGAAGAAAAGGGAAGTGTTAGCAAATATGCACAAAAAAAATAAAACTCCTCAGCCTGAAATATACTTCACTACTTGTTTGAGCTTGGAAATGTTAGCGCAAACACTTTAGCCATTTAGCTAGTGAACCTGGCAGAAAGAAGTCCTTAAGGAGTGAGAAAATGCATAAACAGGCTCTGAAAGAACATTATCACGATCAACAGCACCTAAAAACAGTGATCTTGGAAGAGAGAAAGTTTATGCATCTCTTCCACTGGTTTGTTTGAAGAGCTTTTTTGTAAAATGAGGTTCATACTGTGATGGCAGATGTTCCAGCATTCCCTGTAGCAAATTGGGAAAGCTGTAATGAGGTTTACTTACAACAAAACAGTGTCACTGAACAGCCAGGAGAGAGGAGTGCACACCCCAAACCACCTTGGGCTGCTCAGCCTGGATTTCATTCCAAGGGCACTTTTTAGATATGGAACTACTTTTTAGATATGGGACTTGTGAAGACAGAAGCAGTCTTTAAGGCAACTACTCAAGTAACTCTGATTCTCATTACCTGTACAGCTTGTACAAAACAGGGAATGATGCCTTGAAACAAAAACCCCTTGTTAAATGCAATGGAAGAGTGGAGCATACACCCACTGCAACATGCAGAGGCGACACAAGTGCTTGTGCAACTTACAATTTGTTGCTTTTTGGTAATTATTTGAGTTGTGGGATGAAATCTGATATTTTAGACTATGGATTGTTTACTTTTCTTAAGGAATATGGAATCAGATTAAAGCAATTTTAACGTGTTGCCTGTAACAAGTTCATTTGAGGAAATTATCCTAGCAGTAAGTTCTCCTGTGCTGTATGAGTATTCCAGCATTTTGTATTCCATTCCAGTATTCCATTGCCATTTGCTCATGGCAGAAAAACTCTTTCCGTCACTGCCACAGGTCTTCCTCTAGGCATTCAGTTCCTCCATTAGTTCCACAGGGATATAGATATTTCTCTCCTTAATAAAGAATTTCAATATATTTGATTCAATTTCATAATAGAATTATGCTTATTCCCTTAACCCCTTTTGGATTCTAATCTATTTTTATTCCAAAAAAACATGTCTATTAAAATTTTGTCACTGTACTGAGGCAAGTGATTTCAGTAGTTCTTCCATTTTTGTGACCTTGAGATAAGGGACAAAAAAGAACCAGTGGTAGCCAGAGGTCACAGGAGTGGACACAGACAATGTGTTCTAGAAAGGTGTAGCCCTTAACAAATGGATGAAAGCCAACAGAAGCCATCTGGTTTCAGGGTCAGGACTTCTCCCTGACCTTTCTTTTTTAACAGTACAGATATAACAATTCATAGCTCTAATTGCTATGCTAAATCAGTACCTGCACACTGAGGTGTATTCAGTATTAATATCTATAATCACTACTTCACTGAATCACAAAATTGTTAGGGTTGGAAAGGAGATCATCCAGTCCAAACCCCCTGGCAAGGCAGGGTCACCAAAAGCAGGTGACACAGGAATGTGTCCAGAGTTTGGAATGTCTCCGGAGAGACTCTATGCCCTCCCTGGGCATCTGTCCCAGTTCTCTGCCACCCTCAATGTAAAGAAGTTCTTCCTTGTGTTGAGGTGGAATTTCCTGGATTTTAGTTTATGGTCATTGCTCTTCATCCTATCACTGGGCACCACTGAAAAGAGTCTGGCATCATCCTCTTGGCAGCCACCTTTGACATATTTGTATGCATTAATGAGATACCCTCCTCTTCTCCAGAATAAACAGACCCAGGTCCCTCAGTTTCTTCTCAAGAGGAGATTTTGGGTATTTTTAAATTATTTTTTTACTGAAGAAATAAAGGCTTTGAATAATCTGAAAAAAAAAATCCATTTGGTGCTTTTTTCATTCTCATTTACTTTGTTTGAAAAGTGGAAAAGTTATAAAAACATCCTAGGACAAATTATATACTTAATCGGATATGTAAATATTTTTTTGGTCTATTTCATTTGTTCACTTATGAAATTTTCCAGAAACAATAAAAGAGATGCAGGACAAATCAGAAGGTTTTTTTTACATTTGTAAAATTTGGAGTTCAGACACTCATCCCACTTTGATCAGTTTTGGAAATGAAGGTGTCCTTTACAATAAATACGATCATATTATGGCTACACAATTTTTATTAAAACATTTTTGAGAGAGATTATTCAGCCTCTGATTTCCCAAGCTCATCCACAATTTACCCTACTCTCTAATTTTCTATAATAAACTGTTCCCTGAAAAGAAAGTTACTCAACTTTTATCACAGTGGTTCGCAGCAGTCACACCGGGTTATGCATTGGAAAATCGGTGTAAGTAGCATAATTTTTATATTGAGAGGATGAAACAAAGCAATTTCCTGCATGTGCAGATCACATAATCTCATTGAATGGTGTTAAGTAAACATCATGATGCAAAAACTTTCTATGAGCCCACTTCCAACTAAATATCTGTCAGTTGGAGATATAAATTTAGGTGTGTTTCTATGGCTTTTGTCTTACAACCTGTTCCCCAGTTGAGATAAGTGGAAAATAGACATCTTTACTTTGCTGGGAACATGGAAATAGAGTCCAAGAGTTTGGCCCATTTTTTAGCTTCTCAGGAATGTGTATATTATATTTAAAATGTTGTATCTCACTCAACTCTGCACCTAAACATCAGAAATAAGCCTTAACTGAGATGTCTGTGTTCTCTCCAGAGTCAAAGGTGCAAGACAGTGGTTGTGTCCAGCCAATAATGTCACACAATTGAGGGTGAACCCCAACCCTTCTGGCCCCCTGATGTCTGATCCATGCCTGGGTATGGCATGAGAATGCTGCACTGTTTGAAAGAACAAAGCTCTCTAAGATGGGAATTGAGCCATACCTGTAGTGAGCTGCTTTCTCATAATGTGGGCTTTTCTCAGAGGACTGGTAGGTGTGACTCAGCACTCTGGCAGTGACCAAATCTGCAAGTAATATCTAGGTTCTGATAAGTACAAGAATTAAACCAAAGGGTTTTTTGAGATGTAGCAGCATACATAGACATGTGCCTCTCCCTTCAGCAGCACTAGACATACTTCAGGAAGCTGTGTCACACTACATGTGTTTAAGGTGATTAAAGTACTGTGGAATAAGCCTCATAACAGTGCTATGCCATTGTTCCTACAGAAGGTGAAAAAAAAAAGAGACTGGAATGTTCTCTTGGCAATTTCTGTAAAGTGCATAAATTAAATTTGAAATTTTCTTGTGTTTAACTCTAAACATATAATGTAAATTGCATAGGCTAGGATAAAAATACAATTTCCTGTTACTGAGGATGGAACATATAAAATCTCAGTATAAGGGTGATTCATATTATTGCAGTAGAGAATTCTATTCACTTCTGTGCTTTGCTATAAAATAATTGTCCCATCCAAAATGTCACCCTGTCCTTCTGGTTATTGGTCTCTGTACTTTGTCCATGCTGAGGCTGTTAGTTAAGTTCAAGACTGAAAACAGTTTCACAGGCTTTTACAGGGAATGTTGTACATTACTTACCTCTTGGGAGGCTTTGCCTCTATTCAAAAGCCATCTGAGCTTCACTGCTTGGTGTGTGACTTCTGCACATTTTAATTTATTAAGATACACATTCAAATAAACAACAAGATCCTAACTCTTAAAATACCATACGAGTTTAAGAGTTCTGGAAAATTATCAGTAGACTATTGTCTTTACCTGACCATTCGCTGAGAGTCAAAAACTCTAGGAACATCCAAACTTTATTGCTTATTTTTTCAGTGGAGGGGGGTGTAGGTGATTCACATTTTCCACTACAACAATTTAATCATATATCCAGAGTCCTTTTATTTTCTAACAGTATGAAATTAACATTTCATTGAAAAAAAAATATTTTATATTGTCTACTGTAGCCCATTCATTTTATGCCTATGTCCATTTTGTACTGTAATTCTCAGTGTGAGATAGATGGGCTTTACTTTGTCTGAATTTATGACTATTGAACATTACATTAGATATAGCCATTTTTTCCATGCATTTGGTATTGACAGGATGCTACATTTTATTAACTAAAGCAGTAAAATATATCTTACTTTCTGTTGTTTTTGTGGCTATGTAAAAGTAGGCTGCTGATTGGTAGGAGAATGAAATGGCAAAATATTAATCAGTCCATTAATTTTGTTTTCTTAGAAGACACTTTCATCCAGAATTGGAATAGTAACATTCTGTAAGATTAAAAGACTTTTAAGGGGAAGAATTAAATATGATAGGAATCATTTGGACAGGCCCACTAGACATTATAGGTTTTTAAGGCGATGCCATTTTAACAGTTCTCAATATTTTTTATAGTGGGAGCTTTTGATTATTTAAAAAGAGATTTTGTACTTTTGATGTGCTGTTACTGACAGACTCCTGCATTTAGTTCTTCTATAGAATACAATGTGACATGTATTTAAGTCAACCTTATTTTACATCCTTCCAACTGCTTTGTTCCTCTGGGGCCTGGGGGAGTAGGTAGTCTGTATTAACATGCATGAGCACTCTTATGATATGTAGTTTAAGTTGCCATCTGTTTAAATAAAAATATTTTATGCACATAGGGTTTTAAAGGTTATTTTAAAAAGAACGTAGTTCTTCACAATGCATTGAATTTAAGAGAAACAGACAATATTGGAATTTCAGATGTCTTGAAATGCATCTATTTATTTATTTAGTGAATTTAGATATGCTTTTATTGATTCTTTTTCATTAACAAGATATGATTCTTAATCATGGAATCACAGAATCACAGAATACTATAAGTTGAAAAGCACATTTAAAGACCACATAGTCCAACTCCCCTCCATGGGCAGGGATATCTTTCTCTATAACAGATTAGTCGAAATGTCATCCAACCTGACCCTGATCATATCCAGCGATGAGGCATCCTCAGCTTCTCTGGACAACCTGTTTCAGTGTCTCACCATCCTCACCATAAAATATTTCTTCCTTATGTACGATCTACCTTCCTCCAATTTAAAACTTGCTTCTTGTCACCTCTCTTGTGCTATCTGTTACTACAGGCCTTGGTATAAAATCTTTCTCCATCTGAGTGTTGGGAACAGATTATCTTCAATTTCCCTTCCAACCCAAACCATTCTGTGATTCTATGATGCTTTGATCTTACAAGCCTCCTGCACACAAGGCCTCAATAATGCCCTCCCATCCATCAACAGGATGGTTCTTCAGATACAGTGAAGACAGATAAGGAGCAGGGACATCACTTACCAATCACATTTATGACTCTTTAGGACTTCAGCTCAATTTTAATATAAATATGGTTTTCCTGGCACCTCTTCAGCAAAGAGAAGATGAAGAGAAAGGCTTTTGACTTGCAGTGAATATGTTTTTTATTATATGTTTAAGAATAGTAATTACATATTTTTATGTAATAATATGTTAAAACTAAGTAACACTAAAGAAAGAACTTTTGGAGGTAACAGCATCAAAATTAATTCTGAACTGTGGCACAGAATGTGGATGTCTGCTATTTTTGGTATACAGACAGTGCTTTAGCAAAGGCAGGATCAACTAAGAGGGCAAATGATCCTACAAAAGACTGCCATTTAGAATTTAAATTTACAATGGGGCTTAAATACTACTGGTTTGGGAACAAAAAAACCAGCCAGTGGTTATCACTTCTACCTCCAGAGACTGATTTTCTTGCAACAACAGATACCCTTTACACCTCCATCCTCATGATTATTTAGGAATTTACCCTTTATTTCAGCTGTGACTCTTCTTTTGCAGTATCTCTGGACTGCATAGGTTGTGCTCTGCAAACTTTGTGCTAGGAAAGTGCAGTAGTACCTGATTAATAAACTAGAAATAAAAATTTTCATAAAGCTGTCACAATGATGACTCTTGGGTATGTTTCTTAAGTTTTCAGTTCTGAGCTCGGGTAAATTGACAGCAGCAGGCATAGATATAGTAAGTGATACTCTTCCTGTAGTAAGTGATAACTTTTGCACCCACTATTTTTGATTTGCATCTGTTATAGCTCTGATTTGATCTCTCTCATGAGTGTGTATATATATATATATATATATATATATATATATCAATGATCCATAGGCATTTCCCTTCTGAGTCATTTTCTTTATGTGTCTGTGCTGGTGGTATCACAGGCCATCTCCATGGAAACAAATATGATACTACAAAGAGTGAGTTGTGACATCACTAAGTGAATCAACCAAGAGAAGGAGTGTTTGCGAATAGAAAGGAAACTTCTACAAAAACAATTTAGTAAATTAAAGCAAGAAATCCATAATAATGTCTAGGTAGTAGATCTGTGTAATAGTGTTCAAGGGCTGTTTTTCTATCAAGAGAGTAAAATTTTTTAAAGTTTGTTGGAATATGATAGCTGCTCTTTACATTAAAACACTGTCAATCTCTTTCAGCTGACAGTGTGAGCATATTTAAATCACTTTATAGCTACAGTACCATATGTTGCAGTGAGTATGAAGGTGCAAAATTCTCCATAGAAAATATTCTCTGTCTTAAGGTCAGCACAAACAGTGACTTCATTCCTGATATTGCTGTCTTTATTGATGCAACTTCTGACACAATTAGATTATAGGAAACCTATAAATACACTCCCTTTTCAAGTTGCACTTTCTTACAGAAATTTGCTGTAAGGGATAGACATATCAGTTCCTTTCATTTGTATTTTTGCTGTATAGCTTTCCTTTTTCTTTGTACATTCCCCCCTAACTTGGAAAAAGAATTACAGCACTATAAATACATCATTTTTCTCATGTTCTTTTGAACGTCAGCAGACTTTTCTATAGATATTGCAAGCACACATTTGCTCTTCACCTAATTAATTAGAGCTTTCTTTACCAGCCATTATTTTACCCTGTGGGCTTCTTAGAATTGGACACGTATGAAAACTATTCAGCACCTCAACAGTCATGTCAGACATTTATTACTGTCCTGAACACAGCAAGTCTTTTATCTGTTTATATTTTATATATGAAATTCTCATCAGTTCCATCTTTAAAAGTAGCTTTTACTTTCAGTACCAAAGAATGTAAAATTTTCTTTTACCAAGTTTTTACCCAAGGCATATTCTAATCAAGGTTTGGCAATAGAACTGATTAAACCTCTTTTAAATTCTACTCCAAAATTGTTCATCTGGATGCCCAGAGTTAGTCATGCACGATTTTTAATCATTATCAGGTGCCAGAACGCCCAAGACGGTCCAGAAGAGAATTATTGGATTGCTTTTTGCTTGTGCATCCTTCAGCCTATTCCAGGAAGTTTGCAAAAGATGTGTCGCTGTGTAACTGAAGGAAACACTCACAAGTTCCTCAATCCCTTACGTTCGTCATTTATATCTCTATAAATGGTATTTAGAACTGTCACATGAAAAAGCAAAGACTTTTACTTTGAGAATTGCTTTGCAGATGTCCAGTGTGGCATTATCCTTTCTGTATCTCATCACTGAAAGATAAGAATTCCAAGGGACTGTAAAGGCAATATAAATTGCACCAAGGTGTCAGTAAGTATCTATTGCAAAGTGAGGGAAAGCAGCAGGCTGCAGCCTGAAAATGAGCATGTTCTGAAAAAATCTCAAGCTAAATATCCTTGTAGATATAACCCATCCATTTTAGTTTAAGCTGCTGAGAAGGTATTTTTCCAGAAGGTGGAATCCTTTTAGGGATTATTGGAATACTGGGAATATTTCTGTGGGATTCAATTATGTGAGTTCTGGTGGCGAAGTGAGTGCATCCAAAGAAGAGCAATTAAGCTGGTGAAGGGTCTAGAGAACAAGTTAGAGAACAAGTAGGTGAGAGAACTAGAGTTGTTTAGCCTGGAGGAAAGGAGGCTCAGGGGACACCTTATTATTCTCAACAGCTCCCTGGAAGGAGGTTGTAGTGAGGTGGGTTCCTTCTCTTCCCTGAGTCCATAGCAGACCAGGAAAACTATTGGAAGCATGCTTCCTGAACACCCTCTATTACGTGGAGCCAAATCTGTGGGAAAATTTTCCTCCCTGTTCCAACAGAGTCAGATTTATCTCAGCCCCCATGGTTCGCTCAGAGCCAGTGTGATATAGCCAGGTTGCTATATCTCCCAGGTCCAGCCGAGTGGCGACTATTCCTGGCAGGTGCTCATCACCCACCCACTCATGGTGCAAACGTGGCCAGCCATAGAAACCAGCATAAACAGAGAGCAGTGTCTCTACTTGCACTGCATAAAGGGGGCCAACACAGACAGCACAGACCTGTTCCTCTCTTGCTGATCAGTTTAGGGTCACTCAGTGAAGAATACAAATACCCTAAATCTTTTGGTTCACCGAGACAGCCACATTTTCAAACACCTAGAATGTTACCATATACTCTGGTTCTTTTTGTATCCCTGTGCAGATCCACATCTCTTTACCCAGTCATTGTCCCAGGCCAATTTTTTATTGAGTGTCTCCTCTGACATACTGGCTAGTCCAGCTCAAAATTTGATAGCAAAGTATATACATACACACATGTAAATGCACACAGAGATCAGAGAGGAGTCCCAGCAGTTTACACAGAAAGTTGCTAGGAGTGAATTTTAATAAGACAAGACAGCCTGCAGTGGCCAGGTGCCTCAATCAGGTAAATGCATTGATCTGCATTTTTTTTTGCTCATCTCATCCCCTTTATCCTCCTTCCTCTCCACTTCCCATTCTTCTTTTTCCTCCATCCACACTGATCATTCCTTTCCTTCATCTTTGTCTCCTCCCAGATACAAAGACCTTCCTAAATTACATAGTCACAGTTTTGCTGTATCTATAGCTAAATTTGCCACTTCTGTTATAGTTACCTATGGCATTCCAGCCTCATGCACTACAAGTGACACAGCTCAGGCCAGCTTACCAAGGTTGTGGTAGGTTGCCACACTGGCATTGAGAGATTTCACTCCCCAGGAGGTCTCTAATTCTCCCAATCAATTACCTATGGGGTTTGGCTGTCTATTGCCTCACTCTGCCTTAACCACCAGTGAAATCCAACCATTTCTTATAGAGACACCCATTACAGCTTCTTACTCCTACATCCCACAGATTCTCGTGGTCAGTTCACTTGGCGTGTCTATGTACCTTAACAAATACAGATGTGGACTCTGCAGTTGCTCTGCTTAATTTTAACTCTGAGAAACAGTTTTACAAATTAATGAACTTTGGATTTGCAACTCTTGATAAATACATTATCTCTTTACCTTTTCACAGTCACAGGGGCAAATCTGAAGTTTTCTAAATGTGCAGTGCCCTATTCCATCAAATATATTCCTGTGGAAGAACTACAGTATTAATACACTGTTAAGCAAAAGGGCATAAAGCATTATTATAGATGCATATATAATTAATTTTTCACTGACATATAGAATTAATTCTCCACTGCCTTGGAAATTAACTTTGATGAATGATCTTCATATTTTAATCTTTAATTACTAAAAGTGACTGTATATAAATATATGTATATACACATACCAGGAATGGAACAACATTCAATCGAAAAAAAAGATGTATGCCTATATTGATTTTTTTTATTTGAAATTATTGTAGACAAGGAAAGTTACTTTCCATTTGTGGTGAAGTTGAATAAAGCAGTACTTTCAGACTGAGAATGATCTTAAGAGTTTTAGATTTATCATTTTGTGTACATTTTTTCTAGAAGTAAAAAAAGTAAACATCAATTACTTTCTTGTACAAGTAAAAAAAAAAAAATCCCCTGCAATTAAATCTTAGTTTTACTTTTCTAGAAAAATAAGCGATACATGTAAGAAATACAGACTGACACACAAACTAAATAAATCAAATGACCAAATACTCTACTAATGTACTAAGCTCTGCAGGATAGATAATTTAATCAACAATTGTTGTTATATTTATGTTATTGTTATTGTTATATATTTCTGGGCATAGGGCAGCAATATGGGATACACATCATAAAGTCCCCCCCCAAGACAATTTATTACTGAAACTGATCTCAAAGTTCATGCCTTTATGAAAGTTTCTCCAGAGGATAAAAAGATAATTGGAGTCCAACCAATGATGAATAAAGTACTATTATCTCAAATGGGCTTTCGATGGCTAAAATGTACAAGATTTGAGGAATAAATAAAATAAATCCTGTGGTTACTCTAAACAACTTGGAATTTTCCAAAATGTCAATAAGAAAATGGCATAGAAAGGAAAGCCAAGACATCAAAAGATATTTTAGTCTTGTTTCAGAACACTGTGTATTTGGTAGTCTTTGGGCAGTGACTGATAGAGGTTTGCTAAACTTACCCAAAACTTCCAAACTTAGAGATATCCTTTAGGTTTCCTTTTTCATTATTTTGCCATCTGTTGCACTAAAAAACCCCACCTTTTTCCTAATGTCTAATTCAATTCTTTTATTCTGAAAGCTAAATTGTTTTCTTGTGTTTCCCTGAATAGATAAATCTTGTGGTGACTAAATAACTCAGCATCACCCTCTTTTTAATCACATTTTATATGCTAGAAGACCATTAGCACCATCCCTATACATTTTTCCTTTTTTTTTTTAAAGTTAAAATACATTGCTTCAACCTTTCAAAATAAGAATTCTTGTTTTTTGAATGTTTTCATTTTTTTTGTTCCTTTTCTGCAGACTTCCATTAGTCATGTTTCTAAAAGTTGTGTGACATAAAGCAGATGAACTACCCCTTTAGAAGTCTTAAGTGGGACAAAGAGAGCAGAAAAGCATATGCTTTCTATGCTCTTCATCCAATACTCCTGCTGATAACACTCCAGATTAATATTTTCCTTCTTGTATTATCTTGTACATTTTGTCTAAGTCCAACACAATCTTTCTCATTTTAACTGTAACCTTCCACAGTTCTGTTCTTTGTACTAGTGCTTACTAAACTTCATACTGTTCATTTTGGACATTTTTCCCAAATATTTAAGGTGATTTCAGATTTGAATTCTTCCCAACAGAGTGCTTGGAACTCATTAGCACAGCAGACGTAATATATGTATTGTCTATTCAGTCAACCTGGCCAGTAGAAATAATATGTAGAGATTGATCCTTCACTAAACTTTTCAAATTGTAGTTTCTTCACCTTGATTGAAAACTACGTGTAGATAGTCTTTGGAGTGTGATTTTTCACCTGATTATGTACCTACTCTGGCAAATATCCGAGAGGTTGCCGTACAAATATCAACAGCCTTTCTAAAGTGCTGATATAAGCCCTCTGCTGATTATTCTTTATCCAATACCATAGTTATCCTGTCAAACAAATAAATAAAATGGTTTTCTGCTATTTAGTCTAAATACATCAATTTGAGCTCTTTCTCTCACTGCCATAAGTTTCTCTATAAGCTTATATTTTATTTCATAACTTACAGGAATTTTTTTTCTGAAAACAAAATCAGACCCATTGCTCTATAACTCTACTTAGCCTACTTTTCTGCCTTACTTAATGTAAGTAAGTTTTGGGTTTTTATTCCACCAGCCCTCTGGGACCTTCCTTCTATTCCCAGAAGTCTCAGTACTAATCACAAACACTTCAGACACTGCATCAGCTTGTTCCTTTAGTGCTCCAAGGAGAATTTCATCAAACCCTGCCAACTTAAACATCTCTAACTTTCTTCTGACTGTTCTCTCACTACTTTTTCATATATTCATCTTTTGATAACATTAATTTAATTAATAATGATCAACTTAATTGATTAATAATATTGGCATCTTGGCAATATTCAAGTGCAACCTAGGTCCTATCTAGTGAAAGTATCCAGGAAATTTATCACAGTATCATCAAAGTGAGGGAAAGAAAGAAGAAATTCTGAAGTAGTGATAATGAGCTATTAAGAACATCGGGCAATTGTTTTTAACTTTAATGATTTTTTTAACACTTGGTTGTTGCTATAAAGCAAAATGAACAAGTAGGCTCTAAAGATATGCTGAAAAATAAAGTAAAAATGCAGATTCTCTTTTCAGCAACTCATTAAAAAGTACTGAAGTTGTTTTAAAAATTTCTTTCTAGATACATATGAGGAAAAAAGTAGACCTTCATGTAAATGAGATTTCCTAGAATCATGATCACTTATAGAGCTAGAGACAAACCCAGGAGTTTCAGATTACCAACATGTAGAGAAACTCTTACATTAGTGAACAATGTGCTGAATAACGACTTCATGCAGTTTAGTTTTCTCAGTTGCACTACAGTAGCAATGACTGCAGTCAATAGGAAAGACTACGGTGACCACTGATAAATTATGATTATATCCTTCTTCACTTGCTTAACCAATTTCCTTTCATGATATTCCTTGATTTTTTTAACAAAATAGTTCATAAAGCAAACATCACTGTTTTTAATATAGAGGTTTTTAGGTAATGAATCTTGTTTTCTCTCAACAATGAACCTTTGTGATATCACTAAATGACTTTTCCCAGTTGGAATTTGTCAAAGTAAAAATAATTTAAACCAGATTGGGATTGAAACAATTTCTTGACACATAAACAACACGTAGTTACCCATCAATCAGTGAACTGTACCTACAGGATTGATACTGGTATAAAACAGAATAGCTGCAATAGTGGATACAGGATGTAAAACATGTACAATTTAATAGACATCTTTATCTTATCACAAATGTATCCCCAAAGGTTCTAATCACACCAAAATGTGATTATACATGAGCGTATACAGAGACATGCATATGGTTACAGGCAGAGCTCCTCTAGCAGAGCGTGTGGGCTGTCAGTAACGCCCCAGCCTCCCGGCAGTGGGTCTGTCCTGCTGTCACACCATTGGAGATGTGGGAGCCACAGCTCCATGCATCCATTAATGTCCCTCCCCCACAGGGAGCAGCCACTCCCAAGGGCCAGGACACTCAGGCTGCTCCCTCTGGGCTGGCCAGTATCTGTGGTGGCACAAACAGCCCTCTGGCAGTGCCAAATCAGGTTTCACTCCTGTTGCTTCCACTCTAGAGTCTCTTCCTCCTGTTATGAATTTTCATGTTGTTTTTATACTTCTTATCAGGCTAATTCCTGCTTTGTGCCAAAAGCCTCATAATTCTCTGCTTTTTAATCCTGCTGGTGGTTATCCTCCACTTTACAAGATCAGTTTAGGCAAATGGATTTTGCCTTAACAGTTTTGAGTAGTCAGTCCAGATATAAATAATACTTTAAAAATCCTTAAATATTCATTTTACCAGGTTATCAAGGCAAATATTCACCAAAGGTTGGGCCATGCAAGTACCCCACAGAATTTAACTGTAAGATTTAGATATAAAAGTCTGTCAATAGAGATTCCAAAGTAGAAACTGCCCAGGAAATAGGAAGAAACTGATTTTAACAGCGATGTTGCACCTGTACTATGGGATAGGTCTGCCTCATGGAGCACTCTGACTTGTCCTGATCAGAAGAATTCATAGAGGCTTTTTCTTTTCCTCGGAGGGCATGTGAGGGATAATGTGCTGTTGAATGCACTGCTGTACTCAAGAATTGTTTAATGCCTGTACTCTGGACAGGACCAGGACAGTGTAGACAGTCTCAGAAACTTCAGTTCTATTCACAGAAAGATTATTCCTTTAACAAAGGGGCTATGATTTTTCTTAATATTTCTTTAGTTCACTTCTATTTCACGATATTGTTTTCAGTCTCTTTGACTTTCTCTCAGACCTATATGCATTAAGTTCCAGTTGATATGCTCACATGCAAGAAGCAGGCAGGCTATCTGAGTGTTTCTCCTTTTTTGCTGCATCCATCTCCGTTGTCTTCATTGTCAACCACTGTGTGAGAACCTGCTTTGCTGTGATCACACAATCTAATTTACCCTTTTTTTGTTCTATTATTATAGTCATTATTTCTCAGCTAGCCCACTGCACTTAAAATAACTAATCAGCTGTACTACTTTACAATTAACTATGAAGCTAACCTTTTTATATCACTCATGGACAACGAAACAGCCTTATAACAAGTGACAGTTTACTGCTTGTTTATTCCACGTTTGCTTGCGCCTCTTTATATTAATGTAGTTTAAAATTCTTATTTTGCTATTTAAAAATTATTTTTGTTTTGAATTTTTTTACACTTAAGCCCATCTTCCTTTGGAAGGATTTTTTCTTTTAATACTGTCAGAGTTTCTTTCTTTGGATTCTGAGCCCAAATAATTATAGAGCTCTCCTGATGAAAGTTAGTAGTTTCTCACAGGAAACATTTCTATTTATATGTATTACACACGTAATAGTCTAAACAAAAGTTTAAAATTGCCGTATTCTTTTCCTCTTTGAAGAAAAATCACATAAGGAAAAAAGCATAAAATAAAGATTCACAGTAAAAAAATTGCTATTGCCATATATTATCAGGTAAGCAAAAACTGCAGCATGACTTTGAACACTGGCATATCTGGACCCAAATTTTTGAGCCCATGAGCATCCTCATTCATTCACCTTTCTAACAGAAGTGGGAAGAGCTCATTGTAGAAACTCAGAACCCAACTGAAACCCCCCAAAAAAACCCCCCAAATCATGGAAACAAACCAAACTATGATGGTAACAAACAAAAACAATGAGAAATTAATATATTTGCAAAGTTATTGTGCTCTGTATATGATGGATTTCGATTTACAAACTTCATGTCTGAACTTTGGACTAAGATTTTGGCCCCTCTGTCAGCACTGCATATCTTGGTACAGTGTTATTTCAATCAATTTTTGCATGGAGATAAATGACATTAAACATCTGTGTTGCAACATAGAAATTAACTTCTTACCACTGTAGAGAGAGAAAAAAAAAAAATATTTAGACCAAACTGGTTCTCAAGTGAGAATCCAGGCAAACAGCATCATGCATGTTGTACATGAATTCCTGGTCATTGCCTTTATTAATAGAGGGCAAAACACATTCAAAGAATCTATTGACTATACCGACTATAGAAGGCTATAATTTTTTTTTTTTAATTCAAATTTGGTTATTTCATGCATTTTATATCACCGTCTTCCTGTGGTACAAGCTGTAAGCACATTATGCTGGAGAGCTCATTTCACACATGTGCCTCAGGTGTAAACTCAGACAGCAGGTGCCAGTTCATCTTCAGAGAAACTTTGTTCTGCAGGCACCAGTCTGCCAAAGCCCTTTGTTTTGTTGTGATGTAGCACAAGAGAAGCTGCCTCTGAGAGGATGGAAAATAGAGTAAGAAGAATATATCTTGACTTATGTTAATCAAAACTGTATCAAAATGCTTTCCCTTCATCTCTAACAGAAAATCATCTGAATGAAGGATAGTTTTGAAAGGTGAACAAATGTATTCTGAATTTTAGAGGCTTTTTGCCTGTGGTAAAAGAACAGTCCTCTGTAAAGAATCCTGTGTATGGAAATCAGACATTTTTTACCTCATGTCTCTATTCTGTCCATTGTTTTGAATAAAATTGGAAGTATAGAACAATGTCCTAATAATTCTTTGGCCTTTACTGGTTTATTTCTAGATGTTCTTTTAAAAAAAAAAAAATACAAGAGAACTGCAAACCATAAAGAAAATGAGGGTTTTTTTGTTATCAAGATAATGATAAATGTTGTTGCTATTTATATGCAATAACATCTGTTTTAATTAGAATTGCCACAAGCGTAATTGTGAAGAACAAAAAGAATGATGTTGCAGTAATTGTGATTTCTTCATGCTATTAAAACACACATTTTTAGATGATATTTTGGTGAGTTAATATTGAAAAAACCTCATATCTGTGTTGAAGGGTTTGTTTTTATAACAGCAATAATTTCCTTCTTCATTGTCTTCCTTTCACACCTTTCCCCCCATAGTTCATATCGAGCTTATTTGTGAATTAGAAACAGTGAAATGTTTTGTTTTTGTCAAAGGAAAATAAATAACATAATGATAGAATGATCTGTATCATAGGTGTAAGGATGGTCAAGAACACTCAGAAAGATGCCTTTTCCTTCTTGCTCTGCAGAAGGCCACATAGACCAATTCTTTCTCCCCTGTGTCAGAGAATGAATTTCATGTACAAAGACAGTACCATTTGGAAAGAGAAGTTAAAATGACAAGCATATATATAGTAATTATCAGCTAAGAAAAATAACCTGTATTCTCAAAATCAAGAGAAAGTAAGAATTGATCCATGGTTCCTGTTTCAGTGATATCTGTAACTGATACTAGCTGTTCTAAAGAAGTGCATCAGGTTAGACCAGACAGAAGGTAAAAATTCTGATTTGCTCAGACAGACTGCTTTTTTTAAAATTCTTTTAAAATAAAAATGCAAGACATTTTTTCAAACCCAAATTGCACTCAGGCAGCTGCTTATTTTAAAAACTGACTAAAGATTCACTGAGAACTTAAATAAAAATGAAGAAAATGTAAGTATCTTTAACAGACAAAACATGTATTCATTATTGAAATGCCTTGCTTAATCTTCTGTATCATGCAGTCTTATTTGTATACCTTCCTAACCAGAACAGTATTCAGCAGCTGGAATTTGCATGATTTTTTATTGTGTTTCCTACAGGAATGCCTAGAGATCAGCATTGGCTATTATGGAAAGTGAATAATATATTACCTTGGGCTCAATATTGCTAGCAACTCAGTTGGAGTCTGTGTCAGATTTACAACACAGTATCTGGCTAATATTGGCAGTAGCACAAACTCTTTCAAAGCTCTTGAGAAAACTGTCATAGATGTCAAATGCGTCATATTTTGCTGAAAGGGGAGGGGGGAGATTCTGTTTTCTATCGCCCTAAATTTACCTCCAGAAAGCTGCCAAGCTTATTTTTATACCTTCTGTAGACTTTTATCACTTTCTTCCTCTTCTAGGCTCTTAAAATTTACATCTGGAAGCAATGTGCTATAGTTGAATTGCATTACATTTGTACCTTGAAAGCAGCAGACTTTGCACCTGTGTTTGGTGTGGATCACAGTGTTGATATTCAGCACTTATATCATGCATGTAAGTATGCTTCTAAATGGTCAACATGAAGTATTTTTTTCTAATTTCTAGGTGACAAAAGTATGGCTGATATAGATGGGATTAACCAGTTTACCTTAGTGTCACAAACTGGCACTTGAATGAAGAGCATGACACATCTTTCCCGATTGTAACCTTTGGCCCAGGTCACCATGTCTATGAATTCAGGGAATCAGCTGTAAATATTTCTTCCAATTGGGCTACAGCTGGCAAATAACTCTACAGAATAGAGAGCTGTTCTATAGGTGTGTTGGAAATACATTGCATATTGATATATTCATAGACGTCTTCCATCTTTTCCTTATCTGTTACTCTTACGGTTCACGTCCACTTTGCCTTTGAGTCTTTTGCCTGCATTTTGTTTTAATTAATCTCTGATCAGTTCACAAGCCTGTGTTTTCTTTCATGCAAGGTAGAAACAGAGAGAACAAGAGTTACCCTCTGGTAGCTGTTGTGTGCTGAGGTCGTCTTTAGATGTAAGCTCAGCATGCAGCAAGGGTAAGCATCCAGCTTCAGTCACTCTGGTGACCTGTGGACCTCATTACCGTTGCTGGCCATTTAGGTACATCTTCCTCCAGTAACAGACCTTTACCCTTTAGCTATTCTGGGACTATCTCATTAATTTCTACCTCTATGCCATACCTCAGGCAACAGGAACTTATTCACTCAAAAACCTCACTCAGAAAGTTTCCTAAAGAAGGATACACGCAGTCTTGTCTTGGGGAGCTGCAACACACTGATTAGGGAAGCTTTTTCTTTTCTGCTTTGTGTGTTCATGCTTTTTCATATTAAATCAAAGAAAGTATAAAAACCATAGAACAGTCAAGGTGCATGGGTTTTTTTGGCTGCACATTGGAAGATGTAAGTGCTTTTGGCATTTCTTATGTACTTCAATTCTTATAATTTATTCTTACTCTTAGTAAAATGTGAACACAGTCTGCAGACATTAGCTAGAAAGATGCTAACTTGACTATTCTTCCTTCATATCCCAGCTTATTTAACAGGACTGTGTTATATAACAAGTATGTTATCTGGATCCATTGCTACAATTCTGCCATTGCTACATAATACTGACTGCCTCGTTATTATCTAAATGTGTATTATACAGCTTTGAGAGAAATGACATAATGTACATCATCCAAGGCCATATATATATAGATCACAAATTATTACTAATGTTCCCCCTTGGTACTCAATATTAATTACATGTCCTCTGAGTGTCTTACCCTAATGATAGTTTCTTTTTCCTTCATTGTTTTGTTACTTAACCTGTAATAAATGCTTTCTGCAAACAAAGGTGAAAGGTCCATAAAGCAGCAAATAATTGAGGTGGGCAATTAAATGGAATACAATATAATTGTATGCTGATGAATCTTAAGGAAATTTTCACAGCCAAGGACTCAACTGTATTTCATTTAAGATTTATGATCTCCTTTACAAAACAAATTGTAGTTGATACAAATGGAAAATCAAAAGGCTATATCAAACTCAGGTGAGTTTCATAAACAAAAAATTAGTCGAAGAATACACTGCAATAAAAAAACTGAAGATGCAAAGTTTTATGTTTTATAGGGTATCTGCGTTTCCCCATCTAAATGCAGCAAGAATCTGCATAAGTTACACTGATGTAAAGACTTTGTATGGTAGTATGGTGTCATGGGTTAGCATAGCTACAGAAGTGATTTTCTTGCAAAGAGGTGCTTACAACTTCCTCTATGACCTGACAGAACCTGTCAACTGGCTAGTTTGAATATTGACAATTTTTTAAGCCACTTAAAAAGCTTGACACGCCACTGTGGTCCACATTTAAGAATGGACAAACCCTGGGAAAGCTCTCTCTGGCTTCCGGCCTTGGGACAGGTAACTGGGCTGGGCCCTGCTTGGCCCGGGCTGGGCCGGGACACAGCCATCCTGGAGCTGTGCAGCCCCTGCAACCCTGCTCCATGCAGGTGGCCGCCCGGGTCTACACACCCCGCCTTCCCCCCTGCAGTGCAGCCGAAGATTCAGCTGAAGCGGCCCGCTGCCTGGCAAAGCTCATGTGACCAACAGTGAGAGACGAATTCCAGCTGCGGGGCCTGGGTGAGATTGACCCTTTGAGTGCTCTAAGTTTCCTCCAGAACAGATGAAGCCTGCAGACATTAAGTAAAGAAGGAAGAGCTGAAACCCTGAGGGAGGTGAAAGAGGAGATGCTTAGAAGCTGAAATTTTGTTGTAAAGTTATGGTGGTGGTAGACTATGATATATCAGAGTACCCGTTGTAATTTCATGAAAGCATGGGGGGTTGGAACGTTCAAACTGTACTTTTGAGCAAAAGTACCTGTCCTGAAATAAGCAAATGTTAAAGAAGCTGTAATATGATGAGGCCCCTTTGCTCCCGGGGGAGCAAATAGAGGAGGAGAGCCTCTATTCCTAGAGATGAAGATGCTCCCAGAGATGGGTGAAGAGAACTTTTGTTTTTGAACAGCTCAACCTTAAAATGGTACCCCAGTAGCTCAGGATTGGACCCTCGAAAGCAGTTGTGGGAATAGCTGCAAGTCCAGGAAAGGGACTCTCACATGCGAGCAGAGAACCAACCTGGGCAGCTGTCTCGTTGTGATACTGAAGCCATGAGTGAACTTCTTGTGGAGATGTCTCCATAGCATGAGCAAGAGAGACTCCTCTCCCTAAGTGAACTGAACAGGTTATTATAGAAGTGGTAAACTGACTGAAAATCTCGAGGGTTGTCTTTTTACATTGTCAGTGGGAGAAGGGAGAAAACTGGGGGGAGGAGGAGTGTTCTGAAGGTTTGGTCTGACTTTTTTCTTTCTTTTAGGTCTGTTAATAAACTTCTTTATATTCTTTTAAGTTTTGTGCCTGCTTTGCTTTCTCCTAATTCTTATCTCACAGAAGGTAAATAAATGAGTAATGAGTATTTTGGACCAAACCACTACATATGGAAAAAGAAATTCTCACATTTCTATCTACCATTGCATCATGAGAAGGTTCAGATGTGAAATAGATGTGGAAAGACACTTTGTAATTTTTCATGATGTCTTCTATCATGATGTGTGTTGTGTTCTAAGACAAACCAGGGATGGCTGTAGTTAAGAAATCAGTGTCCCTGAATAAGTTCCATCTTGCTTACTCCTGGGAAAAGAAAATTTCTCTTTTGGTTATGTTCATCATGGTTTATCTGTGTCTGTCAGCGTTTATCTGTGTCTAGCTTATGTGGTTTCCCAAACTCACAGGTAGGCCCAAGCTAGAAATATACCTACTAGGTGACCGTAATATGTCTGACCTGATTAGAATCATAAACAGGTTGAAGCTGAAGTTACTGCAATAATTGGAATGTATATGTCCATGTTGTTCTCGTAAGGAGCCTTCTCACTTTGTATTAGTTTTCTTGTAGTTTTTTTTAATGTTGCCTGGTGATTTTTTTTTTAATTTTGGCTTGCTTTCCTTACTCTGTCCTTAAAAAGAGTTTTTGAGAGTTTTCAGTAGCATATATCTTGTCAGGTGTGATAGATAACATATTTTATACGATATATCATAACCAAAATAAGCCATTTGGAAATGGCAGTGCCCCAAACATGAAAAAAATATATGAATATATAAAATAAAACTAATGGAAATAGGAAGGCTTTAAAGAATGTTTTGATGCAAAGTGGCAACTGCAATAGTTTCACTAAAAAAGAGCCAGAAAGACTTTAAGTAATATCATATTCTCATTTGGCTTTGTGTCTCAGCTGTTGTTAAATGGCAAAATTTCAGCAAAATCAATGAAGCTGGGCTAATCTACATCCTTTCAGTTGAATGGAAATACACCAGTTCACACCAGCTGGGAGACCAGGCGGCTCCAGCAATGGCTTGTCCTTGGTTTTAGTCATTTACGGTCAGTAGATTTGCTTCAAGTTATGATTATTCCAAGAAAGATGTTAATTCATTTATGTAAAGAAGGCCAGAGTTGTTTTACATTGAGAGATGTGTGGAAGTGCTTTGTGGCAGATATCTTTTACAAAAGGATTTACATTCATAATTGAAAAGTAGTCACATTAGCATGATGAAAATATCTTGAGGTAAAAAACACATAGAAGAACTGGACTAATATGAAATGACAGCGAAAATATGGATGAAAGAGGCCAACTGAGTATCTGCCAAAAAACACTGATAATTCATTTTACAGTTTTAGGATTTCTGGGAAGCAAATGCTATTCAGTAGATATGCTCACAAATAGATCACAATTCCTCATCAGTAAAGAGAATGTAGGGGAAATGTCATGAGATACCATACTGATACATTGTCTTTCAGCATGAACTTTCATTTTTGTTTGTTTATAACAAATTCTTTGCGTTGTAGAAAATCCTATCATTTGACAGGATCATTAGATTTAATTAATTAGGACTTGCACATGCCTATTTAGAATTTCAGCTGTTCTGGTACATTGGAGCCTACAAAATGATTGTTTTTTCAACAGCCCTGGGAATCCAATCTATCTCCTGGCTTGGCAAGGCCTTTCAATGTAGCTCTCAGCAGGCAAAGTCACTGGGCTTGTTTTCATAAAAGTTACTCCTATTATTGGGCCTTAGACCTCCCTTGGGGAAGTATTCACAGCATAATTAGTTACTGAAACAAAAAGTCTTTTCAATTGCTTTCAGAACAACTTCAGGCTGGTGATTGATAGGAATATGAGAATTTGGGGAAAACTGACAATAGCAAATGATTTTAATTAGGGGGGAAAAAACCTAGAGAAGGCTTCGAGCCATGTCTTAACTTACTTTACTGTAAAACATGCCCTACATTTGTTTTGTATATATATATTTTCTTTTTTGTTTAGACTAGATATATATTTAAATGAGGTACATATTTAAAATCAATAACAAAAATGAATATTTACTCTCTAGCTTCCAGGCCATTGTGGCCTCATTTTAAGCTCGGGACAACCACAAAAACTACTGATCCTTTTTTGCATTCAAGAATTCTTAAACAAGCATCTGTGAAAACAAACACTAGTTTGTACATATACACCTACTCTCTCTTTACAAATAGGATTGATTACACAACAAATGAAATATTTTAATTGGAATACTATCCTAATTATTTGATAATTAGGTATAAAATTTGAACCTTTGAATTGTATGCTAAGGATAATATTATGTTAAATGCAAAGTATTATTCTGCTAGTTCTGATTGTACATTGGAGGAAGGCTTGGTTGAAATGTATTTTCTATTTTTTATATTGGTTTACTTGATTGCTAGGAGTTACAAAAACATAACTCCTACATCTCTTCTTGAGAGACAAAACACCCAAGGCTTCTTATAAATGAAACAATAGGACTTCAAGGGTAGTGAAATATTTAGTTACTTTTTATCGTGAGACTACTGTTTATTGTTACAGATTTTGAAGAAAGGTTATTTGTTATATAGCAACAAGCACCCTAGAGCTAACAGCGTTGCTTCTCTTCTCTTCTTTTTTTCTCTTTTGGTTTTGTTTTTTTTTCCTTTTGAAATAACTGGCAAATATTAGCAGAGAATATGTGCAGAGGAATTCCAGAAAATAAGAGCAATTCGTCTAACCAGAGATGGATTTTGGTATGAACTGCTGGACCTTGTCCTTGTGGTGTGAAGTCATTCTAGGATGCAGAGTTGGGCCTTCATCACCATACTGTTTGCTCAGACAAGCGTGGACCCTGATGAAAGAGCAGGAATGCATGCTCCAGGCACCATCTTCCATGCATGCTTTGGGAAAATGACACAAGAGAAGTCCTGGAGCCCAGCCACCTGCCCTGGCCGTTGGGTGAGAGACCCACAGCTGCTCACACTTGTTTATATGATACTTTTTCTCCTCCATAAGCCAGACAATGTGAAAGGAAGTTAGAGTGTTGCCCCTCTAGGTAAACCCTTTTCATTCTAACTGCTTCCTAATGCAGTGGTGCACTTCACTTATTAGTCCTTTCTAATACACTTGCTCAGACACTGAGTGTTTCTGCTCGTAAAGGGTTTAACTGGCTTCTGGGGGAGGACGATCACAATAGAAAGTGCTGTAAGTGGTATACACAGGTATGAAGAGTTTTCTGTAGCTAAGTCTGTCTCCATTTTAGTACATCAGAGCAGCCTTCAAATATGAAAAGTTATAAAATACCAAAAATACACTGTGACAAAAAGCATTTATATTGTGATCTGTAAGTGACTACATTCTAGAGCATTAGACATGTTGTTTTCAATATTCTTTGGCTTAAAAACCAGCTTTTGCATCTGATTTTTGACTTCCATTTGCAATAGGGTTCTTGTGTGCTGGAATACATAGAGAAAGCTTTCTGCTTCTGAAGCTGAGCTTTACTCCCTGCCATAGCATCCTGGCTGTCCGTAGGATAGACCAGGTGGTGCAAAGAGCCTTTGGCAGGACCAATGGGCCTGTGAAGCCCTTAGGACTCTATACCTGTCTTTAATCATTCTTCTGTTAATAAATATCAAAGATACAGGTCAAGGTTTGCTTCTTGCCCTGTGTTTGATCACATCAAACCAAATTCAATTAATTATGACCTGAGAAACTGTTTTGGGGTATCAGACCTCAGGACAGAATTTTGCTGGAGCTGTACCTAAACCTCCTTTTCTTTTGCAAAATATGCCAAGCTAACATTTGGCCAGAGAGGCCAGTACAAAATAGTTTTTTCAGCTGATCTCAATGCAATAGCAGAAATTGGCTGAATCCCAAATTATGCGGTTTCCCACTTTGGACCACATCAAAGGAACATGCTAATTCCCTGAGAGAAGGCAGGATGTTTAGGTGCTTTGCTGGTGCTATTTTCAAATTGGGTAATTTAATGAAACTAGACAGAAGGAAAATTGGCTTATGATTGTGTCTTTGGAAAGGGATAATAAAAGGCTTTGAACCAAAATATCTTTCCTGAAGATGCAACACTGTATCTGAATATCACAAACCAGCAGATTGAAATTCAACACTGAATCACTTTGCACTGAAAAAAAATACAGTATTTTCCTTCCCTAGTAGGAAGAAGTAATTATTGTAATATGCACCATATCTGAGTAAATTAAGCTTCTAACTTGGACAAGAGGAGAGAGGAGAGGAGAGGAGAGGAGAGGAGAGGAGAGGAGAGGAGAGGAGAGGAGAGGAGAGGAGAGGAGAGGAGAGGAGAGGAGAGGAGAGGAGAGGAGAGGAGAGGAGAGGAGAGTCTTGAAATGCTTACAAATGTATCTTTTCTGCATACACCTAGGTATAATTAAAAAAAAAAAACAACCAAAAAAACTCCCAGCTCTCTTCTGGAAGAGTTTTAAATTCACTTATATGTATTTACCAGAAACCAGACTAATGTAACTCCACCAGAATAATAAAAGAGAACATAAAAAAAAGTCCCTAGGCTGTCACCTGCTGAAAATGAATGGGCCAAGTGTGTGGAGCAGCATCTATAGGTGGGGATTCCTGACTGATCAGTCTCTGCTTCCAGGGCCCTCCAGGAGCTGCCTTGCCAACTGACCAGATAATCAGTGGCAGGTGACAGCCCACTAGGGCTCCAGATCTTTATCTGCTGTCTGCTGTTCAGCAAAACTCGATGAACCCGAGGTAATTTATTTTAAGCAAAGTATTCAGTGTTTCACAAGTTTGAATTTTCAGTGAAACTTAATTTTTGCTATGAAAATTTCAACTAGCTGTTCTTCAGGACTCTTTCAGCGTGAGGGCACTATACTATCTCAATATTATTCAGTGTGATTTAAAGTTGCAGGACTTTTTTTGTGTTTTGTTTTGTTGTTTGGCTGGTTTTGTGGTTTTTGGGTTTTGTTTTTTTTTTAAATTTAAACATTTTTACCACATCTATCACTTTAATTGCTAATTGCCTATATTGGCTAACATGTTCTAGAAAATGCTTTAATTTAATATAGATAACCACTGAGGACTCTGCAATCCATCCCTCTACAAGCACACTTTCCTATTATAAATTTGAGTTTTTTCCTACAATTCAAAGTGAAATAATTGTACTGTCACAAAAGAAAATACACATTTCTTGGAAGCTTCTGCAGACATTTTACAGCTAACAAAAAGGGATTATCTCTACCGGTGTACATTGAAACAAAATATGTTGGAAATTTTTGAAACTCTTAGTAGTAGACTAATGAGGCAGTGTTTTGTAACATCAATAGAACACTGACAAATGGAATAAAACAACTGTTTCTGGAAGAGACAAACCTTTCATTTTATATGAAATATCAGCGATAACTCCATAAACAAAGTGAGTTTACTGTTCCTGTCTGAATAAAAAGCACGCCGTACCTCTCAAAGATTCAAATTTGGTGAAACTCAACAATGTGGGTCCATTTCTTAATTTTGCCATGATGCTTTTTGCAGATAAACACCTACAATTCCTGTTGCAACCATTTTGGGTTGTGCTTTGTTACACTTTCCCTGCAGCAGTCAATAAAAAACACAGATCCAGTAGTGCAGCTCTTGACTTCTTAGCTCCAGCTGCCGATGGAGAGTGTATGGGATCTAACACGTTGGACATGGGGACCAGATGACACTTGTTCCTTCTGATGCAGAGCAAGGGCACTGACCTCTGTCAGAAAGGCAAGATAGAATTTCAGGATTCATAACATCTTAAACTGCTGCAATAAAATTTGACCGTGTTTTTCTCTCACAGCCAGAAGCTTGTTTTCACTTTTGCAGTAGTTTGGCTGTACAACAGTGCCAACGTATTGAGCCTAAAGCTTCCTCCCTAATCACTGGCACACCGGAATGATGGCAGGGACACATATTTTCTCATCATCCTGGGACTAAAGAATTAACTTTTTGTTTTACTGAAAGAACTTATAAATTTGTAAAAATTAGTGCTCTGAGCAGAAAAATATACAAATCATATTATTTTGGTTTTATTCTGTTTTTAAAATGAACCATCAATGAATTTTTTAAAAGTGTGTGCGCCTCTGGATCAGCAGGTTCCATTCACAAACGTTGCTCATATCTCTTTGTGATGACCTCTCATCAATTTTCTTTGAGGACAAATGGTTTGAGTGAGCTTCTTATTTCAGAACTAGGTGTTCTCAAATAATTTCTCTGAATATATTATTTCTTATTTTGTTTCACAGAATCATGGGATCTCAGAATTGTTAGTGCTGGAAGGAGATGATCTCTGGAGATCATCTTCTCTAACCTCCATGTCACAACAGGGTCACCTAGAGCAGGTTTCACAAAAACAGGTGGATTTTGAGTGTCTCCAGAGAGGCAGAATCCATGACCTCTCTAGGCAGCCTGTTCCAGTGCTCTGCCACCCTCAGTATAAAGAAGTTCTTATGCTGAGGTGAAACTTCTTGTGTCTGAGTTTATGGCCGTTGCTACTTGTCCTATCACTGAGCACCACTGAAAAGAGTCTGGCACCATTTTCTTGGCACCCACCTTGGAGATATTTATATGCATTAACGACATCCCCTCTCAGCCTTCTCTTCCTACACTAAACAGGCCCAGCTCCCTCATCTGAGGAGAGATGCTTCAGACTCCTAATCATCTTTTTGGGCCTCCAGTGGACCCTCTCCAGTATCTCCTTGTCTTTCTTGAACTGCGTAGACCTGAATAGACCACAATGCTACAGATGTGGCCTCACTAGTGCCAATCAGAGGGGAAAAATCACCTCCCTCAAACTGCTGGCCGCACTCTTCCCAATGCAGAGACCCTATGCTTGCCTTTGTTGAACACCTTTAGGTTTCTCTCTGCCCAACTCTTCAACCTATAAA
This sequence comes from Corvus moneduloides, assembly GCF_009650955.1. NCBI lineage: Eukaryota > Metazoa > Chordata > Aves > Passeriformes > Corvidae > Corvus > Corvus moneduloides. Next base: position 111,332,969 of record NC_045477.1, read on the forward strand.
GGTACCACTGAATAGCAGCATCACCTTCAGGTGTATCAGCCACTCCCTCCAGTTTCGTATCATTAGCAAAATTTCTGAGGGCACATTCTATCCCTTAGGCCAGGTTGTTGAAAAAAATGTTGAATAAGGCTGGACCCAGTATTGATCCCTGGGGAGTGCCACTGACTAAAAACCTCTAACTGGATTCTACTCTGCTGATCATGATACTCTGAGCTCTGCCATTCAGCCAGTTCTTAATCCACCTCGCTGCCCATCCATGCAACCAGCATTTCCCGAGTTTACGTGTGAGGATGTTATGGGAGACGGTGTGAAAAGAAGAATCCAGTCCCTCAGTTTAAAGCTTGTCTGACTGAAGTGGCCAGCCTGCTGCCAAAGATTCTCTTGCCCTTTTCAGACAGGTGGATCCCATCCCTGTCCGAAGAGGCTGCAATCATTAAAGTACAACCCATCGTCATAAAAGCCAAAACCTTGATGGCACCAGCAATGAAGCCTGATATTGATCTGCACTGTGCGTCTGCTTCTGACTCTCCCCGTTTCTCTAACCAGTAGAATGGCTGAGAAGATGACCTGAGCACTGATGTTTTCCACCTGCCTCACCAGAGCTTTCTAGTCTTCCTTGATCCTGCCCCTTTTTTGGCTTGCAGTGTCATTTGTACCTACATGGAAAAGTAGCAGTGGTAATATTCTGTGCTCTCCACAAGTTGGGGCACCATGTCAGAACATGATGGATCTTAACTCCCAGTGGGCAGCATACTGCTCATGACTCTCCCTCAGGCCAGCAAATGGGTGCCTCAGTACCCCTTAATAGAGTCACCCACTATGAGCACTCAATGTTTCCTTTCATGACAACCACTGTGTGAGTGCAGGTTCTCCTTGTTGGCCTTGTTCATGGGTTTCTAAAGCTCAAAATTACAAATTAATTATTTTTCTGCTCAAATGTATTTTATCACCCTTGTACCACATGAGTAAGAATGTGGTTTAATTTCCATCTGGAAGAAAAAAGATCATTTCCTAATCCCCTTTATTGAAGTTATTAAATAAATCCATTTAAATATCTTCTTGTTCTGCCCCTTGGAATACCACTGACCTAGAATACTTATCCTAGTCTTTACTGAATACATTATCCAAAAGATCCTTGGAGAACGAAAAAACAATTTTAGTAAGCATGATGGCAATACCATTGGTTTAAACCAGTTATTTTTTCACCCACCTTTGTCATGTGAGACAACAATTAAAGCAAAATATTTTGATTTTCTGGAAAATATAATTATGTATATATCTGTACTTCTTGGGACTTCTAACTAAATGAAAGTTCAATCTCCAAAAATTCTCTCTTGTGAAACATAGTCCATTATTTAAAGTTCCATTGAACAGAAGAGAAATGTAGATTGATTTTTTTCTGTGTTCTTCTCCCACAAGGTTTTAGGGTCACACATAGTTCAGTGATCCTGACAACAGTCTTTCTTTAGGAGGATCAGGATGGGAGTCAAGCTCTCCAGCTTTATCAGATTTCCTGTATTATGTTTAAAGCCATAGAAAATTTCATAATTCCTTTTTTTATTAGAATGAAGTCATGCATATATCCTAGCCTGGCTGAAACACTTGGATCCTCATTAAATTTTCTTCTGTCTGGATTATTTTCCCTCTGTTATTTTATTACCTTTGTTCCTTTTGTCTTCATTTGCAACCACCTTGTGCAAAACTTTTTATAGAGAGCTGCATGTCACTGAATGCTTAATTTCAAAGTTTTCTGGCTTGATCTAAACTTTTCATTTAAAGAAATTTCTGTTGATACATTTGCCCAGTGTAAGCTTAATATATGTATAGCTTTTATAGACATAACCTGGGAAATACAGTTCTCTGGTACACCTTACAAACTCAATGGTAAATATGTGCAAAAATGTTTTCAGTACCAAGGATAATTTCTCTTAGCACATTTGAAGTTATTCATGCCAGTGAAAATACTTGTGGTTCAGTCCCAGATAACATCATGTCCTTCGTGAAGTGTAGCTACACTGACATCTGAATGTTCTACCAGGTGGACCCATCTGCTTTATTTTGCCCAAATGCGGAGTGCCAACTGAAGATGTCTCTAAGATTCAGTTTCAAAGGATAGAGGAAGAAATCTTTGACGATGAATTACTTTAAAAAATATCATACCCAAATAATAAAGATCACACAAGTCCTGAAAATATCTTTTGTTGTTGTTTTTATGTTTTCTTGGGCTTTTTTAGATAAGACAGTTGAAGAAAACCTTATTTTGAGACATTCTACTTCTAGGAAACTTCCAAATATGAATTCTCTACTACTGAAATCAATGGAGTTTTGCATTCACTTGGGCAAAAGGAGAATAAAACATATTTATATATACATATAATATACACACATTCACTCTTTAAGACTGAATCTTCACTGATCTAAAATTCTAATGTAATGAAGGACTTAAATGAATACGGATCGATGATCTGGAATATTCCTCTCCACCTTAAAGACTGATGAAATTCATTATGCTGAAAACCAGGTTAGAAGTTCAAAGTATCAACTTCACCTTGAGGCTTTCACAAGAATTATGATTCTGCCACTGCCTGATAGAAAAGGACCTGGTTGTGCTGGTCAACAGCAGATGAACATGAGCCAGCTGTGCCCAGAGGGCCAGGAAGGCCAAAGGCACCTGGCCTGGATCAGCAGTAGTGTGGCAGCAGGACCAGGGCAGTGATTGCCACCCTGTGCTCGGCACTGGTGAGGCCACACCTCAAATCCTGTGTCCAGTTTTGGGCTGCTCACTACAAGAAAGGCATTGAGGGGCCGGAGTGAGTCCAGAGAAGGGGCAGAGCTGGGGAAGGGTCTGGAGCACAGGTCTGATGAGGAGCAGCTGAGGGAGCTGGGGGTGTTTAGCCTGGAGAAAGGGAGCCTGAAGGGAAGCCTTATCACTCTCTCCAACTGCCTGAAAGGAGGGTGTAGCCAGGCGGGGATTGGTCTCTTCTCCTAAGTAAGAAGCAATAGGATTAGAAGAAATTTTGAATTGCACCAGGGGAGGTATAATTTAGATATTAGGAAAAAATTCTTCACTGAATGGGTTGTCAAGCATTGGAACAGGCTCCTCAGGGAAGTGTCACCACCCTTGGAGGCATTTAAAAGACCTGGCAGTGCTGGGTTAATGGTTGGACTCAAATATTTTAGAGATCTTTTCCAACCAAAACCATTCTATTATAATTGTACTTAGTCATAAGAAGCTGTGGCCTACAAATGATGGGCCCACTTTGTCTTTCATAGTATTGTTTTTCAGGCTGGCAGGAACTTTCCTATTGAAAGCTCTTTTCCTCTTTTAGCTTTCATAAACCCTAAATGTTTTAATTTTTTACGAGCTTAACAAAGAGGATATATTTTTAGAAAAACAACCCCAAATTTAGTTAAGATTCCTGTTGCAGGATGTAAAAAAATCTGCAAAAAAACACCTCTCTGAAAAAATTTCTAATATCTTGGAATCCACAATAACTTTCATTCACCATGAAGAAAAGAGACTGGAAACTTCAGCATTAATCCAGCAGAAAGGGTGCTTTGGATTTGCTTTTCCACATTGGCTGAAATAGCATTAAAGGTAAAAATGATTGCTTTCAAATTTTAAACAACTTGAAAATATTTCAGATTTTAATCAAATGGGACATTTTTATCCTTAAAAAATAAAGAAGTCCTCAAAAACGGAAGCTTGAAAAAAATAATATTTTTTCTGATCATCTTACAGGATATAAAAGCCAACATGTTTCTCCTTTCCATTACTATAACTATGTTTACCATAATCCTTGTAAACAAATGCCAGAAGCCAATAATACAGGTAATCATCTGAGGTCAATTTTCCAGCAGATATGCCCTAACCTTACTTATATGTGTTTTTGCTCAGAAAATATTTTACTAATGTTTTTTCTTCCCTATCTTCATCGCAGTATAAGTAAGGATGTCCTAATCAGAACTGGAGCTATTTGATGCCACAGCCATAATAATAGCTAATAATAACTCTAAAGTACATGGAATATTTTTCAGAGTTAAAAAGGGGTATCAATAACATCTGTAAAACCATACATGTGTGCCAAAGTAATGCCTATGAAAAGCTATTAATTTCTTACCATTTCAAGTTTAAAAAATGCTGTCATTAAATAGATGAGGTTTTCATAGACTAGATCAACAAATGAAATAATCAATGAGTGATAAAAGTTGTCTTCTTTTTTTTGAGCATTTCACTGTTTAATCTATATCAAGTTTCTTTGAGTCTTTGCTTATATTTGTAGAAAATATTTTTATTTATTAAAAAGACAAATTAAAACATAAAATTTTATTGTATGGTCTTCAAACCTACCTTCAAACCTCACAGAGCATTGTAACACAAAGGTGCCTCAATCCAATTCAATGAAGCCCTTGTTTCTTTGTTGGTTACATGTGGATGTGGTTTTGAAAAACCTGGTCTAGGTGTGCTGGCCATGACAGGAAGGTTAGAAGTAGCTGACCTTTAAGGTGTTTTCCAACCCAAACCATTCTATGAATATATGATTTTATGCTTCTATAAAAATGTGCCCTCAAGCCATGTGATATTCTGTAATCAACCATTCCAAATTTGTATTCAATCTTAAATGTAATGACAACTGAAGTTAAGTGAATCAAAATCGACATATTATGTTATTAAAAATCCATTTGCTTTTCTGCCTTCCTACTATGTGACAAAATCTTCTACCCTGGAAGATTACTGGGGTATGACACCTAGTAGAGGAAATCAGGAAGGACATTTGGTGGAGCAGGGACAAAACCAAGCATTTAAGTCATGGCCTGAGTGTCACCTGTTGAGAGTCTCCAACGTCCCCCAGTACTGATAAAGCCATGAGCAGTACTTGAAATAGTGTAATGTACAGAGAGACATATAGAAAAATCAATTCTTAAAAGTATTTCATTTTCACAATATAGAAAACTTATGAAATCTAAAGAAAATTAGAAAACATACAATATGGAGCTTTTCCTTAATTTAAAAAAACCCAAAAAAACAGCAAACCCAAACTCAACCAAACAAAACCAGAATAAAACAACCAAGAAAAAGAAAAAAAAAATGCTGCTATAATTCCATGTTATCTTCAACACTGATATTTCAGGTCACAACTCTGCTGAACAAGATGCAGCAAAACACTGCTTTGTCTTAAGGTGGTGTTGCTGGAAACAAAATAAACTTCACCTCGGTTTCCCCTCTGGTGCATTTTACTTCTTGTGGACAAAGCAAAAGTGCCTTGTCCTTGAGCACCAGTATGTCCAGTTTGATGCTTGTTTGAACAGATGTACATCACCCCATATTGTGCTATAGATGTACCTTCAGGCTGCAGTCTAAAAGTTCTGAAATGTCAGGCTTAAAGAACAAGGCATTTTAAAAATTATTTATTCATAACTAAAGCCAATGTTCTCTTCTCTTAGTTTTCCTTGATGTTCAGAGAAGATAGTAATATTTAACCTGGCATTTTGAAAAAAAATCATAAGGAAATTACATGTTTTTAAAATGAAAGGATTGGTGTTAGAACTATTTAAGATTGTGATGCCAGTGCGTATACGAGGGCAGCTTGTGCAAACAGAAAACAAGCTAGTGTGTTATTTCAACAATACAGATTGCATTGAATAAAAAAAAAACCTGATTTGATATAGCAGATGTTTACTGGTACAACTATAATTTTCTTCTCCATGAAAGGCTGGTGTATTACCACTGAGCATTCACATAAAGAAAACAGCAGTTCAGTCCACCAATAAATTTCCTCAGTATTATGACTGTCAGGTCAGGTTCATTACTAGAGAAAGAAACATTTTTTTTGTGATAGACTCTTCCACAAATCACCATATCCATCCCATATGCAATATAAATCTAGTTAATATTTCTGTTTGACCTCTGTTTCTTTGAGAAGAATATTTTGTCTTGACAATCTGCTACAAACAAAGAGCCACTTGACCTTTACCTTCTTTTTTCCCTAGAACAGAATATTTAGGACTCATCTCATGCCCTAAAATATTTATGAATTGTGTTTGTTTAGTGCTCGCACTTTCAGTCAAGATCAGGGTGTCCTTTGATTACTGATCAGACTGAGCTATTGTGAATGGGTCAGTGCCAGATTTTTAGAACAGTCAGGAGAATGCTTATGCATTGAAGACTTTCTCACCTGATATGGTACTAGATGTGGCTTGCAAGAAGTTTATGCTTCTGTGTCACTTATTAACTTGTTGATTCAGCTGTTAAAACTTGCTAGGCAGAATGTTATTCATCAATAGAATTAATTTATCTCAAGAAGGATCTTGAGGAATCTCTTGTAATCTGTTTCCTGGCAACAACAAAAAAAAATCAAATAAGCATTTGAGTGGATTCAGCGATACTCATTTCTAGGATTTTGTGGGCTTGGTCTACAGTTCACAGTCTGTAGACTGCCGACATACTATGATGAGATATGAGAGTATTGCATTAGAAATCCTAATACCTGCTCTGTCTATAAGTTTTGCATGATCAAATAATTAGACAGCATCTGATAACAGTTCTTAAAACTAAAAGGGAAAGTTAAGATTCCAGCTCTTATACGCAAATATGTGTTTTCTCCACCCTGGAGAGGGTCATATTCTGATTTTCTTTTTCCTGCCCTTAGCGCCTCAAAGCATTGACTTTTATTTTTTTTTTTGAGCTGCATGAGAAAACAACAGTACACAAGTAACAACCTTTCTTTTAGGAGCTGGAAAATGTGGGTCTGCAAGCCCTGAACTTGAGGGACAAGCTGAACAGAGTGATAATCTTCTGATTTTTCTTGTGAATACTCTTGCACTGATGTGTTGTAGGGAGGAGAGACAATTGCCAAAGCCAATTGAACAAGGTTACCAAAATCTTGAATTACTGTTTAAAAATAAGCATGGCCAAGGGGTTGGGGAAGGTGATTCTCCTTCTCTACCCTGCTCTTATGAGACTTTGCCTGGAGTACTGTGTCCACTCCTGGGATCCACAGCACAAAAAATATCTCACAGGTTGAAAATGTTGCTATTTCATTTATGAATAATAGACTTTTGCATTAAAAGGTGATGGATGAATTAATGTATTATCAACATATTTAGAGTGGATAAGTATACTTTTCTCTGAATCCATTATTTATGTCAAAGTACATTTTTAAAATATTATTTGACTAGCTAATATTTTAAATCACTGCATACATTATATGTAGAATCTTCTGCTTTTAGAAGCACAAAGAGAGCCCATGGTTTCTTTTCTTCTGTGGATCTCACTAAAATGTTGGGAACCCCACCACATGGATGACCCCAGTCTGTTGGAGTTTTGTGAGCACATGATGTTCCCCCATCTGGTGGAAAAGGTGCATGAATGTAGGATTACAGTGTGACTGCATATGTTACATGCCAAATGATGCTATAGGCAAAAGAAAAAAACACAATAAATGTAGGGGAGCCAAGACTATTGTTAGTTCGACTGATATTTTATCATTCTGATAGTCCAAGTGAAGCCATTAATACAAAAATAGCCTCACTGGCCATATAGTTGAAATTGATACACAGGAAAAAAACTGGTATCTGCCCCTCCTCTCAGTTATTGTCTTCACCCTTCATGGACTCCTCAGGGACAAAAGGTGGGCCTTCATTCCTCAAAAAAGAGAAGGGCACAGGTGTTCCTGAGGAGTCATCAACATCCATAGGGAGGTCTCTGACAGGTGGCATATGTCTTCTTGGGGGTGTTCCTCCCTTTCCTCAGTCCAGAGTCCTCTTGGGTTTAGTTTGAATACTTTCTTCTCACAGCCTACCTTCTTCTCAGTGGTTCCAGCTAAAGTTGAAAAGGTTCAGGGTTTCCCCCCTGCATCTGCTAAAACAGTCTGTCACACAGTGATGAGCAGAGTTCTTGAGAACTTTCTTGTATCTTGCAGTTGTAGAGCTTAAACTAACCCAGGCTGGGCAACAGTCAGCTGGCCACTAATCAGTCTCTAAAAGAAGTGAAAACCAGCCCAGATTTTGGCAAGTTCAGACAGGTCCTGAGACCCTGCACTGTCAGGTCCATCCAAAGACTGTGGCCTTTTCCTGGCAGTAGCAAAGATGTATTTATCGGGCTGCACCTACTATTGTTTATTGTAACAAATATTTGTTTTTACATAACTGAATTTTCAGTTATAAAACATTAGATTGTAGGTAGATGTTTTCTCTTAATCTAAACCACTGTTTTGATGTGTATGCAATAAAGTAAGGTATGCTGAGAAATCTGATTTTTTATATTTTCTCATTGTTAAAATAGTCATGATATTACTTATTTATTCTCCTAGAAAATGGATAAAAGTTATTGCAGACTTCAGCACTGGAAAATCTTTACAGAGAGTCAAAAAGTTAATAGTTTTAGATGAAACAGAAACTTTTCGAAGATGTGAACAGTGTGGTTGGCATAAATTTGATTTTATACTTGCATGGAATATTTTGTTGGAGATTTACAGACTAAGTATATTTTTAATATGTTTTAGCTTTTTGTTAACATAGCTATGTTTGTGCTTCTTACACACTTAGAGGCTTGTACAAGTACAGTGAACTTAAGGATTAAACTAAAGTATACTTTATTGTCTTTATAGTCACAAAAAAAGACCCCTAAAAGATTTTGAAAGAACCATAAAATTGTGTGTAGGCAGGATCATTTACTTACAAATGATGTTTGCCTTTTAAACATTTGCATAGCTGCCACATTTGTTGGTGTTGAGTTCAAGCAAAACTGAGGAGACTGTCAGAAAAGACATGACTAGCTCCAGACAGATACACTTTATTACTGTTTTTAAAAAGGCAAAAATTGTTTTAGTTCTAACAAATTGCAAATCTTAAATGGAATTCTAAAATACATAAGTAGAGATTCATTTTCTCCATGAAACAAATTAATAAAACGTTAAAACTTCATTGTATATAAACAGTTCCAAGATTGTATGTTTTGTTTAAAATTCTTACGTCACGGTGTTTAAATGTTAAATTTTTTCTATTTTCTTTTAAAAATATATAAGAAAACTTTTCAAGTACATATGTAGACTTACACACATGCACAAAAATCTACAGATAAATTAAACTGAAATGTTGGTAAGGAATGGAAATGCACTGCTTTAAATATTTTTTTTTACTGTAATCCATTAAACTGAAGCCTTGAAATACCATAATATATTTTGATTACCGAGACTGTGACCTAATATTTAATAAATTGATTAACAGAAGAAGGAATCTAGGCCAGTTTCAGCTGGCTGGCCAGTGTAAGGTAGATCCATACACAGTGTAGCTGCTATGGTACAATGTGATAGAACATGATCAGACATAATCTCAGACGGAAAAAAATTTATAAATATTTGGAATCATTAATTCATTTTAGTTAATATATATGTATTTATGTAATTCTTATTCTCTTCTTATTACTAGGACTTGAAGTAAGCAAAATATGTTAGTTATAAATCTGCTTAGAGATGTGAGAACAGATATCTTGGCAAGTGGATTAACAAATCAGACTTCACAGTGTAAAAATCTGGGTTAAAGCAGAATACTTTAATGACTTAGGGGAAAGTACACTTCATAAGTCATAATAAAACATCATATGATATCTATTACATAAACCAAAAGACAGTTGCATCACATCTGAAATTAATGTAATACCCTTATCAATCACTCAATACCTTTCACAATCAGGTTATATGATTTATGGAAACCATTAAACAATGTATAAATGAGTAACAAAGTTATAATTCATGTTCATAACTTAGAAATTAGTTAAATGATTTCTAGAGATACATGATTTATAAACCTAACATATGATTTAGTGTAGGTGTCAGTCCACTATTAAGAAAATCTGAGATACAATTTTCTCTTCTTAAAACCAGCTTTTAAAGTACTTTTTAAAATAACAACAAGTACATCATATGTAACAGCAGTATTAATACTGCTCCAATCCTAGGTTGTGGAAACTGTGTGCAAAACTCTCACCTACATAAACAATTCCTACTTCAGTGAGAAAAAAGCAAATTTGGTAATGTGGATGGAGGAATACACCGTACTGGGCTATATCAACTGGGATTGAGGGAAGGGATTATTCCCCTTTATCAGGGCTTCCCGTGTCTGGAACTGAACTTGAGTGAGTTCAATGGAGAGGAACCCTCAACCAAGATGGTCGGGAATTGGAGAATGTGCACGGTGAGGAGGGGCTAAGTGACCATGACTGGCACACACTGGAGAGGAGAGAACTTTTGTGGGCAGGGGTTGGGGTGTTAAGAGACACCTGATACAGTCTATGCGTGGATTATCAAGGATACTGAGGTAGACTTTGTATTGAAGTGCTCAGGGGGAAAACAAGAGAAAACTAGTCACAGAGAAACTTCTGACAAGATATAAGGGGCAATAAAACCCAATACTATAAAAATATCTTGATATTAACACATATAAGAATATGTATTAATATAAGAATATAACACTATATATGAGAATATAACACTATAAGAATATCTTGGTATTCTAAAAGAGGTTATGGAATCTTTACCCTTGGAAATTTTCATTATTCAAAGCCCTGAGCATCTTGGTGTGAATTCAGAGATGTTTCTGCTTTAAGCATGGGATTGGATTAGAAAAATGCCAAGGGCACTTAAAAACCTCAGTGTGTTTAAAACCACAGAAAAACCTACGATTCTATGTTCTTCCCCTGTTTTGAAATGTTTTAATATACAGTATTTTTATTTTCCTGCAGCAGAATAGAAATTAAAGTGTTTTTCTATAGAGGAAAATAGACCAATAGCTGGGTAGCATACTGTCTCCAGGCTCTTTGGTGACCAAAGGTCTTGGGAATTTTTATGCTTGGGTTGAAAGAAGGATTAGAGTTAAAAAAGCTACTGATATTTTAGAAAAGTCATGTAAATATAACAGTTAGATATTTGAAAAGCAAGCAGTGAAAAATGTAAAAATTCTTTAGTCCAAACTAAAAGAATGAGAGTAGAGTAACATATATATTCTTCACTGCAACACTAGAGGTTAATCATGTTAAAGTGACTAGAGATTATTAAAAAGAAATCATGAAGTGGGAGAGTAGACTGGATGAGGCATGGGCCAATAAAAAGAATTAATTCTACAGCTGACAGCTTTGGCTGCAATTGTGTTCAGACAAGTAGAGGCCAATGAGTTATGATTAGTTTTTGATTCAGCAGAAATCACAAGGAAAGATAAAGAGTTTTGACCTCAGTGTCTAAGCATATGTTAGAAGCAGAGGTCAGAGGAGCTGTACTAATTCTGTGTCTCTGAGTCTGCTTTGGGTCCATCAATTTTGTTTAATTGAGGGTTGATGCAAACAAGGAACATAAGAGTAGATTAAGGGTGTACTTCTGGTTTGTAACTAGGAAACATTTCTATGATCAGGATAGGGATTTAGAGTTCAGTTTAGAGTACAAGCCAAGAGGAATATATGATATGGATTTATCGCCTTTTGAAGGCTAAATTGAATACTGACACAAACAGAAATAATCCATAAAAATGTCATTCTGGAGAGGGCAGAATTGCTCTTTATCAGATTTCTAAGATGTTATTAAGAACTGAAGCCAAGTAAATTTGACCTTTGTACCAGAAAAATTGACAGAAAATACAACAAACACTAATGAATAAGTATATGGATAAATATGATGTATTATGGATTCAGATGATGCAGTTCTTTTTCAAAAGGTTTTTAACAAAGTGTTTTTTTAACACTCTGAAAGAAAAAAACCTGTCATGGTATGAAGGGGAAAGGGAACTACAAAAATGAGAGCTACATGGGAATTTTGTTTTTCAAAATCTGAAAGAAAAATAGCTAAAAGAGTAAAATCTCTGCAGACACAATGAAGAGTACTTAAAGACACTGTTCTGGATGTTCTGAAGAATATATACCACCTATCAAACAAAGACTTGAGAAAGTCCAGAAGGAATATGACAAGGGCAAGGGAGGTCATTAGAAGCAAGAAAGCTTTCAGAAAATCTTTCTAACCAAATGAGAAAAATGGAAAGATTCATACACTTCAGTTGGAAAAAATAAGATGAACAACAAAAAGTGATGGGAGATGTGCTCAGATTTATAGCAGTCAGTCATGCCAACATGCAGCTTTCTACATCTAAGGTGTGTGGTTAAACTCTGCCTAGATTGTGCCTGAAATCACCATCTCCTCATTACAATGCCTTCTGAAGTCACATACTACAGCTAGTAATGGTATATTGGTGCATCGTAGGATATGCTGAACTGTTAATTACAGTGTGTAATATCTCTCTTAATATCTCCCACTCTGTGGGGAGGAGTGGAAAGTGTCTTTTTCAGGTTTTCTGTTTCCTTTTTTTCAGAAGAAGCCCAGAGAAGGTATCAGGAACTACAAGCTATTCAGTCATATATTTCTTCTGGAAGAACTCAAAGAAACTAATTTTTTTTAAAGAGCAGAAAATAGAAATCTTACCTATTTGGGAATAAACAGCACAGTGTTTACAAAAACAAAAATTTGCTTCACAATTGATTTGACTTCTTGAAAGAAGTTCTTATATTCTTAAAGTCCTTTGTGGATTTATAATTTCTTAAATGTTAAAAGGGAGGAAGTAAGAATTAACAAGTATCTTGCACAAAGGAAGGCCTTTGCATGAATCCGTGGTATGAGGAGAGTTTTTTTACATATTAATTTGGAGAATTTTGGAAAGTGAGATAAAAAGTTTGCTGGTGATAGGAAGATATTCTGGAAAAGTTAAATCTCAAGAGTAAGATTTGATAATGCAGCATGTCTGAGAGATAAAGTGCCAGTCAGAATTCAAAGTTGATGGATGCAGCAGCAATACAATCTGTTTGCCATTTCACTGCTGGGTAAGAAAATTGTTAAGTATTCAGAAACAGTGACAGGCTTCAAAGAAATTAGGAATTTAGCAAAGAAAAAAATGCAATTGCAGGTATCATTTTCTGAAAATATCATCTCCCTCATTAGAAGAGACAAAAATGGAAAATAGAATTCTGAGAATTATTATGGATTACATGAAGAACATCAGTATGACATAATATTCCTGTATTTTGAGTATGATATGCAGTTATAATTATATCATCCAAAGAGTATATTTTAAGATTTTGACTAAGGAAGTAGAATGATCAAACCTGTGCAACATGATTTTACATGGACAAAACCCCACATTTCAGCCTAGAGGAGATGTAATTGAATACTGGCATGAAAAATATTACTAAAGAGGGAAAAGGAGGAAACTTCTCATGTTGTAAAGAAAGTTAACACCTAATGAAAGGATGTAGCAGCATATTTAGAACAAACCCCATTTTTCTTCCACAGTATGCTAATTCTGTCTTGGATCTCTCTGCTACTGTTTGTTTTCAACATCAAGGTATAAATTGACCCTTCCATTAATGGTCTGGCAGCAACTTGCAGAAGAGGAAGTTCATAATCAGAAGGTAGGAAGGCACAGCAGAAGAAGTTACCCTGTTAGTGATCTGGTAACAACCATGAAGAGTGGATTTTAGACTAGACAAAGGTTTGTGCTGGACAGACATTATTTCTTTAGCATAAATCTGTAGCCCAAACTTCACAGGGAAAAAAAAAAGGTCAAAACAAAGCTCCACAGAACAAGGACAAGATTTCATACAAGCTAAATTTAGCCATTTAAAAGTTACAGCATAGTTCAACCCATGCATCCAGATTCTTTGTGGAGCAACTTTGGAGAAAAACGCCTCTAGGGCAGAGGAAACAATGTCACTGTACTTACTGTGGGTATGTAAAATGTAAAGAATTTGACACTGTCCCACGTGACGTCTTTGTCTCCAAATTGGAGAGACATGGTCTTGAAGAGTGGGCCACTCTGTGGATAAAAATTATCAGGATGGTCTCACTAAAAGAGTTGTAGTCAATGGCTTGATGTCCAAGTAGAAACCAGTGACAAGTGGCATTCCTCAGGTGTCAGTACTGGGACTGGCACATTGTAACATCTTTGTTGGCATCCTGGACAGTGGATCAAGTGTAACCTCAGCAAGTTTACCAGTGACACAAAGCTGTGTAGTGCAGTCAACATGCTGGAGGGAAGGGATGCCATCCAGAGGGACTTTGACAGACTGGAGAGGGGGGGTCTGTGTGAACCTCATGAAATTCAACAAAGCCAAGTGCAAGGTCCTGCACCTGGGTCAGGGCAATCCCAAGCAGTGGCGTAGGCCAGGTGGGGAACTGATTGAGGAGGACTTGGGGCTGATGATGAAAAGCTCAGTGTGACTCATCAGTAAGTGCTCATGGCCCAGAAAGCCAACCTCGTCCTGGACTGCACCACAACAGGCACAACCTCCAGTTCAAGGGAGGGGACTGCCCCCTCTACTCTGCTCTTGTGAGAACCCTCCTGGAGCACTGTGTACAGGTTTGGGGCCCCCAGCACAAGAAAGACATTGACTTGTTGGAGCAAGTCCAGAAAAGGCCATGAATATGATCACAGCACTGGAGCATCTCTCCTGTGAGGTGAGAGAGTTGGGGTTGTTCAGCCTGGAGAAGAGAAGGTTCTAGGGAGACCTTATAGCAGCCTTCCAGTACCTAAAGGGGGATTACCAGAAAGTTGGAGAAGGATTTTTCAGGACATGTAGGGATAGGACAAGGGAGAATGGCATTAAGCTGAGGGAGGGTAGGTTTAGACTAGATATTAGGGAGAAATTTTTTATTGTGAGGGTGGTAAGGCAGTGGAACAGATTTCCCAGAGAGGTCATGGGATCCCCGTCCCGGAGATGTTCAAGGCCAGGCTGGACAGGGGCCTGATTAGCATGGTCTAGTGGGAGGTTGGAATTAGATGATCTTTATGGTCCCTTACAATCCAAATCATTCTATGACCCTATACCTTGCAAAGGGATTAATTTTATGTTTCTTTTAAATTTTTAAATGTGATTGGATTAATATTTTTAATATATAAAATATTTCAAAGTCACACGCTATTTCTTATTCTTTTATTCTTTATTTTTTAGTTAGGACCGTGACTAAGAGACTTCAATTATTAATGCTATCCTAACAAAGCCAGCCTGCAATCTACATTTTCCAAGATTTTATCTAGTAGCAGGAGATACTTATTTTCAGTGCAAACACAATAAAAGCAAGCAAGATTTTCAAAACCCTGGGATTTGACTAACAACTTCTACAGTGTTCATCAAACAATAGTTGTCCATTGTTCTAAAAAGTTTTTTTTAGTGTAAAGAAGTGATTGCTAAACTAAGCTACTTCCGAATGATTCATAGTAATTAATGTTGTTGAGCAGCTGAAGATGTTTCTCCAGTACTTCAGGAATTATTTTTGCATTTTCATTAGACAGTGATTGAACTGAAGACAAACATTTTATTAGCTTGAAGCTATCATCACTGTCCAGATAAGCTTCTAATTCCACATAAATAATTCTTTAACATCCAATTATTTTTTGGTTCATTTGGTTTTATTCTGATTCTGAACACAAAATTCAGGTCCTTCAAAGTTCAAGTATTTCTTTCTATGTTATGTAATTCATCTTATCATAATCATAAAATAAGAAGTAACACCATCACTGTTTTACAGCTAAACTGCCAGGAAGGAGTGTCTTTGCTTGTTTAAAGACCCTTATGCAGCGACAATCCTCACACTTTCCAGGGAAATATTTGAAATAATCTACAATTCATTCTATTTTTGGAAGGCTGGTAAAAGATTCAGTCCATCAAAACATGTGAATATCTCTTTTCTTTTGTGCAGTAATCTCAAACATTAGTGTTTTAAAGGCCAGTTTTGATCAAAGAAGGGATGAATGGCCCTTTTGGGCCCACATTTTAGTATGACTGCAATACATAGTGTGTGAACTAGATTATTCGATAGAAATATTTATTTTAAGATTAAAACTTTAAAATTTCCTGTTATTATACTGATGATATTCCTGACATTTTCAACTGTAAGTCCTCAAATATTTATTGTTCAAACCAAAAGTTGCATTCTCTTCTGGATTTGGTTTTGCTAAAGTGTGTTACTGTTACATAAATTGTTTATGTTCCTAAAATGTTCCTAAAATGTCTCCCAAAGTAAAAATGGGTTTGAGTTTTTTTAAATTTTTATATTTTTATTCTAATTCAATGAATACCATATTCAGTTCTTTTAATTATCATTACTAGTTTACCACTGGATTTATGGATTTATGCTTGGATTTATTTGGAATAGTTTTAGGCATTTTTTCAAAGTGTGTCTTAGAAAAGGTCATGAATGACCTTCCTTATGCTACCTTACAAAAGAGAACTGTTGGATTGCTTTTCTTAAGCTGTTGATCCTAGAAGCATATGGAGAAATTACACAGTGCAAGCTTTATACTTCATCACCTTATCAGCATAATGAAAGAGCGCATTAGGCATTCAACCAGGACTGCAATCCAACAGCTACACCTTGGGCGTGCTGAGTCAGCTTCTACAGTACATGGAAGATGGAAGCAGAAGATTATAAGTTATATATTAAAATCAGAATGTGCTGCAGTTAGTGGAGAATAGGGAAAATAAAAATGTTCTTACGAGTTTTAAAAAATGCCTCAACTTCAAAAGAGAAAATTAAAGAGGGTGCTAGCAAGTCGTTAGAAAACAATTAACCATGCCATCAGCATTTCATGTTAAGCATGTTAAGAAAAACTACTTAAAAATAGGAACTGATTTCAAGTTTTAATTTGGCCATACAATCCATAGGGAAAGACACAGGAGAGTATATAAATGAAAGGAAACAGGCTGGGACAGAGAAAGGAAACAGCCATAGATTTTTTTCCCTGTATTTAGGATGTTCGATAGGCTTTTGCTTGGTTTGGTTGCTTGTTATATCTTGAGATTTCCTTGTGTACACTAGTACACTAGTACTTTTTTTATTTGATTGTATAACAGTTTTGTCTTTCATTTTTAGATAGTTTTATGTGTGACTCTGTACCTAGGCATAGTTTCAGTGAAGGAAACTAACTTGGCCATCAAAGTATGGGACTAACGAACTGGGAGTACATTCTAAGGTTTTTCCCCACAGTTGGCTTTGTTTGACTTCAACTGAATAACATAGAAATTTTGGAAGCTAAAATTTTGGACCTGTGAGTAATATCTCACTGATTCTCAGTGGAATCTATGAATAGCAATCTTATACTTTTATTTAGATACTAATTTTACCTTGCATGTGCTTTATAGTAAGATTGCGGATGCTTATATTAATCAATGAAACAAATTCCCGTAATACTTTGCTATTCAGGTTTAGGACTGGCTAAACTTATGACCTCTAGCCTAGCTGATTCTTTGGGGAACTCATTAGCCTGTGTATCTAGAAATGCCTTTTATAGCAAACGGGACTGATTTGTACATCCTGTCATTTTCCATATTCTTCTTTTAAAGTACCACCTGGCAAAGCTGTTACCAGAAAAGACCTATGTGATTGATATTTTAAGTCACTGGTATTTCTGTTTTCAAAGATTAAGCAGGCGGGAATTATGCAAATCTGTGGGAATTAGTGAACTGTAGCCTTCAGAGAGGGTATAAACTTGAGTAGCTAATTGCACATTATGGACTTACTGTATTTTTGCTGTCATATTTTAGGGGACAAGAGAGCAGAGGAGCCAAGTAATTCATTTATCTACTGGTTAATTAGTGTCTTGATCAATAAATTGTTTGAGCTGAATGTGAATGCTTTCTGGAAACATTACTAAACAAATTATACTAAACAGTCAAGATTTAAAAATCTGTTTGCCGTTTAGTTTTTGTACTTAGACATGAAATAAAAAAGTCAGGAAATTATGCAAAACCTGAAGGATATCAGAACAAATTTAATGATGCTGTATTTCACTTTGTTAAAAGTCGGCAAAATCCAGTAAATTCAGTCAAGTTGATGGATTTGAACTTGAGTAGGAAGAAAAGTAGAAAGAAATATTTTAATTTATGATTAAGGAAGTAATAAAACCACAGAAACCTGCATAAAAAACATGTCCACTTTATTCAAATTAATATGATAAAGCAAATTATCATAATAAATTATGTAAGAAAGAAATTCTGTCTTACTGAAATTAAAGTGAGGGTTGCTATCTACCGAGGACAAAATTTTATTCCTAAGAAGAGTTAACATTTGTGAACATGCATATCTACTTTGCAAATCAAAAGTAGATTTGTAAAAATATCTTACTGTTCTTTCAAGAGTTCATTGAAGCTGTTCTTGGCTAATGAGAAGTCACCCTCTCCTGCTTTGAGTGACACCCAAAAGCACAGACTTCATTTTTTTTCAACTAATACTAATACTAATACTAATGAACATGAAGGGTAGATTGCTTTAGGTTCTATTTTCTAGGTATAATGAGAAAGGACAGAAATTCAATTCAGTTCTCAATTATGTACCCTGTCTTTTTTTGATGTTTTTCATTAAAATTATGAATTTAGGACATTCTGTTATAGAAATACTAGTGCTATTGCTACTATTACCACCACTACAATTACTAAATGGCAAAGATAATAAGCTTAAATTTAAGAAAACTCAAAACTATAAAGAAGACATACACCACCGTATATTCTCTCAAAAAATATTTTCTAGCTTTTGATCACTGGCTTTTTTAATTGCCTTAAGACATCAGGCTCCCATTGGGAAGCTGAGTGTTAGACATGTTAATTGTGTCTACTAGCTTTTTCAAGATAAAAAAAGCCCAGACACATCATGTGTGTTTTCACTCCTCACCTTGCTTAGGAGGTGAAGAGGCAGAATTTATAGCACACTGATGTTGATATGGCCATATAATTCATATAAAATATATATTGGTACAAAAAATAAAATCAGCACTGAAAACTGTTAGTGATGATGCAGAATGTTACATATCCAAGAACAACACACATGGCCAGCTGAGACTTATGTGGCTGATAAATAGGATTGCGCCTGTACCTGGGCCCATGGTACAGGCTGAGGAGCTGAAAGGTGGGGAAAATTACTGTATGCAGCATACCCTGTTAGAGGCATTTTGGAGCCTGGGGGCCACAGTCTGCGCGTGTTATGGGGGGATCCTAGGAACATGAGCCACCAGCCACCAGCACCTGTATCAGTCTGCTCTGAAAGTCCACTCAGTCACATGTAAATCAAAATGCTTTCACACCCTTGAAACCAGTCTGGCTTTAAAGGCCAGCTTTAAAGAGAGGGTTTGAATCCACTTGCCAATATGTATTATGTTGAAGTTCTGGAGACAAGACAAGGTCTCTACTTCCCACTGAACTGTCAGTTATTTCTCTTCTGCTCAGTCATGAATGGTTGATTATTTAAAGTAAAAAGCAGAGGTTAGAGAGTTATGCTATCAATATTTGCAATCATTTGAAAAAAGTCATTTAACATTCTTCTTGTGCCAGTTTGGCCAAATTTGGAAATATATCCTCTGATAAAAGGTAGGTTACAAGCAGCCTTCCCCCACCAGGTTCGGGAAAAAATGAATTTTCCTCGAAGGAAAGTGAAAGAGATAAAAATATTTATTTAACAAATACACAGGAAAAGACTACTATGCTAAATAATGAAACCTCTTGCTTTGCTGAGAGAAACCTGGGAAAATTTCAGAGTCCTTCTGTAGATCTCTCTCTCCCCCTCCTTGGAGCTAGGACGGGGTGGTGGGCCCACCTCCACGGCCAAGGCCTCGGTGGAAAGTCCTCCCAATGTATTCTGATGTTGAAACAGTCCAGCAGAGAGAAAAGGAAAAAAAACGAAGTCCCAGGAAAACAAAAGTTCAACTCTCCGTGTCTCTCTGGAGAAAAAGAAAGCCGAAAGATGGCTGGAAAGCAAGCACTGCTTCCTCCTGCTCCCGCCGCTGCAGAAGCTGACAGGTTTTATCTCTGTGTGCTTGGAACATGAAAACAAACTGCAAACTGCTTTGAAAAAGTACACTTTTCTCTCTCCCCTCTCAAGTCCAGTTTAAAGGCATAGAAAGGCACAAAATTAATTTCTGGGCATAGGGCAGCGATATGGGATACACATCATAAAGTCCCCCCAAGACACTTGTGTTTTCAACTCTGTCCAAAAGAAAAAAGTCTGATGTGGCATTAATTCATCTATGGTTGAAAAAGATATTAACAGTATATTTCTTATCCTTAACTATGAAAGAAATTGGCTAAACTTTACAAATCCGAGGATTAAACTCTTGGGTTTATAGCATGCATGACCACTTTAGGACAAAGTTTAATGAAGCTTGCTCACTCAAAAGCAAAGCTCTTGACATTAATACAAGAAGGAAGGTGAAAGGTAAACTGATTTGTCTATATACTGTACAGATTGGAAAAAAGAGATCCAGTCATCACTTTCAAGTTAATATTGTACCAAGTGAATGTAGGTTTCTGGATACAAAACAGATACAAAAGTACCCATAAATTGTATGAAACCTGATTGTCTATGCTCAAAATTAAATGTCAATCCTATTAGAAATCCAGAAAGTTGTGTAAACCATACTGAAAAGCATTAGTGCCAGGCCTATAAGGTAACATTGCCAAGAACTGCCTTGCACATGTGTATGACTTCTTATTTGAAGGTGGCAGCAGTGCAAATTTTAGGATATCCCACTCTGAGATAGAAATCTAACCACTAGATGTATAATGGTCCTAAATGTATTGAAAATGGTATTGGAACAAGGTGGGTGATAAGATTGTGCCATCATTGTGTTAGTAGACTTAAACTCTGGCATCTCCCTGCTTGTACATCACGGAGATCCAAAATTACAAAGGTGTAAGTGAAGGTAAATAGCATTTGTATTGGGATGTGAGGTACTTGTGTTAAGCCATCATTCATTTCAGACTATGTATTTGGAAAAATCCGTCCTGATAAACCACCAAAGCTTAATCTTTTCCTGGACAAAAAAGAAGAAAATTCATAGAAGCCAGATTTAGTAAATGAGTTTTCAACCCTAGAAGTACTTGTTTCAAATCACTCAAAACATGTAGATTCACAGGATCGCATGTAAGGTCCAGCCTACTTTCGGGTGCTCGGGGCAATGTCCAATTGAGTTTTGAATATCTTCAAGGTTGAACATACACAGACTCTCTGAGCACCTTTTCCATTGTTTGACAACCTACAGAAAGAAAAATATTCTTCTCTATAACAGGGCATAAACTCAAATTCTTTCCATTGCTTCTTCTCCTTTCATTATGTATCTCTGAACAGTGTGGTTCCAACATCTCTTCACCCTCCTTTTGAGTAGCTCTGGTTATATATTAAAAAAAAAGAGAGAAAAATTAAAAAGAACCACACATGAAAAATCGCACTATATAGGAATTAGATGAACTGGACACTCTCTGTGCCTATCTCAGCTTGTGATTCCATCACTGAATTCTTCATATTGACTGAGGACCCATGCAAGCATAGAGACAGTACAGAGCAGAACCCTTTTAGTAAAACCTTTTCTCTGTGTTCTGCCTCTTTCCCTTTTCCTTTCTTTTCCTCACACTTCATCATATATCTGTGTCACCTGCAGGGGCTTTGCTTTTTTTTCTAAATCACTGTTCCAGAAAAAAAGAGAGAGATAGACTGCATTTTGTTGGCCTCGTGGTAATAATCCTTCAATGAGAGACTCTGAGCAGCTTTTCTGGGCAAGACAGATGTCTTGAATGAGCTGCCAGATGGGGGAAAAAAAAAAGAAGAAGAAATAAAAAGAGACATATGTTCAGCATGTAATACAAACTAGAATTTGTAGTATAATAATACACAAATCTTTCATATTGAAGCCTCTGAAACTTCTATTTATGCATATGGCAGGTCCAACTATAATATCAGCGACTGGTACTATCTCCAGTTATAATATCAGTCTATTTCATGTAAAAAGACTGCCCACGTATTTTGCTTTGGCTCTTAAATATTTTAGCAAGAAAAATAGAGCAAATTAAGAAATATGCTTAACACCTGCAGGTGAATCTTCTCTCTTCTCTCTTCTCTCTTCTCTCTTCTCTCTTCTCTCTTCTCTCTTCTCTCTTCTCTCTTCTCTCTTCTCTCTTCTCTTCTCTTCTCTTCTCTTCTCTTCTCTTCTCTTCTCTTTCCAAAATATCATGTATTATTTTGGGGGGCGAGGTTGTGGAGTTTCCCAGGGCTATTCTTTTAGCCTTATCAGTAGAGCCAATACAATATCTGTATTTGTGGGGATGCTTCTGATTAATTGCAAAGACCAAATTTCCTCCGAGAAAACCAAGACCTTGAGCATCTTAGTATGCATAGGCCATGATTTGGGACAGGTATTTATATTGGTGTGCTGGAAGGAGTGAGCAGTGGTATTTTGTGTTGTGGAAAAAACCAGCATACCTAGGATTTTATCTATTCTATTTTCTCCTAAAGCCTATGAAAGTTAAAAAAAAAAAAAAAAAAAAAAAAAAAAGAATTCCAAATATAAAATTTCTATATAAATTTTCATCTGTACGAAAGAAAGAAATTACTTGGCCCACAGTCTAATTGCCTACAATAAATTCTGAATGATCATTACAAATTTACTCTCACAGATAATTTACAATGTTCAAAGCAAGCAACAGCACTCAGAGTCCTGACAACAATATAAGCACTAATTGAACAGCCATGTACAATTACATAACAATATGTAGTTGAATCATAAGTAGGGAGACCACTCAAGAATTTCTTCTATAATGATCTGTCAGCAGAAGATATCTTTCAAATTTTATCAGGTAATCAATTCAGCAGAAAGCAATCAGGAAGCTGAAAAATGCTGGTTCCAAATGTGTTTTCTGTAACATCCTTTCCATCAAACAAAGTAATAAATAATTTAAATATGCTTAAATTCTGATTTTCATTTGGGATTCTTATTGCAATAAGTAACTGGTAGAATATAGAGCCATATGATTGCATCAAAATGCTTATGAGGAACACTTTAATTTTCTTAGTGGAAAACTATATGACCATTGTATACATACTGTTAACATTCTCTAAATGTTAGCAACAGTACTTTCCTTTCTTAATTTCTGTATTGTTTTATTCTTTACCTTGTCATTATGGCTTCATATGTGATGACAAAAAAATTGAGAAAAAAATAAATAAATTTTTAAAAAATCAGGTCTATATCACGTTTTACTTAGAGCTTGCTTTGCACTTTTGTTTCTTTCTGAGCCAAGTAACATTACAGTAGAACCAGATTTTTCTCTCAGGATTTCTTGAGGCAAATCAGTGTTCTGAATAAGAAAAATGGATGGTTTTGATCTAAGAAAATAGAACTGTTTTACAGAGTGAGGACGAGTATCTCAATAACTATGAAGGAATAGCTGTAGAGCAAAGGGCAAGATCCTCTCATCATTTGAAGTCTTTGGGGAATATCATTCTCACTTTGATGAGCTTTTTGGACAAGCTCTACAGCAAACTTGGGAATGGAAAAAAAAGAAAACGTTTTACTGCCATGAGAAGGTCAGGACATTTAATACAGTTGCAGTAAAGGATGCATTCTATGTTTCAGAGAAGCACAATTATTTTTAGTTCAAGGTGTGATATGTCAGGTGCATATCATCTGTTTCACTCTGACTATTATACTATACCAGAAACAGGCGAGACAGCTCTGCTGTTCTCCTGATTACTGACAAATTTTATTTCTGTATTTGACTTCAGTAGTATTCACTCTATTTTGATTCTTTTGGGAGACCAAACAAGCACATCATAATGAGAAGACTGGGGGTTTGACTGGAAATAGCCATTCTACGCCTTTCCAATTTGCATGATATTTTCATGTATTTTGAATGTATCATTCAGGAATGCAATTAAGTGATAAATGAAGATAAATTATACCACTCTAGATATACCACCATGATTTAAATTATTATACCGTACCTTGAACACCTTCTTGAAAAACTAACAGACTGATAAAGTAATATGGAATGCAAAAGATATTTGTATTCCATAAGAAAAAATAATAATCTATGAATGTTAGCTGTAATAAGAGTGAGGTGTTGGGTTTTTTTAATTGGGTTTATGTATTTTGAAAACTTTAACAGATTTTCTACATTACAGGAAAACAGCTTTCGGGTTAGAACTTAGAACATAAAAGAACATATTCTTTTCTGGTTTTCATGGTTTTAAATGTTTTACCGTAGCAAATACTTAAAAATAAAAAATAGTGCAGGAGAAAGGATTGTTATAGTTAATCTGGAGACAATGTTTTTTTTTGGAGAAGGAAAACTATTGAAGCAGCGATTTTTAGATCTGAATTCAACTAATTGGAAAGAGCTGGTTGAGACTTGAACGTAGAAGGTAGTTTGAATGCAAGTCATCACAAAAGATCAGAGAACAGCCTTCCAAGAAGGGGAAAAGTGTGAGAAAAGCATTGAGAGAAAACTGGGCTTCCAATAAACAGACTTTAGCAAATTCAGGTATGGAATGTAATCTAAGAAACATATTGCAGTATAATTAATATCTAAAACAGACTCTTCAGAGTGCAACACTAAACAAGCCTGGTGTGAGAGAAAGGCAGAAAGACTGAGAGAGACTCCTACACCAGCAAGGAATTGCAGGATACTGGAGACTGGCACATGTCTAAGAGTAATTTTGCAAAAGAATATAACAAATTTATAGAGATAAAATTGGAAAGATTAGCGAGCAAAATTACTTAAAATTATCAAGACGTAAAAAGTGCCAAAGAATAAGTTCTGTAAGTGCATCAGAAATAAGAAAAATTCAGTGCTCATTTCTGAGCAGAGCATAGAATTGTGCTTTAAGTCTGCATGTGCAAGCATTTCTATACACATATTAGTACAAGGAGCAAATTTTTTCACTAGCAAATGGTAAGATTTTCAGATGAGCAATCTCAGAGGAGATTTGAAGCTGTATTCCTTTTTCTGTTTTTCTGGTTTTTTTGTGTTTTTCTGTAAACCTAACAGTTTAGTGAGGATATTAAGTAAAAGACTTTTACAACTGAGGCAAATTAGAGAAGGATCAATGGAGGAGTGGTTTTCCCAAATTCCTCAGATACGACCTAATAATTCATATATTAGAAAAATGACATACAGTATTACTGTGAAACAATAAAGTGTACAAGGTAGTGATATGAATACAGACACTTAAAAATATCTGCATCTACCACATCAAGATTGCAGTTTGTCAGGGCAATGGGTGCAGGAGAGGATCAAAACCTCCTTTCCTCACAAGAAATTTTTATCTTCCACATATCCATAATACTTATAATACTGCTGTGGCTCTTGGGGATGGTTCTGTGCAGAGCCAGGAGCTGGATTCAGTGATCCTTGTGGGTCCCTTCCAACTCAATGTATTCTGTCATTCTGTGATTTTTTGATTATCCATGTAACTGCCTAATCTTATCCTGAATCTTTCCAGAAATTGTTGCTTATTCCTTGTCTCTGGTTATTTTTATCTCTGGACTTTCCTGTTTTTGGCAATGTCATTGGAAGTAAAGCACAGATCCAAATATGAACTGTTGAAACTGTATGTTTGAGCTTGCAGTGACCTGCTTTGTGTATGATATTAGGGTTCAACTGCATAGTATACAATTGGGATTTCATGTCATGATTCACTTGCAGATTGGCTTACATATAAGGGAAAAATGTTGTGGATCTTGTTCCTGTTCCTTTCAGGAAACAGAAACAGCATTCACAACTTACAGTTTTGTCATTGTGGGTTTTTTAATGCAGGGTTTTTTTCCTAGAGTTAAAGGCACAAAACAGGAATAAGGGTTCTTAAATCTTGTCAATTGCTACACAAAATATTTTGAGTTTGACAGATTATTCATATGACTGAGCCAATCATTTGTTTTATGGCCCAACTTAAAGAGTAAAACTAGCAAATTTTGCCTCTGTGATGAGTACAGCTGAATTAAAGATGAGCAGGAATAAGTAAAACAGTCCTCTCAACATGGGTAAAAATTCATTTCATTGCAGCTGATTTATATTAATTTTATTCATTGTGTGACGGGACTCAGAAGTTGCTATGACCTTTGAGGTCAGTGCTTGTTACAGACAACTTGTTATACTGAGTACAGCAAAGCTGAAGGCTTTAATGTTAAAAATGTTTTTATATTTATAGATAACATAGGGGGGTTTTAAAGGATTTTTTTTTAATGACCAGGAGAAATAATAAAAACATAGTAGTAGATAAGCTACAAAAGTAATGCTAACTCCACAGAGTGTGTTCTAAGTTCTTGAAAGGAAGATGTTGCCCAGTAACCTGGTTGATCTTGTTGGAAGGTCTCCCTGCTCTCCCAAGTCTGCCCTACTCATTTGGTTACAGTTGCAGTGCTAGCAGCAGCTTACAAGTTCAGACCCCTCTTCCTCTGCCTCTTCCATCTCAGCCCTCTCAAAGCTTTCAGGTCCAGCTTTTGCTCATTTTCCCCACGGGGGGAAGGTGAGACCACCTCCAGAGGGGAGTGGTCAGGATAGGACAGTCGATGGCCTCATCCACTGCTGCCCAGCCACATCCTCTGAAAAGAGCATGCCATCAGAAAATTGTCATCCTTCAGAGTTTGCATTGCTGCTTCTTCCACTTGAGAGGAGTCAGAGATTTCATGGGATATAAACAGGGCTTCCTCCTATAAGCAGAAGAAACATCTTCAAAGTTAAATCCACTGAGCATTGCAAAAGCTCTCAGTACTGCTTTTCAGATTTTAAAATATATTCATAGACTGATTTGCTTCACTTTGATCTCATCTGTATTATTTCTATTACCTACAGCAGAGTTAGGTTAGCCTTTCAGTTGATAGAAGAACTATTGTACTCTCTTTCACAAGCCCACAAATTTTACTGAGTAATTAAGGTTTGATTTTGTGAGCTGAAATAAATGAAAATTTTCTTTTCATATAATAGCTGTAATGAGAATCCTGCTCTGCTATATCACTATAAGGAGAGCAGACTTCTGAAAACATCAGTGTTCGAGGCAAATCTCTTTCTAAAGAGGAAACAAGGTTAGATGGAGCTCTGCTGGAAATCCTTTTATTTGCCATGATTCCAAACATCAAACTACAATATAATTTTACTCTCATTATTAACTTTTGCAAGAGATGTACTGCTTTCTACTGAGCTGTTTTCAAGTCAGTGGGGGAAAAGAGAGAAGACTTTATCAGCAGAGAAGGAGATGAAGAGAATTAAAGGAAATTTGATGAGGTGTAAGCAAAGTAGCAGCTTGAGCTGGAGGGCAAACTGCAAATTTCAAGATGGTAGTGAGAAAAAGAGCAGTTTGCAAAATTAGCTTAAAAACTGTTAAGCATCAAAACAACAGGAAATTTTTAAAGCTTATTTAAGCAGTAAGTTTAAATAGTATTTAAGTCAAGACAACAAACAAAAATGTTTCAACAATAAAGTGCATCAAAGTTGCATCCTGAGATTTCAGGGTTAGCTCTAGCATTGTGCCAGATATTCTACAGTACTCATGTGTTGAAAGGTATAAAATTGGAGCTTGTATATTTTAGATGCCTTCACCTAGATTTTTTAGTTATTAAAACATGATTGGAAACAAATTGCTTATAGGATTTTACTCTGTTGCAAATTTTGGTTTTTGTTTTTTTTGTTTTTTTTTTTTTTTTGACAAAACATTAATTGTCATAGCTTAAGTAGATGATTTTGTGTGGTATATGTAGCTGGACTATTCATTAGAACTGCTAAAATAAAACAACATTTGAGTTTGGCTAGACTGGCGCAGAAAAGTGTAACTATTTTTAAAGATAAGAAGTATTTTCTACTGGTGTATCAATTATATCAATTGATGCACAATATCTATTGTGTATCAATAAAACTTTTTTTCCAAGTAATTCTCAGTCTAGAACAGCACACCATCCTGTAACTTACTCCTTTTCCTCTTTACTGCAAAATGGTTGACGTCATTATATGCTATTATTTTCCTATTTATTAAAAACACCCAGCATACAAACATCCTTATGCTTATAGTCACTCTTATGTGACTTAGAAGTGGCCTAATATGTGCAAGTCTTGATCCAAAGTGCTCGATTTTGAAATCAGCTGCATATTCATATTCATATTCATATTGGGATGATAGCCCCTTTCTCACTGGAGAAGAGTAGCTGCAGGGTCAAGGATGTCTTTAAAATGTGGTTGGTTTGGGCTTCTTTGAATGCTTAACTTGAAAATCTGGATAAAGAGCAAACATTGGGACCAGTGAGAGGGAACCCCCTTCTGGAATGGAGTACATGTGACATCTGTGAAGAGCAGAAACTACAGAACTGTCACATTTGTGAAGTGGTGTTTCAGCACACCAAAAGACATTCAAAAACATTCAAAAGATTCGGTATTATAACATTTGAAAAGACTCACATGGATACACAAAGCTATAATTGAATAGATAATCTCATTTAAACATGAAAAATGTGCAATTTTTGTTCAAATTGAGTGCCCTGTTTCAGAGACATTACTTGTCTTTTCAAACAAAACCCTATACAATCAACTGTTGTAAGTGGGCCATAATTTTTCTAGTGTGTTCCAGCTCCATAAACATAAGAAGAAACTCTGCAGAATATTCAGATTCCTCTTCAACATTTCATCTCAATAGTTAGCTATAAATGATTATGTATTTTTAAATTATTATTATTATTTCAGAAACTGGGGTGTTTTTATACTTTTAAAAAGCTATTGCTTCTGTATAACAGAAACTACTGCAGAAATATGGGCTTTAAACTTTATCTAAGCAAGTAAATACCAATATGTATTTAAAAACCCATAAAGTAGACAAGAAAAAATCAGAAATTCCACATATGAGACTGAAAAGTAACCCCTTTCATTTATTCACCTTATTCTTTTTATACAGGAATTTAAGAAACAATTTTATAATATCCATGGAAGGAAAATGTATGTAAAAGATTGTAAAGTCTACTGTTAAGGTTTTAAAGCTCTTTGAACCTTACTAAAAATTAATAATAATTGATAGTTTTCACATTCCCTGATTACTTTAACTTCACAAGATATGTTAAATATTTTTCAATTATTGTCAATTATTCTTTCATACATAGAATAATAGATTTAATATTAAAGATGCTTTGGATAATAAATATGCTGGTGTGTAAACATCTACACAGAACATGTGGAGTGAGGTACACTAACACCACCAAGGCAAAGTATTTTGAAAATATAATACTTATTGTACCTTTTTTAAAGCCCAGGGAAATTAGAGATGTTATGATTTGCAGAACAATTTGTTACAAAATAAATTAACAGTTGAATTGAAAGACTATGTTTTTCTTGTGATTCTTCTTCCTTAGTGCAAGGATCTGGGTAAGTCTGAAGGTTGTTTGGTGATAAGTCATGTGAGTTCAGTTCAGAGAAGATGTCACAGTTTCCACAGAAGAAGGGCAAGAATGAAGAAGCTGAAAGATCTTGTAAAAGATCTTCAACACCTATTTTCCTTTAAACTGTGTCAAGAAAAGCAGTAATGATGGTCCTGCCCATCAGGCACAATAAGATACCAGCGTTTCAAATTCAGGACAGTCAGATGTAACCCTTAGTAACAGCTTCAATGCAGTTGGAGTTACAGGTATGTCCAATGGCACCGGCAATACATGAAAAACTGATAGGGCAGCAATAGCTGTAACTCCATGCCTCACCTTACAAAGACACAGAAGAGGTTCATCTTTGCACCTTCCTCAAACTACACTTCTCAGTCCCCCAAACTAGGATCCGAATCTTTTTCCTGTTCTCACGTTTCTTCTGCACCACCATCTCAGCCTGTCCTAATTGCTAACCCTCTCCCAGTTACTCAGCTTCACATTTCATGCCTCCAATCATACAGTTTTTGACAGGATGCATGGGCAAGGAAGGGAATACAGAATTCAGTTCCCCACACTTCAGAAAGCTTCTCAAGATATACATATCTATTTTATTCCCTGGTTTGAGACAATGCTTCACTAGCCAAATGCTGAAAAATATTTGGCAGCACATTAACCTGGTGGAATGCTGAGGGACTTGTGCTCCCTGTCAATGTGATCCCATAACAATGTGCTGAAAACTGTTCAAGATTTATTGAGAAAGAAAAGAGAGAAAAAAGTATAATTTCTTGGTCTAGCATTAAAGGCACTCATCTGTGAGGGGGCAATTGTAACTGTAATTTCTGCTCAAGGGTTGCATTTTACTCAGAGACTGAATAATAGAAATATGGACAGAGCTTTAGAAAAAAGGACCACAACTTCCTCCTCACAGAGAAGGCAGTGAAAAAGAAACACTTCCTCTGTCTCTGTATACTCTGTAACATTAGATTTGTCCTTGCACAGCAGCATAGCTTGGAGAACTTCACTATAACATATATATTGATGATAGGGTGCTTTTGAGAGATATGTGGGCTCGATCTCTGATAGGTTTTTGATTGAACTGACCTCCTACTTCCAGACAAATTCTCTGAGGTGTTGCATCTAAGATAGACTGTGGTACTATGACACCGTTTTAGCAAAAATTAGCAACCACAGCTGCCTTTTATAGGATGCCTGAATGTGTTCAATAGTTTCAGGGCTCACCAGGCTGGGCTTCTTGAGATGCTTCAGCATAAGAATGTCACATTTTAAAACTTACACTAGGCCTATATAGAAAATACAGATTGATTTTTTCAGTGCTTATGCACAGGCAGAGAGGCAAACTCTATACATGAAGAGAAATTTAAAGTCTGGTCTTAGATGCTTTTGAATAAGTTCTACCAAATTCCACTTAATTCCTGGCTTGTATAAGTGAAAGACAGATGGGTAAAAGTATTTAGGAGTCTAATATCTCTTAGGGAGTCTTATTTCCCTTTGATTGCAATTGGAATTGTGGTACATATAAGTAGGGGTAGGGACTCAAAACATTTGGGGTTTGGTTATTTTATCCATTGTAGCATAATTTTGAAAGTGTAAATAAGAAAACTCCTTTGTAAAATAACAAAGCTTTTTTGTAATCAACTACAAAAATTTGATAAGTTCCAGGTTTAAATTCTTTCACAGATACAGGATATGATGTAGAAAGGATGTTTCAACAGCTGCCAGCTTAGTTTATTCAGTCCAGGTGCTGAGAACCAGTTGAATCTTTCTGCATCTTCCTAAGAGGTTTAGCATTTGAAGACCTCACACCAAAGCCCCGAATGCATTAACAAAAGAAACCTTGGAGAGGAACATATTTTACTGATACCAAAAGACTGAACACTATTGAAGCTGGTGAATCTTGTCTCCCAAATGACTTTCTGAAAGGTAATTTAATCTCCTCTCTGGGCTTCTTTTTGTAAAAAACAGTTACTTCAAATGTCTGTCAGTGTTTTCCCAGTGCCAGAGGTCCTGTGGACATATGTGGTCTGGAAAGCAACCAAACACTTCCTCCCCTCAGCGCCTTGGATGTGCAGCTCAGACAAGACTGAAACTGCTATTTAGCAATGAATTAGAGATGTGATTCAGAACAAAATGAGAAGCAGATGAGTAAGTATATGCCAATTTTTCATAGCCTTTTTTTCTGAGAACCACACTTCCAAGTGTCAAGTGGGTGAAATCATACAAAGGTGTTTTGCTTTGAATCTAAGGGTCAAGTATTTCAATATGGGTTTGTCTTTGGAATTAATTTAGTGTAATACATGCTCTTTTCCCCTCCCCTTTTTCTAGCACTCTAGTTCCTGAAATATATATGATGATGCAGGCAGCACAAATAACTGGTTACCATAGGAACAACTGTAATAGTGATCCCAAAGCAGGGTTGGACTTTTTTCAGGATTTTTTTTTCCCTTAATACCATACTTTGTACTTACATAAAGATCCTAACCCCCTTTCATTTGCAAATCATTCTGGAAAATGCTCCCATTTAATATGATTTGACTATAAATTGATAAAAATTTTTAGTGTGTTTGCAGTAGCCTTCTGGCCTTATGCATTTTTTACTGATAAACACTAAAGGAATTTGGTATCCATGACATTGTAAATGACAACCTTATGATAAGCCTTACTGCTTTAAACATTGCTGTGATAGCATTACTGAAGTAAGCAAAGAATTTATTATATTTTTTTCATCTTTTTCCCCATCATAAGTTACCCTTTTACCACATCCTGGTGTACAAGTATGAGAAAACGCAAATATGTGTAAGCATGAAACAAAGAAAATGGCAGGTAAATTTTCATTTTCTAAATGTTAATAGAATTAGTTGTTATTATCTAGCTGTGCACACATCATCAGGGTCACAAACTGAGTTTCAAACATGCACTAACATACTGTCACAACCATATGCATAGGTTTATGGGGAACTAATCAAGGATCAGTCTGCCTCCTCCCCTTAGTGTTCCCAGGGAAATGGAGAGAGCCCTGTTTTCCAAGAGCATTCAGATTTCTTGAGTATTGGTGAAGGCTCTATGATTCTGTTGAGAAAGGGGGTGATAGAGCAGCTTGGTGGCCAGCAGGCAGCTGGTCAAGGTCAACCCATTGCAGTCAATCATTAACTTAATTTCCACTTTGGGTAGTACAAATGAATAGGAGGAACATGGGTAAATGCCTCACAGAGATTCCTTGGAGAGAAAGAATTTCAGCTAAAAACAAATAAAAGCAGCTTTTTGTCATGCATATAACAGTGTTCAGTTTAAAAAAAAAAAATAAAAATGCATTAGGAGAAACTGTAAAATAGCAATTGATAGAGAATGTGAGCTACATGTGATTGGAGAGCTCTGTCTGCATTGGTGTATTTGAATGTAGAAGTTCTATGTCCCATGTTTTGCCAGAGTGCTGGGATGCAGGGGTACATCCATACTGCAGCCATAGGAATTTATATGGAGTTTTAAGTGGTTGTGAGAGTGTTGCTCATGGCAGATCTGGAGAGCTTAACATGAACTCCACACTGCAGTCACCAAAATACCTGGATTAGTGATATACAAGTTGTAATTTTCTGACAAAAACCCCATTTTAGACAAAAATCTTACATCAAATCTATTGCAAAACTCTCTTCTCCCCTCTAACAAAAATTAGAGATATTATTCTGCCTCTATAGTTTAAGAAAATGGTTGCTGTTACAAATTTCGCCTTTCAGAACAGAAGGTTTTTCGCAGTCTGTAGAAAAACTGCATCAGATGAAAAAATAAATCATAATTGAAGGGAGTCTCTGTTCCTTTCTGAAATGATACCTCATGTAGGTAATTGTGAAGTTTATTGAGGCTTTCCTATCCGCAGAAAAAGATACTGTAAGTTTCTTGTTACTGCGGGCTCTTAGTGTTTTTTTCCCATGCACTTTAATTTGGTTGCAAAGCAGATTCACATCATCTTTTCTTTTTTTATTTGACATATAGAATTTAATTATAGTAAACATTTGACACTAATTAGATGGTAGCTTTAGAGGACCTGATGTAATTTATTAGATTTAGACATTTAACTGCAGTGCAGTTAATGTGTAACCATGTTTGGGGGTATAAATTCTAAAAAGCAGTAATTAATTTACATATACTTACTGCTTCATTAATCTATTTGTTTAGACACCAAAAAATGTAAGGTGTAATATATGTTTTATTAGTCAATGAAGGGGAGAAATATTTTCCATGTAAGAGAGAATAGAACTTTTGCAAAGATGCCAAAACACTCAAGGACAAAAACCCCTTAGATGCTCTTTCTACTCTTTCTTCAGAGGACTTTTTGCGCTCTGTCATTCCTTAGAGGATGTTTCTCATGGCACAAAGGTAGCATGTACTGTTTAGGTGGGGGTAGTTAAAGGCTATGAGGTTCCTACTGTTGCCTCACATCATCAAGTCTCTGTTTCTACCTCCCTCAGCACATCT
This sequence comes from Corvus moneduloides, assembly GCF_009650955.1. Lineage (NCBI taxonomy): Eukaryota > Metazoa > Chordata > Aves > Passeriformes > Corvidae > Corvus > Corvus moneduloides. Next base: position 111,366,641 of record NC_045477.1, read on the forward strand.
GCACGCGGGGTTTTCCTAACCCAGGGTAGCAAAGTGATCCAGGCATTTAAGTTGCCATCTCAGAAAAAAAATTATGGAAAGCTGTGCCTAATTAGCAACCTCTAGCAGCAGGAGGGGAAATGACAAGCAGGGAGGTTGTACGGAGCTGAAGCCCTCAGTGCAGAATGGTAAAACAATGAAGAACTGCAGAACATCATCAGAATCTGAACTAACACCCTGGCTAGCCCTGCTCAAAAATTATCTCAGTGCAGCAAATTCACAATATTAACTACGTCAGCTTCTGTTTATTTACAGTTTAGAAGTACTGTTTCTGCTGTTCCCTGGTAACACTGAATCTCTTAGATGAATAATAGGAAAAATGTAAATAAGATATTCTCTGAGTTATATCACAAAAGCTGAGCTGATTTTTTTTCCCAAGCAGAAATTTTCCACAAAATATTGCTCTTGTTAGAAAATTAAAATTACTGCTAATGCAATGTTTTTCAGGAAACAACCAACTTTTTACTTTGAGAAGTAAAATATTTAATAACAAAGAAAAAATGTTTTGACTGTGACAAAATAGATATTTAATTTTGGAAATTTAAATTTTTTTTCATTTGAAAATGAAATTGTCATAGCAGCCTGTAAACCTCATAAAGTTCAACAAGGCCAAGTGAAGGTCCTTCACCTGGGCGAGGACAATCCCAAACAGGATGGAAGAAGGTTCCAGTGAGACCTTATTTTGGCTTTTTAATTCTTAAAGGGGCTTATGAGAAATAAGGGAGCAGACGTTTTAGTAGAGCCTTTATCAATAGAATAAGATGTAATGGTTTTAACCTAAAAGAGGTGGTAGATGCCCCATTCCTGAAAGCATTCAAGGCCAGGTTTAACAGGGCTCTGAGCAGCCTGACCTAGTTGATGTCATTCCTTCTCGCAGGGGAGGTTCATCTAGATGACCTTTAAATGTCCCTCCCAATCCAAACCACAGTAGGAAAAATAAAAGTAAATAAATTTTAAGACCCCCATCATTCTTGACTGATTAGATTTACACTGGTCTCAGGACTTCTTCTAAATATCAAATATTTTTTCTGAAATTTCTATTTTGTGATGTGTGAGTCAATCAGCATAAAGAAGTAGAGAAAAGTAGAAATGTACAGAATTCACATAGCAACAGGAATGGGTTTTAATAGACCTGGTTATGAAGTAGATGGGAGGGTGTGTGCATTTGGGGAGAACAGCAATTATTTTTAATTTGCAATGAAAAGCCAAGAATTTTCAGAAAGAGGAAAAAATAGACAAGCAAGATAAAAAAGGAATTGAAAGTGAGAGTAGTAGATAAAATAAAACTCATTTGTCCCTTCTGTCCTATGCATACAGTTAACACAGATTTCTTTCCTGTAGTTTTAATGCAGTGCTAATTGCTTCAGTATCTTCTTCTTAGATAGTCATACTTTAATACTGCAGGTTCCTAGGAGGCCTTATGTTGTAGTAGCCACCTAGAGGATAAAAAGCTTGTTTGGGAACCATCTGTGTTAAAAACAAATTGTTGAACAGTTATTTGGAAGTACAGTCACTGGGACTGGGAAATAATTTAAGTACACCTTTCAATAATACATTTGAGGAGGCCAGTGCAGAGATAGAGTCTGTGTTACAAACCCACTGCACCCCCAAAATGAGTGGGAAACTCAAGCTTCATTGTCTTAGAGAACATGCATGATGCTGATTAACATTTGATTTATGTGTCTTCTGTGTTTATTTGTTTATAAAAATGCCCTGCCTCTTTGCAGTAATCCAAATCCTATGTTGTAGCAGTTTCTATAGCAACTATGCATTTATTATTGAATAAAGAAAGAATTATGTAAACTAAAGTCATAAACCATACATAAATTATCAATGCATAAATTCCTACTGTCCTGGTTTCTCAGTACAATTTTCTACAGTTTGTATATCAGCAAGCAAGAAATATAAGAAAATAAAAAGTAGAAAGTTTCACTCAACCTTTTCTTCAGTAACATTATTGAGACAACTATCTATCTAGAAATTCTGATAATATCTGACTCAGGTAATTTAGAAATCATGAGTGATTCCCTTAAAGTCATGAGTCTGGTTTTTAGAATCTTGAACTTAAAAAAACCCCAATAACTCTACGAAAAAGACACCACCCCTCCTCCCCACCCCGTTTTTGTTTGGTTTGATTGTGGAAGCATGCAAATTTTGAAGCATTTTCTTGAAGCCTGGATGAGCTACCAAAAATATATTTTAAGGATAGAAACTTAGATCGTGAATTAATTTTGGTATTCTAATAATATGTCCTACCTGCTTATATGCAGCAGTTTCAGTGTCAGTTCCCTTAAAAATTCAAAGATGCTCACCCAAGCCTCTTTAATTAGTTCTCTCTGTTGATTTCCATTATTTGGCTCTGTCAGTGCAAAACAACTCCGAAAATTTCATTTGTAGATGGATGTAGTTGAAATTCAGTGACTCTAGCCAAGATTTCAGCCTTTAATTTCTGGATGCCAGCTGAAAGTCAAAATCTTGGAATCTTTCATGACATTAAAAAAAAGAAAGAAAGAAAGGAAAAAAATCCTCCAAATTCTACTGCAATATTCAATTCTGAGAGTGAAAATGTTGAAATAAAACATTTTGACACTTTCTGGAATTAAATGTTTTGAAACTTCCATTTGAAAATATTTTAAATGTTACTGCTGTGAATCAGAAGAAAATTGTTCTGTTAGGGAAATTTTTGGCCAAAATTGCAAATCCATTCATAACAGCTGCCAGGCTTTCTGGGGCAGACCACAGGATCTGAGCTCAGGGATTCTCATCCATGTAGCTCTGCTGAGATAAATGGTCAATAAAGCTACAAGTTACTGTTTATCATTTCTGGCTTCCCATGTCCTTGCTTATTTAATCTTTGGCTTTGCCTGAGCAATTTTAATCAAAAGTAGATCTCTCCAAATGAGCAACGACTTCCTAAATGTGCTTAAAACCGGTAGTGTTATTTTCCAAATAAAACCAAATGAATGTACGTAGGACAATAAAGTTATCTCCATAAGTGCAGTGCATGTTGATTATCTATGTGTGTAATTTTATTTCATAACGTCATACAATTACCTTCACTTGTGAAAACAATATATTATGCAACACAACAAAACATGTATTTATAATATTTACTATCCAAGTCTTTGACTAAGAAACAGAAGTTTCTGTTTATCACCATGGTTCATCTCATTATCTCAGTGGGGTATTTAGTATGTTTGTTTTAAAGCTCTCTTGAAGCTTTCCAAAGACAGAAGGCTAAACAAAAATCCAGACATATGCCATAATTAAAGTACAAGAGGCAATTAGATATTTTGTGGAGCAAAGACTGTATTAGAATCTATTTCATGTTTTCTTTTTTCTATTCAATTTTATACATTTTCTATTCAAGAAGTTGATAAAAAAGAAAATATTCAATCCAGCTCCAAATCTTCTTGGATTCTTCAGGGTTTCAGTGTATTTATATATATATATATATAAATTTAATATGCAAATGTTATGCAAGTACAGACCTCTTTTGGATGACTTTGCAAGTCTTTCAAACTGGAGATATTAGTAAATTCTGAAGGAATATTACAATTATTTTACTCATATTGTATTTTTAGAAAATAAGAAAGACAATCATTATTTCCAACAAATAAATAATTTCCATTCTACTCTCCTCCCAACAAATATTCTGAAAATACTTTGTATGTCAAACACAAAGGAAAAAAAGTACTATTCTGTGTAGCTCAGTGAGTATTTTGGTTTGGGAATCCAAATGAAATGTGGTATCTCATAAAATATCCCTTCTTTTTAATCTTTATGATATAATGAGATAACAAAATAAAGGTTTCTAACTCGCTACAAAAGCAAAAGACATATTTCAGGAAAATGTGATAAAATACCTATTCTTAGGTTTCAAGGATTATTATGATACATTGTAGAATTTTTTTTACAGAAAAAAGCCTTTAGTGCCTATTGTGGACTTTGTTAAAAATGCATAACTTACTCTGCTGGTAATACAGAAAATAATGATATTTTTTAAATGAGAAAACCATATCTCTATGGACCACATGGACTTTTCAATACGTCATCCTTCAAATTTAGAGTATTACTATTTGCAAACTCAAAAAGCAGAACTGTATTTATGTCATAGACAAAACAATTCCTTATCCCTTGTTCCTCATTAGAGAGAAGTATAAAGGCCTTGCTGCTTTTTCTTTAATTGATTAGTAATGAATGCCCTAATTATCTGTGCAGTACTAATAATTTATTGACTGAAAAAGTGAGATGTGTAAGGAGTATAGAGTGAAGTAAGCATTTGACAGAGCATTTGGTCAATCAGAAGTTCAAAACAGAAGTAAAAATACAAAAGTTCATCTCTCAGTCAGCAGCGTACCAAGGCCACATCTACTCAATGCCATTGAATAGATGTGATTCCAGTAGAAGAATAAGAGATGGGTTTCCTGCCTTTTTCTTCCAAAGAGGTTCTAGTCAGGGGGACAAAAATGCAGTCTGTGACTATGGATGATCCAGAATGACATTGCAGGCACTCCCTCTTTAGATTCATCCATGGTACCTGTAGATGTATCAATGTCCCAAAAATGGATCTTCAAATCATGTACCTTCACTGTCTGGCTAGCAGCAGTGGGAGCTGGCAACATGGCCATGTAGCCAACTCAAAGTGAAAACAGCTTCAGAGCCCAACCAAATTCACTGTAAACCATTTTTCTCCCTCCAGTATCTCCCCTCCCAGTAAATCAAGTCATGGGCTGCAGATTACATACTCTTAGAAACAAATGCAAGCTGCTCTTGCCTACATGCAAAGAACTCAGACTACTGAGAATAGGAAGGAAGACAGATGAAGAAATCTGTATAAAAGAGAATCACACAATCATATAATGATTTGTGTTAAAAGTTACCTTAAACATCATCTAGTTCCAACCTCCCTGCCCTGGGCAGGGGCACTTTTCAATAGCCAGGGTTACTCCAAGGCTGGCCCAGCCTTCCCTCGAACATTTCCAGGGAGGCAGCTTCCACTGCTTCTCTGGACAGCTTGTTTCAGTGCCTTATAGTAAATAACTACTTCCTAACACATCTGTATTTCTGGAGTGACAGGGAAATCCCAACAACTAACTCTGCTGGAGGCCAACATGAGCCTGAGGGGGAATGAGTGGCACATGCACCCCGTTGTGACTAGCCCAGAGGTTCCATGAGTCCTTGGCATAGACTAACTCAGGAGAAGGTATTTCAAGGACCAAAATGTGTACAAGTGCACTTTTGGTATAGCTGTCTTAGAGACAGGGGAAACTAAAACATTTGTCTACCTTGCTCAGTCTCTCAGAGCACCCTTCTGCTGTGGGGTTGCTGAGGGTCAAAGATCATAAGATGCCAATTGCTACCACACTCTGCTACAAAATCATGACCATGGTGTCCTGGTTTTGGTCAGGATAGAGTTAATTTTCATCCTGGTAGCTGGTTCAGTTATGTATTTGTGATTTAGGATGAGAATAATGCTGATAACACTCTGATGTTTTGTTTTTTGCTGAGCAATGTTTACACTAAGTCAAGGGCTTTTCAGCTTCTCCAGCAGTTCACCAGTGACGAGGCTGCAGGGCACAAGGGGCTGGGAGGGGACACAGTCAGGACAGCTGACCCCAGCTGTACAAAGGGATATCCACACCATATGACATCATACTGAGAAATAAAACTCCAGAAGTTGGCTGGTGGGTCATGTCCCACTGCATGTGGACTGGCTGGGCATTGGTCAGAGGGTGGTGAACTGTTTTTCATATTGCTTTATCATTGCTGTTGCTTTTGCTTCATTTTCTGTCCTATTAAATTTTCTGTATCTCAGCTTACAAGTTTTACCTTTTTTCCAATTCTCTTCTCCATCCATTGCAGATGACTGAGCAAATGGCTGTATGCTGTTTAGCTGCTTGCCAGATAAAATTACGACATTATCCCCGTGTTCACTGCTGATGTATTTTGGTTGTGTGTTTTAGTTTGGCTAAGAAGAGTTGAAATTCATACTTCACCATGGTCATACCATGCACAGAAGTGGACCTGCAGAATTTCTGAAAAAAATTTTTGTTTAAAAGAACCCCTTGCCTAGCATTACCCAGAGCATGAACACAGTGATTTCTGAAGTTGCTCATCTTTTTCCTTTCCCTACAAATTGTAGAAGTTCACATGTGTTCCATAGTAGAAGAATTTCTTCAGCAATCTGCTCTCAAGGTTCCACATTTGACAGGGCAGTGAGGCTGAGCGAGATGCTGCAGCTTTTCTGCTCAGGTTTCATGCAAGGAAACGGTGATGATGAGAGGTCTTCAGGTCTCAGAATGAAACAGTGGCACATGTGGAACCTTTAGGGGGGAGGTGGGTATCTTTGTAGAATGGTGAGACACTGAGTTCTGACAGGACTCTGTAGTAGTATGAGTCAGCACAACAGACTCGCTGCTGCTCTTATGAAATGCTCTCTTATAAAAGTAGTGGATGCCTGCAACTCATGACATTGCAATATTACAAAGATATTATCTTTCCCCATGACTACTCAGTTACAGAATTTCTGGGGCTTTCCTGGCATTTGAATTTCCTTAATGTTCTTATACATATGATAGTGTGTGTGAGAGAAGGAAGACATTAACACAAATATTAAAAAGTTCAAAGAATCATAGAATCATAGAACCATAGAACCATAGAATGGAATATATCCTGAGGTGGAAGGAATCACCAAGAATCACTGAAGTCCAGTGCCTGTGGCTGCACAGGACAGCCCCAAGAGCCACACCATGTGCCTGAGAGCATTGTTCAAATGCTTCTTGAGCTCTGTCAGGCTGGTTCTGTGACCACTTCCCTGGGGAGCATGTTACAGCTCCCAACCAACCTTTGGGTTAAGTTATGGCAGCTTCTCTGATCTGACTATGGGATCTTTAAACATGCTTCTAATGGACCGGAGTTCTGATAGTCAATGAAACAAAATATAGTAATTCTTCCCCTCCCCTCTCCTCTCCTCTCCTCTCCTCTCCCCTCCCCTCCCCTCCCCTCCCTTCCCCTCCCCTCCCCTCCCCTCCCCTCCCCTCCCCTCCTCTCCCCCCTCCCCTCCCCTTCCTTTTCTGCTCTGCCCTCCCCTCTCCTTTCTGGTCTGCCCTCTTCTGCACATTCTTCAGCAGAAAATAGATTTAGATTCAGCACAGGCTTTGGTTCTATGTTAATTACTGCACTCACACACAGAGTAAAACTGTTCTATGCTTGGGACCAATTTAAGTAGCTGAACTACTAGTAAATGCCTTTGAGTCACCAAAACCATTCAGTTCCAACTTTCCTTGTATAAATTAATGAGTATTTGTTATAAAATACTTTCCTATTTACTTTCAGTAGGGGGAAAATGCAACATCACTGACATGATTTACTCTCCTGGATAGAATGGTGAAAACAGCTTAGTTTTCCTAGAAATAGTTGATATTCCTTGTGTTACAGAAGGAATTCTAGTAAGAGGAAGGGTTCATCGTTTGAAGTCATATTTAAAGTATTCAAGATGGTTTGAATGAGAGCAAACAAGTGTGTTTTCTTCTTTGTTTACTTTTGTTTTTCACCTTGGAAGGAATGGATAGGCTGAATATATGAAAACCATCTGGGAGTAAAGTATTCAAATAACTCAGTGTTATGTGACATTTTGTATTTATTCCATGCATTCACTAATTAAAAACAATCTTTCTGTTCTATAAATGGTTTCTTAGATGACAGTACTGTAAGTTTCAATTTTATTAACAATGTCTGTTTATCTTGATAATATATCCATAGCTCAAACCTGGGTGTATTAATAGCAGACATTTCAACTACTGACTACACTTATCAACATTTGTAGCATTAAGTTATAGTTTTAGTTTTAGTTTTATTTTCAGGCTGTAACTAGCCTTGAAATTGTTTGTGCAAGATCTAATCCAGTGACCATTTTCCTAATATGACTTAATAGATCGAGCTGTGCAGAAGCTCAGAATTACCTTTATGTACTGTTTAACAAATATTTTCATAGTGCTTTCAAAACAATCATGGATTCTATGCATTGGCACCACTTCATAGCTGGTTTAATTTTCCTTAATTTTCCTTTTATGAAAACCAAATTGAAAGAAACAAAAATACTATAAAAGTAAAATTAAGTGGCACATTGCTATGTTACCATAATTTAAAAGACACCAACAAATTAATCAGAACCTAATCTTCCATATTTTTATAGTCAGTCTTTATGTCAGGGAAGCTACAGTGGCTGGATGGCCAGGTCCAAAGAGTGATGGTGAGTGGAATTACATCCAGCTGGTGGCTGTCATACATGAAATCCCTATTTGTGCTTGGTCTTTGCATATTAAGTGCTTTAATTAATTAATTTTGAGTTAAATATTTTTAAATTGAATGTTAAAATTAACCCATCAGCCCAGGTACAAAAATCCCGTTCCATTATCAGTGTTTTCAATTGTTCAAAATAGTTTATTAAGAGAGTTGCACCCTTCCCAATTAAAAATTCCTCAGTTAAAAATCACCAACTTATGCTCCCATTTCAAACTTCAAACCACTTGTACACCATAAGAGTTACCTTTCCTGTGTTTACTGTATACTTTTACAAGTGTTTTGAGATGTGTTGGATGTATTTTAATACTTTTTTTGTAGGTGGTTTTCACTTGCATTTTGATTCCAAGGCCAAAAAAAACCCCCACCCAGTCTAATAGCCAGCAGGTATTTTTAGCCACAAAGCCATTACTCTGCAGGCAAGCTCCATGGCAACCTGAATACCTGAATTTTAATGAAGGCATTGTATCTCCCTTATCTCAACTACTACCACCCCCCCTCCTCCCCCCCCCCCCCCCCCCCCCCGACAACGATGAGCCATTGGTGGACGGAGATGATCCATCAAAGGGAAAGCACCAATCGCTTCGGACCGAAGGGGCGGGCTGTGGGCGGGCTGTGGGCGGACTGGGGGCGGAGCAAAAACTACAAAAGGGACGAAGCGGAGAGGCGGGGTCTCTTTTCCCCTCTTGCTCTCTCCAGACTAGCTGTGGGAGACATCGGTGCTGGGCATTCAAAGCGTTACCCCTTTTAAGGGACTTTTAGTAATTTTTTTTAAAGTCAGCCCAGCACTGCAAGTTCTTTTTCTCTACCTGAGGTCTAGTGCTGTCTCAGCCAGAATATCTCACATCCCTGCGCTCCTGGGGCATACCATCTACTGAGCCATAGGATCCCAAATTTTTGTATTTTTCTAATTTCTGTAATTTTTGGATTTTTCTGTTTTCAATAAATTAATCTTTTTAAGAGTTGTCTCATTTCTCACAGTGGCCAGTCACCAGTGGTGTTTCCCAGGGCTCAGTGTTGGGAAAAGTCCTGTTTAATATCTTTATCAATGATGTGGACAAGGGGATCGAGAGTGCCCTTAGTCAGTTTGGAGATGACTCCAAGCTAGGCAGAATGCTGGTCTACTGGAGGGTGCAAAGGCTCTGCAGAGGGATCTGGACAAGCTGCACTGATGGGCTGAGGCAAATTGCATGATCTTCAACAAGGTCAAGTACCAGATCTTGCTTTTGGGTCACAACAACCCCAGGCAATGCACCAGATTTGGGGAAGAGTTGCTGGAACGCTTCTGCTTTGGCAGTAAAGCACCTGGGGATGTTGATCAACAGTAAGCTGAATATCAGCCCACAGTGTGCCCAGGGGCCCAAGAAGGCCAAAGGCACCTGGCCTGGATCATCAGTAGTGTGGCAGCAGGACCAGGGCAGTGATTGTCCCTCTGTACTCAGCACTGGTGAGGCCGCACCTCAAATCCTGTGTCCAGTTTTCGGCCTCTCACTACAAGAGGTGTGTGAGCGAGTCCAGAGAGAGGCAGCAGAGCTGGGGAAGGGTCTGGGGCACAGGTCTGACAAGGAGCAGCCGAGGGAATTGGGGGTGTTCAGCCTGGAGACAAGGAGACTCAGGGGGACCTTATTGCTCTCTACAACTGCCTGAAAGGAGGTTTTGGAGAGGTGAGTGTCAGTCTCCTCTCCCGGGTAACAAGTAAAGGACAAGAGGAAATGGCTTCAAGTTGCACCAGTCCCTAGCTCCACTTCCCAAAAGAATGCATAAACCTGTGGCAGAAAGCAGTGAAATGCACATCATGCACTGTGAATACCAGAAATAGATCTGTATTTGAAGAGCATAGGATGTTGGACAGCAACCAAGAATTTGAGTTCAAGGTTGACCGTAGAGGAGTCTGCAGTCATGGAGTTGACCAGAATGTTTCTGAGTTCCCCATAAGACCTGAGAATAATCTTTGCACATTTTTGTGCTGGACATAAATTGGCATTTTCTGTACTGCTAATTACCTTTGTCATGGCCAGGGCTGTTTCTTATCCAATAGTACAGTGATTGCAGTTGGGCGTGTAAGCAGTGTTGTAGTACAAAATCAGATGAATATTTATAACAAAATAAATACTCATGTTGAAAATATGCTTAGATGTCTGAAGCAAAGATTTTGCTGCAGTTCATACTTTTACCTCAATGCATTATTTTCTTTTAAAATTAGAAATTACTCCAGGAACATTTGTAAATTTTCTGTCAGGTCAGATTGAAATCTGTGACTGGATCGATTTGCCTTTCAACACTTCATTCTATTACAATAAGAAGCACAAATCACAAGGCTTTAAACTGTATCTATTTTATTTGCATATAGAGTCTGGACCTTAAGCATGCCACCTTAATGTAATTCCTTTGAGGCACTTTAATCAACACAAAATTAAAGTTAATTATGCTAATTAAATCTTCTGAAAGTAGAAGGTGACTGGAGTAGTACTCAGCACTAGCACAAGCAAAAAAAAAAAGAGAATCTACTAACATCTTCTTCAATAGTTTGATATTAGTACAGTACCTTCCTAATGTCTCTGCTGAAACTTGAATTTTAAATGAAAGTTAGAATTTGCCTTTCATTGCCGGGTGTGTGGCATTACAGTTAAATGAAAAACGGTTGTATCTACACTGTCACTGTTGGTCTCTCTCTTTTACATAGCTCTTTTTCGACTTACAAAACATTACTCTCACTTCATAAAACATTAAATACCTACATTGTGAGATTTCAGGTGTGGTCCTTTGGTTTAATCTTCAAGTAGTCTCAGCTGAATCAGGCACTGAGGGGATGGTCTTGTACCGATGATGTTGTGCTCTGATCTTGTTACTGCAGTGACCAGGCTCTCAGGAATCCTCATTGCAGCCTCTCCTGGCTGTCAGTTCCGTGTCATAAATTTGCAGTTACAAAAAAACTCCATTTAACTTTTCTCTGAGCTGATCTGTCTCTGCTGCTCTCCTGCTCCAATACTGAGAGAAATACTAATAAATCTGCATTTCAGCACTCACTAAAACAGATCAATTTGGTAAGCACCAACATGGAAACAAATAGGTCCTTTATAGCTATTAATAAAGGAGGATAATTGCTGGCATTAGTCACAGCATTTAATTTCACTGAAGTACTAGTTGGCTTTCCTCAAGGTGAGGATTTTCTGTGAGATATTTTCAAGTGTCACGGCTCATGTTTTATAAATAGGCAAACTTTGCTTTCAAATGATAAATAAATCAATAAATACATACATGCCCCTCCACAACATATTGAAACACTTGTGGTTTACAGCAAGCTACATACATATAAATAGAAATTTGGAAGATAGCAAGGTCTAACATTTTGAAACATGCACCACAGTACTAGTCAATGACTCTGAATAGGTGTGTTTTTCCTCCTCTGAGAAGCATGTGGGGGTTTGGGTAGGATTTTTTTCCCTTCAAAAAAGAAACTGTTAATCTGATAAGAACATAGTGTTAATTGCAAGGAGCATAAAAATGAAAGCATGAGAATCTAACTAGACAAATGAGAAACAGCTTGATGAGTCAGTAGCCCATATTGTATGTCATGAAGAGAGACATTTACCTTTATTCTCATTAAAGTTCACTGCTGTCATTGCAAAGATAACTGCTCCAGGCACTACTCCTCTTCCTTACCAAAGACATAATCCCTGGTTCCAATTATTTCAACACACTGGAAAACCTGCTTCCTACACTGCCAAGCTACGTTATATCCAACTGATCATGTGGATTTAGGAAGCTGCAGGTATGACCAATACATAATGGGAGACCATCAAGGAATTTTTGGTTACTAAACAAACAAAAGGACTCATACCCAAATGAATGGCGGTTAGATCATCACCAAAATAGGAAGAATAGATGTATTTGGGCCTTTTTTGCTGCTGAAACTGAAATGATAGATTGCAGGAAAAAAATAAAACCCAAACATGCTCGCTTTTGAAGGGGTACGAAGAGTTTAAAAATTACCGCAACTTCTGCATGTATGGTAGATTTAAAGAATCACTGGCAACATATGACTTGGTGATTTGGGGTGCCAGACTTTGTATATGTATTCCAGCTGAGGCATACTGAAAATAAACATATCATCCTTCATTTATCTGGACAAATTGCACAGCAATCTCAGATCAAGTGTATCAGAAACTAAAAGAGCATCCAGGCGCTGGTCTCAAGGGGTCACCAAGAGAAAAGTACGTGTGGCAAACATTGATATCCTATTCTATTACAGCTGCTGGTGGGGTCCGAGGCTGTGACCCAGGAAGAGGTGACCGGTCCGGGGAGATGGTCCCAAAAGAAATCGCCTGCCCGAGGTCCGGTGTCTTCCCTCAGCTGCTGGCAGAGGAGCCCTTGCAGAGGCTGTCAGCTCTTTAGTGATTGTCAGCTCGTGATTCCAGCTCAGCTCTGCAGGGCTGCCTCTAGGCCAAACCAGACCAGAGAGAGAGACGAGAAGACCCGTGTGGCTGGTTCCGCACGAAGGGAGCTTTATTGTGGGTTCCCTCCGGCGAAGGGAAGGCCAGGGACGAGTTCTCCCTTCTACAGAGGCGAGCTGGTCTTCTTTTATAGGGATACAGGGGATCAGCAAGGGGACAAATGGATTACAGAGGGTCTGGGATAGACCAATGGGTTACAGAATGATCTGCATAGGGTATCCCAAAGGATTGTGGGTCTACTTTTCCTCACCATGACTCTAAAGTCCTTTCCAGGGAGTCCTGCTGGGCGGTTGCGAAATCTCTTATCTCAGCAGACATCCCTCCAGGGTAGTGGCTGGGCATATCCCACACTATTCTTAGGGTCCATGACTTGTCTTTCATATATCCTATAAAAGAAACATATATACTGAGTTTCAGGTCTTCCTACCATGAAGCTTATCAAAGGGACCTTAATTACCATTTATTATTATCTTTTTATCTTATTATCTTTTTCCAAAAGATAAAGTTGTATCTATGAGGGCTCCATTAAAGTCTGGTCAAAATTAAGCAGTGTTTGCATAGGTTTTTGAGATTTCTAGGGAAATAAAGGACAATAAGGTCAAATATGACCAAATCAGATGTGATTCAGACTACTGAGTTCACACAGACACTACTCGATTCAGGAGATACTGGAATATTAGAGAAATAAAGAAAAGGTTTGGACACTGCAGGTTTTTTCTCTTGGCAAGAAATGCTGTGGTACTACTAGAAAAATTACGGTATGGTTGAATTAATTAAAATGGCCATCACGTAAATAGAAATCTGAGAGTATAAACTTGAACTACTTTGGTTTCTTGGACCACTGAATGCAGTCCTAGAGGTTTGATTTAGTGTATGTAAAAGATACAAGGAGTTTCACTGATTTTAACAATACAGTGATTTTTGTGGATGAAGTTATTGAAGCAGAAATCCAGATTACTTTATTTGAAAATAATGTTGCTCACCAATGATAAAATATAAATTGAACTTTTTATAAATTCATGTGTTTGACAGAATTCCTTATATAAACCATTAGAGAATTTTAGAGGCAATACAAGGTATTTACATTAAAAATTTCCATGCTGTGTCAATTTTATGTAGAAGCTCCCTTTATATCTGAAAGTATATAGGGCTCTATTTATGAATAAAACATTTCAATTACTGGAAAAAATGAGTCATAATTTTTCACTATTTTTTAACTTGAATAATATGTTATTCAAGACAACCTGTGAAATCACAAGTACTTTGTGTAAAACTTATTCCATTTATTTAAGGGTTAAAAATAAAGTTATTGGTCTGAATAGTACCCACAGAATCTGATTCAGTTTTTATGTCTATGCCCAGTTTTTGATAGTCACACAGTAGATGTACACCTTATTATAGTAATTTGAAAGGTTTTCTGCCATTAGAAAAAATCATTACTTCTGTACTTCTGTGCAGTATATAAGTGCATATATATGTATAAAAAACATTGCTGGCACCACAATTTGTTATGATTTGTCTGTCATATACTCACCTGATAGGAATCAAATAGATGAATCTTTATACCTCTCCTGCCAAAATACCAGGAATTATCAGAAGGAGTATTGTACTGTTACAGGGTATGCATTGTTCCAAATGTGTTAATGAGATCATTGTTGAATTTCTAAGATCCCTGTAGAAGAGTAAGCACAGTTAATTTTTATTCTATCACTTGTTTTAGCTCTGATAGTTATCAGTTCTTTCACAACTCCCTAGGGTGATGCAGAATCCCATCCCTATAAGACCTCTAGCAAAAAATTCCATATAAAAAAGGCACTGATAGTGGATTTTAACTGAAATCTCTGCTTCAGGTGTCTGAGATAGAAGGTCTTATCTGGGAAATAAACAAGTCCAGCTGCTGACTTGGCTTAGTGTGCAAAACCAGTTAGGCTCTTCTTAGTGACCTAAAGTGGCAATGCTGCTCTAGACCTAAATCAAAGATTGCTGAGTGACATGTAAATTAATAGTTTATTAAAAAGAAAATCTAGTAGGCACTGTGTTGTCTTTGTGATTTTTAAATTTAACAGTAAGAGCAGTATCTGTATCAACAGATACTTCAGACACCTTCTACAAAAAAGGTGATATAAAAAAGACCTTAAATAATCCCAGAGAAGAGACATAGTTCTGTCTCAAGCTCTTTTCAGTCAGATTTCTTAAATCTGAGACATTGATTAGAAAACTGAAGCATTACCAAACGATGAAGAAAGTTCACATTAGACAAGCTTAAGGTAATACTAGATATTTCTAGCGTAGCTGTTGTTTCATGTAGAAACTTAGCTCTTCCCCACCTGGATAGATTTGGGTACGTGATTTTGGGTCTTTTAAAACAGTGAAAGGCTAGCAGCCTTTATACATGGACATTTGCTGCAGTGCAGTTTTGCTTCGTACTTTCTGCATTCTTACAATGTACTTTGAAAATTCTTAGAATGTATTTTGGAGTACAGTGGAAACACTGCAAAGTGTATAACAGAAGTCAGGTGAAAGTTCTGGACTCTTGCTTGAGAAGTAATAGATTGTCTGTTGCCAAGGGCGAGCATGTATGGAGCTACCATTTCTGTTAGGGAAGGTTAAATCTATTGAATTACTCACTGCTTTCTACTAGTGAATTCAGTAAAGAAACTCTTTGCCATGTTCTCCCGTGGGAATCTTTGTATATATTTCGCTTGTGCATCACTTTCTCATCTTACTCTGAATAGACCATTCTCTGACCTCTCCCTCACTTCAAAGCATAAAATTCACTTTTTACCTGCTATTCATTGCACCTGGATTAATTTATTTAATATCTTCTATTTATTTGTTTATTTGAATATATACTAAATGAAAACCATCAATTCCAATGTCAAATTGGAAGTTTGCTGATGACAAGCTGGGAGGAGTGGCCAGTACCTCAGAGTGCTGTGTAGCCCTTCAGAAGGACCTTGACAACACTTGTGATTCACAGTCTGATCATGTCCACTGCACTCACAGGATGTGAGCATTGTCCCTGTGCCACCCTACAGCCCAGTGCCCCCTAAGACTTCCTGCTTCTGCCCTTTGCAAGGCAGGCCCTTCCTGTGGGCATGGGGTAGGGACACAGCCCAGGGATCTAGGGGATGGCTGGCTATGTACTTTGTCTTTGAAACATCTAACACAAGCTTGGAAATAGCTGTATCCAAATTTGGGAATAGCTGTATCCTAATAGAAAGTATAACCAAGAGTTGTCTTAGTGATCATGTATTTCTGATGATGTTTTGTGATGTACCTTGCACAGCCTGCTGTAATAGTTTCCTCTGGAATCAGACATAAAACATTAAGTATACTTCTTATACTTGAAAGATAACAGAATACCTACACCTGCACCAAGACGCGTGCAGTCATAATTCAAGGTACAATAAATAACATTCCCCCTTACTAACACAAATGCACAGAAAATGGAAACTGCATAAAAATAAATGTGCACATTTATATTTTTTGAAACTTCATTGATAAGGTAAGAAATGTCAATGTATAATGACTTCAATGCATAATAACTTAATCCAAAGCACTACTGAATGTTCACTCTCTTGTATGTTTTCACCACATGCCTCTTATCTAACAGATAAACAAGTAATATCCTCAATCAATGAAGAGGCTGTCTAAAGCTCTGTAATGATGAATTCAAATACAAAGTTATGAGCTGCAGAGGGAGAAATTCAATTGTTGTAACTAGGCAAAGTTATATAACTTGACTTGCAGGTGAAAAACAATTTGAATGTATTGAGGCAGATTAGAAGGTCTGTTCTGTACTCTGATATAAACCATGAGCAGCTATTTTTCAAGCTAGAGGACTTAAACAAAAACTGAAGTAGAATAAAAGAAATGTTTTAAAGTAGTATTAATAATTTAAACAAAGGAAATAGTTTGAAGGTGACCATAAATGGCAGAAGTAATGAAAACATTTAGCATATCCCTTTCAATAGATATAGGTATGAAATTAAAATATTTTGATATTTATTTTTTCCCCTCTTTAATGTTTATAGATGATTACCACAACTAAATTCTTATGATACAAAAGCACTGGATGTAATTGTAAACAGTTTAGTGGCAATAAATAAAACTGTTTCCTTTTGTTTATTCTCTTTTCTAATTAAATTATCAATATGCACAGGTTATCAAAGAGAAATTAAATGTTTAAATGCTTCCGTGTTCCTAAAATAAATATTTTTATGATTTAGCTGATATATTGCATAATGTCAGTTTCATCTATTAGTTCTTCACCATGGAATAAACTTTTTTTATACTCATATGATCAAAAACTTGTGCTGAATCTAAAACATGTCCTTTAGAAAAATATCTCTTTATTATTTCAATACTTTGAATTTTGAGGGACTTTCACGGAACTTTATTTATTGTTTTTCCATTAATCAACACTCTTCGAATCAAATATTGATCTGTCTTCCAACTTACTCTTTTCTTAGTTGAAATTTACCAAACCAAAGTTAGTTATTCTTCTGTTTGATTAAAGTCTTGTCTATTGTTACATGTTCTGTCCCTCTAGATATGCCTAAAATTGTAATCAAATCCCTTTTTAACCTTCTATTAAAATTATTCTACTTGAGTGACTATTGTAGTTTTTCTCTGAACCCTCCACAGCACTCAGCACCCTTTAGAAGGGTGTAAACGAAACTCCATTTCAGAAGGCATGTCATCAGAGTCACTTCTACATCCATTATTGCAAAATGCAGTGTGAGTGGGATACCATACTTAGTTGCATGCAGAGATTTGTAACCACCTTTAAATATCATTATTTTCTAAAATAATAAAAATTATAGATATGCTGTACAATCCCTGTCTGCATCTGTAAGGCCTTGCAGTTGGGTTAATTAAAGCTTAGCCTTCAGTCAGACAAATATTAGTAAGCCAAGACAGAGCTGTATCTCAGTGTATTCTTCAGCACTGTTGCTTTTATGTCTTGAAGATTCTGGATAAAAGCAACACATGCAACTTAGACTAACATTTCTACAGGAAAAATCAAGACCTCATCTAAATAAGAATGTAGATATCAAATTGACTTATAGATTCTAAGTGTAACTTAAAAAGTGGTTTCTTGTAATTTCAACATAATTGGCATAGGAAAATATTTTTTTTTATTTCAGAATAAAGCAAAATGTGTATTTCCATTTGACTTCTGTAGCACACCTGTGAAATCAAAGTATTCCATGGCAACCATAAATTTCTATAAATGTTATATTAACATTCTCAAATGGTAAACGTCTGCTTAGTTTTAGACAATCAGATGGTACTAGAAATATTCATATGTCACATTTTTAGGCATAGTAAATGTCAGATACTTTTGAAATTTCCCAAAATAAATTTCAAAAGCTGTGTCACAACTGCAAAACAATATAAGCTTTTCTGTGTTTGTATCACAGACATTTCAGAGACTCTAGTATAGCTTTATATTTTGAGGCAGTAAGTCTATTTTTTACTCGTCACATTTATAATCTTTATTTGTCATTCTTAAAATGTCATTTAAAAGAGAGGGGGAAAAGGATCAGAGGGCAACGAAACTGTGGTTTGATTAGTAGTCTGTGTAAGCAGAAAGGAGCTCCTTAATAATGTTGATGTGAGTGGCTCCATTTGTCTTCAAGAACATGGGAAAGAACAGACCTAACCTATCCTGTTGTCCTAAAAAATGTTCACTTGTTAAAAATGTTTGTAACATCTGCTTCTAATTTATAGATAATTTTATAGAATGTTTTATAATTACAAGTTCTTTTGGAAAACCCATTGTTAATCTCAAACCAAGTAAGGGGTATGACATTAGTGCTTAAATCATTATAATTAAGTCAAAGGATGAATTACAGAGGAAAATGAACTATTAAGAATCTTGACAACTGGAGTCAGGCGAGGGATACTTCTCATGGAAAGAACAACATGAACTTGAATCTGTCTAATTTAAATCTTAAGTACCTTATTGGTAGTAACCCGTCCTTGTGGGTTTGGCTGTGTATGGTACATATCAGTACCACACATCCCTGACATTTAGTAGATGCTATTGTTACATATTGTACAAGTAAATTAAAACAAAATAAAATAAATTATATTAAATTAAATTAAATTTTAAAAACCCACCGAACAACCAAAACTTTCCAAAACAAAAATCTGAGTTCACTAATGTAGGCCTTTCCATACTTAAGGGGATTCTGAAGGCATGGTGGTCTAGGTGTCTAGGTGCTTTTCCTCAGCCTATATTTAGGTGCCTGTATCTTCTAATCAGATTATATTATTGGAATTAGTTGTAGCCCAGAATATGGTCTATTTTACCCTCTTCTAGGGATTATATAATATCTACCATATGATGCCAGATGATGGTGATATTCCTTCCAGATGGACACATGCCCTTCCACTGTTGCTACACTTGCTTGTACAAATTAACATGAAGGGTTAATTATAAAAAGGATTTATTGCAAATGCTACCACAAAAATTACAATTTTTTTAAAAAAACCTGTTTAAATGCATCCACAATGAAGAAAAATAACAGGTAATTTAAAAATCTGCTGATTTAACCAAATGATACCTCCCTTGCCACACTTTTAATTGAAGAAGTGAAAGACCTCAAGGTTTTCTCTCTGCTTCATTTCCTTCTCATTTTTTCTGCATAGGGGAAAAAAAAATTAGAAAGAGAACATGTTTCATAGATCTCAGCACAGATAATATAGAGTACATAAAAGAGACTCTCAAGGGCAGGTTGTTTGCCAAACAGCATCCTTTGCAAAACCAACGGTATTTTGTCTTTTCTGAACTTACAATGTTAACTTGACCCCAAACTTCCCTTTTTAACTCTTCCAAACCCAATTTTGTAAGCACAAGACAGCCAGAAATGTCACAGGTTCATAGTGCTGTAACAGAAAAAGTAGAGATGTAATGAGAAACACAAATTAATTAATTTTAAGTGTGTGACAATTCATATTCACAGTAAAGAAAGAACTCTTCCATTTTTCTGAGGCAAAGACAATGAAAATCCATGTTGTTTATCATTTTCTTTGAATTTAAAGATAATGCAGCTGGTTTAAACTTTTCTGGAGGACGAATTTTGGGTATAATTGGTATCCTCAGTATGGGAGTCCTGTTGGAGAGTAGTCAGAATATTTGGGGGTGGCTGAACATGAAAAAGAGCAAATTTTCTGAAAGTGAAAAATAACCTTGAGAATGCATGGAGTACAACTGGTAAACAGTCAGAATACAGTGCATTTCCATGTGTGCTGCAGAATAAGACCAACTGCAAACACACTCTTTTGAAACAAAAAGTCATATAATGAAGTAGCTTGTCCAAAATATTGATATCATATGAAAGGCTTCATTTTGACATTTGGGCAATTCTGTTCTCAACCATTCTACACTGGTATCGTCTTTGCCAAATCCAGATTATTAATAAAAATATTCATGGCATAACAAACAGTAGAAAGCTTTGAATGTGTCAGAAAGGATGCAAGCATTCAAAATGAAGTAGAAAACTTATGAGAATAATCTACAAAGTGTTTGGAGTTTTGTTTTCTTATTTTTTAAATAAATGGAAAATTATCATCCTTATTAAATAATTCTATTTGATACCTTCCAACTAAACAGGCAAATGCTTATTCCTGTTTTGATAACATATTGCTGGGAGTCCTCATATACTACTGGATACAATATCAGCAGATGTTACAAATGTTAAAATAAAACTTTCTTTTCTTATTTTCTAAATAAAAGATGTAGATGTAAAGGCCAGGACTTGCTCAATGAGATCCTTTAAAAGGGCTTAGGTTTTTTTATATCCTGAGGCAGCACACGTGACAGTGTTCTCAGGAGGTTACACAGCAAACTTTTACTCCCAACCTTTGGAAAATAAGGGTACTTGGCAAATTTTAAAGCACCATTCCATTGAAATAAAGCATTTCACAAGGCATTCACTTAGCAAACTCGAACTGTCCAAGTTTAAGTTACCCAGACTTCAAGAAGACGGAATTAGGAGAAAAAAGAGAGAGAAAGCTGATAGAGAAAGATTAATACTCATGGCTCAAATTCCAGTGTAATCTCAGCTGCTCGCTGAGATTATATAAGTATACATGTGAGATACAGCTGCACAGAATATAGTGAATACTTTATTAGGTTAAAAATTAATAATAAAAAATATGGTTCCTTTGCAGGGGAGTAATAGTCATGAATCTAAACCAATGTCAATGAGAAGACTGTCAGCCCAGATAGATCAGGCTTTAGGAGAATTCTTTGCATTTAATGAATGTACTCACCATCATATAAACAGTGAGAAATACAAATACATGCAACCTTCAGAACACTGAAAATAATTTTTAAAGTATATACAAAAGGTGACTTGCGAGGAATGGAAATTAAGTTACCTAGCAATTTAATGACTGCTGGAAAATAAGCCTGTGGAATTGCAAGGAAGACAAAAGAGGTGCACTATTCCTGGGTACCACCCTCCCTGCAGATCTAGTAATGAAAGGTATATCTTTGATTATTTTCATGAGTTCGAAAACTTTCTACTTCCAAAGTTTCCTGGGATGTGGGGGGGTGGGAATTAAATAATGGATTATATGAAGTATTTATTAATAATTTTAGTTCTAAAAAATATTCTTTTCTCATTAAGAATAAATCTCATGCTAGGTGTCTAAAATTTTTCTCTCTTATGCAATAGCCATGGAGGTATAAACTTCAAGGTGACCAATGCCTTGATAATCTTTACTAGTATAAATCAACATAACTCTCATGGAAGGAAAGATCAATTCACACAGCTTCATTCTGTTTCTAGATAAATAATTTTCTTGACTAAAGTTATTTGCTTCTCTACTTTTCTATAAAATAAGTTACAGTAGAACACAAGTTAGCTCTAAGAGTGAAGTAATGATTCTAAAATTGAAGCTAGTGTTTTTTAAACATATTCTCACTATATTTTGATTTTATGCCTGTAAAGACACTAGTCTGACAAGCACTAATTGCTTAAATAGTTATTCCCTCCTTCTCCATACTCAAGAAACACTGTTACAATTAGTTCTGAATTGTTGTGGTTTAATGCCAATGGGCAGCTCAGACCCATGAAGTTGCTTGCTCACTTCCCTACAGTGAAATTGGGAGAGAACTAGAAGGGTAAAAGTCTTGCGAATTGGGATAAAGACAGTTTAACAGGCAAAGCAAAAGCTGCATGGTCTAGCAAAGCAAAACAAGGAATTAATTCACCACTTCCCAAGGGCTCTCAGGTGTTCAGTCATCTCCAAGAAAGCAGGGCTCCATCACAAGAAACGGTGACTTGGGAAGTGGGAAGCCAAATATCATCATTCCAAATGTCCCATGATTCCATTGTCTTCCATCTGTTTATATGCTGAGCATGAAACCAGATGCCATGGAATGTATCCCTGTGGTCAGCTGGGCTCAGCTGTCCCAGCTGTCCCCCCTCCTCACTTCCTGTGATGATGGTGTGAAGACAGAAGAGGCCTGGATGCTGCGCAAGCCCTGCTCGGCAATAACTAAAACATTGCTGTGTTATCAGCACTGGTTTGGCCACAGATCCAAAATGTGGCACCAGACGGGCTGGTACACAGCAAGTAACTCAGCCAAAAGCAGCACATAAGGAAACATGAGTTTCTTTATGGAAACTAACACTGGAACAGATGCACTCTCAGTGGAATTGATTAGGGCACGTCTGTATATGGTGACTAAAAGTTGTAATGGTTTAGTGAAAGATCATGAAGTGATAGAGTCTTTTAATTATCAGGTTTGCCAGCAAGAAAGAATCTTAGCAAATCTGAAATGAAAGATAGACCTGTTCTTGTGTGAGAGTTTAAAAATATAGATTACCAGTAATATTTTTTTCTCTAATAATAAATTATTTATCATTTTGTAACACAACAAATTTTTTTAAGAAGTACATTGGATATTTTCAGAAACTACAGAAAGTTAGTTTTCTATTCCTGGTATATCTATTAGTATAAATATCTGACAAATCTCTGCCAGTTCAGGGTTAATAAATCTGAGAGCATGTTTGTAACTATATTTTCATTAAATATTTAATATACTGGCTTATAACAAATTTATAGAGTAAGTTAGTTACATTCCCAAGTATTTAACGAGGAAAAATACCTCTGTATTTCAGCAGATAGGTTTTAAAGATAATACTCATTTCGAACAAGAGTTAAGTGGGAAGAATATGAGAATTGGTGTCCCTGTCTCTTAGAACCAGGACTTTACAATGTCTGTAAGGAAAAACCTGAATTCAAACAAAGCATGGATATTTTAATAGGAAAATAAAAGACAGAAAGAAAATTGGTGTAAACTGTCGCAGTTGAGACGGACGCAACATTCATGAATCACACACACCAACTCTGTTCAGAGGGCAAAAAGCTTATCTTTAATACCACACAGTGTCTTTTATAGTTTCTTAGTTGTTTACATAGTTTTAAAGCACAACAAGCTTAATTCAACCAATCACCACACACCACTGGGTGAACACACCATAATCATGCAGCATGTTCTTCTACCTCTAATTCAGCTGTGCCTCTTTCCCACAGTCCTTCTCTAGCAGAAGTAACAGGCCTGAGCCATGATTTTACAAAGGCAACAGGGCCTTCCTTTTATAAGGTTTTACCTGTATGCAACAGTAAACTGCTCTATAAATACATAATGAGGACACATTTTGAAGCTGTGAAGTAGTGGAGGTTCTATTTTTCATTATTATGTAGTGTAATTTTGATTACTACCGTTGAAGTTTTCACTTCAGAATTCAATTGGACCACCCATTTTTTGAGTTCATTCCTTATTTTTAGCAACGTGACTCTAAGATAAGAAATTGAAGTTGCTAAACTCTTCACCAGCTGTTCACATAACAGTAATTTTTTTTAGAAATGGCCATTGTTTTATTTTAGTGAGCAAGATATTCAAAAGCAAATGACCTGTCTCTTCCCAGAATTACTATAAATCTGTTGGGGTTTTAGTTTAGTCTGTTTTTTTCTCTGTTAAAGGAATTTTCTCCCATATGCATGTTGCTAGGGGACAAATAGCTGTACTTAAGAAAGACAAAAGGGGAGTGGGGCGGACCTGGCTACTCCTTTGTCTACACCTGGGTGTGGGGTCAGTTCGCTCTGAGCGTCCGGAGAGAGAAGCTGCAGAGAAAGGAGCTGCTGCTTCTTTCTTTTTGGCCGTTCTTTCTTCCTGCTGGAAACAACGCCGGGACCCCAAAAGCCGTTTTCCCTGCCCTGCTGGAGACCGAGCTGTGGCTGCCCTGCTCCGCTGCTGCTTCGAGCTTTCGCTACGCTGTAGCCCTGCTCGCCCTGCCTGCCTGGGCCTCCGTGGGTTTTTCCCATCTGGATACATCTCGTCTGCCACCCGGGATTTGCGTTCGTCCCTGCCGTTCCAGCCTGCCGCTCCAGCCTGCCGTTCCAGCCTGCTGTTCCTGAGAGTCCGGGATCGGCTGCCCAGGGGTTTGTGAAGCCTTTGTTCCATCCTTCCCGGGATCCCGGGGCACCGGTGCCGCGTGTGTCCCGAGCTCGCTCCGGAGCGCCCCCTGCAGCCGCGGGGGAACCATCGCACCTGCCCTGCTCACCGGGAGCCGCCAGCGCCCCTGCCGGCTGCGAGCGGAACTGCACCCGAGGGGAAATAGCCTGACAGCCGAGAAGGCTGGCACTGGGTTTGTGATTGCTGTTACTGCCATAGTTGTTGTTGTTTTGTTTGACTGGTTATATACATATATATATATATAGTAAAGAACTGTTATTCCTATTTCCCACATCTTCGCCTAAAGGCTCTTGATTTCAAAATATAATAACTTGGAGGGAAAAGGGGTTATATCTGCCACTTCAAGGGGGGCCTCTGCCTTCCTTAGCAGACACCTGTCTTTCAAAACCGAGACAAAATCGAGATCTAATTAAACCACCATTTTACAGTCCTAATTACAGAAAATATTTCATTACTTGCATATAATAAAACACATGCTAAAAATATAATAATTCTTAAGTTCAACTTGTTTCAGTAGGGCCAAACAGATGTTTGAAGATTTTCATGCAATATAAAATATACTTAGAACAGGTTCTCTAAGCTGATTCTTTCTACTCCTTTTCCAGAATTAGTGTGATTTCTATTGCAATTTCACTCTATAAAATCTTCATTAAATCAACCTATATTCATAAAATTACTGTTATTATTACTATAATTATTAATAATTGTAATTATAGTAATATTATATAAAATAAAAGTGCCTCCTTCTTTTGGTATTCTTTTTTTGTTTGAGAGCCCTTCATTGTTTTAGTCTTACAATGTTTCTGAAATCTAACAGGCCTGCTGCCTCTCAGTTCTGTTACGTAACTTTCTTGCATAGGTGATATATGACAGATGCTAAATTTAATATGACATGAAAAGCTATACTGTTCCTTCTTCAGTAATTTATTGCATGCATCTGTAAGAGCTACAACAAGCTTTGCCAAATTGTATTTCCATTTTCATTGTAATGAACAATTCTCTTCTAAGAGGCAGCAGAAGCAAAGATGTTAATGAGCTTTTTGCTTTTGTTTTCTGAGACAAAATTTATTGGCAGAAATCAGCAGCTCATTTTCTTAAACACGAGGACAAAACATGCATTTTACTTTGAGCCTAAGATTATGACATGTATCAGGAGAAAAATTAAGAATATAACACTTCCATGAGTAGTAGAGCCAGTGATGCACTATCTAATATTCTGCTTTGGAATAAGACTTCTACTTAAAGGAACGAATAGTTTGAAATTATTTTTCAGTACAGGTTTCTTACAGTAGACACTGCACATACAGGAACAAATATTGTTGTCTGAAATATAAAACATACATAATGTATAAAACCAAGGTATTTTACACTATAAAATATAAATATTATATAATACCCTTTGCAAGTATTATATAATATTTATTGCACATGCACAAATTTTATATATATATAGAATGTTGCACAATTATTTATATATATTATCACTATGCAATTTTCAAAATTATTCTCAAGTGTAAAGTGAATGAAAATTTAAGTGACTGCCCTAAATAAGCTGGTTCCTGACATTAACCATTATCTCAAGATGGTAAAGTATATAAAAGAGTTCAAAATCATATAGGTTTATTTTGCTTAAAATAAGTCTTTAATTAGTAGATTAAAGCAGAATAACCCATATTTGGCAAGAGGAGAAACCCCAATTACCCAAAAACTACATTAGCATTTCTAGAAGGGTTTGTAGACCAGAATTGCTGGAGATTATTATATTTTTTTATTATCTTTTCGATCTTAAAAGTAGTTGCAACTCCCCACTGAGTGCAGCATCATACAAATAGGATGCCATCCTGACCTTCCATCAGTTGGAAGCTGAATATACTTGGCCCAAATTTTCCAGAGGACAACTAGGACGTGACTGACCTGAGTCAGTTGATTTCTCTCACTGAAGCAAGGTTGGTATAGACAGCACCTGCTTGATGGAAATTCTGTCACTGAAAGTGACCTGAAAGTGTCAGCCCTTCTTATCCTTAACTTATTCTGGGATCTTTCCTTTAATAAATTCATAATATTATGGAAAGCTCTCATCATCTTCTTTAGATAGTCATGGCTACTCATACATAGTCATTCACTGCATAATAAAAAATAAACCCAATTGCTTGTGATTAATTTCAGCCTTAATTAACCTTTTAACCTGAAAGACTTAAACCTACCAAGCATTCAAAGTTATTTACTCTTCATAATTCATCAACCCTTGATTGACTAGTTCTTCAGTCTTATAATGGGATGATGACGTACACTGAAATGAAAAGAAAAATATAATTGTAGTGGTTTGGTCCAAAATACTCATTACTGTTTATCTGCTGTGAGATAAGAATTAGGAGAAATGCAAAACAGGCACCAAACTTGAAAGAATATAAAGAAGTTTATTAACAGACCTAAAAGAGGAAAAAAAAAATTATACCACCTTCAGAACTCTCCTCCTCCCCCCACCTTCCTCCCTTCTCCCACTGACAATGTGAAAAGACAACCCTTAAGATGTTCAGTCTGTTTACCACTTCCATAATAACCTTGTTCAGTCCATTTAGAAAGAGAAGTCTCTTCTTGCTCATGCTATGAAACCATTATCACAACGAGACAGCCGCCCACTTCCAAATATTGTTCAGTCCATTTAGGAAGAGGAGTCTCTCTGCCTGCGTGTGAGTCCTTTCCCCCGACTTGCAGCTTTTCCCGCAACTGCTTTCGAGGGTCCACTCTTGAAGTTTTTTGGGGTATAATTTTAAGGTTGAGCCGTTCAGAAACAAAAACAGAGGCCCTTCTCCTTCCCTGGGAGCAAAGGGTCTTCATCATCTTCATCATTAGGACTATCTCTGGGAGCATCTCTAGGGACTGAGGTTTTCTCCTTTCCCATTTGGAGCAAAAGTCCTCATCTGGTTCATCTCTACGGACTGAGGTTTTCTCCTTTCCCGTTTGGAGCAAAAGTCCTCATCTGGTTCATCTCTCCCTGTCCAAACTTCTCATGAAATTACAGCTGCGTCAGCATCTGCCTATCTCAGCGCAGGTGCTTTTGCTCACGAGTTGAACACTCCACCCCCCATATCTTCATGAAATTACAACAGGATACTCTGATATATCATAGCTTCACAACAGACTTTCAGCTTTAAGCATCTCCTCTCTCTCTTCCCTCAGGTTTTCAGCTCTTCACAGCAGTAAAAAGGGTTAATCTCACCTCGGCCTTGCAGCTTTGCAGCTGGAATGTTGAATTTTTCTTATCGCAGTGGAGAGGGGGGAGAGCCGAGCCGCTCCGGCTGCCCACGGCAAGGCAGTGGGGGGGGGTTCCACGGCTGGAACAGGTCCATCGGCTCCAGGATGGCCGTGGCCCGGCCCGGCCTGGCCCAAGCAGGGCCTGGCTGGGCCCGCTGGCCCCCACACGGGGCCCGCAGCCACCTGTGCCAGCGCCGGAAACGAGAGAGAGCTTGGAGGGGGAGTTTGCCTATTCTTAAATGTGGATCACAGAGGTGATCACAACTTTAAGTGGCTTAGAGAATTGTCCATATTCAAACTGGCCAGCTGATAGGTTCTATCAGTTCCCAGAGGAAACTGTAAGCACCCCTTAGCAAGGACGT
This sequence comes from Corvus moneduloides, assembly GCF_009650955.1. Taxonomy (NCBI): domain Eukaryota; kingdom Metazoa; phylum Chordata; class Aves; order Passeriformes; family Corvidae; genus Corvus; species Corvus moneduloides. The sequence goes on from NC_045477.1 coordinate 111,394,561, forward strand.
CCCTTCCGGGACTATGCTTGCTAACCTATGACAATAATTTTGAATAGGAAATATACTGGCAATATTGTCACAATGGCAATTAACCTACCATGGGAAAATAATCATTCCTCACAGACATGCAGATAAGCCAATTAAAGAGATTTATATATCAGTCAATTTAATGGATATTTGATAAATAAATAATTTTCCTTTTTGATGAATTGCAAATACCTCAGCCCAAAGGAATATTAATTACTTAAGGGCAGTGTAGTTGCAAAAGTGTTGAATAAAAATCATCATAGGCTTAAATTTATGAACAATTAAGCTTCTGTGAAAAAGTTGTGCATGAAATGGAAATACTGGTGACATTTTCTCACAAAAGAGTCTATAAAAAAATCCAGACTGACACTAACCATGCTGTAATTAAACCTCTCCTGATGGGAGAGAGTTTTTAAAGTCCTTGCCAGGAGTTCGAGAGACAAACAGGGACTCTCAGCCTTCGCTGCTTCTTGATAGTTGTTTATTAAGTCTTATCAGAGAAACAGAGCCACTTGAGGTGGCCCAGACATAGCACAAAGCAGAGAATGCAGGAGAAAGCCAAATTATCAAGATTAAACGGCCTTTTTAAAGGTAAGTTAACCAATGGTTACTAAAAACATACATTATTTTTACTTTTCTGCCAATTATCTGGTAACACAGCCAGGAACTGCAGAATTCTTTGTCCAATCATCCCAAATTACTTCTACTGCAGAATGTGGAGTAGTAGAAGAAGAAGAAGGTTTGGAGAACAACAACAATCCTCCATTTTGATGCTTTTTGCTTTTATCTATTTACTACATTAACAAACCCAAATCCTTTAAATTTTTCACCCTGTGACAACCTTACATAGTATTCTATCACCTAGTTCACACCAGTGGAGTTTCTAATTCTTCCCAGATAGTGGGCAGTTTTCTCCAAGGAAGAAGGTCAAAACCTGTGTTGTCCAGGGTGGTAAAACCCTTGAAAACAGGTAGAGAAATATTCTCTGCACTCTGGGTTCCTACACCAGACCATTCAGCTTTTCCATTAATTTTTGCTTGATGTTAAAATCTGAAATGGAATTCAGAGAGGAGCTGTAGAGCAGAAATTAGCTTAGTACCATTTGGCCCAGTATGCTTTCACCAAATGCAATTATTATTCAGAGTTCATTTACCTAAATGGTTGAACTTGCCTGCAGCAAGGAAAAGAGCACAAGGCTAGACCTCAAGCAATCATACAAACTAATTTTAAAATTAGTAGTCAAAATTACTGTTCTTCAGTGAGTAGAAAAGTTAGGACTCTACATGAAAACTTTTAAAGAAAGAAAAACTCCATTGAAATGTAGTGAGAACCATTAATTTATAAATTTCTAAACACATGTTTGACAATGTAACCACAAGTGTTTTGGAGAAATCAGCTGAGTTAACTAAACCCTCAGGAAAAGACAGGATTTTTTTTTTCCTATTGTCTGAAAGTGTTGTGACTGAACTTATTTAAGTTACTGCAGATAAAGTACACAGAAGTCCAAATAACTACAACTGTAATTATATAAAATTATTATAAATGAATGTATAAATACAATTTCTGCTTGTTTAGAAATATTAGCTCCATATTTTTAAAATTTTATACACATAAAAGTTTAACTTACACATTCTTTAATCTATTTGTTTTTTCTTACAGAGCATCACTCTTTTTCTCACTAGCAGTAATACTTTGTCTTCCAAAAGAAGGTTCACACATTTTATATGCAAAATTCATGCTTGCACTCATGCTAATATATGATGACTGACTTAGGCTTCATGTAACTATTTACCTCTAATATAACACTTTTTGGTTGGACATCTAAAAAAATTTTAATTAAGTTTGTCTAAAAGCATGCAAGACCATTCTTATTTTCTATTTGGTACTTTCCTACTCTAACATACATTATACTTAACCCTATCTACCTACTTTGAATTTCCATGAGCACCCTAAAAATTTTAAGAATAACACAGAAAAGATTTGGGCCTTGAATTTATTTTTTTTTCCTCGAATAAAATTTTCATTCCAAAATATAGTTTTGTTCCAGTTTGGATCATAAGTCAGAATATCACTATTTCTCACAGTCAAGTTCTTCTGTAGAAACTACTAGACATTTTCTAAATTATATCTGTTGATATGGAATAATTACAACTTTATGTTCAAATATTAGTCCAAAACCCAGAAAACATAGGTGTTACAGAAACAAGTTGCTAGAGCATTTTCTAATGGGAAACATAGCTGAATTCAAAACACTCAAAATAAAAGTTTAGATCTGAGAAAAATGAGGTTTTTTCTATATCATATATATTTCATTAACTGTGTTATATTCTACTTGTAACTAATTTTTAGACAACATTCAGCTTGTGTATTTTAGATGGTTTGATCTACCTCTTCAGATGTTTCTTTAATAGCAAGCAGCAAACTGCAGTTGTAGTATTCTGCCACTTTTTTCCACCTATAATAAGTGACAGTGTCCAGAAATGGACTAATAGAAATTAGAATAATCAACTTTAGTCCCTAAATTCTCTCCTGCCTTTCTCCTTCACTGCTATTCTGTTTAAGCATCAGAGCTTGCATTCACAAAGTTTCCTTTCTCTTCTTTTATCTTTCCTCATTATATTGGTTTTTACCATCTTGAATTTTTTTAAAGAAATATTGGGAAAATCTTAATTATGTTTCTGAGTTGCTCATTATATCATTTTACAAGTTAAATGGAGTGGTTGTGAACAAAGGTGAAATGAGGGGCTCCTTGCCATATTTAATTTCTTGCTGTTATCTGCTTCTGTGCTCTAGCAAAAGCTTTAGAGCCAGGTGCAGCAATACTGGGGTAAAGTCTTCTCACAAGACAGACTTTTTTCTGAATACCAGTCTCTCCTGGCATCCTTGGGCTACCCTGCTTCATGCATTATGTGCAGGTTTTCTGCTCATTCAGTATAACCTCAGGCATACTGTGAAAATGAGGTTTCAGCTGAAGCTCTGCTGCTTAGGCAAATTTAAGAAGCCTCAAACTGTGAATATTCTAGCCCTCTGCTGTCTGTCATAATTTGCATCCTCAAATCCCCTCCTCAGCTAACAATTTCCCTGAGTAATACTTATTCATACAGGAGTTATTTTTCTTCTTTTTTTTTCCTGTAGCAGAATAAATGTGCCTTTGTTTGCATGTACAGAAGCAACAGTCTCCTCTGTCTGACATTTAACAAATGACCATTCTGTCATCTGCTCTGCTCAGTTTCTAATTATTGATATACAAATCATGGCACATCCATTTTGCAGCTTTCCACGTGAGCTTTCCTCATTTCCTTTTCCATCATTCCTCTTGGATTGAAACAATTGAACTGTCATGAGCTTCTGTGTGTGAAAACAAAAGTATGAGGAGTTCTCTGTTCTTTCTTTTTTGTTTTGAAAAGGTGTGCAGAAAAAAGATTTGAGAACACCTCCCTAGAAAAGGGGAACACTAATTTTAAGTCTTTGGTCACCCCAGTTCAAAGTGATAGATTTCGGATGAAAACATTTTCAATGTTATGAGAAAAGAGATAATACAAGCATTCATCTTAACCTAGTTCCCTCCTCTGCTCACCTCTGTTTGCTTTCAAAGGGAAAAAAAATGCATCAACACATCACTATGGCTGTCAAAATGCCCTATTCACAAAATTATGAAGTGTGTTTAGCTTTCTTTCACCTGAAAAAGCAGCAAAGTTTTAGGACATAAGGGCTGTAGCTAGGCTGGTCCCAGACAGCTCCCCCTTGGGTCTTCTCCTGGAGCTTCACCCACTCGTCCCACAGTCTAGGACCCCACATCAGCCGCTGTCCCTGCAATGCCACAGCAGGGACAATCTCCAGCCCTGTCCCTCAGGTGTCACTTGGATCCTCTGGACTGTGCGTGGACCAGATGCTGCCTGATGCTCAGAGGTGCAGGGGCTGCCTGGCCAACGCTGGAGCCACCCCCACTCCTGCTCCTAGGCATGATCTTCAGCTTTGTTTAATACAGCTGGTGAAAAAGTGGTGGTTAGGGTCTTCTGCAAGTACTCTTTAGGGATGTCAGTCTGAAAAGTAACAGCCATCAGTGCCGAAACATGCATAGGTAAGAGCAAAACCATCTTCAGCTATTAGATTTTGATTCACAACTCCAGGTGAATCAGAGTCCAGGAAGAGGATATATTGAGTCAATATATTTAGGATGAATATATTAAGGATGAATAATTTTAATATTTATCTTATAAATGCTTTCCTAATTAAAGAAGTGCATGTATCACCTACTGTTTTTTGCATATTTGTATCATTATCATACCCTGAAAGCATCCATAGAAAATCAAGCATATGTGTTCTTTAGTAATAACCTGCCTAGCCTTTTATGGGTTTTATAGAATGTAAATTCACTTTTTATTGACTTGGACAGTGACTGAAATGCTTTCTAATGGAAAAATAACTCCTGTATCTCCAATTCCTCTCTGCAGTGCAGTGTGTGTCTGTTATGTGTTCCTTTATACAAAATGGAAAGTTTATACACATATTTATGTGTGTGAGAAAGACTTCCAAGCTTGATTAACTGTGGCTAAATCCACAAGGCTCAATTCTGGGTAGAAAAAAAGAAAAACAGAAGAATGACAGGAAGCAGGATCTGGGGAATCCTCAATTCTGCCACAATTCAAAACTGGAATATGAGTTCTCAAGTTGGAATTTGAATTCCTGTCAGATAATTTCTGTTATAAGAATTGGACTTTTTTCTTAAGTTTAAAGGCATTTTGAAGAAGAGAAAAACATGAAAACAGAGGATAGGCAAAGGCGAAAAAATCCTAAAAAAGCAAAGGTAAAAAAACAACAGTTCACATGGCAACAGAAGCATAAAAATATTTATTTATTTTTCTGAGTGTATTAATTGCTGCAGATTAATTACTACATAATTACTTCTTAATGTAATGTCTAGTTCTCAAATTGTTAGAGTTCTGAAGTCCTTTTAAACAGGCCTCCAGGTTTTACATACAGTGTTTAAACCTGAAGTAGTTCAAGCAGCAGGATTATCCAGAGTCTTAAGTAAGAGCTGCTCTGACTTGGGCAGTGAGAACTCTGGGACTTGTGACTGCTTTGGTGTTCAGTGTAATGGGATTCCTGGTCCATGGCTGTTTCATTTATGCCACCAAGCCAAACGTGGCCAAGGCCCTGACGTTGTTTAGTGTCAAGGAGTGCCTCATGTTTCCACTATTCACTTTGTTCTTCTCCAAAACAAGGTATGCCCACCCAGACTGCCCCGAAGTTCTATCTTTCTAAGTGGAACCTTCACACAATGTTTTACTTCTTGTAGCATGTAATATCAATTTCAGTTTAGAAAAAAACACACTACTGTTTGTCAAATAAAGGACCATATAGGAGAGGTAGAACCAAATTGTACACCCAGTATCTGAAAGTACTTTGAGAATTAATAATATACAGTCAGATTCTGAAACCTTTGTGCATAATGAATAAGACCCAATTCTTTTATTCACTGAGTAATGTAATTTATTGGAGATCTTTTAACACATAATACTACTCAAAGTGAATGGAAGATGAAGATTTGTGTGATAAATTGTAAAAACATAGTAGCTTCTATCTTTAAAATTTGATTAATAAATTTCAGCAAGCTTGCAGATGTTACAAAACTAGATTTAGTTGATGCACCAGATGGTTGTCTTTCAATTCAGAGGAGCCTTGACAGGCTGGAAAAAAGGGCCAGTAGGAACCTCCAGAACTTCAACAAAGGCACATACCAATTCCTGCCTCTGGAAGGAATAAAGCCAGGCACCACCATGGCCTGGCTGAAGAGCAGCTTTGCACAGAAGCACCTGGTGGACACCGTGCTGACCATCAGCCAGTGATGTGTCCTTGCAGCAGCAAAGGCCAACAGTATCTTGTGTCACATTAGGCAGAGGATTACTAGCAGGTTGAGAGAGATCATCCTTCCTCTCTATTATACCCTGGTGGGCCATACCTGTTTCCCATGCTGGCTCTTCAGGACAAGACAGACAGTGACATAGTGGAGCAAGCCCAGCAAATGGCCATGAAAATGATTTTAACAAGATTTATATTACCTTATTATTTATATTACACTTGTCTTCTGTTCCACTTAGTTAAAGATATCACTTGCTATTAAAAAAGAAATCAAATTTTTTTTTAATACTAACATAATTATAAAAAATGTATGCATTTTCACAAACAGATACATTTACCTGTGTGTGTGTATATAAATTTACATTGTGCCCTGGAAAATACAGAATACATTCATAGTAATGTTTTTGAGGGATTATGCCTTTTAATATGATAATTATCATGAAAATACTTAAGGATCATAACAATTTCCTTCTAACAGTGAACAAGTAACTTTGAAGGCAAATAGAATTAATCTTAAATCTATGACTATTGGTATGTCTCTCTATACATACTTGGGAATAATTAATTTCTTTCACCAACATTGTTCAGTAATAAGCCTTCCGTATATTATCAATAAGGGAGCTACATTTCCTGCTGGAAGTGATTTATGTGAAAACTTAGTCCAATTATACTGCTCTTCTTCCATCTAGAAATCACTTAAGTAGCTGTGTTCTGCAAGGTTAAAAGTACATGCTGATTATGCTGTGTCTATCAGATCTTTTCTGTTGATAAAGAGAATGTATGTAGCCAGAACAGTATATCTAAAAGTAAAAATCTGCTTTCATAGCTACACATTCATGGTTGTATAGCAAATTGCACAGTACTCAGATGCAAGAATAGTCAAGCACATTGTCCCCTTACTATAATGCACCCTAGGATTATATTAAGAAAGTGAGGAATTCCTATAAGAAAAAAAAAAATACACAGATAACTTTCTTGCCTCTGCAATTCTCTTATTAAATAAAAAATTAAAAAAAATGCAAATAAATACTAGTTCTCCAGCTCCATAAAATAGACTTCTAAAGTAACTTGAAAATCTGTCCTCATCTCCTGCAATGTACTACTGGCCAACGGATACATCTGTTTCATTTTGCCAAAGTCCTGAGTTCGTCTCTCCAAAGAAATCTGGTGGTCACTTTTTTTTTCCACTGCAAAAAATAAGATTTGACAGTAATTTTCTCAGGTTTTCATCAGTCCATTCAGTAGCTGCACTTACAAATTTCACAAGCCATCCACAGCTAAAACTCCTTTCGCTTTTCCATTGTAAATCTAATAATAAGAGAATCAGAGGTTAAGTGGCCTTCTGTACACTTACATCAGAGTGAAAAGAACATCCATAACCCAGGAGGACACTGCAATATAATATACTCCTGCACACAGCACCCAAACCAATCATTTCATTGATTATTGTAAATGACATCTTAAAAAACATGTGTTCAGTTCTGCTGGTAATGTATTATCTGACTTCCTCAGATCTCTAGGTGAAGGGTGTATTGAACATTTCTCATCAGAGAGATTCATCCTGTAGTGACAAAAGTATATGACAGCAATTGAATACAAATAGAACTTCAGGGCCTATGCAAATAGGTGACATTTATTGAACTTGACATGTCTAATAGTGGGAGCACTTCACTGTGTTTGTTGGCCTTACAGTTACTGAAATGTTTAAAACATAAACTTTTCATTGGCTGTTCTTATTTTATCGCTACAGTTTTAAGTGCAAACTATAGAAACAGGGAAAAACTGCAAGGGTTCTCATTAAAGAGGCTGAATCAGTCAAGCCAAGAGAGCATGGGGAAAAATTAATATCCTCTGCGTTTGGGTTTGCTTACAAGAGGCTCCACAAGAGCAGAAGAAAAATACTAACTTAAAAAGCATAAAGAGCTTTGTACACTCTCTTCATGTATGCACTTGTGGTGCATGTTAAGGCACAGAAACCTTTCTGTATAAAAAAAGGTGTTTAAAGATCTGTCTGTCCTTTATCATTTATTCACTATTCAAATATAAAGTGTTAAATGTATCCCAAGTACATTATGCCTTTTAATATGATAATTAACATGAAACTACTTAATAAGGATCATAGCAATTTCCTTCTAACACTGAACAAGTAACTTTGAAGGCAAATAGAATTATTCTTAAATCTATGCCTATTGGTATGTCTCTCTACACATACTTGGGAACCTTTGAAGTACTTAAAAGCAAGAAAATGGAGACTGGATGTCTCAGAACTTTTCTCTTGCAAATATTGACCCAGGCTTAGATTTACACATTTTTTCTCCTCACTCCTTTTGACTAAAATCTGTGAGGTTGGATTTTCAGGCATTATCCATACCATAAATCTTGTTTCTGTCCTTTCTTCAACATGATTCAATTCTACTGCACTCAAATATATGGTTATATTGTATCTGAGTTAAGTTTTCTTCTTATTCTTCTTATGAGCACCTGCTCATAAGAACAGGCCCTTCATTAGCCAGCTACAATCCACCAGATTTTCCTGTGGTGCTTCATTTATATAAGGATACCAAGGAAAAACAGATCTAGCAGTGATGTAGTTCAAGTCCAGGGTATTTTCTGTTTTGCTTTATTTATCCTCTTTTCTTTGATATTAAGAAATCCCATGCACACTTAGAAGATCTTTGGAGTTTGAAAAAGCAGTTATAAATTTGCAGCTATTCTAAGAAGAAAGAAAAGATTGCAACCACAATGATTTCTTCCTTTCCAGGGACTTTGACATGGTAACATTACCGCAGTACTCCAGTGTTGACCTCCAGCTTTGAGACAACACTAAATAATTGAAATCAAGACCTCAACAAAACGTATTTGTATCTTCTTCACTTCAGTGAAAACATAATTGCAATTGTCATCTGGAGAGGGGTTAATGAAAAATTTCAGAATATATACTGGGTAAATGCAATCTTTTCAAGTCAATGTAGCAAGGGGAAGCCAGAAGGGAATGCTCTGGAAGGATGTTGGCAGGAAAAACTAAATTAAAGTAAGTTATGCTACTAAAGTGTTTAATGAGGTATATTCATGATTCATGAAATGTTGAACATTTATGTTGCCATATCTATGGTTAACCCCAGGAAACTATTTCTAGAATTAGTTCAACTTGCTATGGGAATAAGGAGGTGATATCTTATTATATCATAAGAAAAAACCCAAATTGGTATTTTTTCAAGCAGATAGTTTTTCTAGTTCACCAAAGGTTATAGTGATGTTGCTAGAAGCAACGTTTCTGTTAGCATTTCGTTTTAAAAGCTTTCTCTATGTGATACAGTGTGAATATCTCTGGTGGCAAAAAGAGCCAGGCTAGCATTGGCTTCTCTGAAACTTCCATGCCATGGGACTCCAGCATGTTCCTTCATGGGACACTGTAATAATCACAGTAATAAAGTTATTATTGCTATAGATATCCACACCCATACACCCCCACACACCCACACAAAATAATTGAAACAGAGAGATGGCCGTTCCATATGTCAATAACTGAAAAGAAAATCTGCTTCTCCAAATTACCACTCCTAAACACAGGTCTCAAAGAATATATCATGCTTCAAGGATACTATTATTAGCAGCTTCCAAGACCATCAAAATGGTAGTAACTTTTGTTTTAGTGAAGAACATTTCTCTTATTCAAAACAGAACAGCAGTTCAGATTATCATATCCACGTTATCATTCTGAATGCAGCTGCTATACTGATGACACATATATAATTCTCAAGAAGAGAGATAATGAAAACATAAACTTCAAAGGCTCTCTTATAAAAATATTTTTGCATCTTTGTGGTACATTCACTGAGATAAGCTATGGAAACATTGCGGATTTGTTTGATTTTTTAATTTAATTTTTTTAAGCCATCATCATAAAATGGATCTTGGCATCTTATGTTTATTTTTAGTGTGGTAGGATTTGTTTGTTTGTTTGTTTCTAATAAAGATCTTCAAAACAAAATCTTTTAAGTTATCCTGAAGTGAAAATAATAAAATGAAGGCATATAAATAATCATGGCCTTCTTTCAGAAATATAGGTGATGTGTATTCTTGGGTTTTGGGATAAGGTTTTTTTTACAATGAATTATTAGAGTACCCTAAATATATCACTATTTTGTAATTATGACTTCAGTAAATTTCCAGCACTATAGATGATTAGTGTATTCCCCATTTTTGTCTTTTTAAATCTCCTATTTTTAAACATACTTGTTATCTCAGGTATTCAAGACAGTGGACAGATGAAGTATATAGGTCAAGTTTTACATCTCTTTTGTACATATCTTGAATATGTACAAAAAGAATCTGTTACATTTCAAAATTCTAGGTCTCATGAATTTCATGACTTTCTAATCTGATACCACTCTAATTCCTTGTTTCAAGTTACTTTTCTTTTATACATGTTCATTCTACCTTTATATCTGATGGAAAGAAATTTATAGGAATTTTAAGGGAGAGTCCATCCACTTCTGTTATCTTCTTTCCTCCCTATTGTTTTTTTCCTCAGTGTTTACATATAGTTTCTCTAAATCACAGTCTTAGTGTTCTTACCCATGCCACAATTGTTTACAGAATTACCCAAAGTAATTTTTTACTTTTTATATGATTTCCAGAACTTCTTTGATTTTTTGAGTGTAAATATTCCTTATACCACATTGTAATAAAGTATTTTACCAGAATTTTGATTTGTGACAGAAAGATTTTATTTTTTTCTCTGTTTATTTTGAACTCTCCTGTTTTAATTAATTCCCAAATCACAATTCTAATCATCAAAGCAAGGTATGTAATGCATGAATAAGTAGAATTTAGATCCTGGATTTTTCCAAAGATATATTGTGATGTTAAACAGTTAAATAGCATGAAGAGACCAGAAAAAAAGCTGCTCTTTTCTCTTTAGAATTTAGGAGTTTTATTCTGTCTAACTAGGATTTTTTGCCATTTAAGCAACTGCCTAAAACAACATTTAATGAAACACTTGAGTTTATAATGATGTTAGGTTTCATTATTGAAATAGTTCCCCTAAAAGAGCGTTTTTTACCTTGTTTAGATTTTTTGCACTGAAATATCTTTGAACGATATTTTGCAAACTCCTTTCTACTTCTTCCAGTCTGCAGGCCTTTTTTGTTTTCTTCAGAGTTATGTAGTGCTAGTCTGGCCTATTTAGGAGTTCTATTAAGACCTATTAATCATTTATGCTTCCTTCTGTATCCAGTATTTCAATCAGCATTTTCCATGAACTATGCCAGAGACAAACGAAACCAAATAAATTTTATGTGTGACTTTTCCTGTCTTTACCAAACAGTATTCATTTTGTTGTATAAAATAGAATGACTAAATAGAACAACTACAGTGGGAAAAACTGAGTCCCACCACAGAAAATGTAATACCAAGCATTTGTCTGTTAGGGAATAAGAATTCAAATTCCCTCTGTCACTGGAGAGAATGTAACCTTATCTCCCACATCCCAGTTGGGCTACTAAAATCCTTACTAAGAAGAATAGATACAGTTTTATCTGACAGTGTGGTTGTGGGGATTGGGGGTTTTCCTTCTTTTTTAGTTCCTTGTTTTTTTAGCTCCCAAGACTAATTTTATGATTCATGTGGGCCAGTCTGGAACTGGAGGTGACTCGGGAGATGCCTTGCTAAAGGATTTTAAGGAAATCATGCATTAAATGTTCAGACCATCATGCCAAAGTAAATATCTTCAGGTGCCAAAACCTTTATGAGAGAAAAGTCAGTTGCCTACTTACTGTAGTTTCCTGAAACACCAGATGGCATTTGATTGTGGGTTTTTTTTCATCTCAATATATGGGAAGTTAGGCAAAATGAGGGGGCATAAATTTTCTTACAGATTTAGCAGTGGTCTTCTTTCACAGAATGTGCATGTTTGGATTTTGATATTCTGCTTGACCAAAATAAAACAAAGAGGAAAAGAAAACATAGAAGTGTTTCTGTTCCTGTTAGGTTTTCATCCTGAAGTTTAGATCAAAGAATGTTAGCCTGGAGTAGCTTTATTCTTGTGTCTCCAAGTTATCCAAAGGAATGAAAAGAAAAAGAAAAAATATCTCCCCAGACCTATTCAGAGTTGACCTTTCCTATTTTGGAGCCTGTTTTCTATCATGGGATCTGAGAACAGAAGATATTTTTAAGAGATGCTGTAGGGAAACAAAGTATCTTAGAATAATAATAAACATTGAAACACAGTTAAAATATCTGTGACTACCATAGATGCAGGCGCCTATTCTTTTTCGGAAATGACAGCATATATAAATGACATTACATTACATCAATTTTACTTGTCTGAATGTTTCCTGAACAAGTTCTGGCAACTGCCATATTCAAGACAATCACCCTTCCTAAGGAACACAATCCCTCAAATTAATCAGGTGTATCTTTAAATGTTCTCCATCCACTCTGAGTACCTACATAAGTCATTCATTGCAGAAAAGGCATGTGTTATAAAAGCATAGTTACTGTAACTTGCTTTAGAATGTTTTCTTACTTGAGTAGGCACAGGAGTGGATAGCAAAAGCAAGGCCTATAAAGAATATTCAGGACTATGAAGAATAAGCTATGTCTTTAAGATATACATATCAACATATATAACTTTATTTGTAACTATCTATCACAATGGAATAACAATTTAACCCTGCTAAAATAAGCATCTAAACTAACATAGTGCCAGGGTGAATTTTTTTTTTTTTTTAAACAAAATTATATTTAGCAAGAATGGACTGTCACAAAGAATTAGTGGTGTGATTGAAAGAAAAATCTGCTGCTCCTTTGACTTACTGAAAGTATATTTTAGTTCTTATGAAATTTTAATTGAATGTCAACTGTGTTAGAATGCCTTACTAATGAAGTGTATTTGTCTTGACTGTACGCATCACATTATATCTTTTATTCCAGAAAATCTGATCTCTTAAACAAATGTCATAATTTGATTCCTCTCTGATATCCCTTTCTTACATCTCACTTGTGTGAAGTCAATTTTGCACAATGAATGAAGCAAGTCGTGTTTCACTTTTTATTTTTATTGCTCACAGTTTTTATTTATAAATAAAAAATCCATACAAGTAAAAGGAAAATTAATTTCATCAAATTCTGGTTGAGGCAGAGAGCTATTCCTTGACAAAGATTTTGATCAAAGGATAATGCTTCGAGTGTTCCTAACTTGAAATACGTGAGTCATTTCCACTGACAAAGTTCAGTTTTGCTAAAGCGCAGTGTTGATTCAGAACCACTGTTTTTAAGACCTTAATCTTTTAAGGCACAATGAGCATCCCATATTACCTGCACATTTGGGAGAGGAGTAAATATAGATCGATGTACCAACATAAAGCAGGAACTGTGTTATGCTTGTCCTTTTAGCACAGAAGACATATAACTCATAAGCAAGCTAATTAAGTAGGACAACATTACCACCTTGTTGGACAGGCTGGTTTTAAGTATCCTTTGGTGACTCATTCTATCCTATTTTATAATAAACTTCTTTTATATAATCCTTTCCTTGAATATGCCATTAAAGGAGGATGACAGAATGTAGGAGGTGAGAGTGACTAGATGAGTATTCAGCACCAGATTGGTATTCCATTAATATGAGCTACCATTTCCTTGTCTTCAAAGACAGACATTTGCTTGGATATCTGTAACCATAAAGTTTTATTTTTGCTAGAGTCTCACATTAAAGTAACTATACATCCCAGTAATTTATTTCTTTAAATCAACAACTTATTTATTTATTTAGTGCTGGTAGAGATTCAAACAGAAATATTATGTTTTCATGACAAAGGTGCTGTAAAAACTGTATTCCTGCATCCTGCACAGAACACAGAGTATCCTGTAGCCTGCCTTCTTTTTCCTCCAGACACCCAGCAAGGGGGAAAAAAAACTCACAAAAAGCAGTCTTCTAATAGTTCCATTAAATTTTATTAGACAAATAAAAGTGATGTTTGTTGCTACAACTACACAAACAGAAAAGAAACAGTCAGAATTGCCACTAATTATAATTCCTTGATGAGAATACACTGGCAGTGTTCTGTTCCCTGTAGTCTGTTTCTGTAAAAACAAGTGATCTGACCATACAATCATACTAAAATACTCCTTAAGATTTTTTTTTTTTGCGTACAAATTTAGTGTGTATACTGGCTAGAGTGAGAATAGGATTTCACACAAAGGTGCTTTTTTTTTTTTTTTATTTCCAGATTACATTACATAGAATCATGTAACAAGTTTTCCTGTTTTTAAAATCTTACCTGGTGAAGTTTGAATGATTTTTCCAGGAAAATTTGTAAAATTACATCTAGGGCCAGAAATATTGCTGAGTTATATCTGATTTACCATTGTTTTATTCCACACAGGCAAGGTGGTGTGCTGGTTTTGGCTGGAGTAGAGTAAATTTTCTTTACAGTGGCTGGTATGGGGCTGTGTTTTGGATTTGTGCTGGAAACTATTGGCAATAGAAAGATATTTTTGTTATTGCTGAGCAGGGCTTACACAGAGCCAAGTCCTTTTCTGTTTCTGGTACTGCCTCACTGGTGAGGGGGCTGGGGGTGCTTGGGAAAGTGGGAGAAGACTCAGCTGGGACAGGTGATCCAAACTGAGCAAGGGATATTCTATTCTACATCATGCTCAGGGTATAAAGAGGGGGAAAGAAGGAGCAAGTGGGGAGCATTCAGGTTTACGGTGTTTGCCGTCCCAAGTCACTGCTAAGCATGAGGGAACCCTGTTCTCCTGGATGGCTGAACACCTGCCTGCCCATGGAAGTACATAATGAATTTGTTGTTTTGCTTTTCTTGTGCACGCAGCTCTTGCTTTATCTATCAAACTTTACCTCCATCCATGAGTTTTCCAACTGTTACCAGTCCAATTCTCTCCCACACCCTGCTGATGGGGGTGGGAATGAGCAAATGTGTGGTGCTTAGTGGCCAGCTGGGCTGAAACCATGACAGACATTCATATATTTTGGTTTTAATGTTTGACACATATTTAATGAACAGATTATTTACTTACACCAGCCTCTGCTATTTGCAAGGTAGAACCAATCTCCAATGTTTCAATTTTCCAAGATTTGTCAAATATCAAAATGTCAGATATCAAAGTAACCTTTCTATTTGTGTCCTTTATCCTCTCCACTCTCCCCTACTTTCCAAATCCTGTGAAGAGAGTATGCAAGTAACTTTCAATCTTGTTCTGTGTATATATTTAGTGTTCTTTCAGCACACTTTATATGTGCTACACTTTGAGAGCAATCCAGTTGCTGTCTTGAAGGCACTTGCAGTTACTTGGTTGTATTTATGTTCCTGTAAGAGAGAACAAAGAAATGCAGAAGAATGTTTTATGTTGGCATTTTTGTCAACAAACGGGATGGGAGCTTGGACAAGCGTTCCAGGAGCCTTTTAGCATTTTATTCTGTTATCAGTCTCACATACTGAGTTGAAACAGAGATGGTACAAAGCTCATGCCATCACAGAGATCCAAAGACTTCTGGGTTACAGAGCACTCCTAAAAGCTTCTTAGCCAATTAACATGCTTCTAAAAGTTACAGACTACTGTTTTATCCAACCCTCAACAGTGCATGTGCATCTGTTGTACAAAATACTCACCTGTTATACCTCATATAAGAACACACAATATTCCATTATTAAGCTTAAACTTCTCTATCTTGCTAAGCGTATTTTTTGCAACTTCTAAACCTATCTCAGCTAAACCTAAAAACTCTAACCATTGTTTTAATGTCCTTGTTTGCTATATAATTGTATTGTCTTCAAGTTTTCGCGGCCAAAGCTGATCTCTAAACTCTTCTGCTTCCTGAATCCTGCTGTTTTCTCACACCTAAGAGCCTTTCTACCTTTTATGTTTCCCCACATTTTATGTGTTTCTTCTGTTTTGGATGCTTCAGGTGCATGGAGAGAAAGAAAGGGAGAGAGGAAGGGAACAGAAGGAAAGCAAGGAGTGGGGTAAGAAAGAAAAGAGTGTGGAGAGTAGGGAAAGAAGGAAGGAAGGAGGAAAGGGATGGAAGGAGACAAGATGCTCTCCTGGGATAGTCTGAAAAACAGTGTGGATATTGCTCATGGAAAAACAATTTTAGATTTGGATAGATTTCTGAGTTGAAATATATTTGAAAATCTTGCTCAAAATATAAGTTTCCGCTAAGTTATGCCGTGATAAATAATACTTTCAGCAATAACAATAATTTAAATTTTAGCAGATGAATGAAGAAAAAACCTTACAAATGCTCAGCTATTTTTCAAGAAAGACAGTTGATCAGCACTGCTTCTGCTTCTTCAATAATTAAATTGGCTGGCAGAACTTGGAATGGATTTGTAGCAACAGAGGTTTAGCTCTTACCCTTATTTTGCAAACAACATTACAACTAAACAGGAGCTTAGATTCTCCTTTGGGATATACTGAATTATGTCGTTTCCAGAGCTAAAGGAACAATGTATGCATGACAAACTCCTCCTCACATGAGAGGGGTCTGTTGGATGAAGATCTTGTGCAATTGCTGGCATTTTCAAATCCATCACCATGAGTCACAATCCTTTGCTCATCTGCATCCAGACTAAGCTGTTGATCAGTCAGCAATATATGCTTCACATCTTTCATATTGTGGTAAGAAGTTCCTCACATATCTGTTCTTTGAATTCAGCCTATCACAGTCAGAGGAATAGAAGGAATAGAGGGGAAAAAAGAGAGAGATTTGAGATATTCTCACGGAAAAGATATATCCTGTTATGAATAGACCTAAATGTTTAAAACAACAAACTTCACACCATGGGACAGGATGATGTTTTAGGAGGGCAGAATTCTTAGAGGATCCATCACTTGTTTCTTTAAATAGGAAAAGCCTGTGTATTCCTATTTATAGTCTGTCACTGTCAACTATCAAATGAAAATGAATGGAAGTATGATTTTTGCTTTCCCTAGTTTACTTCTCAGTTCTTGTTTACTGTATATTTTCTCTTTAATGGTGGGAGACTTTACTGTATATTTTCTCTTTAATGGTGGGAGACTTTAGAAAAAACCCAATGCTCTGCTATTTTCCTCTTATATATTTACCCCTTATATTTGTATATTTACCTCTTTATTTTTCAGCTTTTACACGTCTGGCCCTCAAGTATACTCTAAACATAAAGGCCACAATTTAAGAGAAAGTTTTAATGTAAAAGAGACAATTACAAGAGCGGCAGCTGAGGCTTTAGGAAACTGAAATATCCTGAAACAAAAATACTCAATAAAAAATAAAAGGAATACTTAAAATTGAAGCAATCACTTTGTTTGCAGTAGATTCACTTGCTCAGTCTTATTCTGCACTAATGGTAGTAAAAGTGAGGTGGAAATTGTGTGGCATCAAGCTTTGTTTGCTTGATTAATTAATGGGAGGTTCAGAAATTGTGAGTACAGATCCAGTATTTAAAATGAAACCAGAAAAAACCCCACCTCACTGAGGCTTTGGCTTAGTAGAAAAATGAGTTTCATATTCCCCTTGTTAGCATTCTGTGCACAGCTTTTTGTGACAGGTGGAACCCAGGTCTAATGCAAGGTTTCATTGGCAAGGAGATACAGCTTTGGTTTTATGATAGTCTTTATTCTGTGTCTGATGCAAACTTGCTGAGCACATAATGGTTCCAAATTGTCTAATCTTATCTGCATTCCTTTTTTTTTTTTTTTTTTTTAATTCAATGGTGACATTAAACTTCAAGAAGCTATCACCTGAAAGCTGACAGTTGCACTTATAAAGCAGTGTATCAAACACCAAGGAGCTGATGCAGCATCTTTCAATGTAAACTTTGCCACTCAGATTATGAAATAATTTGAAAAGTAAACTTTCATTAGAGTGTAATGTGGTAGTATAAAAGCAAAATTACTGAGTAAATGTTGGAAAATATGCATACATAGAAGATAGCATTTGTAGTGGGGTTTATTGCAATTTTCGAAGTGCAGGAGGGGCAGAGAAGATTTAGAAACAATGTTTTGCCAAGATCTCCATATGAAGTCAGTGACAATTTGTCCATTTACACCACATTTTTTATCTATAATGTATATTTCATGTAACTCTAACACAGATATTTTATGCTAAATAAGGAAATCAAATTCCAGATTTGTCATTAATCTCATGTTGACACTGACCTTATGACCTGAGAAGATAAAATTATTTTTGGTTTTACAGTAAATTGCATTTCATTTTCCAAGTAAATTGAAAAAAAAAAAAGTGTAATGCTTTCTGATTTGAAGTACATAATGTTCACAGCTTTTTGAAATGCTTGTTGCTAGACAGGTCACTATTACTTCATCAGTATGTTAATCATTATGATAATCCAAATTAGTATATATTTAACTGTCCTAGCATAATCAAAAATAGCAAGAAAACATATTTCCACATGTCTTAAAATTAAATAACTTAGTGCAAAAAAATAATGATTTATTCATCCATAAATCATCATAATAGGCAGGGTTCAGTATGGATGAATTTGCCTAACAGTGTTACTATAAGTCTTTTGCATACATCTTTATAACCACGTGCTCAGGGTTGCACATGGAGCTCCAGTTCTTCTATTTTGAACGAAGAATTTAACATAAATATATCATTCACATATTTGAGTGTATCTTGCTATTGTTGAAATCCGGACTTGCTGAAATCAGTAGCAAAATATGTATTGATTTAAATGAAGCTATTATTATGAAGTTTTAAAATAATAAAAAAAAGGGGATTTTCTTTCAGACCAGTCGCATAGACAGAAAAGAAAGTGGTGGAAGTGGAGTTGCCAGTCTGTCAACTTCTTTTATGTACCACAGGTATGTACAGCATGGCTGTGCAGGTAGGAGTACACAGATAAATTGCTGAAAGGAAAAATACATGATATCACTTGTGGATTTCAGGAGAACATAAGATATTAACAATTTTTGGAGTTATTGAAATTGTTCTGAAGTGTGTGCAAGCTTTCATTGCTTTATTAATTCATTTGTTAAATAAGTCTGATACTAAAGTTACATAAGTAAATGTTGACCCCTTTGAAATCATACAAAATCAGGTAATCATCCAAATTTGTTATAAAATGGACGGCTTGCATACTTCTAAGGGCTGGTGTATACAAGAACTGCAGAGAGGAGATACTAATATTTTGGGTGTCCATTTTCTCATCCATTCTTTGGGTCAGGGCACTCCAGTAAAACATTCATTTTACTTTGTTGTATATGCTCAACTTATCCTACACATCTTGGACTTAGATATATTACAGGTCCTGATTTGAAGATAATTTGTTTCTTAAATTCATACCATACATGAATTTTACAAGTTAACTGTTGCTGGTGTTCAATGCAGAATTTATTATTAGACTGTGATAATATACTTCAGTTCTATAAAACCAATTCTGCTTATCCCTGTGATCAGGTGACTAAACAAGGCTTGTCTAGAAGCCTATAAAATTCCCCCTACCGATGACAACTTGAAAGGATGATTTCTGTGTGACACATTTCCCTTTTCATTCTTGCTCCTGAAGAATGCTCACTGAAGAAGGTCACAATGTGACCTGTTGGTTTGCCTTGGAGTGCCGTGGACTTAGTACTGCATTTTCCTGCTCAATTCTGGCAGCAAGCAGAGAAACAAATAGAGAGACAGAGAGAAACACCAGAGATGAAACTCCATTATAACTACTTGTACAACATGACTACCGTCCATGTCTTCTATTTCTTTTTCCTGTAAAATATTGTTACATTAGGTTCTGAATATTGTTAGTAATAAACTATTGTACAAATGTATACACAGTTAAGTTGCATCAATATATGAAGAATTAATTTGTGTGGATTATATGTGTAGAGCAGATACAGAAAATTATTGCCTAAGATTTTTTTAGAGCTTCTGAAAAAGATGTACAGGAGAGGTCATAAATTGCCTTCTGCAAAACATGAGTATGAATATTAGATTTCCAGCTAAAACTAATCAAATTGCACACAATGTAAGAGATAAGACACACTGAAGTTGTTTTAGTGTATTTTTTTTCCAAAATATGCCCATTATTTGAATGTTTTTAAACTAGTCACCCTCAGTAGCATACCATATTTAATTTCAAACTTTCATAGTTATTGGAATCATTGAGGGAAAATACTAGAAACTGAAAGTCCCAGTCAACTCAGAGCTTACTGTTCTGCTTTTGACCATGTATTTCTGCAAGCTTTCATGTTTGATACATGAACAAATTCTGATCCAGTTTTATGACATAAAAATCCCTGTAAAGAACGTCCTTCCTTTTGCTCTCAATTTTCAGTGCCCTGATGCCTTTATATACAGCAGTATATAAAAAGGTGTTCTGGAAAAATGGATTTCAACCAGGAATCTAGATTTTCA
Organism: Corvus moneduloides; assembly: GCF_009650955.1. Classification (NCBI taxonomy): domain Eukaryota; kingdom Metazoa; phylum Chordata; class Aves; order Passeriformes; family Corvidae; genus Corvus; species Corvus moneduloides. Next base: position 111,414,815 of record NC_045477.1, read on the forward strand.
TCAGGGATTTACCAGCATATTTTAATGTAACTCAGAATTGAATGATCAGAAGCTGATTAATAATCAGACCTGCTGGTTGGATTGCTTAAAAATATGTGGTACCACTAATCAGCGCTACCAATCAGTGTGCTATGACAGCTCGCTTATACTTCCAGTCAGTTGAGTAAGAATGTGCTTCTGAACAAGAACTGCCACTGATTTTGATACAAATGAAAATTTTTTTTGATGTCACTTATCTTACATATAGTCACACACTTGGAATGTGGATAATCAATGCCATTATAAACCAGCAGATGCTGTGGCTTACAGTTTAGAGCACATCCTTTGTCATGGAAACTTCCTCTGCCTTTCACAGTAGGGTTCTCTGCCTTAATGACTTATCACATATCTGTTAAAGGTCTGAGGGTGTTTCACTTCACACTTCTGATTCATTCTCACAGTAATTCTCTGCTGAAACTTGTATTTCGGTGCTTGGTACTACTCAAATATTTTTTTATTATTACAGGCAAGAAAACTTCCAGCAAATATTTTAAGATCTTAATGGTGACTGCTTTTGCAGGAGTGATTCAGAGAGCAGGCATCTCAAATGTTTATTCCTACATTAGATGAAGTGTGCTAATCATAACCCTTCAAATGCTAAGCTGGAGTGCAGTAGCACCACTAATATAAGCAGATCTAAGAGCAGCCTGTGACTGAAGGCGGCACATCCTTTCATACCTGTTGCACATTTTTATTCTCTGAGTCTTCTCCAAAGCAATGTTCAAGATGTAGGATGCTGGGGAAAGAAAAATAAGAAAATGGTTTATTTTCAAATTTTCAGTCTGTGAGATTAATGCGATAATGCAATCTTGTGCTGGGAGCTCATCTTGGTGCTGCAGAGTCAGTGACTAAAGGGGGGAAGTCCACTGCTTTTGGTCAGGACTGGCAGCAAATTCAAGAGCAACGTAAGCCAGAGAAAACTATACTCACACCATCCCAAAAAGGTAGCTTGCGTCTCTGTCCAGAATCCTTTGCACTTACATTGCAATGGGGTGATGCAGGGCACTGAGGTGAGGAGGAGTCTGTGCTAGGGTGGGGATTTTCCTAAGCCAAGCATGTCAAGGCAGAACATGGCACGACCTTTTATTTCTGCCACTTCCCATATACCCTGGGAAGACATTGTACTGCAGTCACAGCCCTGCAGCAGAGAGATATCTCCCTGAATCTGCAGTGTGGGGCCTGAACAGTTGCTGTCTGGCACCCCTCAGGTCTGACACCCTCCTCTGGATGGGCAGTGGTCTTCAATTTATTAAGTGCCCGTTCTGCATTTCTTATTCTGCTTCAGCCCAGATTAAGGTGCTTAAAGAGAATCCACTATTAGAAGTGTTCCAACACCCTACCCAGCTAGTTTTGGTGGAAATGGAGATGGGGCTGTTCATTGGAACAGCTCATCTGGCAGATGGGAAGGGAAGGGGTGGTTACTTCCACCAGGGAGGTGGGAAAGATCAGATGGGGGTGAGGTGGCATCGCTCCTCTCAGCATCTGTCAGCACAGCTTCAGTTGGGAGAGGATGTCTTTCTCCACCCATTGTACTGAGGTAGACTAATTCCAAATCTAATAAGTAGCTTCAGTAGTTTCACAGGATGAATTTGGGTCTCGATGAAGCATGAGTCATATCCCGTGAAGGAGGTCAGAAATACTGTTATTGATGCTTGCTTCATGGAAATTATATGGGAGAGACAAGTTTGGGAGCCTTGGTTAAAAAGCTTCTCCATCTCAGTTTTTTTCCTTTTTGCATATCTCATTTGAGTGAAGAAGGTGAGACTATTGTTTTGTTTGAACTTCTGCAGTGCCAAGAACAATGAAGAATTTCTGATAGGAAATAAAAATTGCCCTTTCTTACTTCTTTTATCTCTATTAATGACAAATGGTTTCGGAGAAGAAGAGAGAAAATATATACAGAAGACTTTGATTACAACTCAAATAATCTCTATTTTCCTTTAATTTTCTCTTCAATACAGTAAGTTTAGTGTAGGAAATTAGCTATTCTTTAGCTTCAAGCATCAACTACTTGAATTTTAAATGGAATAATTTTATATCCCATTATTAAGCAGAACAATTACAGTTATGATTCCAAATAAGTATAAGATATTTTTAATGATTTTTCTGGCAAAAACCTTTGCAGTTTTAAATAAATGTTTCTGGATTATGTTTAACTCCATTAACTTCTAGAAAAAAAAAATTTTTTCCTTTTTTCTCTTACTCATTTTCTGTTCCTAATTAAATTCTGTGTTGCTCCTCTTAATGCTGCCATAAGGAAGGCATACTTTTGGAAGGAGCAGCACTGAATCTGGATCAGGCACAGCCATCACAATACGCCTGACTGTGCCTTAAGCATCAGTGGTATTCAGCATTCTCAGCTGGTCAGCCACCTAAGCATTGACAAAAGGTTAGCTTTCACCCTCAGACAAGAGTGGGTATAGCCTGTCTGGCACAGCCTTAGGCAGAAATCTAGCTATCAGGGAAAGGAGGAGGGAATCTATATTGGTTACAGATATTTCGTAATATATTTGAAGGGCTTTGTAATGTCATGTTATGTTTGGTGATGGATTTTATTCAGGTAATGGTTGTTCTTTCTCTTTCATGATGTAAGTCCCCGTGCATCGCCCTCTAACAGAAAAAGAACAAAAAGAAAGCCAGAAAAACTAATCTGCAATAGTGTATTTCTTACTGTGAGAGCACAAAGGAGTTGAATTACAGAAATTTATTTTGTCCTAAATGTATTTGACATAAATCTCTATCAGGCTTTCAGAAAACCTGATGTAGTACTAAAAGATAATAAAACATTAACTCTTCTTCTTTCCCTAATTACAACATTTTTTTTTTCATTAACCATAATCACACTGTCAGGAAATATATAATAAAGAAAAAAAAAGAGAGATTGCAGATATTCTACTCTATCATCATACTAACACAGGTGAATGTTTATGTCAACACAGACAATTTTGTGGGAGAGGGAGAGTCAAAGATTATGGAACAATCTATAAATAGCACACATACAAAATGAAGGGATGTAAAGTGGGGTGGGGATGCTTTTCTGATAGGTGCACTAATAATGTATCTAATTGTGTACTAAAGACATACAGAAAAAATGAGTTAGCAAGATATCTTGATACAATTTTAGACTACAAGTTATAAATTCATACTGGTCTGATTGTTAGATAAATATGACAAAGGAGAAGAGGAAAATCCTTAAAAAGAATAAAACATTCCCTGCCATTATCTAGTAAAATATACAGATATTTCTGTGTACAGACTCTGCTGATGACTTTTTCTTGAGGCTTGGCATCATTTTTCACTAGGAGCTATGCAGCAAAGGATCCAGAGGCAGCAACCATCACACACTGTGGTCTGAAGTGGACAGCTAAAATCCATTTTCTTGGGAACGGCATGTCATCCAAATGTTTAAATAAGCAATTTCAGGCATGTATGATTTTAGGCTGTTTCATTACTCCCATAAAGGAGTCTTTGTAGACTGGATTTCCAAGGGAGTTTTGGAGGAAGCAATACTTTTAAATAAATCAGTTCTTAAACTTTCTGGACTCTATTGCCTAGGAAGCAATATTTTCCAATAGAACTTCATATTCTTATGCTTTTCACAGGAGAGGTGCTTCTGGAGAGCAGAGAGTTTTTGTTAGCATGTGTTGGGTTTGATCTTGTGATATGTTGAATATTATGTTAAACAATATTTAACAATAGGATTTTTCTTAACTCCTCCTGCCCTTATGAAAATGCCAGATAATTTGAAAATCCTACTAAAAGTAATTTGAAAATCCTACTAAAATTTTGCCATTGGCGTCTGCCCATTTTGCACAGGCCCATATGGAGATAATGGGATACATCTCCTTTTTCAGACCATGACTTCTCATTTACAAGTGAAGCCAGTACTACATATCTGCACTGATCAGAGTAAGAGTACAAAAATACTGCATTTAGGCAAAGTTCACTCTTACCCAACTGCTTCTTGATTTGAAGTAAATTTCTCTCATCGTTTCTCAGCTCTCCTTTATGTACTTGGTCAAAATTAAGTAGCCCATCAAACTAAAGATTTATCCTGCTTATAAGATGGATACTACTGAAAAACAAGCTAGCCTTATTTTTAAATACATAACCTAAACCTAACCAAATCTTAACTGTTTCCTTTATCTTTACTGAACTAAAATTATTAACTCAACAATGTATTGCAACACTATCTCAACAATGTTACTCCTTTAGCTATTGGGAATTAACGCATCTTCTAAAAGCATGATAATTTATACTTTCAGAAAATAATTTCAGCAAAGAGCTTTTCAGCTAAAGATATGATTTTCAATTCTTTGTAATTGCTCACTGTTCTTTTTAATCACTGAAATATTATTCATTATGTTATGAAAAAGTCTAGAATAACAACAATAAGAGACATTTTAAATACAGCTTGAACCAGAAATATTTTTTCTTATATTGCCATAAAAATGCTCAGAAAGTAGTTCTAAGAAGAAAGGAAAATAAAATAAACCAACCTGTTTCTGAGATTTATTTTTGTGCTCCAAGCTGCTCCCAAATCAAAAAGAATTGCTGATGTCAGGTGGGTCAAATCTCCTGTGAATTAATTGGGTTTTCTGCTAAGGAATTCATCTCACAAGAGATTTCTGGCCATTATTATCATGTAAAAATCTTATCATACCCTACTTACTTGAACCTTTCAAGAGCATATGTAAGGGTGAGGTGGGGGAATGTGGGGAAGAAAGGGAGAAGCAGTATTATGGAAAAGGAGGTGACAACATGCTGGCTTTTGGAGATTATTGTAGGACAGGAGTGAAACAGAGTAAACCCAGGGTATATTTTGGCCTTCACAAGAAATGAAATTTCCCTTCATCCAGGGTACTGGACGTACAAGGCTTTGTCTTCTCCCTTCATTTCAGCTCAGTAATGTTACTAAAACAGATCTATGAGTGGAAAAATAGGTGCATTAAACTGAGTTCCTGTGATTTCCTTAGTATGAGTAGTGGCAGAAATAGTGTTGGTTCACTATGTAGCAATTAAGCTGCATATGTAATTTTTTTATCCCCTCAATATAGGCATCATACCTGAACTTATAAGAGTTTGTTTTCTATGCATAGTTTTATTCTATGCTGTGGTATGTCTGGTTGGTTTTCTCAAAACAAGGAACTGCAAAAGAAACTCTTAATAATTATAATGACTGTAACAACAGCTAATCTTATGCTTCTTCCCACCAAGATCTTGAGGTACTTTAAGAGCGGCCGTATCAAAAAAATACTTATGATCCACAAATGTGAGGCGAACACACTGCCGCCACATTCATTAAACATAAATTTGTTCTCAAACAGTAAATGCAGAAACATGGCAATAGAAGGAGAAAATGCTGAGGAGGTTGTCATCAGCGGAGAAAGAAACCTGACAGGGAAATCATCCCAAGAAAGAAATTGTGGTGGTATTGACAAAGGCAAACCACTTTTATTCACACAGATGTCTCTGCTGCCAGTACAGGCAGGAATGGCATTGTTACTGAATGTGAAAAGCCTCTGGCTTATGAATGCATAGACTGGGTGGAAGTGACTGGGCAGGTTGCCTCTTCACTTCCAGCCCACCTTCATACCAGCCTGCTGTTTCTACAGCAACATTTTGAACCAAGGGATAACAGAAAAGGGGGTCAGGGAGGAAGTATATTCAGCAGCTGCAGGGAGAAAGGAGACAATAGGTGATTAATAGAGCTGACATTTATTATAAGAAAGAGCCAAAGCTTCATCCTCATTGCTCTGGTTTCCTCAATTTACACTAATATGAGTGATACGTGATATATGTCAGAGAGGCCTTCATTACAAAGATATTGTAATTCACTATCATTTTACTAATTATCTCACTTGTGGCTTTCAGTGCTCTTCAGGTTCTGGTTATAATCTTACTAATTGCTGCCTGGAAATAGAATAAAATTATACAGCTTGCATAAGGATTCCCAGAGAGAAAAATATTTGCTTTTATGATAGATCTGAGCTTGAATTACCTGTTTTCCTATACCATCATTTGTCTTCAGTATAAGAAAGAATGGAATATCTTAATGCAGTGATGATGTGAGAAAAGAACTGCTTTTACTCGGTTATAGTTATATTTTCACTTCCCTGGTATTTTCTGTGAAAATACCTTAAAATCCCTCTGATTTTTAATGTGTTTATTTGTTTATTGTTTGATATTAGGGTAAAACAATCCTCTTATAGATAGTTAAATTCCATTCAAATTCTGGCTTTCTCTACTAGAAATAATTTTTTGGATACTGTAGGTTTCATTTTTTAGCTGTCTGCAACTGGAAATAGCTGCATTGGAGAATTCTTCAGTATTTGAAACAGCACTTTCTTTTCTTGATAATGCCTGGAAAACACGACATGGTTGCAAGTGTTATTTGTTCAGTACTATTTGTAGGCACAGTTGGAGAGACCCAGGTCACAGCCTGCATAGAGGTCCTTAATACAGCTTCTCTACACTGCTCCATATAGGTCTCCCCATACCCATGTCTCTTAAGACTTTTGTTTCCCTGTCCTGCTTTATCTTCTTCTTTTGAGCAATATTCAAGACCCCTACTACACCACAAGAGCTCTTTCCTCTTTCTAATTAGTTTCTATCTTCTGTGGTTCACCAGACTCCTAATATAACAGTGAAAGCATAAACCACTATTTTTCTCCCCTGCTCAGCTCTCTCCAACATTCCTTTGTCCTCAAAGTCTTAAATTCTGTCTTTTTGGAAAAATATAGACATACTCTGCTTGTTCATATATTTGAAGATTCCAGCTCCCACACAGCCAGCACGCTTAACTGGACACAGTCTTTAAAATTCAACAAGAACAGGATCTAGAGCTGCCCTTTCTAAAGATATAGGCCCTATACAACTCAGACACTGCATGTGGGTCAAAACTTGTTCTTATATAAACAATAGGGTTAAATTTGTTTCAAAATTAAGAAAAAAAAGCAAAATTTTTCATTTATGTTTTCTGCAAATTATCTTAAAATCCTTTAAGACACTCCTGTAAAAACTGTATTTCCTTCACAATCTAAAAGCACAAATTATAGAAATGGTAAGAACAGACTAAAAATAAAATCTCTCATTATTTTTTTAACTCATAGAGGTATTTCCATTCCCCATTAGAAACCTGGTATACATTCTGATGGCAGAGCATTATGTTCATCACTTGTAAATGTTAAGATTTTCTCCAAGATTCTTTTTCTGAGCTCCCTTTCTCTATAATTATTCAACTAGCATAGTTACTCAGAAAGAGAGCAGATGGATTAAATAAGCAAGCTGATTGAAAGAAATGGATTATATAATAAAGTATAAATGCATATTGGATTGAAATAATGAGAATAATTTGCTTTCAAATTGCAATGCTCTTTTTCATCAAAGGCAGAATAAAGTCTTTAATATTTCATTTCTAAATCTTGTAGACGAAAAATCTACAACTGTTCTCCACAGGACATCAGATCAAAACAATACAAATTAACCATGAGTCTAATTTTAAGTTAACAGCTTAAACTGTTATAACTGTTGTAACTGTAATAACTGAAGTTATAGATCATTTAAACAAACACATATTCTAAAATACACAATAGATAGTTTAAAATGGTAAAACACAGCTTGTGTACTGTTTGCCTCATTATAAAGTAATTACCAAAAATGAAGTTCTACTAAAACTTTTCAAAGTTCTTTAGCAAAATCAAATTTCATTAAACATGATTGGTTTGATGTCAAAGTGTTACTGAAGTATGACGGGAATGGCATCTGTTAGGTTTCTTACATGAGTAAGGAATAATGATTCCTCCAACCCATTTGGTAATCTACAAGCTTTATTAGGAGGCAGTTTAGGAGATTAAGACTATTCAAATCAGAAATACAGAATGAAGAATCATCAGTAACACCCCCATTGAAATAGATGAGTATTTAGTAATTTGATGTTCCCAAGTAAGAGAACTCCTTTGTGTGTGAGGTTATTATCAAGTGTTCACTGTCATGGGTCAGTGGCAATCATCTGAAATGCAACAACCTGATTTCACTTTTCTATAACATGGGAATTATTGCAGCAGATTATCCTTAGGGTTGATGCTTCTGTCCCTTGTTCTTTTCCCAGAACGAACTTAGCAAATATGTGTGTATAAAAGTCAGCTATTGAAGTATAAGCCTTTAAAATTGTTTCAAAGCAGAAATAACTTCATAAAAGAGTAAAAAAAGCTCTCAGTGAAGATTAAAATATCGAAGAAAAATCCTTTCAAGCAGGATTTCAGCGGGCTTCAGCCATAAAGTCCATGCTTACCAGTTCCCTATATTTAGAAACTAAACAGGGTGTCACCTTTTGTTAACTGAAGGTTTCCTAAATCTCTAACTTTCTGCCCATTATTGTCTTTGCTTTTTACTGCCTAGACCATATTTAGAGCCAATAGGTGGGTGTTCTGACAAGTCACACAAGTAAATATCCCTAGCCACCCTCCTTCTAACAGAGAACTCTCCTATATAGAAGAGTTCCTCCTCACTCTTAATGAACCTTCTCAAGATGACCTCTGAATTCTGGATCTGGAGCAAAGGATGGAAGGTGTCATCTGGAAACCTACCAGGTATGCAGAAAGGGAAGGTCAGATACAGCTGCTTTTCATTTTGGTGGTTATAACTCTTCTCTCACCAAGTCAGCTTTTTCCAAGCTGTTGATTACCTAACATAAAAGACACTTCTATTTTCTTCCTCATGAACATGTTTAAGTCCCTACTGGCAAAGTGTTTGTAGTTTTGCCTTCACATAATTTGGAAATTTAGAAAAGCACTTCTGAAATACCACATAGTTTAAACTGTGCCCCTACTAGCTATTATTATCAGATGAAAAAATTTACAAATATAGATTGATCAGCTTTATTAAAAAGTTTGGACTAGTTTAATAAAAAATGGCTATTCTATATAAACTGCTATATTTATTTCTAAAAATTTCTCAAATTAAGTTGTATATTACTCCAGGCTCATAAAGAAACAAATGCCTATTCAGAGGTGTTGAACTGTGTGAAAAAATAAAGCATTTTAAAATACATAATTTCTAGTTATTTCAGACTATGAGGAAGCAAGGGACACATCCAATTCAACTGTCCTTGTCCTTATGGGGGACCTCAACATGATAAAATCAACTGGGAGGATCACACAGCTGGCACAACCCAGGCCAGTAGATTCCTAAAAAATTAGATCACAGCTTGATGGAATGGGTACTAAGGGAGACAACTCAGAAGGATGGCCTCCTTGATCTACTGTTTGTCAACAGAGAGGATTTCATGAGCAAAGTGGAGTTTGGTGGCCCTCTTGGCCAGAGGGACCATGAAGTGACCAAGCTTAAAATCCCTGTTTACAGGAGGAAAAGTGCAGCAGAACCTCAGCTCTGGACAAGAGGAAAGAAGCTTCAGGCTGCTCAGGGAATTAGTAAACAAAGTCCCCTGATATAATATTTTTGCACATGCTGGACCTATCAGTGCTGGTCACTTTTTAAGCATCACCTCCTAAGTGAACAGGAGCAGGAAATACCTAAATATTGAAAGTCATGGAGACAAGGCCGAAGGCCAGCTTGGCTGAGCAGGGATCTTCTCTTGGACATAAGGTAGAAAAGGAAGGTATTCTGAGTGAAAACAAGGTTAGGTGACATGGAAAGAATACATAGAAGTTGCTTGTCAGTGTAGGGAGCAAATTTGTGCATCCAAAGCTCAGTTGGAGTTGAAGATGGAAAGAAGCATGGGGGACAATAAAAAGAGTTTTTTCAAATGTATTGATGGCAAAAGGCACTGGAGAAATAACATCGGTCTGTTACAGAATGGGGATGGCCACCTCACAAACAGGGACATGGACGAGACAGAGCTGTTTAATGCATCCTTTGCCTCCATCTTCAACACGGAGGGTGGACCGAGGGGGTCTCCATGCCCTGAGCTGGACAAGCGTGACTATGATCAACTTCCAGTTGGCCCTGAACTTTTGCAGGATCTGCTCCTTCAGTTAGATCCCTAAAAATCTATGGCATCTGATGTAATTCACCCGAGAACCATCAAAGAGCTACTGACATCATCATAAAGCCTCTCTTGATCATTTTTGAGTGGTCTTAGGAATCCAGAGACCTTCCAGCTGACTGGAAGCTGGTGAATGTCCCAATTTTCAAGAAGGGCAAGAAGGAGGACCCCAGAAACTAAGGCCTGTCAGTCTCATTGCAGTGCCCAGTAAAATCATGAAAAAAATTATGCTGGGAGGCATTGAAAAACACCTGGAGGACAACTCAGTCACTGGTCATGGCCGGTACAGCTTTATGAGGGGAAAGTACTTTTGTTGAACATGATTCCCTTCTATGACAGGGTAACTTACCTAGCTGATCTGGGAAAGCCAGTAGGTGTAATCTTTTTGGACCTCAGCTAAGCTGTCTCTCATAGGATCCTTCTGGATCAAATGCCTAGCAGCCAATTGGATAACCGTGTTATGTAATGGGTGAGCAACTGGCTCATGAATCAGGCACAAAGAGTGACAGTGAATGGGGTGACATCATGTTGGTGTCTGGTGACTTGTAGGGTTCCACAGGGATCCATCCTCAGCCCAGATCCTCAGAGATACCGTTTCACTAATGACTTGGATACAGGACTTGAAGGGATACTAAGTAAGTTTGCTGATGACAACTGAGAGGACTTGTCAACTCCCTCAAGTGCAGGGGCGCCCTTAAGAGAGACCTTGACAAATTAGAGGAGTGGGGTGCTGTATGAAATTTAACAAGGGCAAGTACTCGGTTCTGCACCTGGGACAGGGCAACCCTGGCTGTGTGTATAGAATGCAGAATGAGAAGCTGGAAAGCAGTGCTGTGGAAAGGGGGCCAGGAATCCTGGTCAGTGTGAAGTTGAATGTGAGCCAGCAGTGCCCTGGCAGCCAGGAGGGCCAATCCTGTCCTGGGGGGCATCAGGCACAGCATCACCAGCCAGGCAAGGGAGGGGATTGTCCTGCTCTGCTGTACATTGTGGTGGCCTCACCTTGAGTGCTGGGGGCAGTTTTGGGTGTCACAACATAAAAAAGACATTAAGCTGTTAGAGAGTGTCCAGAGGACACAAAGATGGTGAAGGGTCTGGAGGACAAGCTGTGAGAGGAGCAGCTGAGGTCACTTGTCTGTTCAGCCTGGAGAAGACTGAGGGGAGGCCTCATTGCTGTCTTCGACATCTTCACAAGGGGAAATAGATGAGCAGGTACTGATCCCTTCAGTCTCCCAGCCAGTGACAGGACTTAAGGAAACAGCATGGAGCTATTCAGGGGAAGGCGCCAAGCCTGACAGAGTTCAAGAAACATTTGGACAATGCTCTCAGACACGTGGTGTGACTCTTGAGGATGTTCTGTGCAGGTCTAAGTTTGGACTTGGTGATCCTTGTCAACTTACAACTCAGGATATGATTCCATGACTCTGTGATGATTTTTCTGCTAAATCCTTCCTCCTCCCACAAAGCTATGTTGCACTATCTACTACAGAAAAAAATACCCAAAACCCAAACAAACATTCTCCTCTTCTATCACACCTTTAGAAGGAAAACCCACTCTTACGTGTACTTACATTTACTTTTATTTTCAGGCACTTTTATAGAACTAGGCTTTATTGCAATTATCATTTCACACGAAATGTTATGAAGTCCTCCATGACTCTTTTTTGTTTCACACCAGTGTGTTTCACACTACCTCCAACATCTCAATTTCATCTTATGAATGTTCAGCTGGGAATTGTTTTTTTATGATGTTAAAACCAAAATTTTATTCCACTATATACATTATTTTATTTCACTAGAGGTAGTTCAAAATATTTGACTAGAAACTAGAACTTAAATGTCAAACTCTCAGTCATATTTTATAATTACTAAAAAATGTACTGAACTAGGTGTGAAATAATTAGTGATTTCACCTGTTTGGATACAAATCAATTGCACAATCAAAGTAAGCTAATTCCTTTAGGGGGTATAAATGTATTACTCCTCTCAAAACATTTAAATTTTTAATTTATATACACATCAAGCAATTTTTTTGTTTTTTAAACAGCCATTAATACCTCCGGAAAAACTTTTCTATTAAAAGATTTTTTTAAGAAATTGCTTAAATGTTAGCTATTATTTTGCCTGAAATAACCGTTTAATATATGCTGTTCTATTCTAGCTCTCAATTACATTAGGAGTGGGATGTTGAAGCGGTAAATACTTTAAACACCTTTAAATATTGTTTTCAAGCCAATTTTCATCTTCCTATTATTGGCAGATATTTATTTTTGATATTTTGCTATGCACATTCTGGGTAATGTACTACAGAAATGGAGTGTTTATGTTGCTGAAGGAAAGAAAGAGGCATGTGGGATGAAATTTTTATTTCACATTATGATACACATATACTATTGATATTATTTTTTTAATCCTGGTATTGACTTGCAGGAATGCAGCCAAAGCAGACCTTTTCTGGTTCCCAGATCCCACCTTAGCGGAGGCTTCGACCACGTCTGTTACCTCAGGATCCCCTGGCAAGGCATCTATGATTTTTCTGCACTCTTCATTTGCGTTATCTCTCACTAACTGCCTTAACAACGTCTGTGTTAACCCGTCATCCTCAGCCTGCGACTTTCTCTACAAAAGCAGCGACTTTCTCTACAAAAGAGAGGAATGATTCTGATTTCCCTTGAACTATTTCAGTATATCGCTTTCTAGGTGCAGACAACTCTATGGTTTTCAACAGGGCAGCCATGCCGACCTGTTGAGCTTGCTGCAGGATGCTAGAGGACAAGGTACCCTGTAGACTGGGATCAGAGAAGGGACCAGTCCCCATCAAAGCATCCATTCCTGCTGTCCGTCTAGGATCGGCAGCAGGGAGCTGCTTATGGCCAGCTTTCTCCAGATTTTCTCAAAAACTGTAAATTGTATAGGTTGAAATAGAATTTGACCTAAGTGTCTAATATTAAATGGAGCAAACAAGTCTGTGTTTATACCCTTATTATCTGCATAACCTCATCAGAACCTAGCCCATGTTGTGCCACCTTGGATTGCAGGTCCTGGGCGACCTTCCAAGCAATTACCTCATGCTTGTCATGCTCCCCTGAATTTAGGAGAGCCTTATACACTGGGAAAGCTTGGATCTCCCCTTTTGGGGAGTCACTACCACCCTGAACTTCTGACATAGCCTGTGGATGGAGTGTAACAGCTTCCCAGTTACCCCCAGAATCCTCAAATCTATTTGGCATTCCAAGTGTTTCCAATCTCCGTCCTCCAACACTCGCATCTTAACTGACTCTAAGAAGCGACTGTAGTGGGTCGGACGCACTGTTACCGTGCAGTCCTGAAAGGTCCAGGGACGAGACCGGACCAGCCTTTTTCTTCACCGCGTGGCTACAGCAGCTTTTTGCCCCGGGACCAGAACCTCATCTGCCTCACTTCCTGACAAGGAACCATCAGGCAAAGGCAACTCTGAGGTGCTGGGAGCGAACAGAGGTGGACGGAGAGGGGCACTTTGGCTGGGTTGGCTAGAGGCAGAACAGACAGCACAGACTACAGCTGGCTGCGCTGCAGTTTGAACAGCAGCCTCTTTACGGGATGCCATCTCGGCCAGTCCTGACCGAACCGGTCCTGGAGCTGCTGCAGCCGTCTCAGGGGCTGCAGCCGTGCCCGGCGCTGTGCTCGTTTCTTGCTCCTTGCTCGTTTCTTGCTCCCTTGCTCCCCGGCTGCGTTTGGCCCTGCTGCCGGCCAGGACGTGGCCGCCGCCGCTTCCGCGTTTTCCCGCGGCAGCGCTGCTTCCGGGTTCGCCGCTGGCCGCGCCGCTTCCTGGTTTGGAGCGGCGTCTCCCGCGGGTGGCGCGGGCGGTGCGGGCGGCACGGGCGTGGAGCACCCCATGTGGCGGGGTGCCTCTGGCATCTGCAGCAGCTGCTTTTGCAAGCTGAGCAGTTCCTCCAGCTTCCGTGATATGTTCGGTAACTCTGTCAGCAAAGGCAGATACTGTATTAAAAGTTTGATGGCTTGGTTCTGCAGCGGTGCAGAACAGTCCAGTGCCAAGGAGGGCAGCGGACTACACCCAGCCAGTCTTGGTGCAGGCACACCTGGCACTATGCTGGCCAAGAAGGGACATCCAGGCGGTTTTGGCTCTGCTGGCGCATACGCAAACGGGCTAGGAGCCACCACGGTCCAATTTGCTAAGCCGCCAATTCGCAGCCCTGGATAAGCCATGACTGCCACTGAGCCAAGCGACAAGGCAGGCCGTGCGCCCTCCCGCTGCCCTGACCCCCCCGCCTCTGCCGGCACAGGGTCCCTGGGGGCTGCGGAGTCCTGCGATTGTGCAGGGTGAGCCGGCGCAGGCTCTGCCTGTGGAGCCGGGGGGGTTTTGTCGGATTCACCATCTCTTGCCCCAGGAGCCCGGCCAGCAGGGTCCCCCTCAGACATTCCTCCGTCACTCATTACTGAAACTAGGCGAGCCAGCTCTGCTGCCACAGTCCAGGTCTGTCAGCAGCATAAATAACGAACACCAGGTTCCGTATAATTCTAACACTGCTGGGTCCTCAAACGGGAGTTCGTGCCAGACAGCACAGCCAAGTTCCTGCCATAAGGCAAAGTCCAGGGCAGCATCTCTGTCCATGGAAATCCCTTTTAAGGTAGCCCAAGTTAATAATTCCCGAACTGAGTTTTCAGAAACTGAGGTGTGCAATATGCTGAAAACACCTTTCCAGACCATTACCACAGCGTTGGTTTGTGAGCCGCTGTTCGCCATTTCTCAGTCCCGTCGGTCCTCCCGGTCCCAGGGGGAAAGGGGAACAGTGTACCTCTAGAGAATTCGGCTTGGCTCGCAGCAGCAGGACACTTTGCAGCGTGCAGATCACGTTGGGGTCACCAAATATTACTGCTGTCCTAGGCCCTATCACCATGTCCTGCAGCCGTAGGGAGGAGGAGAGAAGATCCAGCAGGCAGGAATTGTGCAGAAAGATTGATTGATTTAATTATTTTACAAGCTCTTTTATAGGCTTTTTTCTTCATAGTCTAATTGGACAAGGATCAGCCACTCCTTGGGGGTGATTGGCTAGAATCCTAAAACATCCATTGTCAAAATATTTTTCTACTATACTGTAAACAAGATTTCTCAAGGTTGCAGGTGTTTCATTGTTTACAGAACTCTGCTACCTCTTCTGTGAGAGAGAAAAGTCTCTCACGGACTTAGAAAATAGCAAGAAAATCCTTGCTAGCAGCCTTTTTGTATTCACATTGGCTTTACCATTAGATGACTATATAGGGACTTCTTTCTCTTCTGGAAACATTGGTGATTTCTTATTTTGTTTTGAAATAGTAAAACAATTTATAAAGGACATAACAGTGCTTTTGTCAGCTGAATTCAGGTGATACTAGAGACAAAACTCAGAGAAGACATAAATTTTTTTAAGGATGTCACAGCAATTAAAGTTATATGTGCCAAAGAATATTTCTATCCATCAAATGTCAGAAAAAACTCAAAAACATGTACCTAAATTTTTGAAAGAAGCTTTCAAATTATGCAATCTATGGATTATTATTTTTTACTTTGTATTTCTCAAACCAGATTTGGGAGATGCAGCCTGCCTCAACAGCTTTCCCTTCAAAGTAACTAACTTAAATATTTTGTTTTCAATATGCCAGGATATACTCTGCCACTGAACTATTTGTGCAATACTCATTAAAATAAGTGGAGTCCCAATGTCAAACAATTTAATTTAGTGAGTCCTGGTGACCTGACTGATGCTTGTTTCCACTGTGTTCACAAAAGTCTTTGAAAGGCAGAGACAAACATCAAGCAACACCTCTATCTTTTGCACATTATTAGCATGTAGAAGCCGCAGTCAGGGCAGTGGCCCTGCATCTGAGTGATGACTAAATTCACAATAAATGATAATCCTCACCTAAGAGAACAGCAAAAATCAGATCTGTGCAACACATGGCATAAATGGCTTCCTGATGTTTTTCTAACAAACTACCCGATGTTTCACTGATCATCAGTGGTATTTAATTTTCTAGTCATCAGTAGGACTCCATAGGTGGTGCACTCCATAGTGACCCTGACCTCTTTCCAGTTTTGTACCAAAAGCTTCCATACACATCGATCTGCAGGGAGGAGGGTGTAGGAGAAAAGGAAATTAAATAATTCCTCTTGGCCTTTTGCTCTGTGTGGATATGATTTCCATCCCCAGTGCAGCACTGCAGCTGTTTTCTAATGGCAACAATTTGCTACCAGGACAGCAGCAGGGGATAACAAACAAATGAAAATAACAACAGTATGGTATCCTCCCACCTCTGTAGAATAGATAAGAAGATTTTTTTCTGCCCCTTTCTCTTTGGGGCAGTTTATTCAGATAGCTTGTATTGCTTGCAGACAGTCTGAAAACAGGAGCTACCCAGTTTCAAAGTATGAAGTAATTATTGAATGATACAGGCAATAGACATTAAGGAAGAATGAACTACTAGGATAAATACTAACATGTTTCCTTAAGTCCATTATAGCACACAAAATGGGTTTACTATCTAGGAAGTTGTCACTCAGGTAGGGATGGGTCAGCATCAACACATCCTCAGTGTTGCTGAGTTGCAGTCTTCCAGATCCCTGTTTTATTTCTTTAGTGCTATAAATATTTTCTGGTAGTACTTATCCTGTTGCATCCTTGCCTTGAGAACTGCCCTTTCTTTTATAGTAAATTTTCTGTCTGCTGCTCTCATTGTTTTTCTTAACCTTTCCTTGCTCCACTCTGCAGATTTTATTGCAGCTTTTTTTTTTTTCCATCCCAGAAACTTTCTCTGAAGTTTAAGCTATGGCTGCAGAGATAAGCTTCATGGAAACCAGGCCTTGGTCTCTGGCCATTCATGAAAGGAAATGAAACTTGTGATTTCAATGAGGATTAACTAAGCAAGCTTTGGTCCATTTCCCTGCACACAAAACTTATTGTTTTCCTTCGGTGAAAATTTTTTTTTTTAAGCATTTCATTTAATCAATTTCTTCTCCTGTCTTTTCGTTTGACTTCATTCCTGGATTTTGGGATATCCCAAAGGTTAATTT
The DNA here is from genome assembly GCF_009650955.1 of Corvus moneduloides. Taxonomy (NCBI): domain Eukaryota; kingdom Metazoa; phylum Chordata; class Aves; order Passeriformes; family Corvidae; genus Corvus; species Corvus moneduloides. The sequence goes on from NC_045477.1 coordinate 111,431,905, forward strand.
GGGCAAGTTTTGGTCCTGTTCACTGCACCTCATTTCATCACAATCCATTTGGTTTTAGTCACTCTATTTCTAAATTTTCTTGTTTCTTTCAATTGCATTCTAATTTATTATATCTCCTTTTCATAGTGTTTGTCAGACTTTCTTCTCTGTTTTCAAGATTTCATTTCCTTTTGTGAAAGGAAGAATTTCTTTATCTTTCTTTCAGGAAAGGAAATAAAATCTCAGAGTCAGAGAACAAATTAAAACAAACTGACTGGGCTGGACTTCTAAAGAAATTAAATTCAATGGAAAGAAATAAAGGAAAATTCTGAAATGAAATTATTGTAATCAAATGTAAAGAAATGACATGAAATGCAGCCCTTTGCATGCCTTTTTTAGTTTCCATGTCCCTGGATGTCTAGGCTTTGTGGTTTTCTCAAGCCTACCCATGAGCGTAAGCCTAACCCAAGTGGCATAGTAAAAGATGTCTTTTGCTGAGGTGCCAAGCACATGAGTGGTGCCAATTAGAAAGATGCTGAGAGAGTAATGTTGGGGCAGCACCATTCTCCCCTTGGCATGCCTTTTGTAGTTTCAATGCCCCTGAAGCTCCAGGCCTTGTAGTTTTCTCAGCCCTAACCGTAATCCTAACCCTAAGCGGAGCAATAAAAGCCACATATTTGTGAGGCTGCTACCAAGGAGAAACATGTTGAGGGAGCAAGGTTGGGGCAGTGCCGTGCTCCTTTTGGCATACCTTTTGTACTTGCAGTGTCCCTGGAACTCTAGGCTTTGTGTTTATTTCAGGCCTAATCCCCAGCATGTGCCTAACCGCACACAGAGTGGTAAAAGCAGCCTTTTACTGACGTGCCCAGCACATAGGTGGTGTGAGGAAGAAAGGTATGAAGAGAGCAGTATTTTGGCAGTGGGATGTTCTTTTTTTTGAAGTGAACTGGACAAAACCTTGTAAAATTATACTTACCGAAATCCCAAAATCGGGGAAAGAAGTCAAACGAAAAGACAGGAGAAGAAATTGATGAAATGAAATGCTTAAAAAAAAAAAAATTCTACACTGAAGGGAAAACAATAAAATGACATGGGATGACATGAAGTGCAGGGAAATGGACCAAAGTTTGCTGGATTGATCCTCACTGAAATTGCAAGATTACATTTCCTTTCCTGAAATGAAATTCTTCCTGTCAGAAAAGGAAATGAAATCTTGAAGGCAAAGAAGAAAGTGTGACAAACTCTGGAAAGCAGATATGATGAAATAAAATGCAACTGAAAAAAACAAGAAAATTTGGAAATGGAGTGACTACAACCAAATGGATTGCGATAAATGAGGTGCAGTGAAAGGGACAGCTCAGACACCCATACACTTGGGATGAGAGGAACTAGCACAGGGATGTGAGGGATGTGACAGCTTGTGGCTGGGGAGAATCTGTATAGTCAGGAGAATGCCATGTTCCTGGGGAATGTCTCTCATTGGGCTTGTAGCCTGCAGGAACACCGCCCCTTCTCTGTTTCACCCAGCAGACAACAAGACTTTGTCAGACAGAGTGAATAAGAAAATGTCTGACAGAAGGTTTTCTTAGACAAAGAAAGTGAGAGAATTTATCACAGATAGATTATTGGATTTCAGGTTCAGGAAAATCCTGGGCCTTTTTCAAAACTAAACTATTAAACACTTAATTTTGTTTTGTGATTGTTTGCTTTTTTTCTTTTACAAGAGTAATGTCATAAAATGTGCAAGTGCAACAAGTTGCATTTTTCTCTTATTTTTCTTAGGCAATGTTCTCCACTCATTGGATGTAGACAGTCAGGATCACTGGCAGCAGCCAATTCCAAGCACCACAGAAAAAGGACTGTTCTCTTAAATAACTTTTTTTTTTTTTTAAATGCATGCAATAAAGCTTTTATCAAAAACCTACAAATACTTTTTTTAAAACCAGAGATTGTGGCAACCAGATGTGCAAATAGGAAAGAATTAATTGCTTCGTCAAATCTTAAATAAGCGAAGGGACATTAGTTCTAATCGACTGCTCAGAGGGCTTAGAGGCTGTCCAGTAAAATCAAAACATCGTAAGCACAGAACTGAAGTTTCTGGTGTTCCTGTAGTGTTGTCTGATTTATTTCAGACCTCAGTAATGTAAGTTCCTGAATAATAACCTTGTGAGTTTATTGTTACTTTCTATTTATTTCTGATTAGGCTGATCTGCAATCCTAACTGTTTAAGAGTTTCTATGGTAGTTAGTCTAATTGTTCCTGAAAACAGCTTTTCAGGAATTACGTTTCAGCATGGTTTATAAGCAAGAAAAGATTTGTAGGAATATATAATAGTTTTTATGAGACCATCTGAAGTGATTGGAGAAAAAAATAGTCATACCAGTTTGTTTCCACGTTGAAAAGATTGCTTGTTGTATATATCTCTTTGAAAACAATCAATTTGTCATGGCAAACATATCGTCTTCCACTATAAACCTTGTTTTGTTTGTATCCATTAACCTATCATTTCCATATCTAAACCATTCCTTCTAAACAGAGTGTAAAAATGGTTTATGAGTTTTAATTTTGTCTTATTCTGGTTGGCTCCATATTAACCGTTCAACAGAGATCTAGTTTATGATAGTATTGATGAATATATAGAGACTATACTTTTTAAATTATCCTTGGAAAGGTGATATTTTTGAAGCAATATTCTTCCATGTTACGTGATTGTTTCCTCATATAAGGACTCCAAGCAGGAAAACACAGCATTCTTACTAGCCCAGGCAGCTAAGTCAAAAAGAAGCTAAATAACCTTCCCAAGATCCCAGAGACAACATTTAGCAAAGCAAGTATTTATTATTGGTAGTTTATTCCCATCTTTAAAGCAGAAAATGATCCTTCCTTTCTAATGCAAACTGACTCAAAAGGAAGAAGACATTTTGGAGAAAACCTGGGGGAGAGGGGAGTGGGGTTTTTATTAATTGCATTGTCTTTTCAGTTTTTGGTTTTCTATCTTTTTCTCACCTGTAAAACAATTAGATGCCTTTCCCTTTTTCTACAAATCCAGTAAAATGCTCCTTCTTCCTGATCAATATGCCTACTTTTTTTTCCTTTAGCATTATTTTGTTAAGATATTTATTTTTATTTTGTCATAATGGTTACTATTAAGACAGTAATTTATCTATTTGTTTTGAACTAATATATAACGTTTTTCCTCTGTATCTCTCTTTTCTTCTAAATAATACATCCCATTTAATAAATTTTTCTCTGTATTCAAATTTGAAAAGGAGTATGTATATCTTTTAAAAATATTGCAGTTCTTAATGTATTATATGCTGGTTTCTTTATAAGCTCATTGATTTCTAGAAGGACTCTCTCAAGAAGTATATGTAGATAGATTTTGTAACTTTAAAAATAAAAATAATTTAAAAAATAGATAAATTCTGTGAAATGATTTTGGACAATTTCACTGAAAAAGGCTTCTGAATATTCTGCTTAACACAAAATAATTCAGGCTAAATAACTTTCTCATTGCTTTTGTTTAGCAAGCTTGTCTGACATCACTGCTACAAATTTTTTGATCTGTGTAAGCACTATTTCTTCAATCACTGACATTTCATCATGCCAGCTTCCTCTTTCAGTATTACAATTCATCTCAATCTATGTTTTCGGTACCCCTGTTTCGCGAGCATGTGCAGCTGTAGCCCGAGAGTGCTGCTACAAGGAGGCTGTGTTGTCCAGCAAGTATCATTGCTCAGGAGGATCTTTCTCAGATCTTCCACTGCCTTGCTTCAAGACTTTGAGCAAGTCACTTTATCTCTGTTTTCCAGTCCCATTTCCCTCTTATTTCTCAGCTATATTTGCCTTGGGAAAGGTATTTGTGTGTCTTTGTTTGAAAGACAGGTGTCTGCTAAGGAAGGCAGGAGCCTCCCTTGGCATGGAAAATGTAACCCCCTTTCCCTCTGAATTATTATAGTTTTGAAATTAAGGGGCTAATTATATGAGAAATAGGAATAGCAGTTCTTTACTACTATATGTAACAAGGCAATAGTACAGAAACACTGGCTTAACCTGACAGAGTCAGGATACGACCTGACACCCTGCCGGGCAGGGTGGTGGTAGCAGTCCCATTAAGTGGTGGCTGCATCCTCTTTGAAGTGGTTCTGGTGAAGTGGTGATCCTGTAGAAGGGTCTGACCCTCCTCTGCACATCCAGTGGTGGTTATGTAGCTCTTGTCCTCTGGGAACCCAGTAGGTAAGGGCTGGCTGTGGTATTCCAAACCTCAGATTATACCCAGGCAGGAATGCTTGGTTCCTCCCCCTGGGCGGGGCATCTCACAACGGGATGATGTAATTTTATGAGTCATGCAGTGAGGCTGGATGGCCCCTTAACAGCAGATACACCCCAGAGGGAGTTATCAGGGATGTGTCTTGGAAGAGATAAAGAACACTGCCCCACCTGGTTTTAACAGATGGTGATAAAATATATACTTTTGGTTACATCTTACATTGTAACCTAAGACAGCGTGTGGTGTAAAGATACCAATCACAAGCGGGTTTTCTGTTGCTGTAATTCCAGTATCAAAAAAACACCAAGACTAAACAGAATGAAAGTGTCACATTCCTTTAGTGAGTCTCTGGGTGCTCCTCAGCCTGTTTTGTGCTCCTGGAACCCGGAAGAGACTTGCCACTGACTTCAATGGGAACAGGTTTAAATGAGTACCAATCCCTGGTAATCACAGTTCAAAAGCAAAAATGCAATATTAAGAAGGAAAATTTTAACTTAACTTCATTCTTTTTATATACATGTTTTATTGTTACCTGGTTTTGATTTGTATATCTATTTATATGTTAACTAGGTTTAGTCCCATTAAGTCGCTCTTTAATAATTAAAAGGGAAACAGTTTCATACAGATTGAAAAATCAAAACTTTTACTGTAAGAAAGTCATTCATAAAGCAAGTATGCTGTGGTATATGAAGGGATCAGATATGTCGTATATGAAAGGATTGTTGTTTTTTTTTTAATCTCTGATTCACTATTAAATAAAACTTTCCAATTTTTTTTCTCTTTAGTTAAAATTTTTACCTTCCCTATCTTGTCTTTTGGTTGCTGTGTTTGAACAGTCTAATTCTGCTGGGAGAGTATTCCTCATTAGCCTTTGGAAACTTTCCTGTAGGATCAATAGAGCTCCATAATTTTGACATTTCACACTGAATTTATGTCTTAAAAGAAATGTGATCTGGAATAGGTTTGTAAGTCTACTCTTTTTGTTTTATTTATTTCTTTTACCCCTGAGTATTTTAACCGTTTGCTATAGCTTAAAAAATTCTCTTCAAATAGGTAGCTAGTAGTTACTGTAACATATTTTACATTTGAAAAGAAATTGTGTTTTTAAGGGTGTCTAGCAATGCTGGTCAATTGACAAACCACCTTGGAGTCTGCTGTTTCAGGCTGTATTTAGCCATAGTTACTAGTAAATTTCAATTTTTAGTGTACAATGGGGTGAAAACAATTTTAAACAGCTTAATCAATTATCTGTTTATGAAAAGATGTCAAAAGGTTTGGAGTTTTTAGCTTTTCAGTACATGTGTCAGCTGTTAGTTCTTAAAAGCTATTGCTGTTATCAGGATCATAGTTCAAGTTATTTAATTGCCAGTATGCATGCAAAATTAAGTACCTTTATACTTCCAAAGCGAGGCAACAAGTGAGGGAGCTGAGCCCCTAGGAGTGATCCATGTAATGCTGTTTTGAAGCATTGATTCTCTAAGGAGACAGCACTGTATTTCTTTTTGCGTGTTCATTGGGAGAATGATGGGTTTTGTTTGCTCCAGTAACTCACAGCCTTTGACCACTGGCTGGTTACCCAACAGAAGAGAGATTCAAATTAAAATAGATTTCAAAATGGGACTACAGTACATCGCCAATATAAATTTCTTATTTTCTCTTTCTTTTTCTCTTGTCTTTACTTGTGAGTCAACAGATGTGTGTCTGAAGGGAAAGAAGAGCATGACTACTTAATAGCTGTTCTGAAACATAGATGGAACCTGAAGGCTTTTATTTTTACCAAGCCAAAGAAGAAAAACATATCAGGTATACTGCATGTGCAATCTCCGCTGCAATGAACCCATAATGGATCCTAGCTGTAAACTCTGAATATGCCTAATGGAAGCAATAGTTTGAATCTTAAATAATAAAACAAAGAACTGCTCTTCACTGCTCTTTAATCCCCCCTGGGAAGCCCAGTTAATTAAAGCTGTTTATTACAACTTGATCAAAAAGCCTAAATTCTATGTGTCCTACATCTAGCTACTACAATATTCTCTGTCATTGAACTCTCACGAGGCCCTGAAGACTTTGACTTGGTAATGCAGCCATCAAAGAGATAGACTAACTTACTCTTTAGTCAAGCTGTTTGTTTCAAGGTGCAGTACAAAGCATGCTCTAGGCTTCCGAAGGCTGCAATCTATTTCCTCCTTAACTTTATTCCAAAAACCTCCTTGCCATACTTAATTTAGCATTTGAATCAAATTAATTATTTTATTACAAGACTGGTGTGGAGGATGTACATTTTTTATTTAGCATGGCACATTAATTGATGCAGTGGAATGCGCTCTCTGAGCAGCTGCTGTTATCAGTCCTGTGTTCCAAGTAGATGACACAGGCACACACATGTGCACAGATACACTCATGAAACATCAAGATGAAGCAGTTAATTAAGGAGGGGAATGCACAAGTCAAAAAGAAAAGGGAAAAAAATGAGCACTTACAGCTGCATTTCTGTCTTAATCATGATGAGAAAAAAGTTGCACTATGACAGCTTAACTATCACTACTTTTTTTAATGAGAAGTGTGATCACTGATGAATATTTTCTTACCTGTCCTTGTTAAGTATTAACTGAAACCGTGATCATTATGAGATTAAGCTTATAAAAACTAAACACAAAACTCATTTCCCTGGATTTTCTTTGGCCCTACTGACAGCTCATGCTGGAAACAGTAATGATTCAAATCTAATGATATAGAAGAAAATAAAGTCATTAATCTGTGAGTAATTTTAAAACCTTTTGCTACAAGTTCTGAACACTGTAAGAAAAGCCTCTATTGAATAATAAACTGGGACAGGGAGCATATTACCCTATGTTCAACTCCCTTTCATCTTATAAAACACAATCAAAAATATAAATTACCTAACCCCTGAGCAACTCTGTTTTTGAAATTCAAGCTAAGAGGATGCATGCATTTCTCAAACCCTTTTTAGTTTTGGCTGAAAGAAATAAGTTTTCATTCTGCCTAAGAGATTCTTGTGGCTTCTCCTACTGTCAGACAGGGTTTTTTATCAGACAGTTTTAAATATCAATTCCTGCCATTTTACATTAAACATAAAGCTTGCAAATGATGTCTTAATATCTTTGTTGATGACAGTCACTGAAAAAGCCAGATGATTTAAGCCATCTTAAATACCTCCCATAGTAGCTTCTCTTTGGAAAGGGTAAGTGGATTTATTTTCCCATTTTCACAAAAGTGTAAACCTCCCTTGTGACAAAGAAAGTCCTGTACGCATGTTGAAGGCTCTGTAACTGTTTTGTTTTTTTTAATTAAATTCCTCCAAAATACAGGCAAGCAACTGGTATAACTGCATGGAAGCAAAAGCAAACATCCTAATTTTAAAAATAAAGTAACCCCTGAATTCAAGAGAAAAGACACTAGAATAGTTGTTTCATGCTCTTACATAAGAGTTCCATTTTCTTCCTAACAGCAGCATGATTTGACATCTCTACAGAAATGGTTAAGGGGCTGCAGCTGTGCATTAAAAGCCATCAGCCCTGATCCACACCTCTCAGGAAGATTTCTGCCACCTGGCCAGAAACATTTCAGCACCAGAGGTAAGGTTGTCCTTGTTAGTATTCTCTCACTGCACTGCTTTGAAACTTCCACTGTACAATCAGACCAGCAATGCCTGATTTTTCAGTCAATCTGATCTTTTTGTATCTGTCACCCAGAGGGTCCTGCGCAAAGGGTTCAATAATACACCAGGACTTCCCAAAGAACATTCTATCCTTCTGCTCCTCTGGAATGTGTTACCCCCCTGAGGCTTTTTATGTAATCCTTACTTTGCCTACTTCATCCAAGAACACCTGAGGTTGTCTCGGTGCAGCGGTTGTGCCTCCTCTGGAAATAAGGTGCTGTTCAATTTTCATTCCAGTTTGATAGCATCCTTCTGTAACTGAAAGGCTGTGAAGAAGAGTCATTCATTTCTGCACTGGAGCTCAGCCTTGTGTTTCAACACACAGGGAAACTGGTGTTTGTGGACCAAAAGAAACATATCAGCATCTTAGGGTGAGCAGACAGACTGGTGGGTTTATATTCTCATTATTTTTAACTTTGCTTTTCAAGTGTGTATTTCACATTAGCAACAGATTTTTTTGTTGGCATATATTTGTACCATGATCTGCTCAGGGAAATATCATAACATTGCTGTGGCGTAAGTGACTACTGTGTTGTAAATTATTTTTTGTCCCCTCAGTCATATGTAAATACATAGTGTTAGACTATTTAGTGAATTCATATAATCCCTAGGAGAGGATAAATATCTTGTTCTATCCCTGAATGACATCCAGTAGATATACCGATTTACTAATATGTCCCCTGACAAAAGGGCATTTTAGTTTCAGAGATGTCTTTGTAACTGAATACTTCTTTTATGATTTCATTCCCTTGACATTGCTTACATGCCACAGTTAAACAACAAAGACTTAATCTATATCAAACTACCTAATAGTGGGTAGAAAAGCAATAACGTAAGAGAATTTATGCAATAAATTACAATGAACACAAGAGAATTTACATGATAAATTACAATGAACATATGAAGAATGTTGTTATGCGTGATTTTACCTGTATTGAAATACACTTCAGGCTATGTTGGTCAGCAGATGTTTTGACAATCGCCACCCTGGCATAGGACAGTCATGCTGGAATGGTTAGAAATGGATAAGAAAGTGAGGATCTTCACCAAATCCATGAAAGAAAGAAATCCTTCACAGTATTTATCACTGGAAAGCCTGCTGTGGATGATCTATGAATCCATATTCTGACTGATCTAGAAAACATATTGGAATTTGTTCTGCACTCACACATTAGACATTTGTGGGTTTACTTCAAGACAATGAGTTATTAATTCCCAATGAAGATTGTTATTTTGTGTTTCTTAAGAGCTGGAGAAGCAGAATATAGATTTTAAAAAAAAATTCTCGATACAATGAAATGAATGTAAGGAAAAAAATTCTTAGGATGGCACATCTAGTTTTCTGCTGTTGAGTTCAAATATGTCTTCTCAGAATTAATAATGTAATCAAAGGTAAGGGACCAAATGCCATCTGCACTTAGGAATGAGTAGAACATGTCAGAAAATCTTCTCAAGAGATTCTCTCTGATGACCTCTCTTCTCTCCTCTTTCCTTTTCTTGTTCCCCATCTACTTTATTTTTCACCATCTTTTGTTGCTTGTAGATAGGAGCTTATGATAAATATAGGTAATTCTTTTCTGCTCTATGACAGGGTAAGAAAAGAACACACTCTAATCTCTTCTAAAACAAATCCACAATGTAGTAATTTGTTCTGAAAATTATTTTTCTCTACTTCTGTAAATCTTTACCATAGACCTTAACAGTGTTATTAACAGTAATAGCAATAGAACTGTTACTTGTTATTTATCCTACAAAAATGTTGGCTGCATTAGACATGGTGCAGATATTTGCCAAAAACTCAGGAAAGGACTAACCTACAATTTCAGTACAAAGGGACAGACAACAATTTGCTACAGTAAAGAAATTAAAATATGGCAAAGTATAGTAAATTAAATTCTCAGAGGAGGATCTTATTATTCTCTGTCTGTGGCTGTTAGCATGGAACAGTCCATACAGATACCATAGCAAGAGAGAGAATTTAAACACAATATAAGATAAGTCAAGGAAGTGATTATCTCCGTATTTAAAAGGAGAATCTCACTAATATACTTGTCTGAACATCTGAAAGTCAGGAAAACATCTGGGCATTGATTAACTGCTGATAATTGATATATTTCTCTTGATACAATTAAACTTTTTCAGGCAACAACAGCAAAAATATAAATTGAAATGTGAGATAATAATGGCCTGAAAAAGCAAGAGAGACAGCAATAAAAATGCACTTTTTATTAATGATATGTAGAAAAATTTCAGTTCCTGAAGAACTAACGCATAACCTCTCAGCAGCAATATCAGATTGAAAAGATGTTGATGGTGTTCACAGTATCTGTGAAATGAGGGAGAAGAGCTGTCTTTAAATGAAATTTAGGAATTTGGACTTGACCCTACATGAAAATTTTATCTCAGACACAGGGAGTCAGACCCAGAAAAGGAGCGGAACTGAATAAATTTTCTCAAGTCAAAATTATGATGGAAAGGAATCCAGAATTCCAGAAGAAAATCTTGGTGACCTATTTCAGAAATTTTGGGGATACCTTGAGTCGAATTTAAATAGGCACTTGAAATGGTAGCAGAATTAGGATGGGACAAAAACATGGAACCTAATAGAAAGACAAAATTAACAATAAAATACTAGCTCGTGGGCTAAAGGTCATCTAATAGACTAAGGAAAACCAGGGTGGAATATTGATTCTGAAACTTGCCCAAGAGAAAGTTAGGAAAGATATTGAAAACACACAGGTTTTGTAATAGGATAGGTTAACTTATGAAAATTTTTTCCCTGACATGAGAGGACAAAAAGAGCTTGCAAATTTTCAAATTTACCCACAGGCAGCCAGAAAGTATGATTTAAGTCAAGGAAAGAAGGAAACATGAAAAAAATAATACCATTATATATAATCTAATTCTACTGGAATAAAATTTCTACCTATTGTTCCTCCTGTTCCTAACCTTGTTCAAAGTGCCATTCCTCAGACACACTCCATGCTCTATCCTTTACTGAAGATTTTCATGTCCTCTAAGGGAGATAAAGTGACTAGAACAGTTTATAAGGTCTGAATCTCAAAAATGCCATTATTTGGAGTAAAAGATATTTTATTTCAGTGAGTTTCAAATCTCAAATTAAGATTACATGTACAAAAAATTGCTCTTGAAAGCTAAATGTTTATTCAACTTCAAAGATGAAGCTGTGAACTTTTGTTTCTATAAGAGGGTGGTATATCTGTATGTCTTCATCTCCCAGGTTTTTCATTATCTCAGAATCTGAAGGGCTGGAAATAGCTTTACTGATGATTCTGACTTTCTTGCCAAGCCCCACAATGACTATGACTGCTGAATGCCTGGTCTGGTAAAATTTCTGGGCAAAATGTATCTATTCCCTGAGTATTTTTGTTTAGTTATCAAGGTATACATTACCGGCAAGTGCTCCAGCCCCATCAATCTTTGTGGTCTCCACAGGACTCACTCTTGTTTATTGATGCCTTTCATGTACTGGGGGACCTATAACCAGATGCAACACCCAGATGTGGTCTCAGGAGTGCTGAGTAGGGTGATACAATCCCTTTGTTTGCTCTGCTGGCTGCACTGCTGTTATTGATGTTGGTCTCCTCCGCTTCCAAGTCCTGCTGATCCAGGGCCTTTTTTGCAGTTGGCTTCCCAGTCCCTCAGTGCCCAACTTGCAGCACTGTCAGGGAGTCTCTGCATTGTCCTTTGTGAATTGCTTGGAGTTCCTTTTGACCCATTCCCATGGCTTGTCTTGGTCTTCCTTAAGAGCAGATGTCCTTTCAGTCTGGAGTTGTCTGCAAAACTTTTTAACAGGAAATCATTGCCCCCATGTCCTTGTTAAAAATGTTCAAAATAGGACAGGCCCCAGGGCAGAGCATGGTAGTTCTCCACTTGCTACTCACCTCCAGAGTATGTCCCATTAACCTCTACCCTCAAAGCTCGATCATTCTGTTTCCTCTATAAGAAGCACTTATGCCTTTTTTTTTTTTTTTAAATTTACATTCAGCAGTCCAAGAGCATTATGCATAAAAATATTTTATAAGGTGGGTGTCAAGAGGATGGGGTCAGACTCTTCATTGGTGCTCAGTTACAGGACTAGGGGCAATGGACACAAACTGAAAACATCGGAGGTTCATTTGAATTTGAGGTAAAAAATCTTTACTTTGAAAATGACAGAGCACTGGAACAAGCTGCCCAAAGAGATTTTGGGATATCCATCTCTGAAAATATTCAAAGCCCACCTGGACGCAATCCTTTGCAAACTGCTCTAAGTGAATTTGCTTTAGGTGGGGGACTGGGCTAGATGACCTCCAGAGGTTCCTTCTAACTCCAGCCATTCTGTGATTCTGTAGTTTGTCTCATCTGCATTACACCTGTTGGCAATTCCTTTGTCCTCACCTGTATTTTGCTCCAGTTCCTTTTCCTTAGAGATGTACAAGTGAATCTATCTAATTTTTTAAAATTTGCAATCTTTTGTCTTTCCTTCTATTCCTATAACACCTTCTTTTCACTTTTGGAAGACTAGATGTTTCTGTGTCCCTTGAACAACTTCCCAAATATGCAGTGCCAGCAATGAGCTCTGAAGTATCTGTGGCTGAAAAAATCACTGGATCTTATAGGAGCATAACTACCTCATTCTTTCCCTACTCCCTACTCATTGTCTCCTCTTCAAATACATTTGATGCAAAAGCTTTTCTATTTTACTTCAAGCCAAACTCTCTGAATGTCTTTAAGCTTGTAGAAGTCCCCAGAATTTTTTCATTCAACAAGTACAATTTTCAGTGATGTGAAAGTAACTCCCCACAGTTTCCCCACCTAGCACAAAATGGCCTTAAGCAATGCTTGAACACCGCTCCCCTGGCTGCTCTGCTCCAGCACAGTACTAACATTGCTGACATTTGACCCCTCTGTCTGCAGCTCAAAGCTTGAGTGACTCTTTCCAGCCACTTACCAGGCCCACTGGGACCTCAGACACGGGTGTGGTACCAGATCCTCTTTTAAGTACATGGATGCTATGTTAACACTTTCTTAAAGCTATCAGTCTTCCCTCTTTGATGTGTAGATTCAGGATTTCCTTACACAGCAGTTATAAATCTGTATTGTAAGCAGAGGGTATTAAAGATGCTCTTATGCTCCATACATTGAGTTAAAAAGTCAGAAAGAAGGGAGGAGGGAAGGGGGGGAAAGGAAAAATTAATTTTATTTTTTTACAGCATACTATGAAATGCATCCTGGAAATTTTAATAACATGAAAATCAGAAACACCAAGCCCACTTTGGCTGAGGGTTGCATCTTTGCAGTGCTGCAAACTAAGCCTATTCCACCAAAAAAATAAAAGTTCCTTTATAAATTCCACTACTTGCAAAATTTTAAACATTTCATATTCAGAGACACATTTTTTTTGTAAAGGAAACCAATATATTTTTAAGGAACTGTACTTTCAAGCCTGAGAGTGTTTTTCAGTGCATTTGAGGAAGAGAAATTACAGCACTAGCAGCAGCTATGAGAATCACAACAGGCAGTAATGCTAGGATAGCTAGAGCTCTGTCTTGTTGCTAGGAAGAGACTGACCATCTTCATGAAATTATAAGGAATGCTGCTTTCAGTTTATATTATTCTAGGCTGCATTTGTCTTCAGGCAATTATATTTTAAGGGGAGAAAATGTCTTAAAAGTAATTGGCTGCAAAATTGCTATAGTAAATCTTTTACATAACGTTTAATGTTATATCCAACAGGGAAAAGATGGTGTGAAAAAAATTCTGATACATCAACTACTCCAAATATTTATTTAGATATCACTCATTTAAAGTGTGCATGGCACATAGTATATAAACCTTTGAAGTTTTCTATCTGTTTCTGTCAGTCTTATGTACTGGGTAAATGAACACTGCAAAGATAACCAATTTTAAGACAACAACATTAAAGCCTTAAAACTTTATTCATTGGATAAAAACAATATAGAAACAATCTTTAGTATATTTAGGGAGGTTTTGTTTTACTTTTTCTTTCAGGTTTTTGTGATTGGAAAGATACTCAAACCAATCAATACTTTTTCCTCTAAAACCACTGAGAACTCAGTATGTTTTCGTCAGTGCTATGTTTGCATGGAAAACAGGGAACACACAAAGAAGACTCTGCATGTTTAGATTAGATTGCTTTTTGTGTAATTATTTTTACTTAAGGAAAAATCTTTTCTGGCAGAAATGCATACATGTGGCTGTAGGTGGCATAGCAGTATAATTCAATGCATTACCTCATGTTACATACTTTGACATCTATTGTCTTCTATTTAGAGACAATGGGTGTAACATTTAAAAATGCAAGAGAAATGCAGAGTTATTTCCTGTAATCTCTGTCCCAGCTAGCAGAGAGCTGGGTGTTTTGTAGGCAGTAACAAGGGCAGAACAAGGGTAGTAGAGGCAGCACATTTTATAGCATGATCATTGCCTTATTATAAATAGTCATTTTCAAAATATTTCCTTTCAAAAATTAAAGTCAATAAAAGAAGGAACAATTTTATAAGCTACTGGGAAGGAACAATTTGTATATAAATACATTTAAAGTAATATTTTATATATAATAATATTTTCATAGAATGTTAAAATTATTATAGAAATTATTATTAATGAATTCTATATTACTTATAGTAAATATAATTAATTTAGAACTTTTAGTAATTAGCTCAACAAAGGCAGATCTAATATTGATGTGTTATTTATCTAAGAGGATGCTCACTAATACTTCTGTAGTCACACAATTACATTTGAGGCATACTGTTCAGCTGTTGCCTTTAATATTATCAGATTCCCAAGGTTTTCAAAAATAGATTATGACTATCAGATTTACACAATTCAGTCAGGGATCTCTTTTTCAAAGCTGTATATATTCCACCATTCCAACTGGAGCAGAACTTTCAGTATCACTGATAATTCTGCTCCTCTGTGGGCATTTGAATTAAAAAAGGGGTAGGATTGTGTATTGGGTGCATTAGTCAGCTTGTTGGTAGCAGAGGTTTGCAGGGGTGGCCTCTGCAAGGAGAAGACATGGGCTGCCCTTTAGTGGACACAGATGTTTTCAGCTAGCTTCAAAATGAGCCCACCACAGGACACAGCTGAGTCCATCAGCCAAGCATAAATTTTCTCATGCTGTATCAATGTGTCAGTGATGGTAAGGTTTCCCCACAGATATCCTTTTTCCTTAAAATGATGTAGCCTTTAGGACTCAGGTCTCTTCTGTAATTAATTGTTGATGACCAGCAGCCTATTTTGGCTTAAATAACTTTGGTTCCAGTTATCAATTTTAACTCAGCCTATTAGGTATACTTTGGGCTCACAACTGTGATTTTCAGCTCCTGGACAGAGGCATGTGAAAAATGACACTTCAGAAGTATAAATTTTTGTAGCAGTAAGTATAAAATTAAATATAACATATAGAGAGGCCTTGCCGATTGTCATTTGTTAATATCAGATGGCCCTGAAATTCTTTATGCAGGCACTACTAGAGAGGGTTTGACTATATGATCTTTAAAAGTCCCTTCCAACCTAAATTATTCTATGATTCTGTAATACTACTAGTAGGATCTGACTGACAACACTACTAGTAGTGGAAACTGCCTAACAACACGTATGTGGGGGAAACCACATCCTTTATGTGTTAGTGGAATTCCTTTTCAGTCATCTATTACAATTATTTTGATCCAATAGAAGAAAGATACACCTATTTTAAGAAGGACATTTTAAACTAGAAGTAATTTTCATTCACTTTTATTTTCAAATAATTTTTAAACTATGGTTATACAAACGCAGAAAAAATAAACCCAAACCGAAGTACAAACCAAAAAAACACAACCCAAATACAAATCAAATTATGTTAGTAACCAGACATTTCAATTCCAGAAGAAATTTAGAGGAAACAACAAATATTACTAGAAAAATAACTCAGTGCAACCAGCATGACTACTCTTGCAGAAAAGAGTAATAGAGTCATACGTAATGAAAACCAGCTCTCTTGTGCTTATTTGAGAATATCTAAAGAATATCTAGATTATCTACAGCAAATGCCTTATTTGAACATCATACAAAAATGTATAGAGTGAGATCTGAAAAACTGTTCTTCAAATGCTATAAACTCTCAGCGACCAATAGCTACTTGTATCTCTCATAAAAATTGAAAGCAGAATAAACCAGAAAGTCAGCACAAAACACAGCTGCCACTGCCAGAAAAAAATTTGAAGCACGTTATTTTTGTCTTGTGCGTGCCAAGTTCAGCTCTTTAGCAGTGACCACATCAGTCTTGGAATAGAAAGAGGACTATATAGATTAAAGAGCCTTATATTGTTCTTTCTTATTGACGCCTCTAAAGATGTCGTCCTAAGCATTTAATATTGTTCGCTGATATTGAAAAGGTGTCTGGAAAATTCCTTCTTTTTTACATTTATACACAGTATCCATGTGCACACTGGGTAGCATTCAGGTACAGATTTAGAGTTTTACAAGTTACATTTGATCATGATCACTGAAAAAATTTTCAGTGCCGTTACTTTCCCTACCTCAGCAACTTTTCTACTGCAAAATATGAACAAAACTAAAGAAAAATGCAGATGCATATTTTGAAATCTGTTTTCATCGATAAGGAAAGAGTTGTTTTGGGATTTTTTTTCTCTGATTCATCAATTCCATGTGATTTCCTGTGCAGGGTCAGTAGCAACATCTGTAGTTAAGGTTGCATACATACTGTCATTCCAATAGTCACTTTTCATTGGCTTCTAGTCTTATGCAACCTGTTACCTTTTCTTTTAAAATACACCAAGTTTCCACTCTCTTTGAAAGGAAACAGTCTCACAGGTGTTGGAAAAGTAGCTCAGCCATTTTTGAGAAAGAAGAAGAATTTTCTCATATGTTAAAATAAGTGTTTTAAAAAAAAATTTCAGCAGCTATTTGAGTTTTGAAAAAAAATGTTTACATTTAATGGCATACCTCCATAAGACTGCCTTATGTTCAGGAGTATAGTAGGAAAGATAAGAATGCATGTTGACTGAATTTTTATGAGACTATGAATATAGCATTTGGGTGCTGAAAAATGAATTATAATAAACAAATTTCATAAGTTCTGTTATTTTGTCTATGTCAGCTGTTTTGTGGAAATTTACTGAAGATATTAATGGATGAAGGGTGTAGTGGGTTGAACCCGAGTTGATGGACAGTCTTTTAGACTAATGACGCTTCTAACAATTTACATATTTAAACTTCATGGAAAGGCAGGAATGGCTTTTGGTCCGAGCTTGCCTGCTGGAAGGTGTGGGGGCTCTGAGCCTCTGGGCCCCACTGGGCTGGGTCCTCTCCTCTCCTCTCCTCTCCTCTCCTCTCCTCTCCTCTCCTCTCCTCTCCTCTCCTCTCCTCTCCTCTCCTCTCCTCTCCTCTCCTCTCCTCTCCTCTCCTCTCCTCTCCTCTCCTCTCCTCTCCTCTCCTCTCCTCTCCTCTCCTCTCCTCTCCTCTCCTCTCCTCTCCTCTCCTCTCCTCTCCTCTCCTCTCCTCTCCTCTCCTCTCCTCTCCTCTCCTCTCCTCTCCTCTCCTCTCCTCTCCTCTCCTCTCCTCTCCTCTCCTCTCCTCTCCTCTCCTCTCCTCTCCTCTCCTCTCCTCTCCTCTCCTCTCCTCTCCTCTCCTCTCCTCTCCTCTCCTCTCCTCTCCTCTCCTCTCCTCTCCTCTCCTCTCCTCTCCTCTCCTCTCCTCTCCTCTCCTCTCCTCTCCTCTCCTCTCCTCTCCTCTCCTCTCCTCTCCTCTCCTCTCCTCTCCTCTCCTCTACTCTCCTCTCCTCTCCTCTCCTCTCCTCTCCTCTCCTCTCCTCTCCTCTCCTCTCCTCTCCTCCACACTTAGCGCTGAACTGAAGAGGACACCACGCAGCCAGCAGCACAAAGGAACAAGGCTTTCTCCACCGTAAAGCCTGAACAAGAACACCCTTCAACATGGCGGCTTCAGAGTCAGAGAGAAAGTGAGTCACGTGGGACGGAGCTGAGCATGGCGACGGGAGAAAAGAGGGCGGTGCCGCGATTCTCGCACATAGCTTAAAATACTTCTTGCAGGCCGTGGTAAGAAACTGTAATATCACAAACTGTTTGTCTCTTTAATCCATTTGAAGTACATGGGGGGATGAATTTCACATGTGGCCCGTGGAAATTTTGAAGAATGCCTATGCCAAGCTATATAGAAGCAGTGAGAGGTTTTTTTCTTTAGAGATTTATGGCGAAGAAAGCCTTTGTGTTCAGGCCAAAATAACTCATCCTTAAAAAATTAATAACCCCATGTGATACCCTATGTGTGGCAGTGTGAAGGAACTGTGAGATTTTCATGGAAGAAATGTTTTACACCACAGCAGATTGTTTCTTTCGGGCAGGTCTGCTGTTGGCGGCACTTTGGGAACCGCATGAAGCAGAAGAAAACACTTTTTTTCCTTAAGCATATGAAAGAGACTTATCAAGAACTGCAACACTGACTAAAATCCCATGTTCTGTTACCCTTTCTGTGAGTTGGGTAAAAAGAGGAAAGTGGCTGGAAAGGAAGAGGGGGTTTGCTTTAATTTCTTGTTATTTCTCTTTACAATTAATTCTGTTAGAAATAAAACTCTTTCTTTGTACTGCAACTGTTTAAGGTTTGTACCTGCTTTGTTTTCTCCTAATTCTTATCTCACAGAAAGGGAATAAGTAAGCAATAGATATTTTGAACCGAACCACTACACTAAATTGGTGTTTCTGCCTGGGATACAAACTGAACCTGCTAAAAAGGGAAAAGTCATATTTTTAAACCCATTCTTCATCTTTCAGTAAATTCATCAGGTTCTCAAAAGATGTTGTAATTTACTCATATTTCACCCCAGCTAGTATCTATTCAAGGGATTCTGTGCTAGGAAGACATAAATAGTATTCCTTAGTTTCTGTAACAGCAGAGATACCCACACCCAATAAAAGATCTAGGCTGGAGAAGACAGGAGGAGCCGTGAGGAAAAAACCAGAAAAAAAGCCCAAACCATAAGCAGTATGCTGTAATTATCTCATAAATTACA
Organism: Corvus moneduloides; assembly: GCF_009650955.1. NCBI lineage: Eukaryota > Metazoa > Chordata > Aves > Passeriformes > Corvidae > Corvus > Corvus moneduloides. The sequence continues at coordinate 111,450,892 of NC_045477.1, forward strand.
CGCAAACTCAAGATTATCAGAGTACCATTCTGCCATACAATTTATTTTAAGACTATATGTCAATGAATATTCCTTTGACTATGATATTTTATGAATCCAGAATAACCAGGACAATCTCTTGGTAGACGTCTTTAGAAGTTTTTCTAGATTTTCCAAAACTTTTAAAGGGACTTAGAAACCTTGCTTAAGCATGACATTATCTTTGTTAAGAAGACATTAATTAGATCAATAGTAGTCTTTGCCACTCAGCCAGTGAGAAAAACCAGAAATATTCAGAAGACCACTTAAGAAGATAAATGCAACTTATAGACAATTTTACTCAATAATTACCATTTTTATCCACACATGGGACAGGAACTATCTGCTTCCTGTAAAAATGCACATTTAGAGATTTCAGTTCAACAAAGGCAACTGCAGTTTATCAAAATACAAGATTGCATTTGTTCAACCCAAAGTCAACTAAAAATAATTGTGTAGAAGAAGGAATGGTAGAGTCTCTGAGGATGGTGCTCGCCTGCTCTGCCGTGAAGACATGGTCCCATGACATGGGAATGTTCCTGATGGATCATATGGCTCCTTTGTGCCTAGCAGATGAACAATCCCTCTTCCTCTGGCTGCTAAAACCAGACCCCATTTTTTCCAGTCAGTTCAAGGATTGTGGTCAAATGGTCCTGTTAAAAAACCCTAAACATATACACACACCCCTAGACCAAACCAAACCAAACCAAACCACCTCTCTTGGCTTTCTCAGGAATCACTTTTTCCAGAGTTTGGACAGTGTACCTAGCAAAAGTGTAAATATGAAGGTTTTCATATGTGGAACCAGGAGTCCAAGACATAGATGTTGATAATGAGGACCACAGTATTCAAATCATTTTGAAATCACCATTTGATTATATTAACTTTATTTAAAATGTTCAGATTCCTCAAAAAAAACTTGTCCTTGCTCAACGTATGTCTATCATACTCATTTCCTAAACTGCATTCTATTTGCCTATACATTCTTTAAAAAGGATCTTCTCCCAGAAATATAATATATATAGTATATATGTTATAGATTATAAATTTAAATTATAATATTATTTATAATCTTTAAATAGAAATAATGTTTAATTATAAAATTAGATAATATTTAATATTATAAAGATAATATAATAATATAATATTAATATAATACTGTAATATTACAGTATATTATAATTAACAATAATATAATATAATTTTTTTTCTATTATATATGTAATTTAATTTACTTGATCCTATCACGTATTGGTATTTATGGAATGTATTTGTCAGAAGAGAAATAAAGTGAAAGTATTTTGGTAACTTGTCTAAGGCCTCAGAAAGATTCTGTGCCTTCTATGATGACAGAAAGATCATCCTTGCTTTTATCTAAATTGTGCATAACCAAATACTATGTGAATAGTATTATATACCAAATACTATGAAGAAATAAACTTCAGGACCACCAGTATTCTAGAAGATGCATGTATCCTTTTTTTGACAATTGTTGGGGTAGTCCTTTTTTTGTAATTGCTCTATTGGGAGGAAAGAGTTAAAAAGTGGAAGACTGGAGAGTCACTTAAATGACACTGTAGCTGGGAAAAACTCTTGACAAGCCTGTGTGAACAGCAGGCCAATAATCCTCTGGCATGGACGGAGTTTAACAGTGCCTGTGTCTCTGTTTTTTTCCTCTCCCAGCTGTTGCTTTGGGGATCCCTTGGTTAGTGAGGTAATGGAATATAGTTACTCTTTATGTTCCAGCCACAAGTTTGTGGTTGTTCTGGCTGCCTGTGTCAACTCACACATGCTCATTAGCCACAGCTCTGCTTGTTTGTTGCTGTAAAATGTCATTTTAATGAATCAGAGCTCAGGAATGACAAAGAATAGCCAACAGCATATCCATTTTCATGCCATATTTTCAGAACAGTACTCCACAGACACTTCAATGACATTTTCTCCTGGTGGTCCATTTGTTATTGGACTTGAGAAGTGCCATTTGCAGGAGTTCTCAGACTCCATCATGATTATATTATATATTTCACATGATGAATGAATCAACAGCATGTATAAAATGTACTGACACTTTTCACTCTCATTTTGGACCCTAACCCTTCACTTTACTATTGGATTGTAAAAAATCATGTTTAGAATCCAAATTTTTTTGGGGTGTCATCGCATTGCTTATTTTTAAACAGTATTTTTTAAATTATTTCAGTGAAAAATGAAGAATGCAGACAGTGCAATAGCTCATGTGTTATTTATTTAGCAATGAAGCTTAAATGGTTTTCGTCTGTTCATATATTTTCAGGTCTTACAGCAAAATGTTTTCACAGTGGAAGTTAACCTGATTTTTTTTACTGCGATTAGTATAGTCATAAAAATAGTCTCATCAAAAAAATACTGTGAATTTGAAACACTTATGTATGAAGGAGTTTTGGTTGTAACCTTTCTCAGTAGATGCAGTCCTGGTCTGGAGGTTACACACAAAGCTCACTGTCTCTTTGCTCTGAATGACTTGCATAAAAGCTGGTGTTATGGGACAAGAGTGTTTTGGAGCAAAGTGCTTCCATTTGCCCTGTGCATTCCAGAACACAAAGGATGAATCACGGCACCTTGAGACCCTGCTTAGTCATGGCTGATCTGTAATCAGGAGCGACATAACCAGGTCAGTGTGCCAAGTACTGCAGAGAGTGACCTGCGACTGACCTTGGGCAGGCCAACGTCCATCATGTTTACAGGGTGGCTGTTGTGGGGCATGAGAGCAGACCCCAGGCAGTGACAGTGTGACGGTGACATGGCCCTGTGTGAGAAATGATCAGATATGGTACTGCTGGAGCAGCAGGGCACCTGATTTGGTCTCCTCAGAGCAGTGGGTCTGTTGATGCGGTCTCTCCTGATGGGTTGGGATGCTCCCTAAGGGAACTCCTGGAGAGCCCTCACCTGACTGGGTGGGTGATTGTATATTCTGGGTTATGCTGTTATGCTTTCTAAAATCTTGAGAATTTTTAAGTCAGTCAGGTAGTACTAGTTCCATTTGTCATCACGAATTTGTAGTCAGATGTTGGCAGAGCTTTAACTGGTTTATCTGGTTTAACTAGTTTATAAAATAGATCTCATTTGAGTATATTATTTGTCTGAATTCTCTAAGATTCTACAATAGTCAGATGAGACAGACTTTTTAAAATATTTCAGAAAATGCTGGAAGTGGTCATTTCACTTCCTCCCACAGAACACCTTAACAAGAGAATCCTAAATTCTGATGGCAACATAAGTATACAGATGTCTGGAAAAACAAATAACAGTGCGAATAAACTCATACAGAAGAGAAATCAGAAAAATTTGCTAATTTTCTTTCAGCAAAATTATTGTGTGCCAGCTTTGTGGAACATGCTCTATATTCACCACCTGTACATTGGGCGCCTTGCAAATTGAGTCACTTGTTACGTCTGAAAGAAAATTCTAGCCTGTATAGCTGTGTTGTTATAAACAGACCTGGGGGGTTTGTTTGCTCTGTTGTTGATGCTTTTGTTGTTGTTTTTTCCAGATGTAAATGTGGATTTAACAATGTAAACAGTTATTGGCTGATTATGGCTAGGCTGGACTGAGCTTATAGCATTCTTGTTGGTGGCCTGGGAAGTTTGCAATTTAAGAACCATGACCTTCTGTTTCATCACAAATGCAGTTCATGGCCCAGTACTACTTCAGTGTTTCTCTGCAATTATGCCTGAATTCATATTATGCCCTGAAGGAACTAAAATAAAATAAAGTTAGTGATAAAAAATCCCAGTGCTCTTGATGTTTCTTTATTGATTTGTGTCCCCATTCTTCACTTTCTCTCTTCCCAGTGCTGATGTGTCCTGACCCCATTTATTTATTAAATATGTCTGATTGTCATGACTAAAATAATATCTGCTTGAATTTACCCATCTCTTCCTGAAGTACTGACATTCATGCTCTATTTCCCCTATATGAATTCAAACGGGAGATAAAGATTCCATTTTAAGTATCGGTCTCTATCACTGTTCTGCCTTTGGCATTGTAAGTCACTAGGTCTCACTTAAATTTAGTAAAAAAATTATGTGAATTTCTGCACACAGTTCTTCTATGTATACCAAAACACACTGCAGGTGAATGGGCAACCTAGGTTCCACTGAATTAGCCCAGTTAATGTCTTCTGAGCCCCTGACCAAGGGAGGGTTGTTCAGTGACTTGGTTTCAAACAAGAACCTGATATCAATTTTGTTTCAACAAGAAGAGAGTCAAGTAACAGCGGTGACATGTTGAACCTGCAGTCTCAGGGGAAAGGATGTAAGTTCACCCTTTTAGGATGCCCAGCTGAAAGAAGCTGTCTGTTTTCTTATCAGTTTCCTTGACAGCTCTGGTTTCTTTTACTTCACGCTTAGCATTCACATCCATAACATATTTTTAAGATAGCTTCTAGGTAATATCAAAGAAGTGGCTAAAAGCTAATTTATCCATTTTTAATTTTGTTGACTTTTGCAATAATTTTTATAGAGAAGATTTTGAAGAACTTTGAACATTTTTTGCAAGGCTTTTTGAGAGCTGAACATGAGAGCCTTTTGCCTTTTCACACAGAGAAATGGGACAACTGTGCCTTTCACTTTGCTTTCTAATTGCTGAATTATTAGAAATTTCTAATTTCTAACTTTTTGAAGGAAATAGCTAAGTTCATGAATCTCCTATCAGCTCTAGAGACAGGATTTTAACTCATATTTCTACCTTTACTAACCTGATCCCACTGGGTTATAAAGCTAGCTTTGTGTTTTTCTGAGACCCTCCAGTGGGAACTGTTTAATTTTGATATGTAACTAACTCAGTAAGACAAAGAAAGGGGAAAAAATGGTGCATTTGGGACAGGGATGGGATGAGGGGAAGGAAGAATTCTACTCTCTGGTGTTTAGGGCATTTACTTATAATGGAGTAGAGAGGCTTTCCAGCACTTACTGTGACAATAAGTGATTATTTTTTGCTAGATATAAATTGCTCAAACAGGAAATACGGAGGGTACAATTTCATCAACTCTATCATGAAACTGAAGAATGAAAGGGACACACACCTCAGAAGAGCAATAACTTAGTGCTTAAATTATTCTCTTGATCACCTGGAATTAACCGCCCCCCTTCGAAACAACATAAAGTAAGCTACTGGGATAATAAAGCCGTAGAACAACAAGCCCCAAGGGAATGCTCATTACCTGTGATTGGAAGACACTCCAATAAGACAGTGAAGAGAATGACTCTTCAAGGACTCACATAATTCAAATAATTGAGTAAGCTGTGATAGCCCCATATTTGTATTATCCTGAGTGTTTCACACTGATATTGGACAGACATTCACAAATAGCAGTTGTTAAAAAAAATAAATTCTTAAGATCAAATCAGTTTTCTTTCACAGGATGGTTGATTAATGCCCAGATCACAATAGGAGTCTGCATCTTCATCTGGTATGTATGACACTCTCAAGTCACTCTTCTGATAAGTTCTTATAATCCAGTTGGCTCATGGTCCTCCACCACATGCAAGATTTATTTCTACTGGTTATCTGAACTAAATACAAAACGTCTCCTAAATGTCCCTTAACTACCTGGAAAAGATGTGACCTTTAGTGTGTCTTCAGGAAAGGGTTTGTGTGGCAAGGTTTGGGGAGAAGAGGGGCTACAAAGGTGGCTTCTGTAGGAAGCTGCTGAAAGATTCCCCCCATATCCAACAAGCCAATGCCAGCTGGCTACAAGATGGACCCACTGCTGGCCAAGGTCAAATCAATCAGCAACACGTAATGTATTTGAAAAAGGTAAAATATTGCTGCACAACAACAATTGCAGCCAGAGAAGAGAGGAGTGAGAATATGTGAGAGCAACAGCCCTGCAGACACCAAGGTCAATGAAGCAGGAGAGGCAGGAGATGCTTCAGGAGCAGGAGCTGAGATTTCTCTGCAGCCCATGGTGCAGCCCATGGTGAGAATGGCTGGGTCCCTGCATTCCATGGAGATTCCTGGATGGAGGAGAAATCGACCTGCAGCCTGCGGAGGACCCAGTGCCAGAGCAGGTGGATACCTAAGAGAGCCTGTGGTCCCATGGGATGCCTGTGCTGGAGCAGGCTCCAGACAGGGCCTGTGGATGAACAGAAAGAAGAGCCCACACTGGACTGAGTTTGCTCAGTCAGGACTTGTTGCACAAGTCAGGACTTGTGACCCCAGAGGGCCCATGCTGGAGCAGGCTGTTCCTGAAAGACTGTACCTATGGGAGGGACCCACAGAGGAGCTGTTAACAAGGAAGTGCTGCCCACGGGAAAAACTCATGTTGGAGAACTTTGTGGAGGACTGTCTCCTGTGGGAGGAACCCCACACTGCAGAATGGAAAGATGTGAGGAATCCTCAGGGGCAGCAGCAGAATTACGTGATGAGTTGACCACAGCTCCCATTCCCCATCCCTCTGCACTGCTGTGGAGGAGTGGGTAGGGAACCCATAAGTGAAATTAAGCTCAGAAAAAAGGGATGGGTAGAGAGAAGGTGTTTCTTGAATTTGGGTTTATTTCTCATTATCCTAATATGATTTGATTGGTAATAGATTCAATTAATTTTCCCGAATCAGGTTTGTTTTGCTTGTAATTGTAACTGGGGAGTGATTTCCCACTGTCATTACCCATGAGACTTTTGCTTTTTTTAACTCCACTGGCCATATGAGGATGGCAGTGACGGAGAAGGTTGGGTGGGCACCTGGCATCCAGCCATAATCCACAAGGTTTCATTGGATCATTACCTGAGTCTTATTTATGTACAGTTTGATCAATTTTACAGGAGGAAATGACTAGGAGAGTGTCCAGAGGGAATGGCCATATTAATTATCCAGGGCACTAATCAATGCATTTAAGCAAACTGGTCTATGGACAGTCTTGGGAGATTCTCTAGACTCCTCAAAATTCCCACTGGAGAGCTTATTGATATAATCAGTCAAATACTTAATTTAGTGTGTGTCTTGGAGTTCGGTCAATGACCTGCTTTCACATCCATCTGCTGTTTCAAGCCAGTCCATTTTCACTTCTGTGCGCAGAATCTTTGGCACATTCCCGGACTACATAGGGAACGGATGACTTGATACACTGGATGTGAATATAGGCATAACTCTGATAAAGAGCTACACTCACAGTTACATTATGAAACATAACATTTCATCACTTGTCCTTCAAAACATCTCTCAGAGGTATTTGACTGTGTATTGCTTATAAATGCAGTAAGTACTAGCTGTGGTTTTAGTTACCTTTTAGGTAACTTAAAATGTCATTGACACTTTTTTATATCCTTGGCAGGACTCAGTGACATCCTTTTTATAGTAGTTCTGTGAACAAATAGCTTCCTTTTTATCACCGTGATATGTTCTTTTGGGTGTTACTTGCTGATAGTTTTGCACTCATCTTCCTTGACACTTTTGAATGGAATAATCAAGTGCACCTTTTCTCAGTAACATGTACATCTTTGAAGATGCATTTTATTTCCTTTCACCATTCTTTGCTCTACCAGGGAGCATAGGACCTCAAAAAGGATGCCTATCTTTGTTTCTCTCGCTCTTGTTTTGTTCTTGTTCAGTGACATGAACAAATAATAATATGAAAGCCCTAAGGGGTAGACACAATATGCAGTATTCAATCTGCAGAGAAAAATCAGTTCAAGAGCACCACAATTAAATTAATAATGCTGCTTACATGAGGTACCTAAAGAATTCAGCAGATAATATTTAAAAGTTTCAATCTCTTGAAATGCATATAACCATCAATAGTTTATGTAGCTGACTTCCTTTGTAAGACAGTCTGAATATTCGTTCTGAATTCTGAATTGAGTAACCATCAATAAGTGAAACCTGTACTTTTCCTTTCTTACATGTTGGATTGTATCATATTCACCTGTCCCCCCTCCTTCCAAAAGGCCCCAAACAAAACACCTTGAATTCTGATCTAGTAGCTTTGCTAACAGACTTTGGTTTTTGCTGTACCACTTTCTATACAGACTTTCTTCTTACATATGAGACAAAATTTACCCATTTCATTTTACATATGAGACAAAATCTTACTTTGTTTTGATTTTCTTGTGTTTCTTCTTTTTTATTATTTATTCTGGTCTCTTTCCTATTTCTTTTCCCTTTTAGTACCACCCTGAGATTAGCTCAGTTGGTTGGAGTATGGTGCTAATAATACCAAGGTGGTGAGTTCAATCCCTGTTACAGGCCATTTATTTGAGAGTTGAACTTGATGATACTTGTGGGTCTTCTTCCAACTCAGAATATTCTGTGAATCCTTATAACCACTTTCTGAGAATCTTTACTTTGTCCATCTCCTGGTTTTTCATATCTGCAGTTTCATTTGAACTACCACATCCATTTATGCAACAATGCTAATTCTATTTGACTGTAGGAGCTTGATCTATATCAGGGATATGTTGGAGAAGGTTTTTTTTATAATTTTACAGTTCAATACTGTCATTATTGATTTTCTAATCTGTTAGAAGATTTTTACTAACTCTATCCTTCAAATTTGTATTTGACAGTGTAAGATAACTCCACTAAAAGAGATCTCTTAGAACACAAAGCTTCTTAGCACAGATAACCAGGTAGCCATGTCAGGTAATCCTTCTCATAATCTTGTGTTCTTTCTCATATAGTCATTTTCATTTTGTTCGTATTCAGTTTCATTACCTCCTGCTAGAAAAAGTGGCAACACATATGTAGTACCTGTTCTTTATTTTTATTAAATGTCTTCTTAGGGAAAAAAGTACCAAAGCCTATGGGATTTTAGGATGTATTTATTTATCGTATATGAAAAAGCCCACAGAAAACCAGCACCTGCTTATGAGTTTTAATTTTCAGTTATTTTGTCTGCCTTTTTAAAGGATATGTCCAGGGGAAATTTTCCTTTCTACAAGATGCCATAGCTATTAGGTTTGGCCTAATGCTAAAGTTTATTATATCTCATTTACTGTTTTTGAGTTTCATTATACAAATACTGTTTTTAATTTTCTTTTCCTTTCCATCTTAATTCCATTTTGCTGGTCCTTACTAACACAGCAATTTACATTGACAAGAATTCAACAATATATGCATAAGTGTGTAAAAAGTGAAATTATTGCAGTTTGTCATATCAGACATCAGTATTTCAATGAAAATTTCTTCACTACCTCTGTAACCATCGTGAATTCATTCTTACTTTTCTCAAGGTTTGTATTAGTGGGTTTTTTATCATATTATTTTCCTGTGATTATTGCTAATAAGTTTTAGTTTGAAACTGCATTAAGTAAGTCTTTTCATTTAACTCTTTACTTAGTGGAATGATGCATAACAGTTTATCACCAGAAATAATATCATTTGCCACACAATCAATTTTTTTTTTTATTTCCCAAAGCCTAAAGGGATTTCCTTTTAAACAAATGTTTCCTAGGCCATAGAAATTTAATAACTAGTTCATTACGAGAAAGACATCTTGTAAAACAAAGTTTCTATCTCTCTTAGCTCTGTCTCTTTTTCCAGACTGAGGGTTAAAACCAAGTAGACTGATGGTGTTAGAGAAAGAGATTTCTTGGAGGTGATACAAATGAACAGTTGGACTGAAGAGTTGTATTTTAAAATGCATAAATCACTTAACTAAGATAAAAGGGCATTTTGGCATTTAAGAATTGAAATTACAAGGAGTTCTGTTACTTATTGATAGTAATTTTTTAGTGATGTGTTGGAAATTATGGTGAAATATTCATACTACATTAAATAATGCATGCTAGAAAATGTACTACTGTAAAAGATAGACAAGAAAATAGGTTCCAGGAATATGTTGTTTACAAGTTGTTTTATGGGCTCATTTAGGGATTAGACGGGGAATTTCTTTGAGATTCAAGAAATAATTTTAAAAGTTTTTCATCTCCAAATCCATCTGGTTGCTCTTCTTAGTTGAACATTTCAAAGCATCAAAACCACATTATTCAAAGAGCATTTTTTCTCTTTCATACTTTTCTGTAGCAGTTAAAAAATCTAAGTTCCCTATTTAGTTACAACATAAAATTACGTAATGTCCAGGAGGTCATTACAAATTTTCTCTGAAATTCCATTTTTCATTGTTATTCTTAAGAATGGGGATGTTTTCTTCAAGAAAGAATGGAAATAGAGGGTAAAATCAGAACCTGAGAAAGACATGGAAAATTAGCTAATTTCCCCTATAGACCCATTATTTAAATGTCTTAAGGAAGTCAGGTTGAAAGCTGAAAGAGTCAGAGAACTGATATAATCAAACTATCCTGTAGAACAGAAGCCCAGAGGACTATAAAAGCTAGAAAAAAAGGAAGGTGCTGGAAAAGAAAATAAGAATGTCAGATCAGGTTTGTATTATTCTTCCTGAAGTGTAGTTACATGATGTGAATCAAATTAATGATGGTTTAACTCTGCAGCATGAAATACAGATTTCTGAAGGCAGTGAAGCAAACTGAGTGCAATGCTATTATTTCTTGAGTTTCTGTACAGAAATGTGAGACACCACAAGGCAGATTTAAAACTTCAGAGACTAATTAGATCTTCAGTAGAACTTCTCATGCTGTGCTTATTTTTAAAGCATCACTATCTTACATCTAAGGAATAAAGCAATATCTTTTTTTGTTTGTTTGTTTGAGCTAGGTATACCAATAGCTTTAAACCATCTGGGAAGCACAAGCAATTGCAGCTAAGATTTCACTGATTCTATGTTTAACCCAGCTTAACTGTTTTCTAATTTTACTGCCAGTAAGAACATTACAATTACAATATCTAACACTCATATTTAGGAAATGTCAGAATTAAGATTGCCCATGCAAATGTAATTTGCTAACCTTTGTGAGCACATGTTATGATACAATCTTTAATTTTTTGGATACAATCTTTAGTTCTTCCACAGGACACCTGCCTCACTCGGGGCACATGCTTATACCTGAGACAATTTTTCAATATTTCTCTTTTCTCTTATCATTCAATATGTGGCCCTGGAGTTTATTTACCACGTTATCTGAACTCTGCACTGAAGCACAATTATTGACATCTTGATTTTTTATGAATTTCATTACCAGAACATCTGGCACTTATAACACATTAATAAATTGTCTTCGCAGCAATATTTTTGTAAACTTTTCAGGATGCATCCATCTCATTTTCTACCTTACCTACTTGTCCTCCCAATAATCCCAGTTTTTTGCTCTGATTCTCCCCCATACTTACTCCCTTCTGCTCCAGTTTTCTTATCTCTCTCCTTACCACAGGGCACTCTCATGCTACTTCTTCTCCATTCCTTACTCTCTGAGTTCCAGCCTGTTTTCTTCTTCCCATCCAGGCTGTATAGCTCTCCTTTGTTCACTGCTCTCTTCTTTCCCGTTCCACAGACACACTCCTCACTGACAGTAGCTCTCCTGGTTGTCTTTATGAATGTTATCTTCTCTCATGGCATCTGAAAGACAGATTCATATTTGGAAGCAAAGTCTTGGCCAAATTCTGCAATGTAAAACAGATACCATTTTCAGCGAATTTCATTGGCAAACTTTAACAGACCTCTACAGTTTTTCAAAACATGCATAAGGCAATTTTAGGAAGTGAGAAAATCAGGAAAAAAATGAGGACGGCAAAAGACATAATCTGCTGGATGATGGAAGGTGTTCCCAAATTAGCATTAGTACAAACACTTACTGTGAGTAGTCCCATGTCTCAAGATGCAGTTGTAGCCTGGTGCCTTATGCAGCCCTACTTCTTTCAGGCTCAGACAGCTTCAAGGAATCCAGTGAAACTCAAACACATTGCCACAAAGCAGGAAAAGTAGAACTCCTTGGGTAAGCAGCAATAAACAATGTATCAGTCCTTCAAGCTTTTTCTGAGAAAAAATGCACAGGTTTTGATGGATAAATTTCAAATAACTGAATATAGAACAGTTCAGGTAAATGTCCTTAATTTTTGGTGAGTTTATGGCAAACATAGATGCTGAAAATGTTCCAGAAATTTAAACATTGGTGTTATTTCAAAGAGGAAAGGAAAGGAAAGGAGAAAGGAAAGGAGAAAGGAAAGGAGAAAGGAAAGGAGAAAGGAAAGGAGAGGGGAAAGGAGAGGGGAAAGGAGAGGGGAAAGGAAAGGGGAAAGGAAAGGGGAAAGGAGAGGGGAAAGGAAAGGGGAAAGGAAAGGGGAAAGGAAAGGGGAAAGGAAAGGGGAAAGGAGAGGGGAAAGGAAAGGGGAGAGGAAAGGGGAAAGGAAAGGGGAAAGGAAAGGGGAAAGGAAAGGGGAAAGGGAAGGGGAAAGGGAAGGGGAAAGGGAAGGGAAGGGAAGGGAAGGGAAGGGAAGGGAAGGGAAGGGAAGGGAAGGGAAGGGAAGGGAAGGGAAGGGAAAGGAAAGGAGCAATTAGAGATACAACTGAAATGGTTTGTACCTGTTCTCACACTGTTCCCTAAGCATCTACTTTGGGCTGACAGGGACAGTACAGATTGTGTTCAGCCTCGAGTCTGATCCAGTCACAGATATTTTAGGTCTTAGAAAGAAGGGGGAAATTATTATTCAGATTCACCAGGGAGTGTTTTCTTGCATAAAAGTCTGGAAGCAAAATTAAGCTTTGCAATCAGCCCAGAATTAATTAAACAGCCTTTTCACTGCAACACCAGACATTGCACATGCAGTTTTTGAGTGATATTCTCACAAACCAGTGCATTTCATTTGTATCTTTGAACACTTATTCCGTTGGGAAAAAAGAAGGTGAAAGGAAGGATACCATATACTGGTAGTATAGTTTTCTCCCAGTTCTAATTAGTGGTTATTTCAGAGCTTCCATCTTACTCAAAGCTTGGAAGAAGAGCAGGGACTTATTACTGGATTACCTATGGAGTACAGAAATTGTGAACTGTTGACTGGATCTTTTCACTCTACTTTGTGTTCTGGGTGATATTTTCATCTTTACCTGTCCTTCTCTTTTTATTACAGTGATTTCAAAATGTATTTCTTAGACTGACAATATTTATACAGATTAAGTGACCTAGGAATGCAATAAAACCAAATTATAGGATGCACAATTATAAGAATTTAAAAAACAGCCTTACTGTAATAGAAAGATGATCATAGAACAAGAAGAAAAGACAAGAGGAAGGGAAAAGGTTGGTGTTACTCAAAATATCCTGAGTAATTGGTCATCTTGGAAATTTCCTTTGTAATTCCTTTGTAATTCCTAGAGCAATATGAGGAGGTTTTATAGTCGTTTAAAATCTGATAGATATCTTATGAATATAGAATTAACCAAAGATTCATAAGTAATATGTTTAAATGAATCAAATGAAACTTGTAGAAATTCTTTACTGGCTGACAAAATAATCAAATTCAACCACTATAAATGGCTATTTAGCTTTATGGGACAGGGCATTAACTGAATGGGCTCACTCAGAAAATGAATCACACTTAGATTAGTAACCGAGGACATGTCCTGTACCAGGAAAGGTTTTCTTATCTTTTGTGTTTTCAGCTACTGTGAACAGGGAAATCCTTCCGCAAAATTTTCTTGAAACATGATATATTAAGGCTTGAGAGTCTTAAGAACATATTACAGGACCACTACAGATCACATCTAAATAATACACCAAAAGAATTTTTCTCTTTACCAGTTGAACATACAGATAATCAGTGCTCTACATGTGATTAAGTTTACTATGAAAACCTGATAGAAAAATATATTTACTGTACACTGTGAAAATACCGTGTGTAATACTGTGCAATTTAGGAGGTCTCCACTGAATTTTCTAACCCTTTAACATAATTTTAATAAAAGCCTCTATGAATTCCCCATTCCAATCTTTTGCTAATTAACTCTGAGCAAATGACACAAAGATCAGTAGAGAATATTAAACTACAAAGGAAGTAACTCTTACAACTTGGTAGTGCCTTATTGAACATGAATAACATTTCAACCAAGTCAGAGCTATGAAAGTCACATTGCACAGGCTGAGCAGCAGGAATAAAACATGAACTACAGCCTTTAAAATATAGAGTATCATTGAAAAATAACATCCTCCAAGTAATATTTTTATTTTAATATACTTTCTGATATAGGCAGAATGATACTGTTTTAAGGCAGCCTTTAAAATTGCAAAGGAAAATGTATAGATATTTCTCAAAGTCTTTAAACTGCTTAGTAAAATCAGACAGACTCCTCCCACAATCTTATGCCAGAAGGAAGTAATGTTATCCAGGGCAATACTTTTTCAAAATTTCTGATGGTCCAAAGTTAGACTGATCCAGGAGGTTCTTAATTTCCAATTAAACAAATCTCAACAACCAATTTAACTATATAACTAGAAATATTTATGGCATTCTCTTCATATTTATTATAAAGTTCACTGTGTTCATTAAGTTGGACTAGCAAAATAAGAACCAGTTGCCAAAATAATAATTAAAACCTCTTTATTGTTAAATGGGCATTAAAAATTTCTCTACATCACTGCTTTGATTTAGATATTCCTTATCTTGTCGCCCTTTCTCACAACACATTGTCAAGGATGTTTCAGGAATTCACAATACGTTATTGTTTTTCTTTTCCCTCTTTCTTTTGAAAGCTTCAATTGCTGCAATATTCTCATTGAAGATATAATAAAAAAGAACTTTTTCACCATTAGAGCTAAAAATAATAAATAAGTTCAACTTATGAATAAAATGCATGTTAGAATGCCTTTTTCCCCCAAATTATCAGTCTTATAAACCCTACAGAGTCATATAGACTATTTTCTTTTCTCCAGTCATTCACTCTCTAATTTTATTGCTCTTAAGGAAGAGTTTCTGCAAGCTAAATTAAACCCTAAGTTACAATTCTATTTTGGAAGACAACTACAAGCTGATATTGCTTTCAATAATAAATAATGTTTACTTTATTTTGGTTTTAGAATATAAACAAATAGGACATAAATTCCTATTTCTTAAAATAAAGTGCATTTGATCATTTAAAGTTTAGATTGTTTTTAACATGTTGTATTACATTAAAATCTCTTGGTCAACCTTGGAAGTTTTTAGGCAAATTTATTGCATGAATCTAATAAACTCTTTCAGTAATTTGCTTATCAAGAATTATCAATTTTAACAGGAAGTCTGAGGATATCTATATAAACATTTTAATTCTGTGGTTCAACTTCTCATTTTAGAGCTAGTAATAAATTTTCAATTGTTTTGCAAGTATTATTCTAATCTCATGGCCTATAGTGTTTAAGTTACTTTCATTAATATTCGGTGTTTTTTTAATTATTGGAGAAGTTCTTTTCAGTTGCTTTGAGATTAAAAAAAAATATTCTTTTTCCTCAATTTTTCATATTTCCAGTTATCAGCCTTCCAGGAGACTTAGAATTATCAATCCTCGAAATCACTAACAGATGTCACTATGCAAAATGAAGTATAATGGAAATATGAGAAACCAAAGTTTTACCATAAAACATGAAAATCAGCATTTTATATTTTACCTCCTACTTTTCAGAAGTACAAACAAAAATCTGTGAAGGGCACTGTTCATCAAGTCTGTTGTAGCATTATGGTGCAGAGTAGATGTGTTTGTGAAACACTCCAGGGTAGAGATATCTCACCTTTGGACAAGTGGAGGAGAGTTTGGACATAATACACATATTGAAAAAAATGATTTATGAAAGATGTTTTATAAATGCTATATGTCTGTATTCTACATAAAAATCTTACAATGAATTTTCTTTCATTTATTGGTATCAATATATCTGAAGAACCAGCATAATTGTTTTTTCCCTGCCTTACTGGTAGCACCTACTAGTTGCTGTTGACATAAACAGTGTGTCAAATCCAATATAAGGAGAGAGAGAGTCCATTTCACAAAGGTTTACACTCACAGTATAAAACAGAAGATAACAAGTGCAATACTGCTACAAAATACTTTATTCAGAATTGCAAGATACCTTTTTTCTCCCCCTAAATCATGAAATAAAAGATTAATAATGGGACCTCTATTATTATTGTTGATACTAATTATTATTTTCATTATAACCATTACTCCTACTGCTACTACTACTTAAGCCTATATATAGCAGCTCACTAAAATAATTGACATTAATTGCAAGTAAGAAAGCAAATGTTGAACATTCATAGTAACACATTAACAGTAATTTGTGTCTACCTGACCTACAGAAGGAAATGGATTTCTTATATATGGTATGTCTGTTCTGCTGCTGATAGGAAAAGCAGAGATTCTGGGTTCTTCAGAAGGAGCAGTATGGCATGTACTGATCAGTATGTCATGGTTTAAATGTTGACAGACACTTAAATGTTTTGAATACTTAAGTTCATGCTGCTAGGGGGAGAGTTTTAGTATCAAGGCAGTCGTGTATTTGTACTTAGAGGAGGAACATTGGCATTTATAAAGATATCTCTAAGTAAAACTGGAGCACACTCATTGGAATAATTTCTGTGGCTAGTTGCCTTAAAAGCTTACTCTACCCCGTCTGGGTCAGATAGTTTAATTATCCAGCTGTTAGCTTTTCTGGAAGATATAAACAGACTTAAAAGTAAATTGTTAGTCAATCTGATAGTGTCTGTCCAGATACCTGATGATAATTTGTTCTCTTTTCTTACTCTGTTCTTCCAGACTTGGGGTCATGAACTGAGCCTCATCAAAATGAATCCCAGAAGCAGAAAGACTTGTCCTTATGCCATTATCTAGTAAAAATATTACGTAAACCCTATAAACTATTCCTGGTTTTACCTACTTTAAATTATCATGATTACATGACTGCTTTATTTGATTTGTTCCTTCTTTTTGTCTGATCTTAACTATAGTAAGCTACAGGGAATACTAATTCCTGTATAAATAAAAACCAAGATTTATTTTCACCCATGTTTCAAACTTGGAAATCTTCTTGAATCTCCAGAGAGTTGTGCAACTTGGTCTATCAGATTCCAACTGCTGATGACAGAAATAGAGTTATTCCTCAATTTATTGTAAAACTTACCTAAATACCTACTGAGCAATAGTAAGGAACGCTGCTTAAAGAGATTACTGGTGACCTTGGTGCTGCCACAGATATTTCTGAACTGAGAATTTGCAAGCTTGCAAACTCCTGAAGAAATAGGTTGGAGAAAGAATAGGATCTCAAAGAAGAGACTGTTGCAGACAGAGGAAAGATTATGGATTAATTTCTTCTTTTACAGAAAAACTATTCAACTTTTTCCAGACATGATTTAGACAATAAATAGGCGCATAGGGAGCAGTAATATTTAAAACAGTAACTTTGTAAATGGTAGAGAAAGTGCTGTAAGCTTCTTCCAGATCACACCAAAAGACAAGAAGTAAAATACAAGCAAATATTTCAAGAGCTACATCTGACAGAACCAGGGAAACCTCCTGGTCAGGAAAAGGTAATAGTTAAAAGGTGGGAAAACCCACAGGATCTCATCAGATCTTATGTTGGAGTACATATATATTGCTCTTCAATCTCCCAAAATCAAGATGAAAGCTCACAGAAGATGGGCAGGAAGGAACTATGAGAGCAGGAGAAGTGTATGTGCTTTCAGGACAGGCAACACTTTAATGACTTCACAGGTTTGGGCATCTGAGACAGAAACAGGAGGTGGTCCCCGCAGTGGTGGAACAGTCTGTTGTGGGGTGAAACAAGGAAGAAGTGTGTATGGTGGATAAAAGCCTGAATGAGCACACCAATTCCTGCACGAGAGGTTGATTTGAAGACAAGCACAGTTGCCAGCTTTGTGAGTATGTGAACAGTACATTCAGAAATTCATTCCTGTGTCAGATATAAGAATGACTGCTTATATTAGGAAGAACAGTACTAAGAAGAGAAACAAAATAGTCGGGCTTGTAAGTGGATGGGGAAAAAAAGCCATCAATGGAAAACAAATAGAATAAAAATGTCTGAAAACAATCTGAAATGGAAAAAGTATTAACCTTCCTATAGATAAATGCAAATAACCAAGAGGTTAATGTTAATTTAGCTTTATCATAAGATTTGGGCTATGATGACCTTGTTTAGGATGTCTTAGTAATTACTATGGGAACAACTCTTTTCTCTTCAAAGAGTCTTGGTAAGGCCAGGTCCTATTTTAACTCAACATATTTTATTCCAGCTGAAGCAATGTATCTGCACTTTTGAATTTTTTTCATACAATATTCCTTTGAACACGGGTTTAAAGTTAATTGCGATTTGCATACACACAAGCAGTCTTGCAGAGATTGAAAAGTGAAGGAAAGCCTACTACTATTAAATAATAAAAAGAAAAAAGTATTAAGATAATGAAGTTACATGGCACAAAGTGCAAGGGACAAGGATTG
Organism: Corvus moneduloides; assembly: GCF_009650955.1. Lineage (NCBI taxonomy): Eukaryota > Metazoa > Chordata > Aves > Passeriformes > Corvidae > Corvus > Corvus moneduloides. The sequence goes on from NC_045477.1 coordinate 111,469,218, forward strand.
ATCACAGCCTATATTAATGATATTCAAGATGATGTTCACTAACATCAGCTACTCTCTGAATTCTCCAGCAATATAACTAGCATGGAGAAGAAACTGAAATCTGAAGGGAAACAGAATTGTTTGTTTCTATTCCTATTGAGTACCAGTGTTAAGTCATTGCATGAAGTAAAAAAACTTTCCAAGAAACCTGGAATGGCAGGATAAATTACTTGAGAATAAATTACTAAGATATATTAAATCAACTGAAGCAATCCATATTTGTGTAGGCTAAATAAAACACTTTAGAACAAACGGTGTATGATAGAAAACTACAGTGTTACTTCCTTAAAATGCAAAGGTTTGTCTGGCAGTGTTGCTGTGATAAATACACTCTCTTCAGGCTGTGGATCTCTCTTTCTTTGGAGTCTGAGGCACAAATGGGGCAGGGAATTTGGGGGGAGCAATCAGGCCATGAATGAAGTCTGCAGAGTTTGAATCTTTCTTCCCCCTCAAGGCATCTATTTTTATTTCTCATTTACTTGTCTAGTGCCTCAGAGAAAATGCAGACAGTATGCTTAGTATATCAAAGCACGATCTGTCTGTGTTTTAATAATTACACTGTCTCTTGTAAAATAACTTTACAGACGATTATCAAATTCTGCCTTCAGACAAGGCTGTTACAGCTGTGCTTTACTCCTCCATGCAGAGACTTCACAGGCTGGTGGGAATGGCTCCATACCACAGTGATGCCCCTCACTTACTGCAACAGGGAACATTAATAACTTCAGAAGTCAAATCTGTAGTACTTTCTCAGTCTGAAACCCCAAATAAGACATTGATCCTGACTCAAGAAAACGTTTTGCAGTCTGAGGGCCAAATTTCATCTAATCTTTCAGAAGTACCAGGTTCCCTGACAACAACAGAGCTCACAACATGTGACAAGGACTGACAGGGGCAAGAGATCTTCCCAGTCAAAAAAAAACCCCTGATAAAATAAATAATAATTGATAAAGACATGATGCTTCTATATGCTGACAGTGTCTTCTTAAGAGCAAACTCTACAGTTCCAAATTTACAGCAAGGATTTTATTGTCATTAGGGCATTGTTATATTGCTTTCTATATGACATGTGTCTACACTATTTTTTTGCTACCTAAGTAGGGAAAATCAAGGAATTTAGTCACTGAATTATGACAGCACAGATTGGCTCCCAGAGCGCTACTCTATAAATGCTGAACAAATTCACTCTGCTATAAAAGCAAGTTATCATGTTTAAAAGTATTATCTTAGATGCTACAGTATTTCAGGAATATAGTCACAGGGAAAGGATTTTCATATTGCATTTTTTGTCAATTTACAATCTAAGTTTTTATGGAAAAGAGCAATTTATGCACCATGTGCTTATAAATGTGAAAATGCTAATGCATTTACATTCTTAAAATTAAAAGAAAATGTAGGCAAAATTTGACAGGGCTAAATCATTTCATTGACATATGCAATTCAAGAAGCTGTTTGCATTACTCACAGGTCTGAACACTGCAAAGACTGTATAGATTTAGGAAATATCAAAAACATCAATCAGCATCATTTCTTTTAAGTCTGTTCTTAAGAAAATAGAGCTAAAATATAACATTTGGGCACTAGCAGCAGATGTTATAAGGCACATTAAAAACATTTCAAGAAAAGAATAAAGCAGATTAAAAACCACCCAAACTAACCAAACCCACAAAACAGTGATTTGTTTAAGTATTTCATTACCTGTTACAGAAAAAAATGATGTTTTTACAACCAAAACATCAAAAGATGAGAATGCTGCCCATGTATACTCAATCAGGATAAAACATGGACTTCTTAGAAGCGTATGAAGCTGTTTCTTGTACACTCTTGATTGGGAAAATATTAATTGTACTACTACAATCAGAAAGAAGGTGGCTGCAGGTGGAACTACCATTAAGTGCAGACCATGTTGCATTTTCCCACCAAAAATACTTGCATGTCACTTTTAGCACCTAGAATGATGATTCTTCTCTTTGTCTTCTGTCACCATAAAATGGTGACAGAATAGTAATAATAACTGAAAGCAGTCTTTTCAACTGACACCTGTCAGATTTGCTGCATAGATGTTCCTCTGAGGTTTCCATAAGGAATGGATTTGACCAACATAAGCTTTTTATTTCCCTTTAAATATTCTTAAGATTACTTGGCTTCCTATGTTTGAACTTCTATCTTATATTTGCAGGATAAATATACATATAAATACCAAATGAGAATACATATAATACCAAACAAGAATACATCTAATACCAAAGGAGAAACAGATTGATTTGGATAAGGCCAGTGTTCTTAATCAGATAGATAAGATAATGTTGCTAAGATAATGTTGTTAAGAACGCAGATCCTCAAAAATACCTGTTCTGCCAACAAGGGAGCAGCGCAGGAGTCTTGCTGTTATTTGGGTATTTACAGCAAGTTATTCACAAAGTGTCTTACCAGGGCCCTTTCCTTGTGTTTCTCAAACCCCAGCCACCCAGCCACTTTCCTGGCAAGCACCAGACAGGCCAGTGTTTAACTTCCATACTCCATGACAGCTAGTGCACACACCCAGCATGCTTTTAGGCAACCGTACATAATACTGGCAAACATAGTTAAAGTTTCTGTATCAGTAAAAGACATTAATTCTTGACATAGTATTTCAGTGTCCCTTTAAATGTAATTGCCTCGGTTTTTTGGGGATTTTCTCCTTTTGGAGGGGGAAGAGGTCTACTGTTAGCTTTATAGACAAGTTCCTGGTATAGGAACTTCACTTTTTTTTTTTTTTTTTTTGAGAAAAATCAGCAGAAAACTGGTTGTCAACTAGCTGCCTGCTTTCTCTGTTTTCAGCTTTTCCTCTCTTCAGCTTTTGCCATTTTTCAGACAAAGAGAATTTCTTACAATTAAAAAAATCAGATTACAATTTTAATGTAGTCCAGAAACAATAATCACATGCACACTTTCCTTATGTCAAAAACCACTATTAAAAATTTTGTACTTGAGAAAATTAAGAAAAGACAAAAACAACAGTAAAAGGAATAAAAATTCAGCCTTACATTAGACATGCAGAGAAACTGTTGAGAGTGCTCCATGCCAGAGAAAAATGGAAGCACGTAAAAAATAAAATAAAAAAAATGTCAATTTTCCCTAAAAATGCTGCAGGCTTGCAGCTTGCCTTAAACAAGACTTAAGCATATTTCAGTTGTCTAAATCTGACATCATTATTCAAAAACAATGCTAAATGCAAATGACATCTAAATTCCTCCAGCACACTGGACTACAGACTTTGTTCTGCACCCCTAACTCAAGTGCCCTAACCAAAGCATCTTAATTAAGAGGTTAGTAGCTCTAGGCTCCTTTGCAGTCTAGAGAGACAAGGCAAGGATAGACTTTTCTGGGACAAATTACACCATAGGCAGATGCTATTTTTTATTGTAGACTTTCTATATAAGTTCATTTTGGAGGAGTTTCAGGTTTACCACCTGCTAAGTCTTACTAAGCAGGTGGATGTGGATGTCACTGTTGCTTTCTGATTCTTATTCTGGTCTCCACCACAACTGCTTAGCAATGGTATTGTGGGGGTCTACGCTACAGAGGAGGCAGGAATTTGTATAAAGATAAGATTAAGAATCAAAGGCTTCCTACTGAGTAACTTCAGTGGCTTCTCTTTTTTCCTTTCACCTTTTTGAGGCACCTAATACTTCCCACAATCTGGGACACCATAAGCATCTCTTTAATATTCCCTGGTGGCCAGGTGGGATTGGGCTATTCCAACACCTCATTTCTTGATGTCCAATCAGAATGTTGATGTCCAATCTTGATGCAGTCAACATCTGTGCTTGTATGTCAGGATGAAAGGTAAGGAAATTCTAACCACCAGAAATATTTTTCTTTTTTTTCTGATAAGACTAGCATATTTTAGTGAGGGGGTAGAAAGCACATGTGGTTTCTTATGAGACTAGTTTAGTACTCAGTATGGTAGCATGCCAGTCAGTCTGTCAGTCAGTCTTCTCTTGATGGAAGTGAATTTCCTTGGAGGGTTCTGGCTGGGATTGTTTGTTGTATCTGTTTTTTAAAATATAATTTTACATAAATGTTTTCTATCATTTCGTATGAACAGGCATTCCACCAGTAATAACTAAACACTTTTTTTAGACTAAGTTTCTTGAGGAGGGGAAACAGATATAGCAAAAATAAGGGCCTCTGTATGACTTTGGTAGTGACATTGTCCTTGATAATGGCCACAGATGTTATTTATCTTGACTTCTTTAAAGACTTAGATATGGTCTGCCAGAACATTCTTCTCTCTAAATTGGATAGGTTCAATGAGTGGACTGTTAGATGCTAGATGCGTAAGAAAGTGGTTGGACACTCACATCCAGAGGCTCATGGTCAACAGCTCAGAGTCCCAATGGACATCAGTGACAAGTGGTGTCCCTCAGGGGTCTCTACTGGGACCAGTGTTATTTAATATCCTCATTAATGACATAGATGGAGGTATCAAGTACACTCTTAGCAAATTTGCAGATGACATCAAACTGACAGTGCAGTTGACACACCTGAAGGATGGGATGCTGTCTGGAAGGCCTGGACAAGCTTGAGAAGCGGCCCATGGGAATCTCATGTGGGTTAAAAAGACAAAGTGTAAGGGGCTGCACCTGGGTCACGGCAACCCCCAGCATAAACACAGGATGAGCAGGTCAAGAGTAGCCCTGCCCAGAAGGACTTGGGGGTGGTGCTGGTGGATGAGAGAGCTGGGAATGGGCATTTGCAGCCCAGAAAATCAACAATGTCTTCAGCTGCATCGAAAAGAGTGTGGGGAGCAGGACAAGGGTGGGGATTCTCCCCCTCTGCTCTGTTGGGATTCCACCTGCAGTGCTGCCTCCAACTCTGGGGCCTCATACACAGGAAGGACAGGGACATGGTGGAGCCAGTTCAGAGGAGGCCACCAAGATGATCAGAGGGATGGATCACATGTTCTTTGTGAAAAGGCTGACAGAATTGAGATCGCTCGGCCTGGAGAAGAAGAGGCTTATGGATGACCTAATTGTGCTCTTCCAGTACCTGAAGGGAGACTACAAGAGAGATGGGGCAAGACTATTTACAAGAGTGGCAGTACAAGGGGGAATGGGTTCAAACTGAAAGAGAATGGGTTTAGATTAGATATTAGGAAGAAATTCTCTACTGTGAGGATGGTGAGGCACAGAAACATGTCACCAAGAGAGCTTGTGGATGCCCCATCCCTGGAAATGTTCAAGGTCATGTTCAGTGAGATTTGAGCAAGCTGGTCTAGCAAAAGGTGCCCCTGCCCATTGTTAGAAGTAGGTGATATTTAAGATCCCTTCCAAGCCAAGCCATTGTAAGATTTTATAATTCTATGATTCTATTTCAGTGTTTGAGCTATATGACTTCTCCTCATGTTATGTCCGTATCTCTGCAAGCAATCTGGGTAGAAACTGAGCTCCTTCAAAATGTGATATCACAGTATTCCTTTCTAAGCATTATAGCTCCACTCCCAGAATTTAAGTTTCAATACTTATTTGTCAGATCAAAAGTTCTGTTCTAAAGGGTCTACTTACAAAAAAATGAAAATATGAGTAGAAATTTGTAAAAAAGTAATGGGTATACTGGATAGTAGAACCTGATTATGATTGATTTGTTGTGTAGGGTTTTTCTTTGTAAATAATTACTGTATTTAATGCTAATTAAGAATCCTTTACACTCCCAGAAATTATGATTTCCTCCTGATGAAGTACATAAGAGAACCTGAAATGACATTATTTCTAGTGCATCTAAACTAATGGATATCAAGATATTTTTGGATTCATCTGTATTCAGGGGGATGCAACACTCTCCTTTGTCTGTCTTCCTTTTATAACTGCTATTATTAACTCCTCCACTTTTTTCCTATTTCCAGTAGTTATAAAAGAAAAAAAAAGGTAGAGATTTTTCTCTCTTTCTTTCTTTCTCTCTCTTTCTTTCTTTTTCTTTCTTTCTTTTTCTTTCTTTCTTTCTTTTTCTTTTTCTTTCTTTCTCTTTTCTCTCTTTCTCTCTTTCTCTCTTTCTCTCTTTCTCTCTTTCTCTCTCTCTTTCTTTCTTTCTCTCTTTCTTTCTCTCTCTTTCTTCCCCTCTTTCTCTCTTTATCTCTCTTTCTCTCTTTCTTTTCTTTCTTTCTTTCTTTTCTTTCTTTCTCTTTCTTTCTCTCTTTCACTCTTTCTCTATCTTTCCTCCCCCTGTCTCCTTTGCCCCTTCCTTCTTCTCTCTCTCAATCCCTCTCTCCCCTGCTTCATTCATTCATTTTTACCATAGATTAAGCAGTCTCTTGAAGGTTTTGATGCGGTCAGGTAGATTTCTTAAATGAAAATACAAACCTGTCTCAACCACTTCACACAGAGCTGCAGCAGTTTGCAAAGCCCTGTGTGAGATTTGGCCTCATTACCCAGAACTCAAGCAGCTTAAAAGAAAGTCATAGAGGTCTCAGGCCCCAGGTGATGGCATAGTGTTGAAAGTGAACTTCAGACATTATCCTGGTGAATGGTCCCAGGCCAGCAGCTCAAAATGCACATTAACTAAAGAGTTGCACATGTTACTCTTCTACAGACAGCTGAGGAAGGTGGATACTACTTCTGTCTTAGGCAACCAGGGTGAACAGTCAAATTTAATATTCTCCCAGAGAATTTTAATATTTTAGTTTTGCTACAGTCATACAAATCAGACTTGTGGGTCAGTCTTTCAAGCCATTTGCTGTCTCATTCCATCCCTGGTTCAAGTTCTCCTACAGTCCAGTACTGCTCCTGGCCACAGGTAAAAGACCAGAATTGTCATATCCTCACAAGCATCTAGCAGTGAGAGCAAACAGCAGGGAGACTCTGATATTTCCCCCATAGCTGAGCATCAGCACAAGACACTTAACAAAACCTTACCTGACAATGTCAAATGCCAAAAATTGAAGCTTCAAAAGGACAGGAAAGACATACAGGAAAGAGAAACTTAGTGTCTTAATTTTATTCTTTAGGCAATACTTCATACATTATCCATTGTAAATCATTCCTGCTTCAGTGAGTGAGTGGCTGTTCTCTCTTGCTTGCACTCTTTAGTGCTGAGCTGCTGTTACTTTCCAGGAATATTACACAGAGGAACTGCTTTGTGTAGAATGAAAACCTAAAAACCTCTCATAAACCAAAAGCATCACCCTTCAAACACTGATAACGGCTTGTTATTTAATTAATTTTTTAAAGAAAAATCAGTATTTATTAAAGGAAAAGGGAAAGGAGAATGATCCCAGGTCAGATACTACAATTGTCTCCTGATTATGATGGGTTTATTTGTATGCATAAATAAAACAGAACTTGCTGAGAATTACTTGCAAAACTGTGTTTTGTTTAGAAGGTCAGAAGTTATTAAAAAGAAGAGGGAGAAACTATAACTTATGAAATACTTCACTGAATAGACAGTTCTTTAATGTATTGCCTAAATATAAACTGAGAAACAAAAGTAGTATAACATACTAACCTGTAAATTAATTAGTCTTATTGTGGGGAAAAGTAAACAAGAGGTATTGTCTTTAGAAAACAGATGGAAATCAACATTTTGGTGTATTGTGAGAAGAATTATTAAATCCTTTCCTTCTTCCATAATGGAATTCACCTATATGCAAGTTTTCAGGAACTGATTGGCTTCAATTATTCTTTTGAACATCTAAGAAAGACAAACCACAGACATAAAAAGCTTCTGATATTTTGCATATTCATAATACCTTAGTGAATCACCAGGAATGGCAATACTGCTCTCTGAATGCTAATGCAGAGCCAGCAGACAAGTTGAAGGGCAAAGCAACATAGAAATAAGCCAGATTTTCCCACTTGAATTCACCACTTATTTGTGAACACTTCTTGTATTTTTCTTTTTCCACCGTTACCACTTCCTCTCTTATCTTGTTTCATTAAAAAATCGAATGATTTAATCTACAACAAATATACAACAACATGTGCCTAATTTCATAGGGTTTTTTCCATCAACAATGATAACTACAAAAGATGTAATTTTTAGAGAGAAAAGCAAAGATATTCAGTGATTGCACACTGATGCTTATGTCTTAAGGGTTGCTAGGTGTGCATAATAGCATGATACAACACCCCTTTTTACTCAGTCTAGCAGAGAATGCATGCTCACAGCAGGAAATCTTAATCATTGTTTCTCAGAGTAGCAGGTATCTCTATTTTCAAAATGTTACCTTCAAAGGACATGTATCTAAAGCTTTTCTCAGAACCCATTTCTACTGTACCATAAAATTAATTAGCCTTTTAGTCTTACTGAATATATTTCAGAATTTAATATGAAAAAGATGAAAAATATACTTGATCTCTAATAGAGCAACATTTTTACACAGAGATGAAAAAAAAAAAGCCAACACCCTGAAACAACTCTTTAAAAAATTCAAAATCTATTTCTCTTTATGTCTGACTGCAGCTGTCATTTCAGTGGTGCTTGTGAGAGACACATGTAAAGTCAGGGTCATACTGTTCACAGTTAATTCCCTCAGATAACTTTGCAAATTACTAAGACTTATTTAGAAGAATTCTCTGGAAAGGCACTGAGTATCTCAGAAGAATATATGTGATGAGTGACATCAGTGCTCTGCTGGGCACTAATTGTGACATTCTAACACAGAAAGGATCTATCTCAGCCACTATATAAACATGAGGACCCCAGACACCACCTGTCTTAAATAGCAAACATATTTAATATACCACTCAGGCTGCAAAGCTGTTAACTGAGAAGGGTTGTGTTGATGAGCAGGCACTAAGAGCTGTGCAGTTAAATGGAGACAAGTTTCAATGAGGGTGTAAGGTCTCGTTTGACAGCTGTGGAACACAAGCCTCTTCAACACACACAGAGGAGTCCTGTAGGTTGGATGGCCAAGTCTTTGCAAGTCCAGATTCCTCACATTCTCCATTCCAGAGGGCATCACAAAATTTAATAACCAGCACTTGCACCACAGAAGATTGTGGAATGCTTTACCCAAGATTGTTACTAAAGTGATTAACATGATTCTTTGAGGTGCTGAGAGTCTCCCTGGAAATTTAATCAGAAGCAGAACTACATTAATTTGTTCTGGTGCTTTGTATCCTGAGGCTCAGTCATCTCAAGCTGCTCCTGCTGCCCATCTTAGAGCTACTCAGAAATGGACTGTTCTATACATTGAGTTATGCTTCTTTCTTGGACTTAGAGGAAATTTTGTTCATCCTTTCTAAGTATCTGCTTAAAAGGAGTGAAATGATCAGAGCAGTTTATATGAGAGCAAGGTTTTATGTCTGTAAGAAGTTAAGAAGAGCCCCACCTGGCTAGATCAGCGGAGCCCTGTATTTTCAATCCTTCTGGCAATGGCAGAAGAAGAAGGGTAGGAAGAGCACATCCTGACTGTTCTGGTTGTGTCTGCATTCCATTTCTCAATGCATTCCCCAGCATCTAGAGTAATTTTAGGGGGTTTAAATGGTAGATCCCCTCCTAGTCCTTTTACTGTCTGTTTATTGCTCTTTCAATGAGTTTATCTAATCCCTTTTGCAACTAGTGATGTTTGCCATTGCAGCATCCTACAGCACCAAATAACAGTGGTTCATTGCATGCTGTGGAAAGAAATTCTTTCTTTTCCATGTCTGAACCAGAATTTCTACCAGTTTCAGCAGGTGCCTTCAATCCAAGTATTGTGAGAGTTGATGAGTGAATGGCCCAGCACAAGCTTGTAAACCTTCGCTATAATGCTTTTCAGTTTTGTCCTATATAAGTTGAACACTCCCATCCCTGAGAGTCACTTTGTAAGCCACTGGGTCACTTTGTGAGACACTTGCTTCATCCATGTGACATTTTAGTCAGCATTTTTTGTAGTTTATTTAGTTTAGATTTAGTTACTACTTCACTGCAAGCAGTAGTGTTATCACAGCATAATTTTTGGTAAACTAAGACAGTTCCTGGGAATCCCCAGTTATATTTTGAGATTTGTTAACTTTATGTATTTGCAAACTCCAAAGTGGATTTACTGTTTCTGCTACTCAAAGAGTTCTTATTTCAGCTTTCTTTTGGAGAAATGTCAGCTTAGGACAAATCAAATTTGTCTGTGACTGTATATTACAACTGTGCCAGCTATGAAAGTGAACTTACTCCCCAGCCTTTTTCATGCACTAGGAAGGTACAAGCCATTCTGTGTGGGATTCACTGCAGCTAACTTTAGACATCTATAGTTTAGTCGTCTAGATCTGAATTAGTCACTTTGGATTCTCTTTATAGCTACCAGAGAGAAAAGGCCCTTTTAGAGCATGATTCATCTGACCTATTTAGATATCTGCTTAAGAATAAGATGAATCATATCCTATAACTTTTTTCCCCTCCCTTGACTACAGAGGGAATTAAAATATTGACTTCTGTGAATAGAGTTCATTGCACATATTCCTCCCTATGTTATTTTGACACCATTATTCTAACAAAAAGTTAGGCTGTGTATCACAGGATGACTCAATTGTTTTAGCAAATTTTCAACTGAATTCCTGTTAAACTGTAAGCCACTGCTACAGCTGCTGTGGCAGGTATGATGTGTTCAAGGACCTTCACATCTTTCTTAAATGGTGGGTCCCAGAACTGTACAGTATCCACGGTGAAGGTGCACAAACACTGAACACAGTAGGACAATCACCTCTTTGACTGTCTGTTTCATGCATTCCTGTTTCAACCTACCCCTAAAAGCAAGGGTAACTCAGGTATTTGTTAATAGACACCTTGGGGAGGATTAAAGTGAAATTACATTGAGTGATCAGTGTTTATATATATACATATATATATATACATATATACATATATATGTATATCTATGTTTATATGTATACATATATATATGTATATATATGTATATATATACATATATATAAACATATAGCATTTCCTGCTACATTAAAAAAATTCTTAAATGCAAAAACAGGGTTTATTTTAGAACAATTTGATTGTAACAGAAAGGAGATATGTATCCATTTTGGTTATTATTATCTGTAGTAATACAGCAAAAGAAAAGTATAAAGATATCACTTAAGAAAATATATAAGGAAAAGAAAAAAACAGAAAGAAATTATAAGAGTTGATACTGGACGTGAAAGTTAAACTACCTGTGCATCCACAATGAGACTTGATGTTGCATTTTCCATGTCTGTTGGTTGAAGTGACGGTCACGGTCTTGATCAGTCATGGGTGGGGGGAGACCACGAAGCACAGAGTTCAATAGGTTAATAAATGTTCAGGCTTAGGTGGGAACTCTCAGGTACATTTATGAACTAGAAACAGAAATAAAAGGTGGTTTGTTTTGGTTTTTTTTTCTTTCAGATGGAGGATCAGTTAATATCCAGCTGTGATGAGTTTCACTGAATTTAAGAAAAGGATCTTCAGAGATAATGGTGATTATTGTAATCTGTTAGTACTGGTGTCTACAAAGTGTTGCAGGGCAGTGTAATTCTTGCATATTTTTTCCAAACACCAAATTTTCTCTTCACCCTTGTTATTTAGTCTTAACCTGCAAAGTACATTTTATTCCTTTTGTGTACTGCAGTACAGGTCCTGAAAAACCTTTCTATTTAAAGTATCTCCTTCTAACACATTTTGGACTCTTCACTCTGGCAAGACAATCTAATCACTGCCCATCCTTGACACACTTCAGTATGCTATGTCTTTGCTTGTCAAATTCTATTTTTTGTTAAAAGTTACATCTCAATTTCTTAATCATTTGCAGGATTTAATTTTTTCATTATCTTATCCACAATAGATCTCTTAGGTCCAAACCTTGAAGGTCAATCTGAAGACTTTCTGGTTCTTTTCCTTTCTGTAATATGTATTTTTTAAAACACATCCTCCATTTTCTGCATTGGGTGCTGCACTTCACATTTCTGTAGGGGGAATTTCATGATTAGCTTTCTCCGCCTGGCCCAACTGAACACTATTTAAAAAACATCAAGGGCTTCAGAGCCAGCTGTTATTGGGATTGAAGCTTACTTCTGACTACCTTCTCCTTTACTTTCATGCATTACTTGCAGTTACTGGATAAAGAACTGTTTAAATCTTCTGTACTTGTCTTCTCATTTCCAGAATTATAGAGCTGGTTAGACTTGCATTCTTCTTTTCAGAACATTTTAGTAGTTTGCTTTATTTCTCATTATCATTGTTAAGAAATTAGTCAGAAGTGTCATTCCCATACTTCCCGTCCCGCTCCCATTCTTAGGATAACCTTTGGTTTGGTGATGTGACCCATAGACTCTCTGGTAGATTATTGCCCCTTTGTGTTACCTTTAACAGTCAGTTACATGCCCTCTTTTTTCTTGACTACTTCATGCCTTTTCTATTTCTTACTTCTTCAGGTACAAAGCCTGAAGAATCTGGCCCTAAATCTGTATTGAGGATTCCTCTCCCATTCAAATCAGTATTCTGAATGAGTCTCTATTTATTAACTAGTGTCCTAATTTACTTTTTCCCTTCTTCTTTTTTGTTTAAAATTTTCTCCTTTCATTCATTCCTGCTATATCTCTAAAAGCTGATTTTCTGTTATTTAAGGACTTAATTTTTCCTAATTTATTAATGAACTAAAAGATCTTTCGCTACTTTCAGATTTCCCATAAAATAGGACATCTTTTAAGTTTATGTATATAGTACCTAGCACAAAGATTTCCTTCTACATTAAAAAAATTCTTAAATGCAAAAATAATAAAAATGTAACAATAATTTTATATTTTAAACAATTAAAATTAAATATTTACACATTACCTTAATATTTCATTATCTGTAATTAACAACAGTAATAATGTGGTATTGCAACTGCTAAAATCTTTTCTGTAATATATTGTCCCCTATATATTATTTTGATAATCAGCTCAGAAATTAGCAAGAAAGATTAATGATGTACAGCCATGTTTATGAACTATGGAACTAGATTCTTTTCCCTACCTTCAAGGAAGCTGTTTCAGTTATTAAGTAGACCTAATGGGTTTTATTTTGTTCACATTTCCTATGGAATGCCTGTACAAATTAAGTGTAAACAAAGAAGAAAATTGCCCCTCATCAAAAATATTAAATATATCTAATGTTCATACTCATATACAAGAATCATATACAAGAATCTGAGAGTTCTAAATTGCAAAATATTGTTCCTCAATAAATGATATTATATTTCAGTGAACAGTAACCGCTAGGCATATTCAAATCACTGCTAATGATTCAATGAAAAATGACAATTATCTCTGTGATTTCTTCAGAAATTTCTGCAGGTTTAGACTTACGCCAGTATTTAGACTTTCACATTCTAATATGGATGAATTTAAGGTAATGCAATGAAACACAATGGGGTCAGGCAGAAAGTAACACTTTTAGTGAAATAGCATAATAACATTTAACTTGGATTAGACTGAAGTGTCATATCTTGCAGCCAAAAGTGGCCTCCTTCAGTACTTTTACCAGTTTTTGAAGGACTACACACTGTTTTATTTAGCATCCCATCTTTGCAAGTCAGCCAGGGCACTCAGTTATAAATAAATAGAATTAATTCTGGTGGGGAACACTCGTCACCACCAATTGGAAGATATCAGGAAAGTATGAGCTGAACAGCAGCTCTGCTCACTTCACCAGGTTGTCTAACATTTCAGCAGCTTTCAGTGTTTGAAATCTGCTAACAGTCAGGGGAATCTAAGCAAAGATAATACCAAATCTACCAACATTTTGCTATCTGTGCTGCTTTCTTCCTGTTATCCCATCATACTAAAAGTAGATTCAGCTGGGCTGTTTTAATTTGCAGAAAGACCACCTCACTAGTAACTCACTTGAAAAGATAACATTGAAATATCATAGGAATTTGGCTAAGAGGTTGGTTACCTGTGCAGACTCCCTAGCTTGATGAATGTCCCTCCTTCTACAAGGTTGTGACCGTAAAACTTTTCACCAATTACTTTTACAATTAAGAATTCTTCTGAAGCATGGGGCATGGTGAGATTATATTTGGGTAAAACCCACTTTGGTGCTTGTCCCAGTCAAGTCAGAATATTTTAACAATCTTTATTTAACAATTACAAAAATATTTCCACACATGCAGTCAAAACAATTGAGAAAGTCATTAGGAGGATATTTCTGTCTGTCCTTTTGCACTATTCCAAGGATGCACCCTGTGACCAGTGTGCAGTGTTTCCTTAGCCAACTGAAAAAAAATCCCTATAAAACATTTCTGTTGCCTTGATCCCAGTAACTAGCATTACATTATGTAACTTTGTCAGTCAAAAGGCATTGTCCATATTTAGTGGAAATGATCTTATTCCTTCTTCAGGTGGATTGGGTTCCACTCAACATATTGGGCCATACAGTACCCTGCGAAATCCTCCCCATGTGTCAGTGAGATCTGCGAAATTTCAGTGAGCTACTTTAAAGTCTCATCTCTTTGTCCCATCCAAATACACCTTAGATATTACTGCAGAGAAATGTAATTTGCTGACAGTATCTGTTTAATCCTTTGTGTCACGCCTGTATGTCAGTGGTACTCTCTGAGGTTCATATTGATAAGACTTTCAGGTTTGGTGAAACATCTAGCTGAAAAGAGCCCTTTTTTTCGTTTCCAGTAATTAACAATGTGAAAGTACTGCCATGGTTCCCTTAAACAGTAGCTGATGTTCTGGGGCTTTATCTTCAGAATGATTTTTTTCCCCCTTTATTTTCACTGTAACCATGTTAAAACACTTAACATCAGAAAAAGAAAGCATGGAATATAGGACAAGAACAACATCTACTATCAAGAAACACAGTTGCCACCAACTTGCATGACTTTGAGCCATAGAAACATTGAAGTTGGAAAACACCTCTAAGATCACCAAGTTCAACCATTCACCTAACACTGACAGGTCCACCACTAAACCACGTCTCTAAGCACCACATCTACAGGTTTTTTGAACACTTCCAAGGATGATGATTCCACCATTTCCCTGAGCAGCCTGTTCAAATGCCTGACCATCATTTCAGAGATTTCAGAAATTTTTTCTTAGATTGAATCTAAACCTCATCTAGCACAACTTGGAGCCATTTTGTCTTACCCTATCACTTGTTAGAGTCACCCTGTCAGAGAAGGAGATCAAGTTGGTCAAGCAGGACTTGCCTTTCACAAACCCATGCTGGCTGGGCCTGGTGCACATGTCCATGTCTGGCACAAGCAACTGGGATGGTTCCTTGAATGTATGAACAACTTATACAAGTGATTGAGGAGCCAAAAAGAAGAGGTACAATACTTTGTGCTCACCAACAGGGAAGAGCTGGTGGGGAATGTAATGCTCCAAGGCAGCCTTGGCTGCAGTGACGGTGAGATGGAGGAGTTGGAGATCCTCAGGGAAGCGAGGAGGGCACACAACAAACTCACTGCCCTGGAATTCAGGAGAGAAGACTTTGGCCTCCTCAAGGACGTGCTCAGTAGAGTCCCATGGGAGAGAGCCCTGGAAGACAGGGGGGCCCAAGAACGCTGGTTGAATTTCAAGGATCACCTCCTCCAAGCTTGGGAGCAATGCCTCCCAAAGAGGAGGAAATCCGGCAAAAATGCCAGAAGGCCTCCACGCATGGATAAGGAGCCGTTGTGCAAACTCAGAGTGAAAAGAGAAGCTTACAGGGAATGGACATAATATCCTATCAGGGTTTTATCGGGGTTTCAGAAAACTTGAAGCCATACAGGTAGTGTCATGTGCACTTTCTTAAGTCGTTTGCATGTGAAAGAGGACGTTGCAAATTTATGTGTCCTAAAATTCCCTCCACAAACCCACTTTCAGATAAAATTTCCTACTGACTTCATATCCCTTAAAGAATCCCAACTCTT
This sequence comes from Corvus moneduloides, assembly GCF_009650955.1. NCBI lineage: Eukaryota > Metazoa > Chordata > Aves > Passeriformes > Corvidae > Corvus > Corvus moneduloides. Next base: position 111,485,089 of record NC_045477.1, read on the forward strand.
ACACGTAAGTGCATCTGGGAGTAAGGCCTGTTGGGATATTCATCTCCTAGCTCACTCTGACAGGATACTTCTGTTTGAATTACACATCCTCCAGGCTAATAAATTTTGATTGCTCTGCTATCTGCTCTTTTAGCCATCTGCTCCCATCCCCTGGGATCCCAGTCCAAGATGGAAGTTAAAAGACAACAAACTGAACCCCCAAGCAGACACAGGGCAGCAGAGTTTGTACAGAAAATTAGTAAGCAAAGCAGCTGGTGGAAAGTGTTTGATTGAGATGTGCATGGACGTGCACTGACTTCTCACATGGTCTGCTGACTTATTAGCAGTAACATAGTAGCTATAATTAAAATTTTCTAGCACTTCTTATTATAATACATTGTTTTCAGATTTTTATATATTTACCAAATTTTAAACAGTGGAAAAATGAACCTTAAAACTCAGAAGAAGGAGACATATGGTAATGTGAACCATAAAAGGAAACTCTCATATATAATGCCAGCAGACTTGAAGATCTATATTCCACTACTGCCAGCAAATAAATTGGTCTAAGGGGCAAAATAAAGACATAAATAAACACTGCCTGTGACCAGCCAACTGAATTTAACTTCATTCCCCACCACTCTCTAGGCCCAGCCATCCAGACAGTTTTTTACCCAGCAAACAGTGCACCTGTGCAAGACATGAACAGCCAGTTTCTCCAGGAAAATGCTGTGGGAAACTATATCAAAGTCTTTACTGAAGTCCATGTAGACAACATCCATGACCTTTCCCTCATCCACTAAGAGGTTCACTTTGGCATAGAAGGAGATCAGGTTGGTCAAGCAGGACCTGCCTTTTGTAAACTTGTCTTGACTGTGCCTGGTCCCCTTGTTATCCTGTATGTGCCACATGGTAACTAAAAATTGTTGGTTTACCAAATGAGATATAGCCCTTTGGAAAACATAGGATGTTTCATGGTGTGCCTGATATGTATTTGTTCATAAATGAGACAGTTATAGAAATTTAGTTTATCAGATATTTTTCATGACTGTCAAAGAATCCCCAGGAGACCCTATCTTTTATAAAGGTAGTTATTACAGTTTTAGCATACTCTCTAGTTTAAAGGAAGTAAGATAATTTCAAAGACATTAAAAGATCATTAGATGGGGTTTATTGCTTAATTATCTAATGTATTCCTTAACTATTTTTTCTCAGATTATCCTGCCTAAAATGAAAGAGATAAACAAGGGGCCATATTTTCATTCGAAACGTCGCCATTTTTATGTGTGTGTGTGTGTGTGTGTGTGTAACAGCTAATTACAAGTCTGAGACCAGATAGTACACTGCTTGCTAAATAACTAAATACAAAAATAAGAGTAGTAATAAACTTTCATCTTTTTATCATTATGTTCAAGAACAAAGTTTCTGAAATGGTGTTTTACTGGTGCCTTTTCTGTCATCACCAAGAAAACCTATGCCATATAGCAACGTAGTAGAAGTTAGTAGTTAAGTGATACCTGGAATTTGGGAAGACTGCCTTTATGATACTTATTTGGTGACTTAGATCAAGGACTAAGATATATGAAATAAGTAAAAATAAATCCTTAATAAAAGAGACAAATTTTATTTCACAGGTTTCACATCAATAGAAAAATCAGTAATTTAAAACCTTCTTCTTTTTGGGAGAAAACAGTAGCAATTTTAAGAGGAATTGAGGTATGAGTTTCAATAAAGCAATAGTTTTAGCTAAGAACTGAATAACAACAAGCCAAAACAAAAATATTTTGATGAATTGATTATATAGGAAGAGACAATTTGCTTTACAGTTAGACACTTTTCTGGGCTATCACATGTAACAACAATGTGCAAGGACAGATCATGAATGCTACTTTTCTCCCATGTTGTGTCTGACACACCAAAACAAAACAAAACAAAACAAAAATCTAAAAAGTAAAATTGCCCAAAAGTCCAAAAGCCCAAACCACAAAAAACCAAAACCAACAAACAACCCAAAACCCTCCAAAATATCACATACACAAAAAAAACCCAGCCAAAGAACATTGTGTAATATTTTTCATATGGTATGGAAGACATGGTATAGAGAAGTTCATAAATAATTACTGTAAGCTTTTCCTCAGGAGATATGCTTCCTTTACCCAAAATATATATCCACTGTAGGGAGTAAAAAGATGACACAAAGCCAGCATTACTATGTGGTTTACTGTATTTTCTGAGGATTTTTCCCATGTTTGTACTCAAAATTTCTGATATCAGCACAAAATTTTTGAATTATGAATTAATGAAAAGTAAAATCTTCCAAAAAGAGATAAAAATTTTCAAATTAACAAGCAGGTTGTTCCAAATTTGTTTTGTTTTAGAGTGGAATGCAGATTCTTGGCTTTTTTTATTTCTTTCAATCACTTCTACTGGAAGACTGAAAAAAAAGAAAGCAACAAAATGTGACTGAAAGGCTAATTAAGTATTTACCAGAGATATTATCTGACTGCAGATTTTACTCCACTTCCATGTTATATACCCAAAAAATGGGAAAGGAGATGATCTTCTCCTAGGAGTCACATTGAACTTTGATCAATGACCCTAATTGAAAGTGTTAATTAACACCCCTGAAATGGCTTTTCTGTGCCTCAAACATCCTGAAGAGCTCTAGTACACCTTAAGTAAGTCACAATAAATAAAGGGAATCCTGTTGCCAATATATGGTACAACCATAAGAAAAAGCAGGGTCAAAAAATGGCAGATATTAAAAAAAAGAAAGAAAACAAAAGACGATGAAACTGAACTTGTCATCTACTCTTAAATGTGGATTTTCATGTCCCATTGAACTATTCATCTCATCCCAACCCCCCCCCCCAAAAAAAAAAAAAAAGTAATTTCAGACATTTGAATATCCTTACAGAGGATCCTTAGAACACTGGGCATTGCACTAGGCTCCTATCCCAGCAACAATAATTTTGAATGAAATGTACATAAACATGCAGAGGCACTATGGAAAAGTAATGTGAATTTTTGTACATCTGCAGGAAAATCATTCCACAGAGGGTGTAAAAGAGTATATTGGAAAGCCTCAGGTTTAGAAGCAAAACTGAGCTGCACTTTGAACTGTGGACTTCTGCTGAGTTAAAAAAAAAAGAAGACCAAATTTTATTCAAAACTAGGGAAAGACGTGGGGAATGCTGGCCCAAAGATGGGTGAATCTTCTTTGTATTCTGCTGCTGAAGAGGAAGGGCTGGTCCCAGAACAGATGGTTACAGTGACCTCATCCTGTGGAGAGATCAGTGCCCTCATGTCCATATAGAAAGCAGTTCAGGCAATCAGACCTCTGCTGGAGTCATATCCCCAAATGATTGTTTCCATTTGGTGTTTCAGACAAAAAAAATGAGATGGGGTCATGAGCATATTCCCTTCTTCCAATGACCTATGGAACTGAAACAGCAGTCGATGGCCTTTCAGAAAGCAGAAATTGCATCGTCTCTTTTTCTCTCTCTTCTCAGGATGTGCCATAAAAAGAAACAGCCCTTGTGACTTCATAAAGTCTCAAAGGAAAGTTTGTGGTTGTCATTTACTTTCTCATGAAAATCTTCACATATATTGTTTGTAGATGACAGCAGAAAATCTCAGGAAGAATGACTGATACATAGCTGCTGTAAAAGCTCTGACTGCATCAACAAGAATGCTTCATGACACTTGAAGAAGTGAAATTTTTGCACACATTTGGATACTTCCATACCCAGAAGTGGATACTACCATAAAATAATCTGATTTTCGAGAATTTTGGAATTTTTCATTATATATTTTACTCCCATTATTCAAGTAAAGAGAGTGGCTGCACTCTAATGAAAAAAACAGGGTATATTTGATACTGTTTTTCTACACTGATATTTTTGTCACATATATTATTGATTCTCTGTCTTTCTAAAACGGCTCCTTTGTTTGAGAAACATGTAATGCTTATCTTTACTATTCAAGTCCTGGGTCACTTTACATGATTTTCTGATTATTCTGGTTTACTTATATACGACTTTGAAACCCATACTGCTCTTTACTCCCCTGATCTCTGGATAGCATATATTATAAATACTTGGAAGATCTATGCCATTTGCATTTTAGTTTAATATTTTATATTCACTTTTACTTAACTAAAGGTCCTATTAATATTTAAAATCTCAAAGATTTAGACAACTGGAACGGTTTCATAATACCCACAGATCCTTTTCAGTGAAGAACTCATCCATCTTTTTATATTATTTACCCATATTCAGAGATGTTGTGTCAAAATCTACTAATCTAGTACTATAAGTCAATCTACTCAGACATGATGCTCTTAAGTAACAGTAAATGCAGGTTTGGGAATTGTTTGTATATTGGCCAAATAGGATAAGTAAATTGAGTAATATCTGTTTAATTATCACCACATATCTTTCAAAAACAAGAAATGCAAAGCATCCAGGTTTAGATGTAGATGATTTGCCAAAGAAGTTAAGGGAATATTTGTAGGAGCATGCTGAGCAGTCACTAGCTAGTGGTAAATGTTTTAGTTCCATCACAACTTGCCCCAAATCAACAGACACAAATCCAGACAGAGAATTTGAAGAGCTTGGAAAAAAATTTTGAGAAGCATGATTTCACAGAGTCATATAATGGTTTGGGTTGGGAGGGACCTTAAAAGACCATTTAGTCCAGCCCCCCCTGTCACAGGCAAGGACAGCTTTCCCCAGGTCAGGTTGCTCAAAGCTTTGTCCAGTCTGACTTTGAACACTTCCAGGATACAAGTGGCCAGTTCATATCCAACCTCTCATCCACCAGCTCCCCCAAGTAATTCTTGGCAGGGCTGCTCTCCAGCTGTTCATCTCCCAGTGCATCCTTTTCCATTAGAAACTGGTTTTCTGTTTGATGCCTCGTTAGCACATCATATTGATTTCTGTTCATGCTGAAAAAAGTAAAAGTGTGTGTACAGTAAACATATTTTGTACCATATTTTGAAGTAACATGGGAAACGTTGAGTCATTATTGGTGAAAACTTCAGTTATATTACCTACATCCATAAATTTTTGAAATACCACTGCCTTTTGGGCCAGGAAAAATTATTTAGCATGTTCCAAAAAATAAGCAAAATCTACCAGGGGTTGCTAACTGACTTAAATGTAGAGTGTTACAAGTTTCTTCAAGGCACATTTGGAGACCTCCAGTGATAGGCCCAGAGTCCTAACCCAATATTTTATTCTGGAGTTAGTGTTTACAGAGAATGAATTCAAAATCTATATTTCTTGCCTACAGTTATTTTTCAGTTATAAAACTAGAAATCCTGCAATTGCATAATGTTTGATTTTGCTTGTTTTCTATTTATGTTTTTAAACAGCTCTAGCGCCAAAACAATCATAAGCAGAAAGTTGAAGTTTGACCTTCACTGAGAAATACCTTTGCTCCGGTGAAAATTGATTTTGCTTTGACAAAGGAATCCTGCAAATTGCAGTTATGAAGAGTGAACAGTTCTTTGTGTACAACTTTAACAATTTTTGTCTGACATTTGTAGTTAAACAAATTAATGACAATTATGACACGAGGCTTTCTGAGCTAAAGCAGTGAACGCATTTTCATGTAGCCTTCTCTATTTCAGCCTGTGGTTTCATTGGCAGTTTTCTTCTTACAACTCTAGTATCAGATGGTTCTTTCAGGTTCTTTATAGCACAAATATAAAATGAGGATGCCAGTTCCTCTCACCTTTGATCTACAGATTTCTAGTCATGCAAGAGAGGTAGAATTTTAGATCTGAAATGTACCATACAAAGCTTCATACAAGTTTTGAGTTTCAAAGAGATTTTCAAAGACTATTGCAAAGCTATTCATATGTAACTATCACACAGGAGTTCAGTACAAATTTAGAAAATAAAAATATTTTATTCCCTAAATTACATAATTTTCTAAAAATGATTTTATCTATCTTCTAATCAATTCAATTCCTTATCTGTTCCATGGATAACAACACAAATTCCTCTGTGAATAAGGAAAAAATGCCTTCTGGCCTTCTGTTCTTTCATGTGTGTATAATTGTCATAACAACTAGTATGTTAATGAGTGCAAAAGAGAATATAGATCTTCCTGGGTCTGAAGTGATAGTACTATTTTCACTTGTAAATTTGATATTGAACATTGATAAAGAGAATGTGTTTATAGAAAAAAAATACTATATATAAATACCAATGAGGAATAATTCAACATGAGCAGCAGAAAGCCAGAATTCATCCTGACTGCCTTTCACCCTGACTGCCACTAAGAGTCTGAACCTCCTCTGTCACTTCTTACCTGGGAGAGGAGACTGACCCCCACCTGGCCACATCCTCCATTCAGGGAGTTGTAGAGAGTGATAAGGTCTCCTCTTATCCTCCTTTTCTCTTGGCTAAACAATTTCAGCTGCCTCAGCTGCTCCTCATAGGGCTTCTGCTCTAGACTCTTCTCCAGCTCCATTGTCGTCCTCTGGACATGCTCCAGCCCCTCAATGTCATTCTTGAAGTGAGGGACCCAAAACTGAACACAGGATTTGAGGTGAGGCCTCACCAGTGCCAGGTACAAGAGATCAAGTTTTGACTTTGATCAAGTACACAGACCAGTTTAGATTTTCTGAATATCTATTCCAATTTGCCAGAAGCAAGCCAACTCAAGATCCCAAGTCTTAAACATGGTAGGTTTGACCAGCAGTGATTTGAACTAGATTGAAACAGATAATCATGGAAGATGAACATACAGCAAAAGCTTGATAATTTCAGTGTGTGTAAGCTGTGCTTGTACTTTTGGTTTCCATATTTCAATGCTCTTAACTAACCTACACGCATTTTCCAAAAGCAACTTCCTCAGAAACTGATATGAATGTTTATTTAAACAAGTGATAATCTATTTTGCTCAACAGAACAGACACAGCAGCCTTCCAAAGAAGTTGATTCATTTTTAATAGCATATTAAGAAAAAGCAAAATTCAGTAATAATGCCTGCGTATGACTAATACTTGTCTAAGAGATATTATTGCAGGCTGTTATTCTAAAATACTTTGAATAATACCACTGACACTACTACTCAGCACTGAGAGCTCAATCAGCTGATAATGGAATAGTAATTCTTTTGATCTGATTAGCACTTAGAGATATATCTTCCCACCTATGTTTACAAGTAACTCCCTTCTTTTTCACTGACAGGGAAATAAGCCATTAAAATATCAAACAGCTAGCTGAAGAACATAGTGGAAAATGCTGCTGGAAGAGGGAACAGGATCGTGAACTGTCTGACTTTGGATGTTCAGTCTGTAGCAACTAGTTATGTCCTACTGGACACATTGGTTTACAAAAAGCCTTGAATACCTGTGTCCAAAGTATGCACAGTTTAATATTACATAAAGTTCCCAGAGCTATTTACTCCATGTGTAGAGAAAAATTCTTCATGTCTTAATCAGGGACCCTACTGAGAGAACATAAGAAATTATTAATTGACTTGCCATGTTGGATAACAAAGTTTTGAAGGTACATAGAACACAGATTTTTCTTTTAAAAAAGTTTATAGACCAAGATGAATTTAGGACAATCAGTTCGAAACAGTAGTGGAGATATTCCCAAAAGCAAAAATGTTCTCCCATATTCAAGGCATCATGTCCTATTATCTTCAAACTTGGAAATAATGTTTCCTGAGGACAGAAACCATGTGCAATCATTAGAAAGTAATAATCGCAATGTGAGTGAAAAAGAAAAAATATTATTTGTTGCGTTTCTGCCACAAACTTCCACAGAATTAGGGCTTCAGGGGCTGCAAGGCTTTATAGGAACTTCTTTTAGACAAGGAAGGCCATTATTGAAAGTTTAAATTAGAAACAAACTTAAAAATAAAATAATTTTTTAAAAAAAGGCTACGTCCACTCCCCTCAAAAAAACAAACAAACAAAAAAAAAAACCCCAAACCAACCCAAACCCACCAGATTAAGTATTTCATTTTTTATAAGTCTTATACAGGTTTCTTCTCCTGGTTTGTCAAGGCATTTATCTGTCTAAAATTCAATTTGTAAACACTAAAACAACTCCAGTGGGATTTTCCTGTGGCTTATCTTTCTGATTTGTTGAAAACCAGCAAACTTTCAACTGGAAAGCTCCCTTTGAGGCATCTCCCAGTGCAATACTAGAGCTGCTGCTTGCTCAAGCAACCCTGGTAGATTTCTCTTAGAACAATGCAAATCCCCATTGCAAATTCCTTCTTTAATAGGTGCAAAAGGAAAGGACACTGATGATGTCCTGTGATTTCCTTGCAGTCCTTATGGAAGGCTGGGTCATATGACACAAGATTTACTTATGTCAAACAATAACTTCATAGTATCAAGAATACAAAATTCCACTGAGTAGTGCAGATTTCGTCAACACATAACTCTGTGGAGGGATGTCTCAGCAAATCATTGTGATAAGGGTAGGAGACCTAACCTTTTGTGATTTGCAATAAATTATTGCTACTGTTCACTAAATCTTGGAGCATCTAAAAAAAAAAAAAAAAAAAGAATTTTCACTATTCTGACGTTCAAACGTCACAGTCTGGAAAACTCTCTGAATTATTTCAGACATGCAGACTTACCTGAGAATAGCAGATGCACCCTGGGTAACTGTTTGACAGCAGCACAGAATTAGTGACTGTTTCAAAACTAATTTCAGAAAATCCATATGGATATCACTGTACTGATAATTTGTGTCCCATCATTGCTCTTTCACCCTTCTCATTTTTCTTTGACATCTGCATATCCCAGTCAAATATATTGTATCCAGTCACACTATGTACTTTTCTTTTTGAGATTAATTTTGTTTCTACAGGATGAATGACTAAAAGAATGACTAATCTGTCCTTTTACTCTCCTATAATGCATTAGTTTTCTATCTTAATATGAATTTCCTTGCGATTATTCCATATTTTCATCAATGTAATGGACAGTTACAGTTTGTCCAAGACACATGCTTTTTTTTTAACAAAATCCTTTTTAATATTTCTAGTCTTTAAAGCTATGCCAGCATTTTCTCCCTGTTTCTCTCTCCATCTCTCTATCTTATTTTATTAAAGCATCCACATTTTTAATAAGCTTTCTGCAGACTTAACTACCTCTTCCCCCAGGAAATAATTCCTGTTCTTATGCCCCAATGATTTATTTTAGTGTTTCCATGGAATAATCTTGTAGACATTTATTCATGGCCAGTGAAGTCAGTAATGTGCTTTTAACTGCTCCATCCACCCCCATATCAGTGCAGAGTATTATTAACACCTGTATTTCTAGTTATGTACATATTTCTTCCACATCAGTTCCATTGCATTGCTCCCTTAGGATCAGACTAATAAAGGTAGTGTAATGTTTACAAATTCTAAGAAGCTTTTCTCATATGAGTTTCCTAGTGATAAACTAAATAATAAATGAGCATGACCTTTATGAATTTGAGTTGGCTGCATTTCCTGAAGTATTCCTATGCTCCTTATTGTGTCCTGATTCTTCATGTTACTCCAGTCTGAGCTCCAGCAAGTAAAGCAAAGTCATATGAACTACAAGAGCAGCACCAGATATTGCCTTTCTTGCAAATGTCAGGCCAGTGAAGGTGAGTGGGGTTAATGCCTCAAAATATGGATTTGAATGAGGCCTTTTAAATAAGTTTGAATCTCTAATGAAAAGCTTGCTGGAACTATTTTTCTCCATTGGCAGAAATTTTGAGGCAAATGAGAAGGAAGACTTGAAATTTCCGTATTGCAATTTTTCATTCTAGAGAATTCATAAAAAACAGACCGTGAAACTTTATCTCAGTTCTGATCTTTGCTACAAGACCAGCTCACAGTCCCTTATTCCCTACAAAGTTTTGTACATATGTGGTGAATTAATAAATGTAATCCAATCATGCATACAATTTTATATTTATCTTGGTAAAAACTATAAACTGTTTTTAACCCACATCTATGTATAAAGATAGTTTCTACTTATATAATTTCTGTCTACCATATGTTTCATCTTGGCAGTCTTGCTATTTAATTTTAGAGTGTGTAGTTTCATAGTTACTGACAAGAAATGATACATATACTTCTTTTTGACTATTTGTTTTCCAACCACGCACATATATATAGTAGAAAAACAAGAAATATCATAATAATTTGCCTTACCTATATGATATTTCTGACAGATAAGAACTTGGGTAGCTGTAACTCAGATACAGTATGTACAGTAGTTTCACATTAGTAGAAGTCAGCATTTTGTGAAGACTGGTGCACCTCTCAGGCAAGTGACAGACAGATTGTAAGCTGGCTTTTCTTATTATTTAACATGCTATACCTTAGTAGAAACATGCCATGAAACAAAATGTGCTATTCCTTTACCTTCCACCTGTAATGGGTCATACACCACAAATGCCTTCGCCCATGTCTATATCCCATTCAGCTAAAATCCATTTACCTAGAACGGCCTGACATTTATTAAAACCCTAAAAAACTAGTCAATAGTGCTTGAAATAAAATAATTCATAAATAGCTTTGTCCTAGTTTCCTTTTAGTAGCTCGTACAATGCTGTGTTTTGAACTTAATACAAGAATAATGTTGATAACACATTGATATTTTAGTTGTTGCTGAGCAGTGCTTACTCTTAATCAAGGACTTTTCAGTTTCCCATGCTCTGCCTGTGCAGATGCACAAGAAACGAGAACACAGCATAGCCAGGACAGGGGACCTGAGCTAGTCAAAGGGACATTCCACAGAATATCATACTCACTGTACACACTGGGAGGATTGTCTGGGAGTCATCAGAGATGGACTCGGGATTGGTCAGCACGTGATGAGCAGCTGTTTCTCTTGGTTTTCATTCACCACCACCACCTTTTGACTACAATTTCTATTATTGCTATTGTTGTTTTGTTGTTTTGTTGGGGTTTTTGTTGTTGTTCTTATCATTAGTGTTAGTAATATTACCATTATATTTTATTTTTAAAAGATTATTACCCATCTTATATTAACCCGTGAGTTTGAATTTTTCTTCTCCAATTCTCCTTCCCACCTGTACGTCATTGCTGGCTCAGATTAAGCCATGACAAACTTGATTAAGCTAAGAAAGTAAGATGGTTGAAGAAAAATGAGAAAATGCAAGCAAAATTTTCACTTTAAGACTTTTTTTCCACTTTTGTATGGTTTGATACAGAACTACAAGAGAATAGCAATAAATGGGTAAATAAAGAAATAACTTCTCCATGATTTCATATTTTCCTCCATGTACTCCATGCTGACTCAGTTTTATGCCCTCTTCTCACAAACAATAGTTCTTAAACCCCATAGGTTTCTAAGTCCAGGAATAATGTCTATAAAATTAAGCTTGACTCAAAAAATAAAGTCCAGATGAGACAACCATGATATAGTCAGCATTTCACAGTTAAAAATATTTTAAGGAAAAAGTTCTTTAGAAGGCAACATTAAAAGAAATTAGCTCATCTGACAATTTCCAGGGAAGTTTTCAAAATTTGACCTAATTGAAAAAAAAAAATTCACTGAAAATTGTTTTTCTTGGATATGTATTGTGATTTGAAGAAAATAAAGCATTTTTCTTAATTTAAATTTTGAATTAATAAAGCGTTAGAACTAATCAACTAATTTTAATGAATATTTAAATATTTTCTTATTATTAAAAATAATTTCTTACTGCAGGAAACCCTGAAATGGGCACAGGGTAGTAAAAAAAACCACCAGTGAATGATCAGTGAATGATTTGAGGCTTGTAATAGCATAGACAGCTTTTAGTTTCCTTGAATAAGATTTTTGTTCAGTATAAATCAAGGTAAAACTTGATTGTGCAATTTTATGCACTATGTCAGCATTTGCCAAATATTCCACAACAGTAAACTATTTACAGTTAATAAAGTTTTCATAGACTTTTTTTGGAAAATAGTAGAAAATTATCCAATAACAGAAAATTGTTGAATATATTAGTGAAAGAGATTGCAGATCCCAAGAAAGGTTGAATAATTATAGCTACAACAAATATTAATTGTGGTTTTGTTTTTCCTTTAATCAACAACTGGATATCTACTTAAAATTCTAGTGCACAGAGTAAATACTTTAGGCCTTTAAAAATATCAACAATTTTGGCAGAATTACATCATTTCAAGAGGCTTACTATGCAAAATAAACGCCTAAATAATTTGCTAATTTTGGGTCTCTCCATTTTTCCTCATTTCTTTTTCTAAATCCATCTTAAACCAGCTAAAACTAGAAACATGAGTTCGACCATCATCATGTCCCAACTCCTTTCTCCTGTTGTGTTGCAGAGAAATCCAGATTAGGCATGGATAACTAAGGTTTCAGCAGCACATGTGAAAGCTTGGAGTTTCTCAGAAAGAATGTCCACACCTAAATTCTACTTTTCTTTCCACCCAGCTTACAAATTATTTCCAATAACAACCCTGGAGAAGAGATTCCAACACACGACTGATAAATTCAAAAGGTACTGGCAGGCCAGCAGAGACACATCAGTGATGATTCTTTTTATAATAGTGACCCACGTGCAAGTGCATAATACAACAACATAAAGATTGTAAGTGATCCAAAGAGTAGCAGAGACATTGTTCAGAACGGCATTTGATCTTTACCACGTTTCTCTCTGTGACAGCTCAGTAGTCTGTCATCTTAATTGTGTTGATGATCCTTGGGCAAATGCCCCCATTGTATTTAAAAGATTGGCTCCCCAATAAACAACCTGTGGTCAGAGGTCTGTTTTCATACCCTACAAATCTGCACTTGAATTTGTGTTTAATTGTTATTTTCATGGCCAAACCACAGTACAAATAACAGAGATAAAACTGAAGCAAGTAGATTAATAAAAACAGCATTATCTCAACAGTATTTATACAAACTGTGAGTGCCTATGAATAATTAGCATGTTTTTGAAATCAAGTCTAACCAAAATCAAAACAAAACAGCACAAACTAGATTGCAGTTCAAGAACATTTGGGGTGTAATCCTTTGGGAGTCTGGTCTGTTCCAGAGCACTTTAAACTGTGTTACCTTCATTCTTTCCTGCTGAGGATGAATCTGATCTCTGACACCAACAGCTGCTCAAAACATTTTGAGCTCATTATTTACGAGTTTAATCGGTAACAGCAATGCACCACTGGACCCTGTGCAGCCCCACATGCCATGATCCAACCCAAGTCTCTCTAAATGATGCCTTCATCTTCTTTGTGTAATTTTACCACAGGACTCAATGAGTACAGAGGTCCTCACACTGGTCTTCACAGCATAGACAAATGCTGCCTCGAGGATTAAGGTGTTTTTCATAGCAGACTGTTAAGCATTGTCATTCTTTAACCTTCAATCTCTTTTCAAGCTTACTCTTCAACTTTTTAGAGCAGTAGGTCATAAAAGAGCTTGAAGCTGAAATACTGCCTTAAGCTGTTTAATTGTGGTTTTTAATGGGCCATTGTGTTTTTAAATTTGCCATGTACATAAACTAAAAAAAAGATGAAAAAATTTTAGAAATCTCTTTAAAAAAAACCCCTTAATTTTTTACATGAGGCTACTGTTGGAAGATCTAACTGGAGAATGGTGTGAAGGAAGTGGCCGAGGAGGTGACAGACAAAAATGCTTCAATAGGCATGAAGGGTGCCTTTACTGAAGAGAACACGAGTGCCTCATGAGGGGAGCCTTTTCTAGGTGAAGAGTGGTTGTTGTCCTAAGAAAAGGATTTTTATATAGTCCTATCATGAAGCCAAGTTGCTTATATTCTGATAAGTTGTTGCAATTAATCTTGAATAAATTATTCTCTAAAGCAAGGAAAGGTGTCCCTTGATGCTATTACACAACTCAAAGCTTTTTTTCCTCCTATTTCAAAGAAAGCCCTGTGAGTCACTTGCACGAAACCACATTTTTCCAGCTTATTAAGGCTTCATATAAAGAAACTACCTCGGAACAACTAACTGAAAATCTTTATTCTGAGTTGAGTTACAAGATAAAAGATAAATTTATTTGCCTTTAAGGGATGAGTTCTTGTTCAAGGCTTTACACATTCATCCCAACAAACAATATTTTTTTCATTTGCACATTTCTCATAAAAAATCCATCTAACCCAAACATTTAAATTTCTTCTTCAGCTTTTAATTATTTAATATATTTATTTAAATGCATTTATTTAAATGTATTTCTGTGTATATAAATTGTTTTAACATTGTCCTCCATTCCCATTAAATACTTGTGCAATGACAGTACAGCAAGGAAATTATAGGAAAGGAAAAAGGGTGGGGTTTGGGGTTTTTTTTTAGATCAATTTATCATGCAGTCCAAGGAGCAGGTGTTTGGCATGTAGCCTCAGTTTCTGTAGAGCCTCACCAATGGAAATTGGAATACAGAAAATATTTCATTATTCCAGTTAAAACAATCTTTTTCCCAGAAAGAGTTGAAAACAAACAAAATAATTAACTCTTTTTAATTATAATAAGATGAATGTTTAATATTCTTCACCACAAAAAGTTATTAATATTCATCATAGTTTATTTCTTCTCTTACTGTAATATAATTTGACATGGATTGCAGCAAAAAGCCTTCTATTATACTATATGGTGTTATTCCAGATTGAGGACGGGTACAACTCCAAAGGAGAGTGGAATTGTACACTGGAATCAAAATTTGCCTTTTTGGCATTCACAGCTGGATGGATCTTGAAAAGCTTTCACAGCTGACTGAATTCAAGGGCATCCTAACATATGCAAACACACAATTTTTTTTTTTTTTTTTAAAGGAAGATGTTTAGTAACTAATTCTCTAGGTCAAATAAATCTCCCTCTGCTGGACATACACTGTGTGAACCTGTTTGGACACTGCATAATGACCTTGGTGCTCTTTTACCTTTATTGAATGAAATAAACTGTAATTTCAAGAGTTGTCACTTCTCTCTTTCACTTCCTCTTTCCCTCCCTCTCTTTCCATCTCTTCCTTTTGCTCTCATCCGAACAAGCATAACAAGAATGTGGGTCCCTCTGAATACTCTCTATGTTTTGTTGAACTTCTCTTGCAAATATTAAACCATTTTGGCTTTGTGGGGATTCCCTTGCCTCCAAATTTCTTTATGCCCTCAAAAGTGGTCAAATTATTTTACAGAAATTTTTTGCCAATGTTCTCTCCCAGTTTACATATCAAATGTAAAATGCAATTTCCTTTCTTCTGTGTAAGTTGTTTGAAAAATGTATTTCAAGGTAAAAATCCTATTAAGTGAGATGTTTTCTGCAAAACAGAGAAATAAGAAAATGTCAACAATTTCTTTGTAACCATTCTTCTTGTCCTAGATTCTGCACATATATCGGTGTCCCAAAATTTTAGCTGAAGAAACACAAAAGTATAAGCAACTCTCCATACAAAATAGAACAAGTCTATGTGACAGAAGGACAACACAGAATATCTTGACATGCCTTCGTTTTTATACAGTATCTACTCAGGAGAGACAGGGAAAAAAATTTCCACTTATTGTAAAGAGAATTTACAAAGTTATGGATGGAGATCCCTGGAAGTTTTCAAGATCCGATTGGATGGGATTTTCAGCAACCTGATCTAGTGGAAGAAGGCACTGCCCATGGCAGAGGGGTTGGAAATAGATGATCTTTAAGGCCCCATCTAACCCAAATCATCCTATGACTCCATGATCAATGGTTTAGGAACTTAAAGGAACTGGCTTGTACAAAACTGTGTATAAGAGGTCGCCTCATGAATTTAAATTCTCGAAGATACATTAATGTTCCACAAATAAGAAAGAGCAGTACAAATGCTATGGGTTATTTGGATAACAGCAGTTGCTTCTGTAAGAACTTGTGCTTTAATATTTCTAACCTAAAACAAAAGTTAAATTTTGTATGATAAACAATATGTTAGAAAGTTACAATACAGAACAAAACATAAAACAGTGAAATCTGATGGATGGGTATGGAATTAGCATGGTACTGTCAGGATGTCAGAATCTGTCTTCCAGTGTCTCTCCCACTTGGATCAGGCTTAATAAAGGATTAAATAAATCTTAATTTTCTGACCTCCGGACTACAATTTTGTTGTGGATCCTTTTATAACGTTTTTGGGGTTTTGTTTCGTTGATTGGTTTGTTGGGATTCTTTTGCCATTCCTACAAGATTGTTTCTGTCTTTCAGTTTCTTCTACCAAACTTCCTACTTTCCACAACACAGTCTCAGCCTGTCACTTCCGATCAGATTTTTTTCAGTACATACACTTCCTTTTGTCCTCCAGAACTCAGGTTTGTCCTTCTAAATGTTCAAGAGTTTGATCTTGTAAATTTTTTGTCTGATTCTTTGCCTGGCATGTTTGATTCCATTTAAACCATTACTTTCCTGGTCAGTCCAATTGTTCATTATAGATCAGAACTGTAAACTGGTGGGTGGAAAGTTGTACTGGTGCTTTAATACTTGCAACCACGAGTCCAATAAGAAGACCTTAACAGTTAAAAATTAGGCTAAGTGAGAAAGTGCAAGTGTCTGAAGTGGGTATGATGGTTTCAGGATTTGCGTCAGAAAAATTAACAGAAAATATGATAGAAATATTTCAACAATTCTGTATTTAAAAAAAATCATTATCCCTATATAACTGGAGATCCAGCCTCCAAATGGGACTAATAGTTCATTCATCAATGTTTCTGTGACACCTGCAAGAAACTAGCTAAGCAATAATGGCTTGGTGCATAAACTGCAAGAAGATATCTGATAGCTATACGGAAACAAAACATAAAAAGAATATAAATAACTCAGTTTTTTCTGTCTTTGGTGTTTACAGTGGATATAGGTAGAAAATCATAAACTTATTTTTGCATTAATATTTTTCTCTCAAGATGTGTATTTATTGATTTGTAGAATCCAGTTCCAAGATTTCAGTGCATCTTTATTTTACTAAATTTTATGAAAAATATTAGCAATTTTTTTTTTTTTTTGCCTAAATCATTGCATTCTAAAGGCACTAGGAAAATGTCAGTTCATACCCACTCAAAATTGTCACATTGTTTAATTTTCTGCTAGGAAGAACAGAAAAAAAGGCTTCTGTTTGCTCCAATAATAGTCACAAAATAAATTCTATAGGGAACTTGTCTACTGATGCTGCAAGCAGACTACAAACTCCTCATCCAAGAGAAAGAAAAATAGTAAAAATGCCTTTCGCTAGGTCAACACCTTTAACACAAAACAGATAAGCACATTCAGTTTCTGTCTATAACAGAACATTTTCTAATGGATCTTTAAAACACTGGCATGTAACACCTTCATGTCCTTAAAATTGTTAAACATTTGGCAGCATGTTATTAGCCCTGTACAGACCAAAAATAAACCTTGTTCTTTCTTTCCTGCTTTCGTGCTCACATATTTCAAACAACCAAAGCATATGTAATAACGTTGCAAAAGGTTAAACACGGGATATTATTGTTAGCGTTCTATCTTGTATTTATTCCTTTCCACATTTTGCATCATAAATGCAGCAAGAGATGGGTGTGTATTCTGAAAAACAAAAAAATTACAAAGTTAAAACTAAGCCATGTTTTACATTGCTTTTTGATCACATTTTTCTGTATAAGGACCTAAAACTTGGTACTGAAAATGTCCACTTGCATTTATTTTTTGTTATTTCTCTTCATATTTTAGTCTGTATAAGAATTGCTCAACAATAATGAAAACATCCCTGTTTTCCCAACACTATTTTTCCACAAACCCAAACCATAGCCCCATACAAGCTACTATGAAGAAAATTAACTCTATCGTAGTGAAAAGCAGACAACAGGTTTTAGTTAAATTTTAGTGACTGTTCAGTAATGCTGCTTTGCTGTGACTCAGACCACAGGGAGTCACTGCAGTACAAACAAGTCATTGAAGCACCTTTATAGGGCAAAGGATTATGGGACACCTTAATACTGAGGACAAGGTACATGCATGGTATCTTTCTGAGGTTTCTGAGGTCATCTCTATAAAAGCTCTGTTCTGATAGGAGAATCTGCTGCTAGGCTGTTTCTTTTCCCACATTGCAAAGTCGGCCTGAGATTATCTTATATTTTTCAGACATAGAAAGGAGATGATCAAAAAACTAATTGAGAATGTTTTCTACCCCCTGCAACATCCTAAGGTATTGCTTGATTATGCACAAATAAGTGTTTATCAAGGTAACAGCTAGTAAATTTGCCTTCTTAGTATGGGTGTTGGCAGCAAAGCACTACTGCAACCTTTACATTTACTTTTCACTTTTATTTGTATTTCTTCTAATTATGGTGAGCTGGTAACAGAGAGAAAAATAATTATTAGTTGTAAAATCAATGCTATAGAAAATGGATTTTAAAGGACAGTCTAAATGCAGTGTTAGATGCAGTTAACACCTGAACTCTGACTTTTCATTGCTAAGTGTGATAAAAGCGTATTAGCTCATACTATCCTACATATAATTGGACTAGCAGTTTATGGAGAAATTGTACGAACAGAGTGCTGTTGGGGCTCTCCCATATTCTTTAAGCCATTGCACTTCAAGTGCAATCAGTCACTTGGTGATTCTTTCAGCTCTGAAGAGTGTCTTGATAATCGTTCTATTCTGTTCCATATACCTTTGTCATAAACGTCCGTATGTGTCTATGCTTATAACAGACCAGAACATCTTCATTCTTAAATACCCGATAATCCCAGTGGTCAGATTCTTAATGGTGCTTTGTAGATCTCCTTGTAGTCTGTAGTTTCCGCATTTTCCACATATAGTGAGTTGGTTCCTTACTCATCTGCTACATATTTCACATAGAATGTTGCTAAGAACTTGCTGTAGGGAACACAGACTTCTCAGTTTGCTTTCAGATGTGTTTGCAACAAAATCATTGCAAACATTTAGGACTGTTGATAAATGAACGAGTCTAATATTGACTCATATCAATATCAAGCAAGGAATCACTATTAGAGGGAATTATCTGCGTGTGTTTATTAAGGAACAAGTATTCTAAGATTTTAAAAAATCTATCAAAAAAATAAATTAAGTTTTTATAATTGTAAGCCAAGATCAAATGTACATTAACACTGCAAAATCACAGACTTCATGTTTAGGAAAAGGGCATTCCCAGGTAGCATTATCACCTCTTGATTGGGTTCCCCATTGATCTGCTGAAGCTTGAAATTTTTTTATCCTTAGTCAATGAGGTGATGTCTGTATAGCACCTTGAACAACTTTTCAGATGTGACTGAGTTGGGAATAGGGATGTATGATAGTGCTTGGACGCATTTTGATTGGGTTTTTTCTTTGTTTCTTTTGGGTTTGTTTTGTTGTTTCTGTTTTTTTTATCTTTATTTGCTTACTTAAAAAAGAGCAAATTCAGCCATCATTAATACCACACACAAATGTTAATAATTTGTCTGAGATAGGTTACATAAATACATTAGCAATAAAAATACATAAATTTAGGACACTTTTATAAAGTAAGATAGATGACCAAAATAGAAATCAAGTTGGATACTGTGCAGATAGTTTCAATCAATAGGAAGTTAATTAGAGGAGGACCATGATCAAACAAGTAAAATTCAGCAATATAATATAATAATATTATTATTAATAATAATAATAATAAAATAAAATAATCTATTGTGAAAAAACACATCTTTTAAAATGGAAACCTACATTTTTATAAACATGGGAGGTGAGAAATTGTCAAAAACAGTGAAAGAGTTTGATGGAGTGGTGGGCTGATGTTGGCTGGATATCAGATGTCCACCAAGCTGTTCCATCACTCTGCAGAAAAATGGGGGGGAGAAAATAAGATAAACCCCTCAACCCTCATAGGTCAAGATAAAGACAGTTTTAAAAGCAAAAGCACAGGCCATGCATGGAAGGAAAGGAAAATTCTATACCTCCCATCAGCAGGTGATGCCCAGCCACTTCCTGAGAAGCAGGATTTCAGCTGCATAGCAGTTGCTACAGAAGACAAATGTCATAACAGCAAATTTACACCCCTCTCCTTCTCCTTTCTCAGCATTTATATCTGAGCAGACATCACATGGTATGGAATAGCTCTTTGTCAGATTGGGCCAGTTGCCCTGGCTGTGTCCTCTCCCAGGATCTTTCCACTCCTCATGATGAGGGGGAATGTTGAAGCCAAAATACTGGTGTGTTATCAACACCTTTCTAGCTACCAATCTAAGCACAGCATTGTGAGAGCTGCTATGGGGAAAAATAACTCCTTCTCTGCCAGGCTCAGTACTGATGCAAAATTTGCTATCTTAATTTTAGCAATTATTTGGGTATACATAATGAAGACATTTTCTGTTAAGAGAATGAAGACTCAGAGAAGTAAAGCAAAATTCAGAGATGAGATTGCCTCCCAATTTACAGCTCTGAAACATCTAAGCATAACAATGCCTCATAACAACATTTTCAGAATAAAGTAGAGAATTTTTAGAGAAGCAGTTGAGAGAAATTTCCTCTGAATGCTTCTTCCTAGGCAGGTGCTCCTTCTCCATCCGGTAGAGACAGAAAGAAAACAAACAAAAATCTTTAAATGAAATCCAAATATGATAATGATTACTTATTAGCTGCTGTTTACTCACTCTGCAGATGCTCCTATATCCAAAGTCATTCAGCCCTCATGAGAGAATAGCAATTAACAGTCTTACAGCAGATTAAAAATTTAATTAAATTTTTTTAAAAAGCTGAAATGGTAAATGGAAAAAATGAGCTGAACGTAAGTACCAGGGACTACTTTCTAGGATTCTAATTTGAACCTACCCTTTGCCACTGTTTATTGCTGTTGGATTCATGGAACAAAAGAACATGACTGTTTACTTTCTGATTTAACTGTAATTCAATAATTGCTCAGATTAAGTGTCTTTTCTTACCACTATTTTATTTCAAATTGGAGATCAAAATATGCATATTTTTATGCTAGAAAAACAGTGAAAGCACTTAAATAAAGTTTTCATCTGTGTAAGTTAAAATACTTTCAAAAATACAAATCTTGTCTTTACCAAATAAATGAATATATGATATATAAGGTATGTTTTAATTTTTTTTATTATACACAAATGAATCAGAAATAAAGTACAGTTTATTAGGTCTGTTCTTTGCTTTTTCTTCTTTTTCTCATTATTATTCCCTTTATAATGCTGAGAATAATTTGTGATAATGACAAGAATCGCTTGTTTGAGTTGTTCTCCTTTCATCCAACCATTTATGCATTTCTGTTTTATGAGTTCATAATGAGAAATAACAAGTAAAGATTTGCAAAGATGTGCAAATACATGAAACACTTTACTGTCAGCTTGCTCAGATACAAAAGGAATATTTTCGAAACTGTAGCTGAAAATAGTTTATAAAATTTGTATCTGCACAAAAATTTGCACCTTTTCTTAAAGAAAAAAAAGATTTTTTTAAAAAGAAAAGTTGGGGATGAGCATGAAAATGGTATAGAGAGGAATCCTTTGGCTACTCTGCATACTCAGCTGCTGAAGAATTCTTTGTGGCTGAAGGATGTTCAGGATTTGAGTGATCAGGTGAGAAGTAGTTATGTTTAATTTTAAAGGAAATGTTTATGGTTCAGGTTTTTGTTCTAGATTTCCTTACTCCACTGTGGTAAGCAAGACATTTACAGTCTGCCCAGAGGTATACTGAATGATTTTCAAATAAGGAAATATTTAAATAAAAATACCATATTTCCTTTTCAAAGTATCCCATCATTACCACCTTTGAGATTTGCAGATGCTTCTCATGTAGAATTTCTATGTGGAAATGCTCTGTGGAAAAAATCAGAATTAGAATAGGAAAAAGATATTTTGTATGTGCTTTTAGTGGTGATAAAGTTAATTTCTTCATGATAGCAGCTTTGGTGTTTTGTGTATAATTTGTGACAAAAAGGTGTTGGTAACATGAATACTTTAGGTTCTGCTGAGCAGTGCTCACACAGGGTCAAGGCTTTTTCACTTTTCACACCACCAATGAATAGTCTGGGAGTGCCCAAGAAGCTGGGAGAACACAGAGCCAGGACAGCTGATCCCAGCTGCCCAGCAGGAGATCCCAGACCACATGGCATCATGCTCAGCAACAAAAGCTGTGTGAAGGAGAAGGAAGAGGGGGACACATTCAGAATGATGGTGATTGTCTTGCCAAGTCATTGTTATGCCTGATGGAGCCCAGTTTTCCTGGAGATTGCTGAACTGCCTGCCTTTGGGAACTGGTGAACAATTTGCTGATTTCGCTTTTCTTGTGTGCGCAGCTTTTGCTTTACTTATTAATTTGTCTTTAACTCCACTTATGAATTTTCTCACTTCTGTTTGTCTCCCTCATCCCACTGAAGAGTGAGCAGCCTTCTGTGGGGCTGAGCTGTACACCTGGGGTTAAACTACAAAACTATGATAGGTAAAAATGGTCATTTCATGGGGAACTCCAGAAGAAAATTAGGCACATTTTAAAAATTTTTAGTAAAACTTGAATATTCTCTTTGGGTATTTTTCTTTTTTTTTAAAACTTATCTCTGATAGAAAGTGTAGTTATCATAAAATGCCTTATCTGCTTTTTAATTCCCTGCTCTTTTTTTCTAAAAGAGAAGATAAATCTATCAAGCTGTTCCTTTATGCCTGATCTATTTTGACTTTTTCCATCTATTTCCTAAAGTTGATCCTCATGATTAATATCCTTGTCAGGAACATCACTGCTGTTTTTCTTTGTGCTGCCATCCCTTTCAGCTTTGGCTGTTGTCTTGGGGTGACTTGATGTTGTATTCCCTACTGCTGCTCTATGCCCAGAAATTAGTTTTATGCCTTTCTATGCCTTTAAACTGAGCCTGAGAGGGGGGAGAGAAAAAACCCAACAAAACTTTCAAAACAGTTTTGCAGTTTGTTTTCATGTTTTTTGAGGACACAGAGCTAGAGACAGCTCTCGGCATTCAGCTGTGGCAGGAGAGCGAGAGCAGAGGGAAGCACCCGGCTTGCTGCTTTCCAGCCAGCTTTCGGCCAGTTTTTCAGCTCCTTTTCCTCTGGAGAGTTGAACTTTGTTTTCCTGGGACTCCGATTTTTTTCCCTTCGTCTCTGCTGGACTGCTTCAATCTCAGAACACATCGGGAGGACTTTCCACTGAGCACAGAGGGCCTGGCCCTGGGCCAAGTGCCTCTCCAAGCTTCGAGGAGGAGGAAGACCAAAGGGAGGACTCTAACATTTTCCCAGGTTTTTCTCCATGGTGAGATATTGTATTATTTAGTATTATTATCCTTTTCCCGTGTGTTTGTTAAATAAAAGTTTTTATCTCTTTCACTTTCCTTTGAGGAAAAAGTTTTTTTCCCGAACCTGGTGGGTTTGTAACCTGCCTTCTCTCAGAGGATATATTCCTAAATTTGGCCAAACAGGCACAGCTGTTTATTCTCAACATGCCCCCACTGATGTGGGGCTCTGAGGAGGCACTCATATTCAATGTCTAGAAGTTGCTGAGGTGCGACCTAATCTGAGTCAGACTTCACTTGGGAAGTGCTAGGCACCACACTGATTTTTAAAACAGATGTTCAATCACACAGGCATGTCGACTGAGATGGAAGATGGAATTGATAATAGGTGGCTGTCTACCCCTGTGGCATTTCCACTGTGAGAAGATGGTCTGCTTATATCAATATACTGTCTGCATCAGAATATGATGAAACCAAGAGCACTGAGATACATTCTTATGGTAAACCTTTACAATTGCTTAAGCCAGAGCTTGCCTTTGTGGCACACTATTGAATTTGTATGTACACAAACACACAGATGGCAGAGGCAGAAGGAAAGAAATGGGAACAAATAGATGGATTAATGGAAGAAAATAGAACATGCCACAAAGAAAGCAAAAGCTGAAGGGTTTTGCTACAGGCATCTCGCTTCTTTTTGTTTTGATATATGATAGGAAGAAGGTTAAGAGTCAGAGAGCTTCAGGGCAGAGGATAGTTGGGGATGGACACCTCTTCAGAGTTTTGTGGGACTAGTGGTGGCCGCAGGAACAACAGACATCTGACCTTGTCTCATTTTTGGCACTGAGGGCAGATGGGAAAATCAGCAGCTCAGGACTGTACACCCTTGTGTAGGGTTCTTGCCCTCCTCATCTGTGTGACCTACAAGGGGTCTGCACTCACAGCACAACCTGCTCAGACAGACTCTCTCAGGATGCCAGTTTGACTGTGCCTGGATTACAGTCCATGAGATGAGAACTTTCTAGCACTGTGTTGTAAGGAGAGGCCACTTTTAAGGCAACTTGGGTTGTGTAAAGTGGCCTTAGCCATCACAACACTTTCCAAGTTTAACATCTAAGTTCAACCACAGAAAACTCACAGCTTTTTGGGAAGGAAGTGGCAAAAAAGCCCAGCATGGGGAACAACCAGTTCCAGAAATCTGGGGCAGTTTCCCTGTCCTGGTTTGAGAATGATGGAAAAATGTACTGTGAGTACTCATGTAAGAAGCTCAGATTAGATGTTACCACTGGCGCTACCTCAAGGAGACTTTCAAATGGTTACTGACCAGTTGATTTTGACTTAATTGCAAAAATTTGGGGTAAATGAAAATCAGGATCAAACATTTAGAGATATAGAGAGGAAGGGCTCATGGCACATCAGAGGAAATTAAAGAAAAAAGTTACAAGATAATTTGTATCTTGATTTCACATGAATTAAGGCAAACTTCTTATGCCAAACATGTTAATTTATTTAAGGAAAAAAAGATGACATAACAAGATATTAGTGATAAATGAGTAGCAAAACCAAGTTAAGAGACGAGCAAAGATTTTAAGTAAGATAGTGTAATGCTACCTTCAGTTAATCAATAATATTTCAAATGTGGAACATTTCTTTTTTATGATTCAAAAGGGGAAAGACACAGTGGAATTATAATAAATTTGCGTATTTTAATTACCTGGTAAATATAACCTTGACTAAACTAGTACAAGTATAACATCACTGCACAAGAACCCAAATCACCTAAATTTTTTTTCATTTAAACATTCTGCTTATTTCAGGAAAGCAAATTCTGATTTCAGATATAGCACAGTGACTTCAGCATCTTACCCAAAATAAAAAAATATCATTTTAAAAAGTAAATTATACTTCTTTCTTATTATTCTTTAGTTATGACACATTAGTCATTGCATGTTGAGAATTTATATTGATTTAGTCAGATATGCTTTATCAGTACTTTTATACTTTTTACCCGGGGCTCTATATGTTCTCAGCAGTTACCAGTTAATCTCTGTTCCCTCATCTTTGTTTCTATTAAATATTTGTTTTGAATTTGTCAGGCCACATAGATGTGGTAGCTAGAATTTATTTGGATTAGTTCATAAAAAAATTTATTGATCACCAGGATCACAGAATAATGTAGATTACAAATGGTGCATAATTCAATAGTGTTGTGATGGGTTGATGCCCATTGATGTAGCTGAGTTTCCAGAGAGCCATTTGCTCACTCCCGCAGCTTTAGTGGGATCAGGGAAGAAAACGGGAAGAACAAAAGCGAGAAAACTCATGGTTTGAGATAGATTAATATGTGAAAGGAAAGGGGGAGAGGGAAGGGTACAGACACCAAACAGATGGAACAAAAGAAATGAGACCAACACCTAGCCAGTCTCCAAGCAATGGCTGCCTTGAAAGCTAGAACCATCCACTCTTCTTACTCCAACTCTTTGTTTGTGAGCACGACATCATATGGTATGAAATGTCCCTTTGGCCAGTTTGGGGTATCTCTCCCAGCTGCGTCCCCTGCCAACCTTTTACCCACTCCTGCTTGATAGGCAGGGAGCAGAGTAGGAAAAAGAGAAAGCCTTGACACTGTGTTAAGTACAGTTTGCAAACATCAAAACATTGATGTGTTATCAACGCTGCTTTAGCCACAAATCCAAAGCATCATACAGGCTGCTATGAAAGATAACTAGCCCAGTCAGACATAGACCAAGTGTTTCAGATTCAACAGATTTAATTCAAAACAAAATATCTTTTCCATAAATTTATTCAGCTTTAGTGCTCATTTAGCTTTGAGTTTTATATATTGACTCATATCTTTCCATGGATATATCAAGTCTCTTTCTAAAAAGGGCCTATGCAAAGTCATCAGAGTGTATGCTTTGAGGACTGCTTTCAGTTAAAAGTAGTTCCATGTTAAAAAAGATGTGTGGCAAGATTTTGGGTTTATCATCAGTTTTTAGAAGGTACCAAATACAGCAAGTTAATACGAAACTTGTCTCTTGGTTATCTAATGGCTGTACAAGCAGAATGTTTGATAAGTAAAATTACATCACATAATTGCATAAGAATAACTGTGTGGGATTAGACAAAATCTTATATCAGAAACAATACTGAAAGGAATAGAATGGAAATAGTATTCTATTATTGCCATATATCCATGAGGGACAAAGAAGAGTTATTAAAAGTGTGGCAATAATTATATGGCATTATTATCTTTCTAGTTGTGTGAGCATAATCTTACCAATGTATCCTGCTTAACCAGCATAAGGCAAAAGAATAATGAAGTTTTGTAGATTAATGTGTAGCGTAATCATGGCAATCAACATGAAGTTCTGTTTGAAAGGCATTGCTACTGTCACCATAGTTTCTACTTTTCTGCTTCAGAAGGCAAGATATTAGTATTTTTCCATTGTGACAGACGCAGCAATATGTAAATCACACAATTGACACAGAATCTGTTCTAAGAATATTTTTTTAAATTTCTTTTACTGTAATCAAATGCATGGCATGGCATGGCACTAGTGGGGGTTTTTTTCATGTGTCACATAAATGCAAACCCCACAGAAACGTGAGCAAATTGCAACCCCCTTCATAGCTGTGGCATAGTGAATGGCTTGATAGATGTTCCTCACTTAAGTAAATTTTGTTTCATCTTATTTAATGGCAAACACTGCAGGTGAATTGTATGTAATAAAGTGGATTTATGCTGATATTTTTTCTCCTAAATTCAAGTGTTTCATTTAAGGGGTTTTACTCCAAACAGGCTTTTGCTTTTCTCCAGGTTTCCAAACCCAGATTTTAATCTCCTCTGATTTAATGCTTAAAGACAAAGATATCTTCTACAGTCTCCAAACAAACAAACAGAAAAACAAACAATTATTGTCATACAAAAGTTGCCCATTTTCTTTTTTTTCTAGAGGAGATAACATCTGCTCAAAGATTCTGCAAAAATACCTGTACAGGGTGTTTCCTGTTATTTATAAAACAAATCTCTGCCACTCATCGAAGTAGGAGAAAGAGACACTAAAGTGCTCTTTAGTGTTATTTTAGTAGTTATTTTAGTAGCATTCTTGGCTTTTTCAATTTGGAAAGCAGCACGATGTTGCAGTGGGTAAACCATTAACAAATGGTGCCTAAAAGTAGACAGGGAAAGATGATTAGGCAATTCAGTGTTGACAACTATGATTTATATGTTGCTGTAAAAGCTAGAGGAGGCTAGATATCTCTTTTGAAATCAGAAAAAGGAAACACTAAAAGTAGATGACATTTCAAGATGTTATCTAAAATAACATATCATATTTCCTCTTAATTTCCTATAGGGATTATCTTTCCAAATCAGATCTTGCTGCACAGCCTTTCTCTTATCCCATCCTTAAGGTACTCAGCATAAGGTGCTTCAAATAGAGGGAGAACATAACTGGGAAAACTTACTTACTTGCAGATGAAGCTTGATCTAAACTGGATAAAATGTATTTTTCTGATCATAATTTAATGACTTAGTTATTTTCTCTCCCTAAATATTTATCAACCATGTTTATGTTCTGTCTGAACTACTTGTAAGCTACTGGCTTCGATACAACATTGAGTTGAAAATAATGTAAAATTTTATTTATTTTCACAATTTTTAATTTTCTGTTTCTTCTTCCTTAGGTTTCAGAACTGCAGAATGAAAAAAGAGACATTTTATAATCCATTTTACAAATATGTACTTGTATTTTGAATTGTGTAAATCAGTTTTAGAGTACTCTGATACTTTCTATATTTCTAACATTTATTTCCAAACTTTTGATCTCATCCACTGCAATATAAAGACATTCTTTTAATTGCATCCATCATTAGAAATCTATGGTTGTTAACTTCATTTTTTTCTTATACAGTCTAACATAGATTCTTTCCTAACCACTGATGGTCACTGGTTTACACTGATAACAGTATGGACTTGATAATTTCCCCTACTTGATTCAGCTAATTTAACATGATCAATGTGTACAATTTTTGGACATCATCTCTTGTTATGTATGCTGCTGTGTTTTTGCCTCTAGAGAATTTTGACTGCCATCCCATTCATATCTGATTACCTATAAGTCCTCTAGGAGTCTTCACAGCTTTCTACGACTAATGTATATTTTTGTGGTATGCCATTTTGTCAACTTTTTTCCTAGATTGTTAATTGCATATTCAACACAATCCCAGCAATGCTATGTGTCTCCTTGTAAGGTAAGATTTTCTGACTGATGTTTGGGACTTAGGCAGTGCTCTGCTTAATAAATGCAGAAGCATTCTCACTGTCACTCATAGCAGGTTTCCATGCTAAGTGAAAACCTCTGGAGGCCCGTCCAAAAGCCTCTAACTCATTTGTTTGCTGCTTGCCTACAGCTCTGTGTGAAGTATTACACATTCAGGTCTGAGACATATTCCTTGGCAGTATTCCAGTGACAATTCCATTCCTTACCTTTCTATTCACAAGAACAGAAGTAGCAAGAGAATCCTTCACAGCCTGTATATACACACATATACTCAGTGTATGGGGTGCATAACAACGTAAATTATAAGATTGGCCATGGCACCAGACCTTAGAAACCAATTTCATTCTTTTGAAAGAGCATTGAACAAGAACTTGGTCTTCTTGAAAAAATAATATACTAGAAAAGGATTTAAATTTTTATTCATAAAATTTTTCAATGTTAGCCAACAGCAATTGTAATTATAGTTGAAGTCAGAACTGAGATCAAATGTGAGGGTGCAAAGCATTCCCAAAATCTGAGTCTGCTTCTTGCGTTTAATGAATGATATAAGAACTACTGTAAGAACCCAAATCACTAAATGCAAGTGAATGAATTTGACTGAATATACTGTAATTTAACTGTAGTTTACTGATTTCAGTTTTACCTAAAAAGAATCATGGATATGTTGGTATGTGCATTTTCAACACACTCATCAATATAAAAATGAATCAAGGAAAGCTATGTAATGCCTGTGAAAATCTATTACTTATTTTACGTTCTCCAAAATCCATATTTTCCTCCTATTACTTATTTTCATGTTTCTTGCTTCTGATATAATCCACTGATTTCTTTATTATTTGAGTGTCTCTAGACATTTATTTCTATTCAGATTCTCTCTCCACTGTTTCAAGAGACCTTCACTTTTTTTTTGCTGTTCTGCAAGTTTTTTCCTCTTTTTTTTTTTTTCCCTGCCATCAGTGTGTTTGGGGATCTCTTAGTTTCATTTAGAAAACATTTCTTCTTAAAAAATATCAGATTGGATCAGAACCCTCTAATTATTTTTCCTTGCTCTTGCTTCCTTCCTATCTTGTTTTTGTTTAAGGGTATGCAATTCTGTTCCAACTTAATTTTTTCTATACACATCTTTAATTAGCTGGTGTTCCAAGTCCAAGAAGTTAAATTACCTTATGTTTCATTAAGAAATTTTAATTTGCATTGTTATTTTCCATTCATTATCCTCTGTTGCTTTAAATTCCCCTTTGGAATTTTTATCTCACAAAGCTAAATTTTGCCATGTCTTGTCTCCATACAACATTGAACTCAATACTCAAACCCAGTATTTGACTACATACTCCAAAACCCTACGTGACTTATATTTAAGGACACACTCTTTTGTTCTCTAAATTATAATAATTCAAGAGGCCTAAGAAACATAAGAAAATAATAATTCATGAGCCCCACTATTCTGTGTATGCTTAAAAATGCAAGGAATAGTAGGCAAAGTAAATTGGTTTTGTACATAAATGCAATGAAAAGGATAAAAATAAAAATATATTGTGGAAATTTTGGAAAAGAATATGAACAATCAGTTTGTCTTCTACACAATTTAACAAAACCTTTTCAATCCTCACATTATACTTATTCTTGCAATTGTTCTTCTATATAAATATATCAGTAACACACACTTCTAAGGAAAAAAGGGTTTTTTCCTGGTTTCAATTTTTTAGTAAAATGAAAAGAGTTGCTGAGCACAATCATTTTTCTGTTCAAGGTTTCAAGAAAAAGAATATAACTTATACATTTTCATCCTATCTAATTTAACAAGAAAACATCTCACATTTTTTGCAAACACTTTGACCTTAATTATACCTTGATGGCAACTAAGTTGATTATTAACTAAGTAAATCTTTCAATTTCTTCCAATCAAGCAGTATTTGATTACACTAAATTTCTTTTTATGATATTGAATTTCTGTTACTTGACTTCTTTACGTTTTTCTTCTTTTAAAAATACTTTCTCATTACTTATTTTTAAGCAAATATATGCTAATAATAATTTACTGTCCACTGTAGCATTATTGTAGCATTAGAGCTCCTGGCATTTACATCAATGCATGGAAATTGAGATTAAATCTTGTGTTCCCAAATAATCACATAGACTTCCTGAGATTTCTGACAGAACCTGATCTGAAATATGTAAAGCTGGGATCGAAAAAGCTCAGTTACACAGTTTCAAGCTTCCACCATATAAATCCTGAGTTACTTCAAAAATATTAAAATACTTCCACCGTTTCTCTGTTTTTTAACCTGGACTAAGAGTGGCCACCATCTTCAAAAACTAAGCAACAATGGATAGCCAGATAAATATTGCTGATTATATTGGTTATATGCATTATATATAATCAATATATTAATTATATTAATTATATACATTCTGAAATTCTATTACCATTGCTGGTTCACATCAGGACTTCTGCTTTTGCTTTAGTATATTTTGAGAGAGAAATAAGATCATTTCAGGTAACATGAATTGGAACTTGACCTAGCTATTAAGACTTCATTTATAAATGTTAAGCACCTTTCTAAACATTGCTCCTTTCAAGCCCTGTGCAAAAGTTCCACCTAGATCAACATAACCTGAGGAAAATCATTATGAAATGAATGCACCATATACTCACCTTATCAGTTTTTCTTGGACCTTTTATGAATATCTCAGCATTACGTGAGCAAATGATTCTCTGAATTTTTGTTTGTTTTAAATTTTTATATGTTAATTTTTAAAAACATTTTTAACAAATCTAAGCAAAAATCCAAACTGAAGAAGGCTGCAAATCCTATTTGTCCTATTTCTCCCCATCAAGGTTATCAGTGTACATACAATCAGAAGCTAAAACTGAGAGCATTAACACTGATACCAACATCACTCTGCAAAATGTCAATATTGCAAAGAGAGAATCAAAAGACAAATTTAAATAGCTGTGTAAGTGAACTCCCTCTTCAGTAAATGCAGAGCTCAGAAAGTGTTTCAGTGTTTGGAACACAAACACCAAAGGATTTCACATTGCATAAGTAATTTTCCTGCATTCATTAGTATAAATACATGCAGGGTTAAATTATCTCAGATAAATATTACATTTTTTTCATGTATTTCATCAACCCTTGCTCATGTATGTAGTCTTAGCAACATCAGTTAATGAATTGCCTGTATGAACACCTACATGCACCACTCTAAACAATTCTCAATGCTCAAATAAACACTTCTACATGAAATGATTCAATATTTGATTAAAAAATACAAAAAAAATTACCCAAAAGTAAAGAACTGCTATTAAACAGATGAATTTTGCTGCTGTTATTTATTTCATATCAAGTTTATTAGCTGTATAAACTGAATCAATTACCACACAATACCTTTATATGTCTTTTATTGATATTCTAGAATCTGAACAGACTTTAATGAATGGACCAGACTATATCCAGTAAAAGAAATTAACTTTATTTTATTAAATTATAAAAATATTAGCATTTATTATGCCTCTTGCAAAATCTTATGCATTTTATTCATTCAAATGCAGCAAAAAATCAATATGGATGGAAAATATCTCTAAGTTATTTATTAATATATTTGTTTCTGTTTCTCATAGCATAATAGTCTCCTTGTAGATATGCCGATCCATTATAAAATGCTTCTAATATTGAGGTTAAACACCACTTAAATCAGCAGAATGCCAAGAGATGCTCTGGAGTCTCTATTACTGCAGGTTGTTAAGAGCATCTTTGACAAACCTGTCAGGAACAGCTTAGGTAGAATTTATCTTGGCTTAGGGCAGAAGGTAGGATGAGATGATCCCTTGAAGTTCCTTCCAGTCCTATTTTCAGTGATTCCTAGCACCTTCAGCAATGTTATTTCTTGCAACACTAAGTATATTCCAGGAAGTGGAATGAACTATATCAACGATTTCCAAGATCCTTTCCAAAGCCTTTACTGTTTACTAAGATTTTATTTGCTTGGAACTGCAGCAAACGAGTTTGAAGAATAAATTTTTTTATATATGCATATATGCTTGTGTAGCTGTCAGCAGCTGTTGGCACTGAATTTATTGTTCTCTATACATTTAGTCTTCCCCTTTGTCTTTCAGATATGGGGAGGGCCCACTACAAAAGAACGCCCACTTACCCTCCTGTAACGTTTCATGCTGTGGCTACAGTCGTGCTTAAACTGAAGGTCTGCTTACACTGAACGTAAGGTGTGGTGAGACGGACTCAGTCTCAAAGGGAGGAGGCAACTGGCACATGGTGCAATGGTCACTGCTCTTCCAAGAATGTGCTGTTTAAGCCTCAGCCATCAGCCTCTCTCCACCTCCTTGGCCCCGTCAATGCAGAGTCTCTCATTGCTTGGAGCTGCAGCATCTTCTCCCCAACACCCCAAATGCCATGTCATCAGTCTGGTTTTTTATGCAGTGTGGAGAAGTGGGAGGGAAGAAGCAGCTCTAATTCCATTATCTTACTGTTCACACAAAAATCCTAGTACAGTTTGCTGCTCAGTGACAGATTTCTAACCAACCAGAAACTTCAACTGCTCCATTTCTTTTCTATTTTATTCTGCACTACCATGTTCTTCTCTTGATCTGCCTTACAGAAATATTTTAATGACACCTTTTCAGTCTAAACATTTCAGACTCACAGAAATCTACTTCTTTCAACTCAAATGTAGTCTCCCCCTCCCTTTTTTTTTAACTCATTCCTCTATCAATTAAATGATACTTTGAAACTCATGAGTGGTACTTAGTCACTAAGCTCCACTGACTTGTAATTAAAGGTTGGTGTCTAATTGCCCAGAGGGCAACTGAAAGTTGCCCAAAAGTCTTTCTTATATATACTCATTCCTTTATCAATCTCAAATGCCTTCTTCTTGTACATTAAGTTCGGAACATAATTTTCCCTGAAAAATCCTTAATGATTTTCATCAAATCTAAACAAAAGGCACAAAAGCAGAGAGGTAAACAAGATCTTAACACCTCTCCAAATTTCTCTGTCAGTGTAGTATGACATTCATGGGGGAGGTGTGCTCTTCTCCTGTAGATATCATTGAAAATATTCATTTGACTTGAATAACGTACAGTCAGTCCCATAAAGGACATAAATCCTCTCAGAAATTATAATAATAATGGCTTCAATAGTTTTTTCCTTCTAACCATTTCAGATCTTCCATTAACCTTATTAGAAGTACTGTATTTTTAATAAAAAGAAGCAGTATACCTAAATTCATCATGGACTTCTGAGAAATTCTGTTCAGCTCTGCCTTACAGATGACCTTGGGGATATACACTTATTAGTCTGGACATGAAATGACACAAAAAAGTTTGGATAAACAGAAAATGGTTTATATTCCTACATTAGGCTCAAACCAGGTTAAATAAAAAAATAAAAGGAACTCATTTTCTATGCAAAGCATGAAGGTTTCTAGGAGATTATAGAATCCTAGAATAATTTAGATTGGAAAACACCTTTTAGATCCAACCATTAACAAAAGACTACCAAGTCCACCACTAAACCATGTCCCTAAGTACCACATCTACAGGACTTTAAATGCCTCCAGAGATGGTGACTCCATCACTTCCCTGGGCAGCCTGTTCCAGTGTTTACTAATCCTTTTGGTTAATAACTTTTTCCTAATACCAAGTCTAAACCTCCCCTGGTGCAACATGGGGGCATTTTCACTCATCCTATCTCTTGCTACGTGGGAGAAGAGGCCATCATCCGCCTCATGATAACCTCATTGTAGTCGCAGAGAACAATTATGGCCCCCCTGGACATTCTTTCCTCAGCTCTTTCAGCGACCCCTCACCAGACTTCTTCTCTAGATCCTTCACCAGCTTCATGACTCTTTGAATACAATGATAGACCAAAGAAAAGGAAATTGCTTTGTTCAACAAGGATACACTAAGTGGTTGGAAAAGATCAGGGCCCAGCTTCTGCAGAGGTTTCCTTCAGTCTTTGAAGAAACATGGTATTTGCTAATCGGGGCCAAAATAAAGCTGGATTAACAATGAGATTCTCAGTGCTCTCTAAGTTCTTTATGTGACACCACCAATTCTGTCAGTTATCAAGCTTTGGTTCATGTAACGATGCTGAAGCATAGCTCCTGCAGGAAAGAATTAGGAAATAAACGTCATGAAGTAAAGAGAGGAAAACTTAAAGAGAAACATCAAAAAGTGTTCCATGAGTTCAATATTTAAAAAGATGTCTTGCAAAGAAAGAAACACAACTGCAACTACTTAAAGCGTATATACACATTTTTTTTAAAAAACAACAAACCAAACCACTAAAAAAACAAACAAAAACCAAACCAAAGCAAAACAAACCCCCAAAACACCACAGATGCAGTGCCAGAAGTTTATTCATTAGGCAATTATATTTTGCCCTAAATGATTGTAAGAAGATAATAGCACACTAAGCAATATTAATATTTATTTAATAGCTGTTGTTCAGAAACTTATTTTAACTATTATATATTGGCTTTGCCACTACAGGTTGTTGCTTTTTCAAAGAGAAAAAAAGGGGTTTTTATTAAAGGGAGACAGTGGTGGAAAAAAAAATTGAATGTCAAAGAGAAGCAGTAATTGTGAAGGTTAAATGATCAAGACAGCCCAAATTTATTAGTGTTTTAATTTTTCTGACTATAGTTTTCCAATGAAAATATTTGCCAAATTTCTAAGTGTCACGTAAAAATTTAAACTTGTTAAACTAATATTGCAGAAGTTGTGGGGGTTTTGAAAGGGAAAGACAGCTTTTGAAAATTTCTGATTCTGTGTTTATCATAGTTAAAATAGTGGAAAACAATCTCAAAATCCAATTGGTATTAACCCAACATACCTCCTGATCTGTTATTTGCATATGACTGATTTTGCTAGGCATTTATTAATTCTATTCTTCCTTTAATTTCCATCTCATCTCACATAATAATGATGACTTCTTTATTGGTATTCATTTATATTTGGACTTAAAAAGAATGTGGCTTGATAGGTGAAAACAATTGTGACGACCAACTCGAGATTTTCCTTAACAACATCACTTCCATTGCTGATT
The DNA here is from genome assembly GCF_009650955.1 of Corvus moneduloides. Classification (NCBI taxonomy): domain Eukaryota; kingdom Metazoa; phylum Chordata; class Aves; order Passeriformes; family Corvidae; genus Corvus; species Corvus moneduloides. Next base: position 111,520,603 of record NC_045477.1, read on the forward strand.
TCTCCAGAGGCTACAGAATTCCTGCTTTAAAACTGTTCCCTGAAGCACAAAATCCTTACTTTGTTTTACTGTATCAGTGATGGGGGTTTTTTTGGCTTTTGTACCAATAATGTCTTTTGCAATTAAAAAGATGAAAAAAAATCAACTGACAGAGCTGCTCTCTTTTGGTGAACAGTTTTGTTTGGAAAATCTCTTTTCCTATTAGTGTAGCTGTAAAAACTTACATCAGTCTAGCTAAATACATATAAAGTAATCAATCCCTACACTCTATAGAATGTAAAATTAATGGCAAATCTTAAGTATCTATGGGTTTCTTCAAACTTTTACAGTAATATTAAAATGGGATTAATTAAACTTTAAATTTTTGCAATAGTTCATTTAATTCCTCTGCTGCCAATAGCAGCTGCCTGGGATTTCACCTTGGTAGGCAGCTCAGCCACATACCACTACTTGCCCACTCCCTTATGTTGAGACTGGGGAGAGTATTATAAGGACAAATTTGAGAAAACTTGTGGTTCAAGATGCAGAGAGTTTAATACGTAAAGCAAACGCTGCATGCACAAGCAAAGCAAAACAGGGATTCATTCAATCTTCCCATGGGCAGGTGTTCAGCCATCTCCAGGGAAGACAGGATCTCTCACAGGCCACTTGTCAAGACAAAAGACTGTTACTCTGAGCCTCACCTTTCATCCATCTCTCCCCAGATTTATTGTTGAGTATGGGTATGAGATGTCCCTTTGGTCTGCGGGCTCAGCTGTCTCAGCTGTGTCCCCTCCCAGCTTTTTGTGTACCCCCAGCCTGCTTGCTGGTGAGTGGGGTGAGGATCAGAAAAAGCCTTGACTGTACAAGTACTGTTCAGCAATAACTAAAACATCCCTGTGTTATCAACACATCACAAACCCAAAACATAGCCCCTCATCAGCTACTATTGAAGAAAACCGGCTCCTTCTTAGCCATAGCATGTACAGCAGCAAATGCAAATATGATTTTTAGCAATTTGTTATCTACTCAGACCTTCCAAAATTATTTATTTCTTACTGAAATTAATGTACTTCTATATAGATTTCATCATTTAAAAGAACTACTGTGTGCTTTTCACTAGCCAGTTTTCAGGATGGTGTTGAGCAATGTAAAATGATCTCCTTCTATTTAGTGTATATAATAAAACCCAGATCAGGTTGTTATGCAGGGTGTTTATGTGCCGCAAACCTTTCTGCTTACCACTATATTGGGCCAAAATTATATTGTGGGGAGGTGCACATTTTATTTTGCTTTGAAGTTTTGTGTTTTTTTAATTTCTACTGACATCCATAAGGTGATCATCCAGAATATGATGCTGGTGTATACTCCGAAGAACATAAATTGTAACATTTCTTAATGTTTGCCTTCGTTGTAAATGACTAAAATGCTAAATACAGTTTTAAATCTCTTTTTAGAGCTCCCCTTTACTATCCCACTTTATTGTCTTTATTTTCTACTGCAGATGCCCCTCCCTGTATCTTTTTATTCATTTGAAGGGGAGAGAAGGCCCACTAAATGTGGAAGTCAGTGGAGCTGTGCCAACTTGCAAAACTTTCTATTCCTGATTACAACACATCTAATTAAGAAACAGTGACGCTGCAAAGAAACAAATATTGATGTTGTTATCATCTATAATGCCTCACCTGGTTCTGGTTTCAAACGATAGCTAATGACATCCCTGCTTCCACTCCTAATTAATATTCTAGATATAACTGAAATGTTTAATTTCTCTATCAGTACAGTATGGAGTGGTTATTAAAAGTAAAAATACTGTGCACATTTTCACTTTTCTTAGGGCTTGCTGGCAGATTATTTTTTGTTCCATGCAATTGTAATTTTTGGGGTGGGATTAACAAAATTAATCTAATCTAACACACTGGAGTAGATCAGAACAAAATACAAAAGTACCTCTACTGGGTTTGGTTCTGCTTTCCTCTGCTGCACCCACATCTTGATTCGTCGTTTCAGAACACAGGAAAAGTATAGTATGAGCTGGGATTTTTAACATGCATACTTTTAAGAAAGCCAAAGTTGCTGCTGACAACTTCATCATGCTTTGTATATTGATGAAACCTGCTTGTACTAGGAGTGTGAAATTATTACTCCTTTCATATAGCAAAGTGCCAAACCAACACAGGTTCTGTTCAGGAGTCTGGGCTTAAATTTTCTTTTCAGAGAAGTACAGTGTTAATTTCCTTTTATACAACGAAGAGGAAACATCTGTCATGTAACACATTTGTTTTAAAGTATATCTGCATTTTTTAATATGTTTCCTATAGAACTTGAAATCCAAGGTTTAAGAGAATATACACAAATAAATTTGTTGAGTAAGAGTAAAAACATTAATTTCCTAAAGATGAATCCCTGAATATAACTCCTTCCAAGAATATAGATAGTTATGGGAATTACAAGTTTTTTTCTGTGGTGGCTTAATACATTCTTGTACACTTTTTTTTTTGTTTGTTTGTTTTGAATATCACTACTTTAAACATATTGCTACTGTTCTTCCACTGTCATATTTGGAATATTATTCCCAACTTTCAATAATGTAATGCTCTGTATTAATAGTTTCTGATCTAATTATTAATCTAAGTGCTGAATTGCCTGAACCTCTTGCAGGTATTAGAATTACTTATGAATGCTGTTTTCAAGGGAGACACCTTACTGGTCAATATTGCCCTAGGTGGCCTGTTATCTCTGGGCCTTAATCCCTTTTCTTTTTTTTTTGTAAGGGGCACTGGGTAAGTAACAGGACCATTAATGTAAAGGCACCATTAGGTGGAGGTGCTGCTCGTAATGTGCTGAGGAAGTCTGTTAGTTGGAGTGCATCTTAGAAAGGAAACAAATTACTTGACCTGAATATTCTGACCTGTTTACTGCCTGACAGTCTTGACATCTGGGAAAGGTTTCTGTTTCTGAGTAAGACTGCTAACAAAACACTACAAAACACAATCTGTCTGCTGGAAATATTCCAGTCCTCTTGACTTTTGTCTGTATAGGCTGGCCCAGTAACTCTTCACTGGTTCTGATTTTCCTCAAAATAAACACCAAACATAAGTTAGAATGTAATTTGATCTACCGAGAAACTTTAATGTCAATGACTCTCAGGCACTGTTGATAGTCTTTAGTGCTTCAGTATGAGTAACAGCTGTGTTACCAAGACTTTGTCTTTTCTTGTTCTCTTGAAGAGGCTGGGAAGTAATCAGAACAGATTATCTTCCACAAGGCAGAGCAGCTTCTTTAAAAAAAATTATCAGCCTTTTTGTATGGTGTTTTTAGGTGGAATAGCTGGCAGGAACAGTGTTAAACATGAGTTTATTTTACAGTGCTACTGTTTCATGTATTGTTTCCTCTGACTTCAATGGCTTGGGACAACATAACTGTGAAAATATGGCTATGAAAGAAAAGCTATTACCAAGCAGCTCAATAGAAAGAGTAATACTGATCCTTTAACTAAATGGCAATTAGTTACCAAAGTCTACAGTGAACGGATAATGCTTATTTAAAATGTGTTAAATTACAGGAGTTCAAATTGTTTCTTTTCATGTCTGCAGTTTGTTCTCCTTGATGTTCTTTGCTCCCTATTTTTTTTCTCCTGAAGTGAATCTGAGCTGCCTTTTCACAGGAAGAATGGTAGGGATGGACACAGCAGGCCCATTTAATGAGGTAGGTGTTATAGTACGTGACACAGTGAGTATATGAACACTGGAATGCTGTGAGTTGTATTTTCCTTTTCTCATTTTCCACACAGATATCAAACTGAGAAACCTCGATGTCTCAACAATTTATTATTTTTCCAGTCTGATATAATTAGAGATCCAATTGTTGGGGGTGTAGCGGGAGAAAATTTTTCCAGGAGAGTCATCCTCTGCAATTTGCTTTCACATTTTTAGTATGATTTTGCTGACTTTTGGGTTCCTGTCTATTTGGGAAGAGGAATAGTCAAGTGTAGACACATGAATTTTCCTGCACTAGAGAATTTATCAGGCATAAAACTGTGGCATATCATGACTTTGCTCCTTTTATCTGGAATATTACAATTCCAAAAAGCTCATAATGTAGCAGTCCCCTTTTTAAGGTGTGGTGGTTCTTTTGATCCCATCATGCTGCCTGGAATAGATGGAATCTCCTTTCACTGCAATTCTCATATAGACAGGTCCCATCAAGTAGTCTGGCACTCTTTTTCCTTCAGTTTTTTCTCTCTTGTGCTAATAAAAGCAAATGCAAATAGACACAACAAGGCAGTTTTGAGGAAAATGTCTTTATCAGGAGCACTTTTTTTTCTCAGCCTTTTCTTCAGTCAAAAGTTTTATTAAATACAAACATGTCTCTCTTCTGTTCAAAAACTGAGAAACAACAGGAAAATAGACTGAAAAATATAGTTCAGCAAGTTACAAAAAAAAGTGGGGGAAAAAAAGCAAAGAAATTTTTTTCTAGCAATCAAACACATTACAGAGAATTTAATTAGTTAATCTGGCACCTTTCAGCTTTCACATATTTCTCTATATTTATTATGACTCTTAAATGCTTATTTTCTGCCAAATGAATCATAACAGATTTAGAGAGCAAGCTCTGTCACTTTTAATGTAAAATGTTTGGAAGGAAAGGACTGAAGCAATACTAAGGGAATATAAAAGTACCTACTTTTTTGAGATTTATTTAACTAATGAAAGAATCATGTTATAAATTGGTAGTTGTAAGAGGCACAAAACATGTTACAGATCTCCACTATTCCCAGAATTTATATTTCCAAGGTAAAACCTTTAGGTTTGCTTTACTTCTTGCCCTACATTTGAATCCCACACAGACATATTAATAGTGACCTCAAGAGACTCTAGTCATGCTGCAGGCCAGAAGATTCTTGCTAATGCCACATAATGGTTTGGCACCGTCTGACAACTTAGCCAAATAACATCTCCCTCCCAAGAGGGCAACCTCTATAAAGGGTGACACCCTTACCTGGTTTACTGAAATCTGGGAGTTCACTTCTAATTAGAGCTGACAAAAGCTTGACACAATCAGCAGCACTGGGAACTGAAATGCAGTTTCTTGAGCATAACAAAGCCTCCAGTTCTTTCCTTTTAACATCATCAAGAGCCCTGAGGATAACAACAGAATGTGAGGGAAGGATAATATGATCAAAAAGATGGGATCCTCCACCGTCTTTTTCTCTGGCGTAAATCAGGTTTTAACAAAAATAAATTTCAGGCACTGTTACAATAACGGTAGAAACGAGTACACTTTCAAAAAACTGAGGAAATGCAAACAGAATGTTCCAAATGAAAACTTCTATTTAAATAGGACTGATTTTTAAAATATTTTAGAAGCATAATGGAGAGAAATAAATACATAATTGCAGTTTGGATGAAGCAAGTACACTGTTCTTTAGAATTATTCATAAAAACAGGCAAAATATACAGACAGTCGTGTATTTATAGTGGGTATAAATTTTCAGTCACCTTTTCCAAGACTCTGGCTTAGTGCTGCAAAGTGAAATATTTTAATCTATATTTGTTTAATGAAAACTACTGTGCCAAAACTGTCCTTGTCAGTAAGCACTGGCTGACCCTGCTTGAGCAGAAGATTAGAATAGATGGTCTCAAAAGATGCCTTCCAGCCTCAACAATTCTACAAATAAATAAATAAATGTAGTGCAAGTAGATCAGGGAGTTAAGGAACTAATCCTTAAACTCAGCATTATGCCTCTGTATTTGATCTAAAATGAAGATGCATTTGATATTCATGTACATGTACCATTGCCCATGAATTAAAACCGACATACACGGCTGGACGCATGATGAGCAGGAGGTATTTTGCTTCTCTTGACAGGACTAGAGGCTGTCAACATTTGAAGCTATTCTGGCGAGGTCTATATGGATTGATATGAAAGCTCAAGGAGAGGTCAGGACATGCCATGGACTCACTGTCACCAGTATGCGAATGGACGTGTTCATTTCTAGCGGTATTTTAGTACAGGTGCCCAAAGACTTCAAGATGTCAGTAGTTATTTGAAAAAACATTTGAGCCAAATTTATTGCCAGTTAGGATATGATGGAGTAGGGAAGAAATGGCTGGAAGACATTGCAAGCTAGTACTCCTTAGTACTTGTGTCAAGGTACAAGTGATTTAACTCGGTTCTACTTCTAAATGCATTGATAGAAGCTTGAGATAAACCTGTTTGATAAGTGCTACAGGGTACTCTTGCTGGACTAGAACCTACCAAAATCAATGTGCACTGGTTTTGAAAAATTACGCAGTATAAAAATGAAATGTCATTAGTAATCTTAAAAATAAGCAGTTTTCACTTATATGTGGGTGACATGACCAAAAGTCAGATATAAGGCACATGCTCCCAACCACATCACATATGTAGTTCAAGATAGGATTAGAGAAAGAAACACAGACCAGAAAAACCTCTTGAACATTAAAATTAGTTCTCTGTAATAGCAAGCAGCTATAAAATACAGATTAGTTCAGAATGGTCCATGGTACAATATTACTTGTGGGGTTTTTTTCAAACATGTATTCTGTATTATTCACAGACCAGAACAATTAGTTCAGTGTTTGGATTGATGCAGTGAGAATAAAGTTTTTGACATTCTCAGTGAAAGGCTTTTACCAATGTAATCCTTTGCTGAAGGAAAATAGAAGCCATTTTCTGAGTACAACTTAAAACACTCTTTTTTTTCAGCAGGCAAAAATACAACCATTTAACAGATGGATATAGTAACCATAATGGGATTTACTCCATGGAGAAAGCAGAATGTCCTAGTCTGTGAGCCAATTAGTCTATCTTCAGTTATTCTGTGTCTCAGAGGAAGAATGTTGATTCAGGAATCCAGTTCCCGCTTGAGTTTATTTAACTTCAGGCCATTTTCTAAGGTTTGACCATTCCATCAAACTCCTTTAAGACTAACTGATATTGCAGGATTATATACCATTGTGGGAAATTTATTATTTCTATCTGTGCACAACTGTTCTCTTCCAATTGTAAACATGCTTCATGACAGTAAAAAAAAAACAACCAAGCATTTTATAATGCATGGAAAGTGAATATATTGTTTCTCTGACCAGCTGGAGGTAAAAACCCCCTCACATCGTTATGTTTTTGATTTTGTGAAAACAGAGGAAATAGCTTAAGAGAAAGAGTTTATGATAATAGAATAAAGGCACCTCACCAAAATTCTCACCCCATGACCTATAGTTTTGTGCCAGGTGAATCTGAGTCAGTGTCTCTTCCCAGTGGAGAGTGAGAGAGAGAATACCATCTGAATCAATATTTAAAAGTAAACAATACTAAAATGAAGCAAAGCAAGCGCTCACATATACATAAGGATATACACACACAAGCTGTTAAAAAGTATTCCCTAATAATTTGCTTGTCTTGATTCCTTCCCCCCTCCCCATGGTGCTTCTCTCTCCAGCTTGGTATTTTAGGTCTGACTCTTGCTAAGCTTCTCTTTTCCTTCTCCATTTTAATCCTTTATCTGGTAACTCTGGGCCTGCCTAGGATTTAGCCTTGTTAATATCTTTGATACACGCATTTCGGTTTGACAAATCTTTGCAGAACCTCCATATTGACAACTTAGATTTTCAGATTATGGCTCTTTTTTCAGGAATAAATAGAAGATTTTTTCCCCTGGAAATAAATTTTCAAAGTCAAAATATGAATGCAGAACCGTACATGTTCTTAAAAAACCCCAAAATAAACAAACCACAAACGAAAAATATGTGGTAGCTCTAAAGGTAGTGTTTTCTTTGCTATGAAATGGCATGATGCCATTCAAGTGAGGGCATAATATTTTTTGAATATCCCTTAATTGGGCAATGTTTGGGACTTCTTAAGTACATTAAATATTTTGTCATTCCGTAAAATTGGATTCTTCATCATAATAAGTTATTAATTTGTTTCCAACATACAAGCTGGTAAGAAATGTAGGCACTTAGAAGATAAAAGGAGAGATTAACTATTAATACAATGTGTCATCAATATTTGACACCCTACTTAGCATGACTATTATCTACTACAATCTACAGAAAATATTCTCCACGCTCCCACTGTATTGCTGGAGTGCCATATGGCCATGCTTGTTTTTCTTCAAATAATTTTTACATAAACAGCTGGTGAGCTGTTTTCTTTGTAACATGGCACATATTTTTCAAGACAGTTAGGAAGGACTGATGTAGCACCAGTGTCTGCAGTGCTTTTCGTGTCAGGGTGCTGAGGAACCTCTGATTTATTATTCAAAAATTCTGAGCTCATTCTGTGTTTTGGTTTCTTTGGGAGGAACCTTTTTTTTATTAAGTGACCGCTGAGCAAAAAGACTACGTTTTCCCACTTTCTGCTGGTATAATCTTTGAAATAAGACTGAATGTAAATGAATGCTTAATCACACAATAGACAGTCAAATTATAAAATCTTGTGGAAGCTCTTTAATATTCATTTAATTAAAAGTGGTGTTCAACTACCTTAGAGTTTGACCTCTATCACCTTAGGTAAAGGTAAATCTGAGCTGACTGGCAGCACAGGGATTATTTCACTTACATGGTAGTCAATTTATTCAATTTACTGTTTTATCCTATGCAATTCTGAGGGAACAGTACAGTATAAACAGTAAAAAAAAAACTGAATAAAGGATGTATTTAAAACCTTTTCTTAGATATCAGTGATGTTTTTTCAAGGCTATTCACCAAAGTCTATTTCATCCAGTGATATTAGGTTGCAACAAGCTTTATGTGAAATTTAAGTTTCCCAACATACTCACCTGAAAAGCTTTTCAACCCTCCTTCCTTTCACTTGTAAAGACAGACAAAGTGTAAGAGTTTTTATTTTTTAAAAACACATATATATATATAAAAGGAAAATCAAAACTTTTAGAAACAGGACTAGAGGATGAGAAAATGCCTTACAGATTTACTTCTAAAGGCTTTCTGTTATTTTCACAATATAAGGAGTGATAAATATTTTATATGTTTGACTAGTGGCCACAGCAAACATTTGTGAAGAAAACACCGCATGGTAGTTGACAACTGTTGAAAACACTTTTTTGAGATTTGTGGAGGATATAAAACTTCAAGCATGTCAACTGCTGTCAGAAATGTAGGGTTAGTTTCCCTGCTTTACATCAGGATGTCACAGTGATTCACATGATATCAGAAAGATTTCTGGAGGAATACAGGAGTAGGACTACACTGAAATGGTTACTTGATAGCAGGTGAGCAAATTACTTCCTGTCAGCAAGAACCTATAATAAATTCTTCAGCTCGTTGATCTGGTACTTAATTTAGCAGTTGATGTAGGTTTTCCTGTGTGTTTCAGCAGACATTATCAGCAGATTAAAGCACTAAACTTATGGATAAATTTCCATGCTCCCAAGTTTTACAGGGAATCGCGAACACTCCTGAAAGTAAATTAAAAATCTTACAAATAGCAAACAGTTTTTTAATAAATGGTACTTTTTCTGGAATGTTTAGAAATTCCTGTTGAGCTTATGCCTGTGGTTTTTTTGTTTGCTTGGTTGGTGGGGTTTTGCGGGTTTTTTTTTTTGGAGGGGGTTGTTTGTTTGTCTTGGTTTGGTTTGGTTTGGTTTGGTTTTATTTTTCGCATGGACTAGCTGCATCTCTTACTTGAAGCAATTTCCCATTATAAGATCATTTCAAGAATTAACAGTTAATTAGTTAATTTTACCTAAATTGAATAACTTTTAGGTATCATCCATGGCAAATTAAGAATGTGTCAGACCTGTTTAGGCTGATATGAGGAGAAGTTATACAACAGCTAACTAAAATGAATGAAAGAATGAAAATTTATCAATTCCGGAGAGGAAAAGTAAATGTCCCCACTGCTATTCTTATTCATCCTGCTCCAAATCCAACAATCCCTGGTAAATACGGCTGCACGGAGATCCATATCACATTTTCCTTGTCAAAGAAACTGTGATTTGCTCTAGACTTGGGCCTGAAGCAGTCTATCTCTGCTACCAGATACTGAAAAATTGGTAGACAAAAAGAAGTAAATCTCCTGGATTTCTGTCCAAAAAAACCTACCAAATAAAAGGAAAAACAGAGTCTATAAATGGTCCATGTCTCCAACTGCATGTATTCCCAAGCAAGTAGAGGAATAACAAAGAGAGGCATGAACACTGGGGATGACAGAGAATGTTACCATCAGGAAGTGGCGCAGACCCAAATGGACCTTCTGCTCAATGGGTAAGGGTTAGCAAGTTCAGAGCATGAGAGGGTTGAAGATGCCAACTGCTTACTCAACACACATGTTCCAATTTTCTCTACTGGTGCAGAACACTGTCATAAGCACTCAGTGTAATTATTTTGTCCCATAAAACCGAACATATTTGATAATGTGTTGACCTATTTTTTTTTTCCAAATTACTTACTACATATTTGTTATGTTTTCTTGTTGAAATTGTGCAGTAATACTGCCTTAGAGTGGCAATAATGTTTATATGGAGACCGCTTTGCATTGTTGGAATTGCCTTTTATGAGACTGTAACTGTTTTAATCTGGTACTCATATTCTGCTGTTTAACTTGTGCTTGTAAAACATAGATATTACTTCTTCTATTATACCATGCCAGTTATGAAAGACTTAGCACTCAAGGGATCAAAAGTCTGGCAAACTCTTTATTACAGCTATGATGATGATGATAACAATAATAATAGCAATAGCAATAAATAAATAAACTTAAAATATTTCTTAAGTAATGGAAAATTATGGAAATAAATGTTTGTTGAGGGAATTAGTGAATATGGGAACACTGAAGAGGTCTCTGAATACTGAGTTTTAGACCAGATGTAATTTGTGTCCCTATAAAGAAATATATTTTGGAAAATAAGGAATATTTAAATTTTGAACATCTGCCATATCTATATAAGATGTTATATTTTAACAATTAAGAAGTATTTTGTTTCCTTGAGTCTTTTAGTGAAAACCTAATTGCTCCTGTAAAAAGTAGAAAAAAAAAAGTGGAGATGATTCTTTAGCTTCAGTTTTAATGAGGGAATATGTATTTTAAATGAACCTTTAAATGTACTACTCTTACAGGCCTGTAAACATCACCTATTAAACAAGATGCATTCACTTGAATAAATATTTTGACACATCAGTCAGACATTGATTAAATTAGTTTTCTAAATCATCATCTAAATACTTCACTGAAACAGGGTAAAGTGATTACATCTTCCACACAGTAAATTCTCATTTAGTTCCAATACTAAAGGGAAAAGAAAAAGCCTTTGAGCTGCAAAATTTGAAGTCAAGGTAAAGATTAAAGGACTGATCACTGAGCTAATCTTCTCTAACCTTGCACTAGCAGGCATTGGAATTGCTGCTATTTAATATTGTTTGAAAAGAGCTCTGACTTGGATAAGGAGCAGCACATGGTTGTGAGGAAAAAGATATATTTTCAGAGACAAATAGAAGTGTTCTCTCAATATATCATTGAGACATTTATTTGCATTTTTTGTTGTGTGACAAAACTTCAGGACAAGTAGACGTGCATATGGACACAAACCCAGACACAGAGGTCTGTGTTTATAGGTTCCTCTTTCATTATCTGATCAATATTAAATCATAATATTAAATCACATGCCTAAAGAGATCTCAGTATTTTGCCTCTAAGAATCTTTCATGAAGATAATTTATAGTTTCCTTGATAGTCATGGAAAAGTTTTTTGTCACAGGCCTTTATACTTGGTCAGAGGTCAGAATAAGTTTTTGAAGGAACATGACCCATATCCCTAAGATATTTGAGAACATCTAAGACACATGAATCCATCCAGAATGGCTTTTTAGATCTGATCTTCACAGAAGAATTCCCCTGTCCAATGGCTTTAAAAATAAATTAATTAATATGTAAAATAATTTAATTTCTATAGTAAAGAAAACTGAGGTTGAAAAAAAGTGTGATGATCTTATTAAAAAGAAGCCAAAATAATTTATATTCTGAAAAGTGATATCAGATTTAATAATTTAAATCCAAATTTAAATGCTGCTGATGCTCAAAAAAAAAGAGTTAACCAATTTTGCCTCAGAAATGTTTCAATCTGTGCATGTTTTACTTACACCATATGTTTTTATAGCTGAAAGATATTCAAAATTTAATCAATGTTATAACAAAAAATGAAGTTCTAGCAGCTTACTAGGCAGTAGGAAATTGGGTGTTGAAAATCTACTCAAAGAAAATTTTCGCATTAAAAAGGTCATATCACACTATTTGGGAACATTAAATAAAAATCCACTTGTGTGATACAGTGGAAATCGTTGGATATTCTAAACTTTGCAGAAGTAGGGATGTGACAAAGTAATTGACACAATAGCACAGGAAGATTCTCTGATCTATTGTGCAAAATGTGGTGCTCCTTTTTTCACACCTCTCGACAAAACATTTTTTATCCACAGTTTCTACAGCAGCAGAGAGTCTTTTGCTGTGTCTTGAGTGCAGACCATGCCAACAGCCCCCAGCTGACACCTTCAGCACAGGTATCTGTGCCTGCCACTTTGGCTTTCAGTGCTGCTCACATGAGCTCCTTGGTGAGCAGCAGGCAACAGCTGTGAGGGCAAGGGATCCATGCACTTTGCAGCCTGGACCAGGAGTGAACAACCCCAGGCTTCTTGAAGAAAAAAAATGACAAAACCCACATGGAAATGCTAGACTTCTTTTTAACAAACATTTGACTCTTGCAAGGGGACTTACAAGCATATATATTTTTGGCATTGGTGTCTCTACTGCTGGCAGAAACAGGCAGCTCTTTATCTCAAGATAAAGAGAGGCACCTTGAAAAATAGATGAAATAGGCAAGTAATATCTGCAATAGGCTTGTGAAAACCAAGAGGAAAGCAGCACTTACTTTTTCTTCTTAGTGAGTAGCATTCCCTCTCAGTCACTTTGTGAGCAAAATGCGTGGAAAGGAAGGCTTGATGGATCACCTTAGGGTGCCATTATGTGAAGATGTGAGGCAGGACTGGCCCTTCTATCCTACTACGGCTTTCACAGGTTTCTGGCAGCCCTAATTTTTAATTTACTGTTTTAGTATATGTGTATAAAACAGTTTAGGAAAACCCTCTCTTAATTCAGGGATTTTATATTTTCAAGGTCACCTCATCAGTGTACTCAGGAGTCAAAACAGCTGGCCAAGCTTTTCTTTATGAGTATTGATCCAACTGAGTTAAACAGTCAAAGAAGATGCAAACAACTGCGGCAGAAACCAACAGGATTATTGCTGTTTTGGAAAAAAAAACATCCCCTTTTCACAGACCTACAAGACTTCCAGATATTCTTTTGGGGCAATTCCATAGGGCTTACTATAGAAAAAAGCAACATCAAACTATATTTGATTTAATTACACAGTGTTAAGTCTAGAGCAATATATCAGTTGATTTAAGTCTGTTTGAGAATCCAGAATAATGATGTGGTTTTATATTGGACAAAAGAGCTATTTAATAAAAACAGTTATCTCAGAATTAGCATATCGAAACAAAAACCAAAAAACCAAAATGCCAGAAATTAAATTAATAAAAATAAAAAATTAAAATACAAGACAATATAAATTGTGTATGAATAGAAATTACAGAATCACAGAATGATCTAGGTTGGAAAAGAACTTTGAGATCATTGAGTCCAACCTATGAAGGCATTTAGCTTTCCTAGAACAAGAAACAGTTTTGAACTAAAATGTTAAATTTTTTTATTAAGAGTGATTTATTTTTATTTTGTGAGTAGTGGAATTTTTTATTTCTGTCTCCAAATATTTTTTTTTCCTGCTAAGAAGGTTAACTGTCTAAACAGGAACTCTCATTAATATATGCAGGAAAGCACAGAACTGAAGTTGTACTCGATCATACAATTTAAAAAATAATTTGTTTTATACATCTTCCATTAACACTATGTTTCACGATATGTTGTGCAATACATTAATGAAATTGTTCCTCTAATCAATATAAATTGGAATTTATATTGGGAGTAAAATTACAAGAAGAATAAAGAATCTTTAAAAGGGCAATATTCAAAGATAGGCTGATAAGAAGTGTAAAAATATTGTTCCAGATTTTGTGTTCTATGTAAAAAAAGATTATTGATAGTGAACACTGTCAGTGTTGGGAATAGGCAAAAAAAAAAAAAAAAAAAGAGGATGTTAGATGTAGGTAGTTATAGTTCTTGAAAGTACAATATTAAATTTAAAAAATCATGCAGCAGTGACCTCTTTCTATTGACTGTAGTAAAAATCCTCAAGCCTCTATCAACTTGAGAGATTTTCTTATATACATTCATGAAATACAGTTGTAGATTATTCATTGAAAGTTTACAACAAAGTTTACAGAGACTGAATGAATGGAAAGTGTGACCTCAGAGTTCATTCCTAGACAACTAAGAAAAAACATCAAAAGCATCAATAGTGCCAGGCTTTTACAAAAAACAAAGTCAAATAGAAATATATTTTTAGGGGGATCCTTTATATCTAGAATAAAACAGACATCAATTGATTGTCATCTATTCTTTCTGAAGTAATCAGGATTGCTTTTCCTCTGGCTCAAAGCCTTGCCAATAGCTGCACTTCTTGTGCAGAAAGATGATCAGAGTGATGAGCACCTTTCTTATGAGGAAAGCCCAAGAGAGTTGGGGGTTTGCTCATCTGGAGCAGAAAAGTCTACAAGGAGACCTTATATCATCTTCCTGTGCCTAAAGAGGGTCCACAAGTAATCTGGAGAGGGACTTCTAACAAGGGCATTAATGATAGGACAAAGGACAATGGCTTTAAACTGAAAGAAAGCAGGTTTAGATTAGATATAAGGAGGAAGTATTTTACAATGAGGGTGGTAAAGCACTGGAACAGGTTGTCCAGAGAGATGGTGGAGGCCCTGTGCCATGAAACGTGCCAGGCCACGCTAGACAGGGCTCTGAGCAACCTGATCTAGGTGAAGATGCAGCGATGGTAATTGTGGGATTTTGTGCTAAGTGACCTTTAAAGATCCTTTCCAACCCAAACTATTCCATGATTCTATGATCAATGGAAGCATTCTCAAGAGTAGTGAGTTGAGTAGATAAAAACGGTTTTTACAGGGGCCAAAAGGGAAGCTCTATCTTCTTCCTCTTTTCTCTCATTTTGAAATATGACAGATGGAAAGTAATTACTCTAACTGTGAGTGTCTACAGAGAGATGCTCAGTTTTGAACCAGACACCCTCAGTTCTGTTATCCATCCTTTTATGGTCAATGGAAAGACACAGTGCTTTTACAGCACAAAACTTGTGGAGTAATTTAAATACCTAATTTAGATTAAAATAGTCATGCATTATGTCTTTCCACTGCTTATAAAGGGAGCTTGAGGAGATTCTTTTAGGTCTTAGCCCCATTTTTTCAAATTAGATCAATTTGATTATATGCTAATTGTGTGCACATGTAATAACATCTTTATGAAGAAACTTTATGGGTAAAAAGCAAACATCAAGTTTTATTTCCTTAGAAAAGATAAAACTACTCTGTGGTGTGCATTAGTTATGACATCAAGAAAGGACTTTATTAACCTGAATGGTCTTCACTTATTAATGTATATAAATGTTTTTAAACATCAGAAGGAAGTTGAAAAATCACTGTTAGTCGCTGGGGCAGTAGGAAGAGATGGTGTTACATGAAGTGGGATGTCCTATTGAGGTAGTAGAAAGAGAGTGTGATCCCTACTGATATCACAGACACAAGGGTGGGTGCATACATGACAGACACGAGGGAATAGAAGAGACCCTAGCCAAGCATTTCTTGTTTCTCTTTTAAGGCAGTACTTTACTTTTTCCATTTTCCCTATATATTTTTCTTTTTTTTTCACATGTACAAAGAAAAAGGTTTAGCTCTATGTTAAGAGTAGAGGCTGCAGACCTGTTGGAGGTCTCTGTAAGTAAACTGAAAGGAATTGTAATGGTATGGCAAGAGTTCCTGCTGAAACTGGGGGATCATAATTTTGGGGTACATGCTGAAATCCTCACAGAAACAAGAATAAAAATATCTTCATTCTGACTTTAGCTCATGGTCAGAGGCACAAACTATCTAACAGCTGCACTAGGGAAAAAGAATAACTACAGCAGAAAGTCATCCAATAGATATGCAAATACTGTTATGCTTCCTAAAACCATCATCATCCGTGTTGGTTTCTATCACTATTCCATAGTACATGCATTTATATTGCCAACACTGCCCCAGGCATCAATGACAAAACCTTCATTTTGTATGGATGTGTTAGGGCAATCTTAATACAGCTAACTTATAATTGCAGAGAATGCATACAGCAGTAAATATATATTTATGTATTCTCTCTAAGATTTAGATAATTTTTGCTTCCTGTTGAAAATCTGAGTAATTTTCTTCAGAATAAATAGTGTATATCTATAACATAAATGTATATACCCACACTGACAGATCTCCTTTTATTAAAAAATTGGCACAAGTTGGATTTCCTGTCAAGGAGAAAGTTTAAAGTTACAGGTGGGTTTTGGCCCACCACCCACTCAGGCAAAAAACATGCAGACTTTAGAAAACATGTAGAAAGTCAGAAGCTACATAGACCAAATATTTTTGCCATGAACCAGGAAGGTGAGACTGCATGATCAAGAATTAACTTATTCACAGTTCTTTATCAAATATGAACACTTTATTATAATTAGAAGAGAAGAAGGTAAGATAAACAGTTTTCAGCACATTTTGCATGTAGGACAGGAGCTGAATGAGTAGAATTTAACCACAAAGGGAACAACAGCGAAAAAGAAACATCAGTGTTATAACTAAAACTGTGTGGATTGTTTTCTTCTCAAGAAAATAAACTACTTCCCCTACAGGTGTGGGAAAGGGGGATATTTCATACTGAGGCTTAGGAAAGAGAGACACTCCACAAAGCTCAAGGAAATCTTCACTGGGAGAAATGTGTCCGAAATAAAGATTTTGGTGCTTCAGGAGGACAAAAATTCTCTTTAGGGAAAAGAAATTTCAGGCAGGATTTCATGTACAATTGCTTCTTTGCCAAAGGTGAGATACTGTTTTTATTGCCCAAATTGCAGAGTGACTTTTGTTGCTGCTGCTTTACAACATCCTTTAAAAATTCATCTTCTCATTTCAAAGGTTAGACCTGGAAAAATCTGCAGAAATAAGCTGCAACACATATTTGACACTCCGGGATTTGGCTGAAGATACCATGGAGATGTCAGTGGTGATCTTTGCAGGTCTACTGCAGCTGGCACACAGGGGCCCTTTGGTATTACGGGGAATTAAGATACAAATCAATGCCTAGAAATGGTGCCAGTGAAATTACAAAAGAAGGAGACAAGCATAGATCCAGGAAACCTTGCAGAGAGGTGGAGTGTTATGTACCACAAAGAAATTTGGTAATACTCCAGGAGAAAAGGCTAAGCCACCACTTAAAACTGGCATTTGTGGTTAGTTTATATAGTCTGAAGGAAAGGGGGGTGGCCAGCACTTTGCATAATTAGATGTATTTCAACTAGTCCATCTGTAGTCTTTTAAAACTGTGAGAAATATTTGTGCACACAGTGAGCTTCTGATGAATTTTAAATTGAAATATTTGTTCTTGGAAAAACCACTGTGCTCCTATCTTGGCAATTTAACTGATACGGCCTCTTTGCAATTCATCCATGTAATCACAGTATAACAGGTGATAAGTGGATCAAAGTGAAATGTTTAGGAACACACAACCTATGTTTCAAGAGAAATAAAAACACATTGCCTCTCAGCTTAGCACTAGTAGAGATAGCAGCTCTTTATTTACTGCCCAGTGAACCACACGAAGTATTTAGCAAAGAAATTGAGTTTTTAAAAAATCTCATTCTTTGAAGCATTATTTGACTATTGTTTGATTTTAATTTCCTGAAATAAATAGCAATTATTAGTTGAAAAAGTCTTACCAGCATCTGCTCATGTCTTTGTACTGCTGGCTTAAAAAAAAAATAAATAAAAGGTTTCCTGGAGTGAATTTTGCATGAAAATTGCTACATAGAAATGCACTTCTAGAAAGTTAATGTATCATAGATTTTCTATTGAGATAAGCACTTTTTCTGTGCAAAAAAACCCCCAAACCCCCAAAACCCAAACAAACAGCAAAACAAACCTACACAAAAAACCAAACCAAACCAAAAAAACCCCCTCATTTTAATTAAGGACAGAAAAGGAAAGGAATCCTAAGGCATATGTCTGTGGATGAAAAAGGAAAAGTAAATCAAAATATCATTTAGAGTTTCCAGTATATGTTCAGTATGTTTTCAGTTTTTGATTTCTGGTTTAAATGTTTAATGTGGTGTAGTAAGAGTCGAGAGAAAGGTATAACAACTAACATCTTGCACATATTTTCAGAGTGTACACAGGTATGTAAAATAATATGCACATACATGTAAAAATATTTTACATTTTCTATGAATTACTTTGATATCTAAGTGTGACATGTATTGGTGGAAACAGAAGTTTTAAATCTCTGTCCTCTTAGCTTGAAACCAGTTCTTTATGGTAACAAATGTTAGTGACTCTAAAAAATGTAAGCAGAAATACTAGATAGAAAATATTTATTTGAAAATTCGCTAGTTGAAGACACCCTGCTTGCAAACTGAAATCTTTCAGAGAAAAGAAAAAATGCTTATCAATCTCGAATGAGAAACATTTTGAAAATTATAATACTTCCTGGAAGGAAGCACATTTTTGGCCTGTTAAATAATATAATAAAAACATGTGATTACACAAATGAAGCATAGAAATAAGCCTTCTGCTGCCCACCCTGTTTTCCCCAGAAGCAGACCTCCTTTTCTTCATATTTGAAGTACAAATCAGATAAAACAGATTTTTTAAGTCCATCAACGAGGTCTTCTCCAAATTACATTAAGTTAACCATCAGAGACATGATTTTTAATGTTACTTATATCCTTCTCTACTTTTCTTTAATTCTTTTGCCTTGAAATTAAGAAGAAAGGAATAAAACATAATGCTATCTTAAAATAAAATCCCAAACAGCAACAAATTTTTAAAAAAGTTACAAAATTACCTCTGTAACCCCCTTTTTTTCTATAGTCACTGTGTCAACTCCTGTTTAGATTCCCTATTCCTTCTGCTTATCATCATTCCCCTTCCCCACTGCACAACCTCACAGATACAACTTCATCAGCTGCTGTTTACACCCAAGCTTCTTTCAGAATGCTTCTTATACATCTAAATCAGAAAGATAAGGTAAAATATTTAATCCATGCAGAGGGCTTCATGACATAAAAGTGTGATGCTCAAGCTGTGTTAAATACCCAACATAAGAAGGGCTCAGGAGTTCTCTTCTTCCTTCATAGCTATCACTGGAGGTGCATTTCCTCTCTGATTTAAACACCAGTGAAAGTGAGGGTCCATGCAACTAGCCAGCATTCCAATCTCAGATTGCTAGATTTAGGATCAAACTCAAGTTTTCCCTGCATCTCATCCTATGCTCAATATACAGAATCCTGTTATTTTTCTGCTCCTTGTTAGGAGTATACTCCTAGATGCTCCTATGTACTCCTTGTATAGGTGTCAAACCACCAGACATAAGTGCAAAATACTACAGAGGAGAATAGAATTAAAGAGGAGGTTAATCTTTAGAGCATTTTGAGGTTTTTTGCTCCTATGAAAATGTAAGAAAGTGCTTGATGGTTTTGCCCTGGGAAGAAGTAATCTCATACTGGTATCATGACTAGAACACCATCACCTCCAAATTCTATATACATAAAATGTATTTATGCTTCACTAACCTCATCCTGCATCTCACCACTACATATTTCCTAAATTTCTTCTGCAATTACCTATTTTTGCATCTCTACAGTACTAAAGGGGGGAGAAGGGAATACTAGCTATTTCCACGGACTGCAGCAGGATCATGTGCTATTACAATGTATACCATAAAATCTTATTTTGCTAGAGCCTATGGATGTTGTTATATAATGGAAGGGTGCCAAATGTATTCAATCCTAATAACTTCTATTCTTGGTAAAGAACTAAACATCTGTAAAGAGACATTAGAATTTTATATGGAAAAAGAAAAGAAAAAGTAAAAAGGCTTGGTGTAACTTTGCATTAGCATTCAATGAAGCAGTAGATTATAAAAATTCAGAACAAATTAAGATTATTTGGTTACCTCCAAAATTTAGGAACTCTTCAGATATTGAGAAAAATTTGACAGCATTTACAGCTGGGACTTGAGAAACTACAGGACATTTAAAATCAATTAACTGTTTGAATTTTCTGTACATTCATGTGGAAATCATTACAGTGCTATTTTTGTAATGCAAGACAGTGGCAATTAAGGAAAAGTATTTAAATACAGAAAGAAAATTCAACCCATCCAATTAAACATAAAAGAGTGTTCAAAAGAACATCCCACATTAATGCAAAATCAAAGTATGTTTGCTAATTATTAGAAATATAAAGAAGATGGTGTTCATTTATATCTTGTTTTATATAGGTTTTATTTGTACTTCTTGGCCTGTTACACCCTACACTGAGCTAGCAATTAGTACCAGAAGTCAATACAAGTGCTTGAAAACCTACTCATGTAAACTAAAAATAGAAACCGCAACTTTGCTTCTTTAGTGATATTTAGAAGTTTCTGGTAATAATGCTGGCAGCTGGGATAGGGAATGAAAATTCATAGGGGAAAAAATAACTTGAGAAGAAAATAGGAAGGACATAATTCATCTTCCAAGAATGCTGTAGTGATGGTGATGTGACAGTGAGAATTTACTTGTTTTCCCTTATTTCTTTCTCCATGCAAAAAAATCTAGATTAATCCTTTCTGAACAACTGATAAAAATCATCAGTCTCTGATGTTAATTCCAGTTAATTCTGATGTCAAAACTTTGTTATTGCCAGTTATTACAAATTTTGGCAGAAATATACCTCCTACTTCTTGCAGAATTTGGGTTTTTCTTGTCCTCACTAGACATACAAGAAGATAAGTGCATGAAAGCTGCAATGCATCACTTGCTCATTCTGAAGTAAAATTACTTACTTTTTGCTCAGAATAGATTAGATGGATAGATAGAGAAATAGATAGAGAAATAGATAGATAGATAGATGGATGGATGGATGTATAGCTAAGGTATAAAAATGCCATTGGTTTCAGTTGTTTTCTCTGTCTTCTGAGATAGCCTAGCATCAGGAATTTTGGTGCCTGTATTTGACAAAACAGTTCAATGGCTATTTTAGACTTTAAACTGGGTTTTATATTTCATAAATCTTGGGGAAATTACTTTCTGTCTTTCTCTGTCCTAAAATCTGACCAAATCTCCATGCTTTTCTTCTGAGGTAACACTCATCCTCTCCTAATGGAGCTGAACAGGTCTGGAAAAAAAAAAGGAAATTTCAAACAGAATATAAAGAAATCTGACTCTATCCCACCTCTCAACATAATTGCTTATGCTGAGTTTTGCATCTATGCTAATAGCTAGATAGTTCTATGTACTTTAAATGCCTTTTTTCTTAAAGAAAAAATCCCTTATCCTGGGTTTGAATTTAAATATAAACAGAATTACCTGTCAGATAAGTGGGGAGAAATATTTCTCAGGACAGGATGGGTTTTATGAATGTAGTTTCCAGTTTACGCAAATGTAGGATGCAACAGTTTCCACCTTCTAGATTTTAGTAAGTGATTTGAGTCTTACTATAATTTTTTAGCTTTATTACCTAAAAATTAATAACCAATTTTCTAAAAACCATTAATTATTTACATATCTAAAGAATTAAAGAGCTTAGCTTATGTTTCATTGTTCCAGGTTATGTATATTTAATGTTGAAAAAAGGTGAGTTGAAAATGTTATTAAAAATATTTTTGCAGTGATTTGTACCAATTTATTTCTGAAAGGAAACTGTATTTTAATTAACAGTGCAGAAAAAATAATCTAATATTTGATTGCTGTTTTTTTCAATAAAAAATGCTGTATACAAACCAAATGCAGAATACATGTTTTCAAAAAACCCTGGAATACTTAAAATAAAATATTAATGAATTAATTTCTTTTTGAGGTAGTTGGTTTATTTCCAGTTTTATCAACACATAATTCTACAAATACCATGTCTCAGCATTTCTAATCTACTTTTTATTCATGGATCAGGAGAGGAAAGCAAGCTTTCATATTTTCTCTGTTAACAAGATGGTTTAAAGCTAAAAGGAAGCAAAGATCATGTCTTTGTCTAAAGAACAGTCTACAGCTTTCAAAAACTGCGTTGTGTATCAATGATATTCTTAATTTACACAGTTTATTTCTTTAAAACTATGGTGGCTTAAATGCATTTTTTGAATAATATTTTTGTTAAAGTTAAAATTTTACCAAGGGCATTAGAATAATTTTATACCAAAGTACATTTGGGTTGTCATTTCCTTTTTATCTTGATATATTTGTTTTGGTTTTTTAACAAGAAAACGTGTTTAATCAAATTTTAAAAAAATTTGAAAGGGTTTTCTTTGTATTTCTCTATACCGCGTATATTTCAAACTTCTAATTAGGGACATTCACATTGATGAACATGTTACTTTTTTATTCTGTTATCTCCACTTTTCCATTCTAAAACTCTTCTGTGAAATATTTTCTATTGAATGGAAATTATAGAAAAGAAATCCAGAGAATCAAACATGAGTTTAACTACTTGTGAAATAAAGAAGATACCCTGAATTTGCAGAAATGCATTTCCTATTTTGTCACAGCATTGAATAACCCTATTTTCTCCAGAAATATGGTGTCTGGATCAAAATAAGTGAATGTAGGTTAAAAAAAAGTATAAAATTATAGACACCTTGTAAATCCATGTTGCATCAGAGTGCCAGTCTGACTATAAATGTGGAGATGGGTAACACTGGAGAACTTCAGGTTTGAGCCCTGCTGTTCACTACCTAGTCTTACCATCTGCTCTGCAAATATTGGAATGAAGTGTGTAAGACTCCTCTTGGATGTGCAGAGATGCAGCTGACTGTGCAGGAGCAGCACAGAGAGATGTGGCCCAACTCTGTGACATGACGTGTGCCAAAGCAATCCTCACACCACAGAAAAGCAAGCTGTGGATTTGAGGGTTGGAACAGATTCAGCGCTGCATACAAGTTTTATCTACTCAGTTCTACATATTGGAGTTTTCTATGATTTTATAATGCTTTGGACCACTTAACCATCTTCAGTTTTAAGACAGAACATGTATTATCTTCAGTAGCTTCAGAAATGAATTTACTTCTACGTGTTGTGAAAAAGAGGAATCAGAAATGTACGTTTCTGTTTCTCTTTGCATATCTTAGTGATAATACAGATGAAAAATCTGCTAAGCCAGAGTCCTGTGCCTGACTAATATTAAAATGTCAGGTCTTCATGGAAATGCCAGTGTTCTTTGATCTATTCTTCAGTGATATGGTGATTTAAACATCCTTCTTTACATGAAGGATCATGTATCTTGACAACAAGACCCCAATACTAGGCTTCTTTAAAATGAGATAGTTATCGTTCAGTCATTGCAGCACCTTTGGAAACACATAGCTTTCTTTTCAATAATTGCTCCTTCCAATAACTTCATGCTGTTACTGCCCACCCTTAACCACAATGAAGGCAAGAGCAGTCACCCAAAACTGCTGTGTCCTTTGTAAAGAGCCTTTGACCTTACAAAACAAGAATTTCAGCTAAGAAGATCTCAGCCTTTCAAGTCTTCCATTAGCCATCCCACCAAGATTGTCAGCTGCCTGTCCTCATTCCCAGCTAAACGATCTAGATAGAATGATACACCAGATTTTACAGTGAGTTTCAAAAATACCAGTTGTTTAAAATTTTCTTGAGCCCTGTAAGCCTCTGTTTCCTACTTCCTCTATGATCATCCACTAGAAGCATTCTGGGCTTTCTCAAATTGGACCAGCTAAGGCTTGCTTGGGAATGTGTCTAAGGCAAGAGGACTTTTTAAAACCTTGTATTTCTGATGAATACACATAATTCCTAAATTCCTCTGTTTCTTGGATGTGAGGAGCGCAACTGCCGAATTTCTTTCCCAAACTGTCCCCCAGGCACAAGCAGCAAAGAGAGATGTAAATTGTGATTCTAATATGTATTTCCATACTCAGTAGGGGCAGTAGGTTTCCCGTGCACTGAATAGGAAAGAATGGCAGGTCAGTTAATTGAGATCTTGGTTAGAGACACGGCTGGAACTAGGACTGAAGAGTCATAGATGGTAATATAATAATCATTGTATCTCATTTACCAAAGAGCAAATGAGTTACATTTTTCACATGTGCTATAGCTGATGCTGCCCTGAGCTGTCATAGGAGTGTTAGCCAGTTTTGTCATTAACCTGCTAGTTACTAAATCAGGTGAATTGTCATAGCAAGGACCTGAGGAGAGGAGAATTAGTGAGAGAAAGAATAAGGTAGATGTTCGCTTTGAAAACAAGAGGGAGAGGAAATGAGGAAGCTGGAGCTGTTCTCATCACAGCCTTAGGATGAGATGGGATGCTCCTCTGACCATAACTTCATGCAGAGTCCCATCCATAGAAACACCCACGGCAGGGGGTTGGAACTAGATGTTCTGTGAGGTCCTTTCTACACAAACTATTCTATGATTCCGTGATTGTGTGAGAAGATTCACCTGGAAACAATCCTTCTACCTTGCACTTCAGCACATATGGACCTTTCATGTGTCAGTAAATAAGAAACAGAGATATCCTGGCTACAGGCAGCTTCTCCAAAGAGGAAATCCTTATAAGGATTAACTTATGATGAGGAGGAAATAAAAAGCTATTACTTAATGGGATGTGTATTACATGTGGAAAGGTGGTAAGGTCCTGGAACAGGCACTCCAGAGGCTATCCAGGTTAGGGTACAGAACTAGTAAAAAGGCTGGTGGTTTGTGCTCTGTCAGATCCTTATGTAGCCCCCCAGCTGTACTCATGAAAATACCCGTCATATTCAAAGAGAAAGTCAGGACACTGCAGACCTCCATGTAATTTGTCTTCAAAAGTACTTACAGAATGTTATAAAATGACTGCAAGTTTTGCATCCTAGTGAAGGTTTTACTCTTTTTAATTTGTAGAAGGGTCAATTAAATGAAGGTTTATTGATTCTGCAATTTCATTGCAGCAATGTCTTTGGCCGGAAGAAAAAATTAGGTAAATACTTACTTGTTTGGCTTTGTTTTTTACCTCCTCGTAACTCTTGTAATGTCTTTTATGGGTAAAAATATAAAACACAGGTATGTAATGAATAGTTCTAATAAATCTCATCAGTGAGTAACATGGATTTAATGTCTTTCTAGCTGAATAATTTTTTTTCTGCTATTATAATCAATCAATTGGAATTGTAATTATAGTTTCGTTAGCATGACTATAGTTTAGATCTGTCAGTTTTCCATTTAATAAATAAGTATATACATGCCCCTATTTTTACTGGGGCCTACAATTCAGCCCATGAAATTAACTTCAGATAGAAATTTCAACTGAGATTTTTTTACCTGTCTTTTATTGTTGTTCTTGAAATGTTATCATTTTGAGCTTACTTTCAGACATTCTGGCCATTTCTAGTATGAAGAACATGGGCTTTAAAATTAAATTAAAACCTCCACATTTTCATTCTGTTCAAGTGATTGTCATTCCAGAATAATTTTTAAGGTAATTAATAGCAAGTAATTTTTATTGAAAACGTGTTTTCTCATTCTTTTAAAAACTTGGTAATAAAAAGTAAATACACTTTAAGCAATCAACACATTACTTCATTTTGAAAACTTCATCATGTTTATTAGTGAACCAGATGAATGCTTGTGGGTAACAGTGACCTTCACAGAACAAAAGTGTCATTACAGGACCATAAAGAATAGACAAAATCCCTTATTTGGAAAAACTTCCAAAGAGACTTTGTGGTCATTGCATCAGAAAGAAAAAGCCCGAATAATGAATCAAAATAAAAAAAAACTCACCCCAAATAAAAAAACATTATTAGGAGCATGCTTGCAGTAGTTGTTTTCACTAGTAGTGTCACTGTCAGTGAAAGTACAAGTTTTCTCACACTTCAGCCTGACACGATATCATTCAGCCTGGGCAAAATCATTTGCTGAATTAGAATTAAAGGTAATAAAGTCTGCAATCCGAAAAGGGGGTTCCTTTTAAAATTTAAGGTAAAAATAAATCTGATAATAAAAATGTCTTTTTTTTTTTTTTACTTGGAAGCTGGGAAGAGTCTTGACAAAACGTTATATTCAGCACTTCTCTGACATATTAAGAAGGGTGACAACCTCAACAGTTGTAGGTGGAATGTAATTAGGCTTTATTATTCCCATTTTACAGATGGCAATCTGAGACATATAGCAATCAAAAGCTACACAATGCAGAGATTATAACACAGAACTTTTTTTTGTTTTTTCTGGGATCAAAGAACTTCCAGTGATTTTATTAAGCATTATTTGTATCTCACTGTGAAAAAAAAAAAAAAAAAAAGAAAAGAACTGTCAGTTTTACCAGCCCTCAGTCCTACATTAAATCCTTCAGCAATTTATACTGCCATTCAGGCAAGTCGTCTTGTTGCAACCAAACCAGAGCATTAAAGAGAGTTTACACCGGTTTTATGTGTTACACCATAAAAGACATGATCAGCGGGGGGTCCGGGTATCCTACAGAGCTGAAATCCTAAGGAGTGAGTAAATGCAAGTTCTTTTCTGTCTGAAGAACCTAGGTGTGAGAAAAGACAACTGAAGTGCTTTGTGATTCAGTCAGCACAGGGCAGATGTGTTCTGCAACCTTAATGAGCCGATTAAGGAGGTCTGAAAAGGAGGAGGGGGTGTGTCTAGCTGCATTTTTAAGGAAAGAGGGTGCTAGAGAACACCTTGTACACGAGGTTGTACTAGACAGCTATATACAGAGGATTTTGGTTTGAACAGGGTCTACTTGTTTAAAAAATCCCAACAACTTAAATATATTTTAAATTCTGGAAGATGCAGCTGTGATTATTAACACCTAGCTCTGGAGTTCTGAAAGGGGAAGAAAGAATTTTAAAAACATTGAGAGATTATCTTTCTTAGAATTTCATTGCTTAAGACTTGTGTGCATCTAGCCATAGTTTTCCTGGTCATCCAAAATACATGTTTTTTAGGGTCGTTACAGAAGAAGGAGGAAAAGAAGGATGAATAAATGCTAAATCTGGTATATGGAAATGACCTTCTGTGAAGCTGCAGGAGACACAAAGTATTGCAGATGCTGCTCCTAAGTTTATTTCTATATTCTTCTGACATTCAAGCTCTCCAGGTTTTGGATGATTTTTTGGTTTTGCAAGGAAATGTTTCCCAGTTTATACAATATTTTGTGGGCAGCAGTTACTGTTCTTTGCTCTGTTTCACCCAGAAATATAAATTTGTGCCAGGGCTGTCATCAGAAAGTGTTGCCTCCATTAAAAGCACACTTCAAACTCTGTAGTAAACATGTTTTTGCATAGTTCTTTAGAGTTACAGTCCCCATAAATGGTATGTCCTATGTAAAATGAAGTATAATAACAGGATGTCTTCATTCACTGCTGAAATGCAGCCACCCTTAGAAGGGAGATGTGGTTAAGCAGTGCACAGAAGGACAGTTCCTGTCAGCTGGAATTCAAGGTAGGCTGTGTGTAATTACTTGCATTGAAATTTGGTAGACACTTCAGACCTGCTACACCTTTTGTTTTGTAGGACCCACATTATGAAGAGCACCTGAAGATGACACTAACACTTCTTTCTTATTATTGCTAAAAAAAGCCCAAACAAACAAACAAAAAAACCCCAAACCCAAAAGGTACTAAAGTCTTCTTACTCAGCATAAACTGCCCAAAGCCTGCCAAAGCATACTTCTGGCTGCAGCAGGTCCTCTCTGTTCTGCTTAACTGCCATAGAAATTCTTGTATTAGCACTGTTCAGTCATAACGCTTAATGGAAGAAATACTTTGTTACCACTGGATTATTCTTGTGAAAGTTTTGAGAAGCTGAGCAGTGTTTAGTGTCAGTTGCCTAAAAATGTCAGATCACCTTGCAGTCACACTTGAATCAGTTTGGGTATGTTAAAAAATAAAAATAAAATTTTAAAATCATATCTAAAAGTGTCCTTTCCTTCTAGATTTACTTGAACATTCACTAGCTATTTAATTTAAGTGACATTAATTCAATTTTCTTACAGTTTGACTGGTAAGCCTACATGTCTGAAGAGGCAGACTTGTTCAATGCCTAACTGAAAGATTTAGGAGTGCTCTTACCTCTTGGGGGTACTCAGGCAGAAAGTCTAATCCACTAATTCCAAGTTTTTTATCCTTTGCTCCCAAAGTTCAGTTTTCCCCTCCTTTTTCCTAATTCATCTTTGTATCTTCCTAGTGCCAAGTTGGCCCTTTTCTAACTTATCCAGCAGAATCTTTGGGGCTGACTTGGCCCTTACAGTTTTCCTTCAGGCTCAACATCCCACTCAGTGATGTCAATTTGAATGTCAAATCTGAAGAGGCTTTGGCTATTTTCTGTCCTCTCAAAAAAATTTCAAACGACGGCAAGCGTATGTCCACAGTCATCCACAGTGATTGCCCCTTAAACTGGCATTTGTCATCTGAAAGACCATTGCCCTGTATGTTAAAGAAAAAAATACTTCCACATCTCTCTTTTGCCCTATCCAGCTTATGCCTGCATATAATTTATTCTTCCAACACAAAAAAAAAAAAAAAAAAAAAAGCTTTTCTTATTTCAGTGTCTCTCTTGATTTCTTACAGTCATTTGTATGTACATTATACTGTAAGGTATTAGCTGAATTTAAATGTTAGTATCAGTAGTAAATTCCCACATAGAAAGATGTAGATACAGATTTCATCTTAAGTATGTTTATAAATACAGTTAGTTATCTTTTTCTGTGTATGAGCATTATTGTAATGTCATCAATTAAGCATGACTTAGAACCAGTGCTGCCAGAATCTGTTACTACCCTGCACAGAACATGAGACTTCTGTAAGAATTAAAAATTTTATGGAAAATATAGGTAAGTAAAACATTTTGGAGAGAGGCTTCCAGCAGTTTTGTGATTCATAATGGAAGTTTATGTAATTTTAATTCTAATTTTGAATTTTAAAGCTTTGTCTTCTGGGCTTTTCAATTGGTTTGATTTTTTGTTGGTATTCTTTTATTGTTATTTTTAATGGATTAGTTTGAAATATATTTCAGTATGTGATAGAATTTAATTAAAATTAGTTAAATACTCATGAATTAATCAAGCCAAGGAAAAAAAATTTACTTTTCATTGGTTATAAAAAATATATTTCATTCTAGTCTCCTACTTAAATTAAGGATCATCCTTAAAGTTTGCCTGTTGTATTATTAGTCTGATCTTGCAAGCTGAGTAAACACTTCTGTGGTGTCATCATTTTACATCCATTTTCTACCAGTGGTAATAAACTGATTTTCATTCTTTTGAATACCTGTTCAGCTTCTATTTTTCATTTTGGCTTCAGAGTTCCTAGCTGACTTAATTCAGAACTTTAAATAGATCACAAATTAAACTATGCCACTTGAAAAATTACTATTGCTTACTCCATGAATGGCTCTGTGACTAATCAAACACTCAATTAAGCTTGATTCAAACTAAGTGTGTTCTGCAGTCCCTGGACACGGAATGCTGTGTCTGTCTTGTATGTTCCTTGCTTTCAGAATTGTCTTCATTTCCAGTTGAAACCCTACTGCTTTTATACATTTAAGGTTCCTGCCACAGTTATTCTTCAAAAACAAATATAAAGAAAATAAGTAATGCTACATTATATATGTAATTAACATATGCTAATAATGTTAATAAGTTCATACGTTAATAATGTTAACAAATTGTTAACGTTGAGTTTCCAATATGAATTGTGGCTACATATAAGATTTCAGGAAATAGAAGAGGTATTATTCCATTACTAGAATATGTGAATAGTGACCAGAGGAATACGTTCTACCAAAATTTCTTTCTTTCATTGGTTTGCTAGCTCAGTAGAATTAAAAATATTGGTCAATGAAATCCAATGATTCCTTCAAGGCTTTTTTTTGTTCTGATGCATACATAAATTGAAATTGTCAGGATATATGAATGCTAAAATATAAAAAAGATGCCCAAATATATCAGTCTGATGCTGAAAGAATCTAGCTTCTGATTTGTTTTTGGTGGTGATGCCTGAAGTGGCCACCTAAAACCAGAGACTAGATAAGAACAAGGGAATAAACGTGGGTGTTTATTTGAAAGGCCTTCAAAGGTACCCCCTGGGGAGCCAGAAGCTACTGCCAAGATGGACCCCAAGATGGACCCCAAGTCACAAGTTCCTCACACTTTTATAGGTTTGGTTCATTTGCATATCAGGGTTAATTCTCCAATTAAAGCTTCAGTTAATGATGTAATTTCCCCAAGCTTGCTGCCCCTTTAGAGGCTTTTGGTTTATACTTTTTGGACCTAGGATGGTCTGAGTGTCCTTGGAGAGCAGGCCTGGAGAGGGTTTGTTGTGCCTACCTAGCGTGAGAGAGCAGAAATTAACAGGCTACGGGAAACTTCAGAGTTACACACTAGGCAGTACAGGATTTGAAAAATATGGAAGTTAAAATCTAAGGCACCAGTGGGGTCAGGAAGAGCCTTTGGAAGCTTCTTCAAATATTCTTATGAAAAGAAATTGATAAATAAAATGACTGATGAGCACTACAATGTCAATGATCATGTCAACAGTTATTTGTGGTGAAGTGTCTAAGTCTATAAATTATATGTTAGATACTTGAACTGGGGACTAAAGACAGAAAGAGAAATGTACACAATATTTTTCCCTCCTTTGTAATATATTTTAGATCAAGAATACATAGCTGATTGGCCTCAGGTTTTGGAGAGCAGGGTGTTTATTGAGGAGTGTCTGCAGTTTTCAGTCACAGAGTCTTTGAGACACTCCTCCAAATACTTTATTACAATACTGTGTCTTGAGAGTAGCTTCTCTATTCTCTTTTTAGTGATGCCTCCTCTACACTGAATTCTGTTTTCTTTGGAAGTAATTTATATCATTCTGTCAACTTACTGTCACACATGATGAAAATGTATTTATTGAGTGTGAACCAAGCTCTACAGACACCACTCTTCAGCAATCATGTTCGTACTCCTCTTAGGTCTATGACTGGAAAACAAATTGCAGCTATTCTATGAAATCCAAACAGAGATGTGTGAAAACACAAGTATTACTGCAACAAGCATGTTTAGATTAATTTTTGTAGCTTTTTAAAAATAAAAATCAATTTGCTCGTATAATATTTAGTAAAGATTTTTTAAACTTCAGGTTAATGAAGAATTATAAATAAAGAGGTGCTTGTATTTTAATTTGAGATGAGGCAAAATTTCAAATTACATTATCATATTTCTGATATGTATGCAAAATTAATATACAGTAATTGGGCACAGAAGTAAACAGATTTTGAATAAAACTCATCAGAGTTTCAGAGGTTATTGTATTGTCTTAATCACCAGAATCTTTTGGATTCAACAACAATAAATTGCAATCCATATATTAAAACAAACAGAAACAAACATACCAACAGTCCAGCTAAACAGTAACAATTCCTTGATTCGTTAATACAGGATGCATAAAAATGAATGAAGCTATATTCTGTGATTTCAGGCATCTTACTTTATTTCTTTTGACATTCCTCAGTTTATTGGTAGCACAGACTGCACAACAAGATGGCAATGGAAAAAAAATTCTTTATCCCTATGATCATTCACGGATATATAAAATAAAAAAGTGTGGATTTTAATGATTCTGTATTGTTCAAATATGAAAGACCTGTGCTAAAAACTGACTGGATTGATATTTAAGCATTTGGGACTATTTACTCAAAACAATGGCTGATAAGCTTGATGTCACTAAGGACATAAAAGACTTTTTAGCCGCTGCATAATTAAAAAGACCAAGTATGAAAACATTTTCATGAGAGTTCTGGGAATCCAATATAAGAATTTCCAAATTATGATGTTTTATATTAATAGAAAAATTAATAGTGAGTATTGAGAGGAGCTTTGTCCTTGCATTGGAGCAGCTAGTTAGGCAATTAGAGCTGTTAAAAATGACATAAGACTAACCTCAGAGGAACAGCATCCCAAATCTCAGACGGCAAGGAAAGAAAAGAAAACATAAGGTATTCTTAAGAATGATTTTTAGTTACCTCTTTGAATATCAGATTAGGTCTGTCATCATACTTCCTGCATTAATACTTATTAAGCACATCATTAATTGAACCAACACACAGTTTAAAATTCTGAAATCCCACTTATGCATGTTGTCAATATGATTTCATAATATATATATTTTGAGGAGAAATAATTAATTTGCTTTATCTTGTATTTGAAAACCACCACGAATACATGAATTTTCTCTTGGTTTCTTTTTCATTTTGTTGATTTTTTTTGTACTGCAGTGAAATTTTTCATCACTAGAACTAAATGTCTTTATAGTCATACCTGAAGTAGATGCTTCAGACAAGAATGATGAACTATGTAGTATGTCTTACTCAGTACATTTTCACACATTTTGGCTCTGAGACTGGGATTCATGTATGGATGTTGATGCTTAGGATGACATTTAGCACCTTGTCTGAAAATCTGAACTGAAAATCGCTGGGGTTTTTTAATCTAAGACCAGTCAAGCATTATTTACCCTGCCTCAACTCACATATTCTTTTTGTATGGGGATATTTCATTTTCTGCAGAGAGGAGCACTAGGTTTTCTTTCAGTGAAATCTTGTTTAAAAGCACCATGTCAGGAAGCAGTGGAGGTTGGCTGCCCCACAGGACAAGGGGAGACGGGTGCCAGGCAAGACATCAAGCATCAATCTCACAGGTACCCCTGTGAGGGTAGGAGAACACTTCCATGATGACAAACCCATGCAACTTTGATTCAAAACTTGCAGGCAACTCCAGTATAATGACACCAGGCCAAAGGCAATCTGAGAAGACAGTCTGTGGATCTGGGTCCAATCACACTGTGTTTCAGGTTTTCTAACTCTGTGTGAGCCACCATTGTTGTTGATTTTCCTTGTGGAAGAGTTATACAGAGGGTGTTTGCCAGGTAACTCCTGAAGGAAAATGTTTACTTAGCAATGAGTCATGGAAACGGCATATATAAACACAGAAATAAATATTTTCTGTAAAACAGTCAATACCTTGCTTTCCTGTTTAATTTCTACTCTTCCTTTCATTATTAGAAAAAAAAAAAATCTCTGTTTTCAGGACTCTTCCATCCCATTCCAATTATTTTAGAAACCCTAAATGCAAGACTGATGGCTTCTTTTTCCCTATGGGTAAAGAGGATGCTCTCAAGGAGGATATTTCTAATGACTGTTGCATTGTTTATGAACTTCTTCCTACTAGTTTTTAAAGAATTGTGTCTGATATTCTGATGACTATGACTTGTCAAGGGTTCTCAAAGCATCTGAATAAATGTGATTAACTGCCTTTATTATTTTTTTAAAAACAAGTTCATACATGTGCTAACACCCCAAAGAACCCAATCAAAAATGATGTTCATAAGATATCATCTCTAGAGATACCTATCATGTATTCTTATCTATTTTAAGATAGATCCACTTTAAAGCAAGCACCAAATATTCACCTAACACCAACTTAGCAGAAGTGGGTTCTTGCAGTGAGCATACTGTGCACTGTATAGAATTTTAGTGCACAAAATCCTAATTTGTATTGTTGTTGTGGAAATTCAATTGTTTTCTCAGTGTGAGTGTAGTGGATATGTAATGCATGTATCAAGAGTATAATGCTAAAAAAATGAAGATCATAATCACTTTGGCTAGTCCTTAAATTGAGTGGAATAGTTACTACGTACATATATTTTTCCTCCTAAATATAGGCTATAAATAGTAATGACCATCTCTTTAGCATTCTATTATCAATGTCAGTTACTTAATAGGTACAGATCTACTAATCATGATACATTTAATGGAGCCTGTGATTTCATAGCTTCTGAGAATATCCAAATAAGTCCATTGAAAATCAAAATGTACACCTGATTTTTAAACTACTGGAAATCTGAGCTTTTTAATAAAATCCCCAATAAGGACAGCATGTGAAAGGCAGAGAAATTGTTGGACAGGTGCCAGTAAACATCCAGGGGTACTACACTAGCTAATTAAAGAACAAGAGTTTACAACCAGAAGTTCAAAAAAGGTCTAGTCTGCATACATTTGAGGAGAAGTTGTACCCAGATACTGCTTGGAGTACAGGGCACGCCATTAACACCGTGCGTTCCAGCTACAGAACTTAGAAGCATGTTTATCAGTTTGAAACAGACAATTTTGTAGAGAACTGAATGCACAAATGTTTCTGGTAGCTAGTTTATTGGAATTATAATATTCAGTATTTAATAAGTCAGTATTTAATAAGAAAATGTTTATTTAAAATTCCTGTCTTCAAATGCTACAAGTACAAACCAGTGAATCTTGATGAATCTCATGATACAGGTAGTTAAGCATGACTATTATCTTTTATGCCTAAAGTAATGCTGCTGGTGAACTTCAGTGACTTGACAAGGACCACCCCAAAAGAATCAGTATTGGAGCTGATGAGATTACAAAAATGGTCCCTTGGCTTTGTTCATGCTTCAGAACAATTTTGTGCTTCCCTTGTCATTGTTTTTGATTTAATTTTTTACCCATGTCTAGCTGAAAGCATGACTTTCTGTATAGCTGCTGCTTGGCATGCTGTTTTCTATATCCAAATATCATCCTGGATGAACAGAGAACAGTAAAATCTCTGCATGAGAGCACTATCACAGAAATGCTATTTTCCTTTTGTTGTGGTCTAGGACTAAGTTCTGTAAACATGGCCTTTCTCATGACAGTCTCCGAAAGAATATTTTTTTATTCTTTAGTGGCTGATGTGTATTGCATGTGATCATGGCCAAAGGGAAGGAGCTTGCACAACCCTTTATTAAACTGGGAATGACAAATTTTCAAAAGTACACAGAAGGAAAATATAGTTTTCTTGAGTAAATACTTACTTGGTTTGGAAGAGACATCTTTCAGCATCCAGTAAAGAAGCATGTTCTCAAAAGTACAATCCTTTATTCATATTGAATTATTTCATGAATTCTGAGAACAGACTTACAAATGACTTGATGCTGTTGACTGAAATAAATAAGTTGCAACTGGTATTATAAATACTGGTGGAACTCAGAAAAATGAAATAACATTGAGGAATCATAAATATGCCATTCAGCCAAGGATGGATATTTCTGGAATTGCGTTGTGGGGATTGCTTCATCGTAAAGCAAAATGGTTCCTTTTGGAACGCTGCCCAGACTTACCTAACTGTATTAACTCCAAGCAGATATTGCTGCATAAATGTCAGGGCAAAGTGAGCAATGGTAGATCAGACAGGCCTCTGAGACAAGTGTTTTAAATAAGAAGTGTTTCCACACCACCTCCAATTCTGACTTAAGGGAGAAAATTAGATACTAGGATGCAGCAAGGAAAAATTTTTATAAATAAAATTTTATCAGAAGCATTATCTTCTGTGATTTATAAAAAGGAGCAATGTTATGTGAAAAATGGAAATTTCAATGGGTCTTCCAAAACCTGCAAATGCAATTTAAAATATTAGAAGTGTTTTGGAATTTGAATGTCTTCTTTTAAAGTAATTTATGCTATAATATTGAAAAAGAGCAAAAAGAATATACAGTAAATATGGTTTA
This sequence comes from Corvus moneduloides, assembly GCF_009650955.1. Lineage (NCBI taxonomy): Eukaryota > Metazoa > Chordata > Aves > Passeriformes > Corvidae > Corvus > Corvus moneduloides. The sequence continues at coordinate 111,556,343 of NC_045477.1, forward strand.
CATTTGTGAATTTTTTTTGTATTAAATCTGATGAAATATGTCATTCAGTTGAAAGGTACTGAGGATAGAACCCCCTGCATTATTAGAAGTTAAGTATTATTCTAATACATAACTTCTAATAATGGAAATCTCTCACATCAATTCCTTTCACAGGGTTTTCCACAGACAATGTTATCATAAGAAAAGCAGTGTTCTAGCTGTACTTCATCCATGTTCCACTCTATATCCAGGACTGATACAAATATACAATGTAAGTTACTTTTGCCATTGATGCAAAACTACACTTTTTGACTCAGATGCAGGAATACAAATCTAAGCTTTTCAACACATTTTGGTTTACTATGGATTTTAACGTGAGTTTTTCTATTTCTCACTTGTTGTCATGGTTTAACCCCAGCCAGCCACAAAATACCACGCAGCCACTTGCTCACTCCCCCACCAGCAGGATCAGGGAAGGAACTGAAAGAGTAAAAGCTGAAAAACTTGTGGGTTGAGATAAAGACAGTGCAATAGGCAAAGAAACAGCTACACACACAAGCAAAGCAAAACAAGAAATTCATTCACTGCTTCCCATGGGCAGGCAGGTGTTCAGCCACCTCCAGGAAAGCCAGGATCCAACATGTGTAACAGTAACTCGGGAAGACAAAAACCACCCACTCCAAACGTCCTCCCCTTTCCTCCTTCTTTTCCCCACTTTATATACTGAGCATGATATCACATGGTCTGAAATATCCCTTTGGTCATTGGGAGTCACCTGTCCTGGCTGAGTCTCCTCCCAATTTCCCACCAGTGTGGCAGTACAAAAAACAGGAAAGGTCTTGGCTCTGTGTAAGCCCTGCTCAGCAGTAAAAAAAAGCCCGTATTATCAACCCTGCGTATGGTGTGTATTAACACAAATCCAAAATACATCCCCAAACCAGCCACTGCGAAGAAAATTAAATCTACCCCAGCCAAAACCAGCACCCTTGTCACATAGAAAAAGCAGTTTCATAAAAAGACTGAATAGTAACAGCAAACAAACAAAAATTTTGTTCAATTCATCTTAGCTATGTTTGGTTTTAACTTTTTTTTTCATCATTTCAAATGAAGGTCTGAACACAAAAAAACCAACAAATGAAACCAAATATTTCTATTTTTGTGTGCATGTATGTCTAACTTTTATCTTTTTTCAATATGTGATATGTACTCTATTATTATGAAAGACAGAGACTTTCTTCAGCCTTTATAAACTTTAGTAAAGTAGCAGAACTATATTTTTATAACACATTCCCCAACTATTGCAAATATGGAAAAATATTCACTTAAGTTGATTTATTAAATATAATATTCTGAAGTTTAGAAAGTACTGAGATAACTATTTTTAGGATTGATTTATTAAACATGTCATACATTTCCATGATGCATAGATTGAATCCTTAGCACCTTAATCTAAAATACAAAGGACACATCAAAAGGAGAGAACATACTGTATAACTATTCATGTGTGTGAAGAAAAATTATTTGTGAAAGTATTTCTTCATGAGAGAGGAGACTATTCTAAGAATAGAAGCAAAAGGTTTATCAGAGCAGAAGCAAAGGTCTGAATCTGAGAGTTGAAAACAGCCATAAAGCTTCTGAGAATTAGAAAAAGTAAAAGATGTGGAGAAAGCATTGTATGCAGGGGAAATAAATGCAAAAAGAGTGGAGGGACAAATTTGATTTATATCCTTGATGATCAACAGCCTTGCAAGGTATGAAACAAATTTAATAAATGATGTGGGACTGACAAAGAGCAAATTCACATATAGCAGTAACTAATGATAAAAACCCTCCTGAAAGAGGAAAATGAAGTATTCATGTGGAAACCGAAAGCAACATTTTATTCTTTACAACTGAGTCTCAAACTGAAGACATTCTCCAGGAGCTTATGCTTTAGCTCAGCTATAAACTACAGCATTTCTGGCTTATTTATTTGGTTATTAAAAACTGTAAGTACAACCACAAATAAGTAAATCCACTGAACTACCAAATATTGTTGGTACTAACCACTACTTGCCCTACTCTTTTGCCATACACCCACAGGTCATTGACTCAGATAGGAGCTTTCACCAAAATCTGGACATTCCAGTCATGTTGAAGAATTTTCAAATATTTTACTATTGCATTTTCCAAAACCCCACTTTCCAACCATACTTCCATTTTAAGTTGTCTTGTCTAAAACTATTTATAATGCATTCTCCAGGACACAGAAAGGAGTTTTGTTGATCTCTGGGAATAGCTCTATTCTGCAGGCACAGAAAATCAGGTGCTTTTTTTTCTGACTAGCAGCTGTCTGGTTTCATCAAAAGCTTTTCATGAGTAATTGTCTCATCACCAGCCACACCAATGGCCAGGAGCACAAAACAATGAAAGGAACTCCGTCATATTATTTCCTCCGTCAAACAGTGCATGCCAGGGTACAATAATAAGAGAGAGTGAGAAGTCACACTACTCAGATAACAATTAAATTGTATCTCTGAAACTTGGGAAAATAAAATAGAAGAAGCAACAAAAGTAACTGGTTTGTCACTACAGAATAGGTCTACTGACCTCAAAGCTGAAGAGGAGCCAGGTGTGCATTCCAGGAGACATCTGGGTCAAGTGACCCTGACCCATGGTACAGCACCAGCTGTAGGTGGTGAGTGATAGTAGTGGGTGACTCCCTGCTGCAAGGCACAGAGGAACCTCCCGGCCTGACCTGTTGTCTAAAGAAGTTTGCTGCTTACGGATGCCTGGATCTAAGATGTTGCAGAGAGACTGCTGAAGTGTGTCCAACCTTCTGAATATTATCCTCAGAAGTTCTTTCCTGTGGGCAGCAATGGGAAAATCTGGAGAGTATCCACAGTGACTCCAAAGCTCTAGGGGCCTATGAGGTGTTCTCAATCCTGAGGCTAAAGGGGGAATGCTGATACTGTATGCCAACAACTGTTTGCAGAGCTGATGCCAGAAACAGGGTTTACTTTTTATGACTCCAGAAACTATTTAAGAATGAGCATCTGCTTAGGATAAAAATAATTTTAGGGCACATGGAGCACAAGAAGGTCATCAGGAATAGTCATCATAGCTTCATCAGGGCAAGTCATGACTGACCAACCTGAGAAACTTCAACAAGGAAATGCCTTGATAAATATCAGGAGAGCAATGGATTTGTTTACCTTGATTTCAGTAAGGAATTTGACACTGTCTCCGAGAAGATCTCCACAGACAACATGTTGATGTATGGACTGGGTGAGAAGACAGCAAGGTAGACTGGAAATTAGTTTCAGGGCCCAGAGGGTGGTAGTCAGTGGCACTAAGTCTAGTTGGAGGCCAAGGATTAGCAACATAGGCCAGAAGTCAATACTGAGTTCAGTCAGGTTCAACATCTTCCTAAGTGATCTGGGTGAGATTTGCTGCAGATACTAAGCTGGAAGAAGTGACTGATAAGTCAGAGGGCTGTGCTGCCATCCAGAGGGACCTTCATAGACTGGAGAAATGGGCTAGGCTGTTGTGAATGTCATGCCATTCAACAGGGGGAAGTACAGAGTCCCAAACCTGGGAAGAAAAGAACCCATACACCAGTACGTGCTGGAGGCCAACCAGCTGGAAAGCAGCTTTGCACTTCTTTTAACTCTCCTGACTGATATTTTTGGTATATCAGAGAAAGAGTATCCAGTAAATTTTAGAGGTAGCAAGTCTGATACACGTATTGATTTCTAAATATCATGTGTGGGGTGTGTCAATGACAGTTATAGAGTCATGGTACATCTGTGATTATTTGTAATGCAAAATATTGCTATTGTTTAGTATTTGAGAAAAACACTTGTAGGCTTAAGTGACTTGCAGAATTTCTATAGAACCATGCACAATACTTTCTTCTATCTTTGCTGTTAGCACTCATTTTGCATGCTTGGATAACACAAATCTAAATGAGAAGGTCCTCAATGATCTTGAATGTGTGTCCTGCCAGGCTCTCTCCTGCCTGTTCTCTCTCTGTTAGTAACAGATGAACATGAAGACAGTACACAGACAGGAAACATTCCTATATCTCTGTTTCTTTGACCTAAGAAAGAGATCTGCTACCCAGAAGTTCCTACATCTGAGTAAGTAAACCTTCATCACTGTGGGCTGCATCCTCACTACAGCACTTGCACATGTAGTATCTGATTGCGGAATTTCTCTGCAGAATCCTTATTCAGATCTTTCCTTATGATTCATTTCTGCATACTCACAGATATAGAATTGCTGTAATTATTCAGAGTGGGCTCTAGGATTTCTGGGGACAGGTGTCACTGTTCAACTACCCTCAATCACTCTAGTGGTTACATTGTGAAGAACCGTGGGAAAATGTGCCAGTTATTCCAGAGCTCGGCGCAGACCCACGGACAAACCTTCACTGAAATGCTCTCACTGCCTCTGTGTGCAACCTCCCCCAAGTTTCCAGTTTTCAAAAGCCGAATTTTTGATAACTGCTACTTCCAAGAAATCTTATCACAATCTCCCTCTTCAGTTAAGGTTGGCACTTAACAACTTTCATGTAACTGCAATCTCAGAATTGTAACACATCTACTCTAATTCAGCTTATGAATATGTTTTTCAATGTTTGGCGTAACTTATGTCTTCCTAGAGGCAGCAATCCTTTCTTTTCTTTTTCTCTTTTTCTTTTTCTTTTTTTTCTTTTTCTCTTTTTCTTTTTCTTTTTCTTTTTTTCTTTTTCTCCTTTTTCTTTTTCTCTTTCTCCTTTTTTCTCTAAATTAGGATTTTTCCCCAGAACTAAGATATTTTACTGTAAAAGAGATAAAGCAGTGTCTTCTTTTACCCTGTTCCCTTCAGTGTAGCTATGGTGTATCTCATTGTGTCTGCCTAGAATGACAACAAATTCACTTCATCATACAGCAAGGGTGGTTGCCTTTCTCTGTGTTGTGCTATCAGTTTCTGTTAGAGACATGGAATTAGATTCAGTTTCCTAACTAAAAGCAGCTGGTGCCATTTGAGGTGTCCTATGACCTTCACCTACTGCTCTAGAAAGAAGCAAGTATTTTGTAGGTGTTGTCACAAACAGCAGCTAGAAGCACATGTCCCAGGTATTTTATAATTTTCAAAATATCAATTGATGTATGTATTTAGGGAAGAAACGACCCAATGAGTCATAGTTGTGACATGACAGGGGATTTCATTCATGGAAGTTGCCTTTATGGGACCCCTTGAAACTCCTGATTTCTTTTCAAGTATTGCTACACACCCCTTCATCTTCAGTAAGATAAAATTTAAAATTACTAGATTTGTTTTGCTGGTATTAGTGTGTAACTCCTGACTCTGCAGAGCTTTAATTTTTTTTTTTTTTATCTTTTTCATTCTGTTTTCTCCTAACTCATTGAGTCAAATATGACAGTGACTACTTGGTGCATGTCTAAACCTGTACTTGTTTGCAAAATGCTTGAACCTAAAATTCTAAACATCTCTGTTTTTTTCAGATATTATTTGCTTCAGTATAGCTCTCCTAGGAAAAAAAAAAACCCATCACAAAAAACATCAGAAAACCCCAAATGAACACACAACCCCCCCATTTCATATGTACAGTGTTATGTATAGTTCTAGTATCCATCAGTAAAGCTCTTTCAGGAAGGTGAAAATGCAATTGGGAAGTAGGCATGCTTCCCTTGCAGTTAATAAAAACAAAGCTACCCTGTTCTGCTACAGGCTGACATCTTTGAATTGTTGCTCACTGATTGCATGTATACAAAATCATTTCAGTGCCACTCAAAATACCTCTACCATTCACTTGATCTTTTTAATTGCTAAAGTGACCTTCATGTTGCTGGTTTTATATACATTATCCACTTAAGCTGGTCTCTTTATTTCAGTTGGTTTTAAAGGTAGGGAATATGTCCTCTCAGGCACCCGTCTGGCACCTTGTCTTAAGCAGAAGTTTTTTTCTTGAAAATCATATAAATATCCACAATAATTTGTTAAAGATTTTTCTCCACTGCGTATTTTTTCACTTTTTTGTGAGGTTATTCAAAGTCACTCTGTCTCCCCTTAATTTTTATGACATTTGTCATATGAAACAAATTTCTTGATATTCAGTAGACTAATGAAATCCAGTTTTCTACAAACTTGTGTCCTTCAATTGCCTGCCTGTTCCCCTTCCATGCACAGCCATGACGCTCAGCAGGAGACAACATGAGCCAAGGTTAATCCAGGCTACAAGTCTGTGACTGGTAAATATTGAGAATGAACTGATCTTACACCTGTTGGTTGTCATCTGGTTTCACAGCTGAAGAGTTTTACACTAATTGTGACTCACTGATGCCCGTCAGTCTAAAATATATATTAGCATATTTTTAATTAGATTAACAGAAATTCTAGTAGATGAGTAAGACCTTTATTAGTCATGTCTTTCATTTGCAGATCTTCTTTTGAGGCCCAAGAAATGTCAAAAATGTCAACTTTCTCCAAGTACCAGCAGGTATTGATGCAAAGGCATTCACAGTGTTTCTGGACCGCCTCCTCCAGCTTCACGTCATCTAAATATTGCAAGGTTCTCTTGTGACATAGGTGGTAAAAAAAGCCAATTTCCTTATTTCCATGATAAATCGCAGCTATTTAGACAACAATTACATCTAGATTTAAAGACTGCAAAAGCTTGCTTTAGGCATTTTTAAACAAGGCTTTGTCAATCAAGAACTGGCTTAGGTGAGAACTCCTCCATGTAAAACTAATCTATACATAATACAAAAAAAAGGGAAAGAAATAGTAATAATTTCTTAAACCAGCCAGGTGTTTAAATCTTTCCTATGTGGATATCAGGTTTTTAACTGTTCTTATCAGAGCTATCTATCTGTCTATCTTCTATATGTGTTCAGTGCCTCAAAACCAAACCATCCATACTTCTTCCTTGATATGGGAGCTCTCCCACAGCTATCCCCAGCAGGCAATACCCACCAAAGGTCTCACATATAGACTGAATGAGGGACCTTCTGTATGTTACCTGTAATGTCTGAGTCCATCAGCATGTATTCTGTCACCCTTCCTCACCTGCATGGTCTGGGATGTTGAAGCCCCAGTGTGTCCTGTAAACTTACAGGATGTAATTTCCAGACTGTCTCCATGGCAGTTTGGTCAGTAGTTGAAAGTTCTGACTGAAAGGGGTCATGTACAATGTCTGAAAATGTTTATCTGAACAAACCCGAGTAACAGTGGATCAGGAAAGAGCACTCACTGGTTTTGGAGCTCCATAGAATACCTGAGGGCAATGCATGTGGGACTTTTTTTCCCCCCACTTCAGAATTACCTTATCTCCTTTCCATACTGGCTCATGGAGAATGACAATGATGAAATCATATCACTGATATGCTGCTCCTGGCCAGCCAGTGAGACTTATAACCAAAATCCAGACAATAATAGGAGCAGAAAGTAAAAAGGGGAAATGTCTTGTAAAATATAAGGGCCAGATAATCATTTTATTGTCATCTGAGCACTAGGCTTGGTTCTCCCAGTTCTTACCTAGGCCAAAAAACTGAATCTGTGTATGTGGAAGAAGCATGGACACTTTGTCTGAGTGTGTAGATGATCGGAGAAATTTGAGAAGTCAAGTGTATTTTTTCTATAAAGATCTCTGTAAAGAGCTCTACCCAAGGCACAAAGAAATTTTTACCAGAACTCAATGTCCCAGACACTCTGATGGAGACAAATCCCTCTATCTGCAAGAAAGCAGCGAGAGATGAAGTGTGTTTTGGAACAGGAAGATCCCTTGTGGGCAGAGGTTCATGGAGAGCTCTGCTGTGGAATGAAATGAAGACATAAGTGTGAAAAATACAAGTGGGATGGACTTCATGGTGTGTATGTGGATGGTGTCAGATAGAGCTGTCACTTCACAGAGGTCACAGTAACACTGCCAGCAACTTTATTTTGGGACTGCTCAGGGGTCCTTTCTTGCACAGCTTCATGAGGTGATTCTGCTCGTTATGTACATTTATGCTGATAAGAAAACAGGTACCTAGCTGTTAGCCTGTGTGATAAAAGTCTGATCCCTGTGCACAAAGAAGCATAAAGGGTAACCCCAGTCACACATGGGGTTATGGATCCTCAGCAACCTCACCTCAGCCAGGCTACCAGATCTAGCAGTTCCTAACACTGAGAATCTGCAGCGGACTCTTATATGTCCAATTATTAATTCAATTTCAGCAACTGAGGCTGCACGAGATCTACTTGTAAGGATAGTAAGGCTGAATGCAGCAGGGTGATAGGACAAAGCATTATCACCAATACTGCAAGAAATTAGACACCTTCTAATCTCAGATTGTGATGCAATTTTGTAGAATATTGACCTCAAACATGAACACTGCATCTTTGAAACGACTGTCAATCCAAAAGACATTTTAGCCAGCGCTGGAAAGAACAAATGGCCACTACTCACTGACAAAATACTGAAGCCCAGTAGAGCGCAGCCTACAAAGCCATTTAAAATAAAAAAAATTGCAGGCCTGCTCCTGTATACAATGTATAAAGGTTTTAAAGTGGATTTACTGAGGCTAAATCATTGTTTCACACACCTGTTAATGTCTAATGAATCTGGCTTTCCACAGGCACTGACTGCACTTTCCAAGGCTACAATAAAGTAACAGTTGCAGTGAGCCATGGCCAAAGCCAGGGTCAGCTGGATCAAGGGGACCAACTGGTTTGATCCTTCCACAGCCCAAAACCCCTGAAATTAAAGGGAGCACCCCCGAGGCTGTGATCCGTGCCTTACCTTTAGCTGCAGCTCTCCCTTCCCCATATTTCTCATATCTGGCCACTTTTCCAGAGAGATCAGGTTCTTCGGGAGCTAATTGGTGTCTGTTACTCCTCCCCACCTACCCCTTGCCCCATTTGTTGTAATCCCTTCTCCCCGCCTCTGTAACACCCCACGGTTGATGTATCATTGTGCGTTTTCCACACCCCTTTGGCAGGGGTACAAAACACCCCCACAAGCCGTGTGGCTTGGGCTCTCTCCGTGGATTTTGCTCCTGAATAAACCCCTTCCCCCCACAAAGGAGTCTCTCCACTTTTACACTACCTCCTTCGTGTGCCCTAGACATCGGTGGGCAAGGCGAACACGAGCCGGTGCTTCGCCCATCCTCCCGCGCCGCGTTCAGTCTCCGTCTGTCCCCGCTCGGGGCAGGCACAAGTTTGTTCGGTACCAGGACATTGTGCTAGCCCAGGACAGCACTGTAGCAAGTAACAGAAATAAGTGTACAGCTCTTCTTAAGGCAGTTCTGCTTCCGACACTGACTTCAGCTGCCTTTCAATACCCTGAAATTAGTTGTAGGCTGTTGTTCATCTCACCTTGGTCAAAAGCAAGTCGAAGCTTTGATGCATGACCTGAACTGTGAAGTGTCAGTCTGACCTGAGTGTCAGCAGCATCCAGCAACTTGGCAAAGAGCGACTAAAAAGTTGAAGAATAAAGAAGTACTTCAGTTTTTTATGGCAGTACTAATCACAACTGGTAGAAGAAGAGCACGATAAGCAAGGCCAAAAAATGAGTTAGAAGGTGCTATTTACCAGATTGACACTCTTCTCAAGAGCTCCTTTTTTCCATCTTCCTATTTTCTCAACCTTGTAAGGTTTTTCAAGGACACTGTCATATGGGGCCCATTTTGAAGGGCTGTGTGTCACAGCTAAAGGTATAAATGAAGTAAGAATTCTGTCCAGTAAGTCTTCCAGCTCAGCTAAGGCAATGAGAAAGCCTCTTGTGGACATCACTGAATGCTCCACCATGAGGAAGCAGCTTTGGGGAGCACACAGACAAAATCATAAGGTTTCTTAATGTCATAGTCTGTGATATTAGGCAGGGTAATTTGCTAAAAGATGACAGTTTCACAAGCTATGAATAAGAAATTCCACTTGCCCACACTGCCACAATATCTGAACAGCCTGTTCTATATATTTCTTCAGTCCTTTGTACTACCAGATGCCATACATATATTATTTTTGAAAAAAATGCATTCTTTTTATAGAGGTGTTTCCCAGATTCTGGCAGAGTTAATTGCAATACAACATTCATCATTTATTTAGAACTTGGTTTTATGTATTTGCATACTTTTTAGGCGTATTGGTTGCTGATTTGTTTTAAGGTGTGATAAAGTCTGGAAGTATTTTCTTTCTTCATTACGTTTGTTTTAGTTCTTTTATTTCTGTATGTATGTAGTTAACATGAAATTTAATATATTTTCTTATGTGATGGTTATAACAGACAATATACACATCAGCAGAACTAAACTGAGCTCCAGTGAAAAGATTTCGTAAAATAATAGCGTGATATGGCAAAAATATTCAAATGTGCTGGAAATAGGATTTACTTACCAACCTTTTATTTAAATGCTCCACAATGGAAGATCCAGTGGCTTAAGAGATGATGTATTTTTTAGTATCTTCCCTTGACTCATTTAACCAGATTTGTTCCTCTTATAAAAAGGTTTAATTTTACTCTTCCTGTGTTGAAGTAAATATACATTTTCCACCATGCTGCCTAAACTGAATCAATAGAAATTTTATAAATGTGTTTTAAGTATCATGCTTTTGTCTTTCTTCAGCTTTTCCTACAAAAGTATTTATTTTCCCATGCAGCAAAATTTGATAATGTCATATATGTTAATTGTAGCTTCTCCAATTAATTTCTTGGCAGGAATGTCACTTAGGCTAGAAGAATCCATTTTCACTTTATATCTGTGCTGTTAGTATAGAATTAACTTGACAAAATCTGTACAGACAATGCACAAGTATTTGTATAAGAGCAGTAATGGTAACAATTTTCTAACATTTGAACTCATACAGCTATTTCAATGTAATATTCCTAGAACATTCAAAACAGTATTAATAAATTAAATAGTATCATCAATTTCAGTTTTGTAAGGAAGGGAATTTAAAATAGTAGTATACTATTTAGTATACTAATTATTCATTTGTGGTTAATGATTTGATAATTAATGGAAAAGGAGACGTTTTTATTCTTTTTTTATGTGATTATATATTTTTCCATTTAAGCAACTAAAATGATAGTATTTACATAATACCATAAAGTACTTTTACAGTTAAGGCCTTGAAAGCTTTTAATTTTACTCAGTTTAAGGTTTTTTGCTTATTTTTTTAAGGTCTTTTGCTTATTTTTCCCCACGACTTTGACATACAATCTGAATTCCTAATAAGGCAATATTATCCAACCAGCAGACCAGAAATACTAAATACAAATGTTTCTGAGATCTTGTGACTGAACCAACCACTATTTTTAAGAGAATGGAGCCAGGTTCAGTGGTGCCCAGTGAAAGAATGAGAGGAAGTAGACTGAAACTAAAATAAATAAACTGAAATAAACTGAAACACAGGAGGTTTTGTCTGAACCTCAGGAAGCACTTTTTGACTGTGAGGGTGATCAAGCCCTGGCACAGGTGGCCCAGGAAGAGTGTGAAGGTTGTAGATACCCAAAGATTTTGGGTATCTTTAGAGATATTCAAAAGGCATCTGGACATGGCTGTGGCAACCTGCTGTTAGGTAGCCTTGCTTGGTCTGGGTGGTTGGACAACATTACCTCCAGGGAAGCCTTTCAAATTCAGCTGTTCTGTGATTCTGTGAGTGTGTTCAAAAGATGCTTTTTCAAGTGAGATGCAGCATTAGCTTGGGTTTGGAGATCAGTGCCCTCAGCCCCAATTTTTTTTCTCTAAAACTGCCTCAAACATTTTTCTAAAGAAGAAAAACTGAATAGGAGTAATTTGTAATGGACACGTCTAATTTAAGAAGTCATTGTGTGAATCATCAGTTTTGAGGACAGAAAAGGGTAATGTAAAAGCCAGGTAGATTCTTCTACCTGCAGAGTGCTACATCTTTGCTAGAAACTGCATATTGAAAGGACTAAACTAGTACTGATAAAAAACCCACTAAATACCAATACTGAGGGGAAACTTTTTGAGTGTCTGTCTTTACCGTTTGGGTTTTTTTTTATTTTTTCTTTAATGGTAAAGCTAAAGGTTTTAATATTTTGTTACCCAGTCATGGGAATAGAAGTTTTTTTGAAGGTATAGAATGCTTCATCAATTCTTAGCCTAAAAATCTGCTGTTCCATGTTTCTGCCAGTGACTCGGTAATGAGGGAGCTAGGATGAATTAGCCACAGTCACTTACATGGCCCTTTCAGTCCCACATGCTTTCCTTTCTGTCCTTCAGCACTTTGCAAACTGAGGTAGGTCTTATATCCATCATCTGATATATCCCAAATGTCGCAGTGCTCCCAGGTACTTATCCACTTACCTTTGCTTTATTATTCATCATCTTAGCTTTACTGCTTCCTCTTGCTCTATTTCCTTTTCAGAAATTTCCTGCTAACAATGCAAACATCTTGCTGTAGTATCTTGCCTTTCTCCAAAGCATTTAATGAATATTTCTATATTTCGTTTATGTCAAGCTCATAGCATTTACATTTTCTGGGAAAAAGTCACACTTTGGATTTTTTTCCATTTTTTTACATATTCAAAAATCTTTGAAAGGAATGATTTTTTTCTCAATCAAAAGTTTCCAGGAAAAAAAAAAATGATGTGGGGTCCACCATGCCTATCAGACAATGGAATTGGAGTCAGTCTGTAGAGGATCAGTTTTACATGTTTGTGCACATCTGTTATTTTACTTTTTGTTATACTAAGAACTGGGTGACACAGTAAACTGTTAAGTTGCTTATCCTGATATGAGATGAGCAAGAGCTAATGTGAACAAAATTCTCTGTAAATAACAGCAAGAAAAGTTGAGAAACGAAATAGAAGTTCCAGTGCATGACAGGGGACCTCAGGTTTTTTTGAAGCAATGGGGGGAGACAATGTTATTAACAGAAGTCTGTTTTACTAAAAGGCATTGACAAAGATGGAGTCTCCATCAGTGGGAAGAATGGGAAATCTCCACAAGTGAGGAAACTAACCAGAATTCCCTGTTAATGACAGATTCCATGAAAAAAAACATAAGTGGTACAGGCAAGTATTTCAGATGCTGTGCTAATATAATATTAAAACCGTATGTTTAAGGAAAACAAAGGCTATTGAATTAGCACATGGTGGTCCTGCATAGCTGAGTGAAAAGACAGTGACTGAAACCTCTGATTTCAGTTTTATCCAACAACTTGAAATTTAGACTACCCATACAACATTCATCTACTCCCTTGGAGCCTTTATACCTTTTGAGTCAGACACATCATTTGACATAAGAGCCATACCAGTATTAGCTCGCTCTTTCCCTGGTTATAATGACAAGAATATGTGTTAATTAGTGTTAGAGTTTTATTTAAGCTTCATATAGTTTAAAATGTCAGTAGAGCCAGAATGTTCAAACAAACCCATTATTTTAGAATAATTACCTTCTGTGGTCTCCTATTTGAGATAAAACAGAAGAGAGCACAGCAGGTTATTTTGGTTTTGTAGTACTTATGTTAAACAATTAGCTGTTATTGTTGATTGCCCCCTTAGAAATAGTCAGATACTGTTATCTTATGACACATTTCTGCAGTTGTTTTCATGTAGAATATACCCCTATGGCTTTACATCTTGGATAGAGAAAACCTGCTTTTCTGCCTGTTCCAATATCATTCCTATTTCAAACTAATAGAACTGCAACGTGTGCCAGTACTTGATGTGATGAGCTTTGGAGCACAGTTTGTGCATGCCTTCAGAAACTGGAAGATGTAGACATTTAGTCAGGGGTCAAAAAGTCTCTCCCTGAAAGCTCTTGTATGGCTGAGGCTTCTGGTGCCATGAGGTACCATGTACATGAAATTATGGAAATGTTTTTCAAACCTCTCTTTTGTTACCACTGAAGAACAGTAAATCTTCACTAAATCATCACAAAGTCCTATGGCTCTGTTTAGAAGCTCTTAAACGGCAAAAAAGAAGGAAAAGCTGTACATTCACTGAAATTGTGGTTATATGTTCAATTAACAAGACAGATGAGAATGCCTTACACATAAAATCATGTAATTATGTTTATTTGAGATGGAAAAGGGAAATCTGAAGATTCCTCTGAAAATTTCTGTATGCTAAAGATTTTCCTTATTCTGTGATAAACTTGGGCCTCCTATGAGGACACCTGTCCACCCCCCAAAAATAGACTACATTGTACTTATATATATGGAAACACCAATAGTGTTATACTTGCAGAATTGCCAAATAATGAAATAATATTCACTTACCTTCATCAATTCCTGCTTGTGATGTGGTCACCAGAACTGTTTTTAATGCAGAAACCTTTATGCTTATGTATATAAATATAAACCTTTTTTGCCTTGTGGTTTTGTATCTCTACAGGAATCTCTGTGGCACTAACTACCATAGTATCTGACTCTCAAATTTTTTAACAGATATATCAATTAAGATTTCCATAGAAAATATGGAAAATCAAGAATGTTTTCTATTAAAATATCTTTTATTTTTGTAAAATATATTTTGAACAAAGGAATTGTTTATTAAAAAGAATTGGTAACTATTTTTTCCTGAAAATAAATGCTGAAAAAGCAAACACTTTCAGAATTCAGATTCTTGACACATATCCTAAAAAAAAAAAAAAATTAAATTAAAAGGGCTTAAAATTAGTCAAATAAAAAAAAAACCAATCCCAACCAGGTCTAGAAGGAGGCTTTAGCTAATTCTCCTTTCCCTTTTTCACAGAGTCACAGATGTTCTGGTAATAGTTAAATTGATCTCCAGGTTAATCTGAATGGAGACTTTATTTTACTACTGTTTTTAATTCTGAATGCTGACCTCAGTAAACATAACAGTGACTCCTAGCAGCACATTCAAGTGGTATTTTCCAGAAGTGAAATCCCTACACGCTCAACCAATGACATATGACACACCTTACTGAAAGATGTTTGTTTGCATGCTTGTTTGTTTGTTTCCTTGTTTTCAACATTTTAACACTGCATCTCCCACATTTTATGTTGATTTTAGTCCTGCCATGTATTGCCAGGGGAAGACAAGCTGTTAGAACTAGACGATAGATTTCTTCTTCAGATAAGAAGAAAAAGAGAAAGTTAGAGAAGAAAGATGAAATACAGAATTTGCATTTGAAGGTTTAATATTTTACAAATCAAAATCACCTTCTTCTTGACTTCTGCCATTTCCCTTCAGATAAAGTTGAAATATTTCCTTTTATTCCTTGCCTCAGGTCACTTGTATACATTTTCTTTGAAATGACTGGTAGAACCATTTAATACTGCTTAATTTATTTGCTTTGGAAAAAAGAAAAACAAAATAAAAAACCAAAAAAGGAATAAACCACATTCATTTTACTAAAAAAACCAAACTAATTCCAATCTTATGCTAATTTACTGTGCTTTATTATTTCCCAGCATTTTAATCTCTGTTATGCTTTATGAAAACTAGTACATCTCTACTTTTCCTTCTGGGTGACTGAGTAAATTAAAAGCTCTCCGCTGACCTCACTTGTGAAAGCTGTAGCTTTCTTTTCTAGTGATCACTTTTACAGGATGAAGAACATCAATTAAAAATCAAGAGCAGAGGTACAAAATAGCAAAATAGAAAACACAATCTTTGATTACTAAAGAATTCAGGCTAAAAGGTTTAGAAATTCATGGTCATTTAGAACAGTTTTGGTTCTGTCATAAAACAATTGCTCAGTAAATCTGAAACTGTTTTTCTCTTAATATGGATCACATAATAGGTTAGTTGTGGTTTATTTCCCCTTTCTATTTTAAAATGCCATTTTAAAAAAGATTTGCATATTTTCAAAACAAATGTCATGCTCCCTCTCTGTCACTTTCTCTCTTTTTCCATCACAATAAATATTTCATAATCACACAAGAAATTAGTGTACTGCCTGATGGGTTACTGTCACTGCTGGAGTTATTCTCATTTGTCCTTATAAACTCAGATTGCAAAGTCAAAACAACTGAGATAAACTCTTATTAATTCTGCATCATCGTTACCAATTTTATGTTGAAACTAATTTTAAAATTTGATTAAGAATCAATTAACTTACTTATGGTAGGATGGTTCACTTAAGGTGGTTATGTTTGAGCCAATGGGTGAAAGTTCCATTTTCTATCCTAGAAATTTTCATATTTCTAGCCTTTCATTTTTTTTGGCTGAAGCCAGAAAGCAAGAAAACTACTTATGCCTTTAGTCATTCCAAGATTGATAATTCATCCATGCATGTGAAAAACTGGAAAGAAGAAAAATCTGTTTTCATTTTGGGTTGGTCCTACCAAGAAGTGACTTCTGAGAGATCAAAATGGCACCAGGTAATATAATGATGTTACAGCTGACTAGTATGAATAATGAGATTTTTAAAATGTTATTTCCAGAAGACTAATATTTCACAGGTTATTTCCACAGGAGTTCATGTTGTCACATAGTGAACTCTAAAATCCATTATACAAGTAGAAATATGCCAGTGATTTCCATGAGTGGTAGGTCAGCCACCACCCTTCATGATAATCCCTTGATCAAGTAATGACTTGTGTACATATTCTTCTTGCACATAAAAACTAACAGTTTCAGTTTCTAAATAATAACAGGAGTTCTTTTTCCTAGTTTTTTCCATGTCTCCATGTCAAGCAAATGTCTCCTTTGTTCCATATTGAGATTTAATTTGGGCTATTACGAAGCATTAAAATCCACTCTGTACTGTGAAAACATTATCCTTTTAAATTTTTTTTAAACAGGCAAAAAAGATAAAATGATAGTATTATTGTCACTGTAGCAAATTTGCACCTTATCTGTTTCTCTAAAATTTCTATAGTTTATTGAGCTCAAAGTTCAAAAACCTTCTCCTTTTTAGTTTACACAAATTTTCCGTTTCTAGTAAAACCTCAGAGCACCTGGATTCCATGTTTGTGATCTCTTGTCCCTCCAATTCCTGTAATATCAACCACAGGAAAATTATAAAATAGCATGTATGTGTCTGTCTTGCACTTTAGCAAGTGGGCTACCACAAAATCACCATGGACTTCTGTGATTACATTGATCTATATCAATCTATTATAAATTACTATGGCAATCAATAATATAGTGTCCACCAATATTATCCAGCAATGAATAACAGCAAAACCAAGGAGGTGTAGACTTTACTATGACAGCAAAATCCAGAAGGTATAACAGGTTATTACAGACATCATTTGTGAAGCAAGTTTATCACCAGGATAACAGCACATATTCTCATGGAGGTTTACTGACCTGGATGTAGAGTACTGGTTCCATATGAATCAGAAGGGGCCAAACCAACCACCCCTGAGGGGAGAGCAAAACCACCCCTGAGATCGGAAGACAAACCAAACTGACCCCTAAAATGCACCCAAAGTGGGACCAGTAATTCAGCAGGCAGTTTCACTTCAGCAGTGATCTGTGCCACAGGCTCTGGAGTCATGTCTACGGAGAGTCCAAGATCTCAAAGAAAGTTCCTGTGTTCAACCTATGTAGGAAAGGAAAAGTGTCTGCAGCATGGGAAGTTCTGAGAGACTATGGATAAAAATTTATTCCTTTTCCAGTCACTGGGATGCAACATGACATAGGATATCACCACTTCGAACAGTCAATACATGCGGTTAAATTTGACTTTACAACTGTCATCATGTTTTCTACTCTTTCAGACCCATCTTGTATTACCAGATTATTTCCACCTTTTCAGAAAACAAATTGTCATTACAATTCCTTGATTTTGCACTTTTTAGTGGTATCTGAGGATATCTCTGGTTTCTAGGCAACCCAGTTAAACTTCAGAGGGGCCAGCTGTACTTTTCACGTTTCTGGCTCTCAGGCCTAGTCCTGGGCTCACAGCTTCCAGGCTGTGAGACAACTTCTCTGTCACTATTTTTTGGTGACAGTTTCTTCTCTTCAGTAAATTTATCCTTCTAACAGGCCAAATTTACGTCTGTTAACAGCCATCTAATTTTACATATTTAGTGACACCTCCCTGTAAGTACATCACTGACCTTCAGTTCAACACGTAGAGTTTTTCACTCTCATGACCTATCATGCAACCTTAGGAAGTCTTAGCAAGTAGTGAAAAAACCTGTTATTTGAAAATGTAGACCCAGATTTGGTGTCTAAACACTATAATTTATGGCTTGATTTTTCATACTTAAATCTAATTTTTAAAATAAAATATTTCAAAACATATTCTAACAGTTTGTAATACCTCGTTGTACAAAATAGTAGTGTGATTCATTCAACATGTTCCTTCCTGGTATTTTAGGGGGGTGGGAGATTGATTGCTTGTTTAATGGATCTTCAATCATTCTGCATAGAAAACTTGAAGACATGCTCAGTTTGTTGCTATATTAATGTCTTCCAAATGTATCTACTGCTTGTTCTGCACACACCTCCTCCCCATTCCTTTCAAAAAAATTCTGGGTAAACAGGAATTGTTCAGTGTATAAAGCATGCAGCATATTACAAGTAAAATGTCTTGCAGTGGATGTGAGTACCTGAATGATAAGTTTGATATATTCTATATTCTGTTACATGTGTGTGACAGTTTCTAACTTCAAATTTTGGTGGAACACTGACTCATTCTAATGATTGTTCTACATTATCCTCTAATGTGTTCTCATGATAAGAAATGTGTTAAGTCCCAGCACAAAGTGCTACTCTGCTATTTCTAATTTTATGACAGGAAAACTGGGTTGGGATTATAGCCACAGCCTGGAAAAAATTTGAAATTTGGAGAGGGAGAAAAAGCTGTCTGGATCAGCAGCAGGGTTAGATGAGGGAAAGCCTTTACTTTTAAATGTCTACACCTTTCAGCAGCTGGGATTTTATGAGGACTGTTTGTGCCAGTAAGTGGTAGATTGTCTGCAAACAGCATGAATGGTTGAAATGCTTTTGTTACGAACTGAGGTTTATCAGAGAAGCAGGTTGCCAAAGAGAGTATCCATGCTCGAGGGTTTTGAATTATCAAGTCAAGAAAGATGCTGGAATGTGCACTGATACACCTGCACCTGGTTCACCTCAAAGACCATGAAGTTGGGGCTATGTAAAGTCAGACAAGGATAGCAGGAAGAAGACACAACAATTAATGAAGATGAAGCAATCCCATGTTAGAAAGGACTTGAATTTAGCTCTCATAAGGCAGTGATCTTACCATTTTAAGCTATTGCTCTCTGGAATTCCTGCCCAGGTTTGACCAGAAATCCTACTCCAGTAAAGAAAAGCCTATTAGAAGTGTCACCCAGACATGTTTGTCACCCAGACATGTTTGTGTTAGCAGCTTCTGTTTTGAAACAGTGTTAAGGAGAGACATTTCTGTTTTCAAGTATCAATAAGCTTCATGCACCTTTCCCCCAGTCAAGAAGGAACATGCAAAATTACAGGGAATGAATGCTCAAGATGGCAGTGTGGTTTTCTTTTCTGAAGAATTTTTCCCCTAGTAGTCATAGAGAATGATGTGGAACATATTTCTCAGGTCTACCTGATAATTATACTGCATCCATAAGAGTACACACAAATGATACTGCATTATTCATGTGAAAACCACATTTCTTTTCTTTCAGAATACTAGCATTTATTTAAAAATGCTATTCTTTCAATTATTTATCTCCTGTTATTATGCTTCATCCTTATTAGTCCACAGAAATAAATCCAAGGACTGTCAGTGGCATTAGCAACACAGCAGCTGATGAACCAGGAAGTCCATTTTTGATTTAATAGTATCACGTCAAAGCACTGAATCAATGAAAAAAGTCCATGTTTTCGTTAATATCCTTGTTGAACAGAAGGTACCTTGGAACCAAAATGATCTGGCTAGAATTTGAAATAAACCTGTAAGATGAGCAGACCTTTCATACAGGGCTTAAGATCACTAACTGATCTTTTCCCTGCTGAGTCTGGCCCCAATCTTGTATTCTAGGGATGATGAGGAAGACTGTTACTCTGCATGTCCTCTCTGAACAAGTTTTCTTACACTCTGTAGTTGAATAAGAAGTTAACAACATGTTGTGCTCTGTCCCAGGGCTGATGCAGAAATTTAATTCCTAGTCACTTGGAACAGAAGCTCATCTGTGGTAATTCACCACATTTTAATTGCAATGAAGCAACTTTGTATGAGCTATTGATCCAGCCTGGTATAACTAGGTACCAAAAAACTGTGTTCACACAGAATCAGCCTCTTTATGGTAGACACTGGTGGTCTGAGCCAAACAGATTTATTTTTTCTTCTTTCCCATGGTACATTTTGCTTTCTGAAATTTTCATGTGTGGACTTTACACTGAGATACTTTAGTATAGCACACTGATGGAGAATTTTGCTAGCTTTGGTCTCTGCCTGCTTTGAACTAATAATAAGGTCATAACCTGATTTTTATCAGGTTTGTTTTTTTTTTTTTAAGAGATAAAAATCCCACACATTTTGTATCTCATTGATAAAAATATATCTTGGAAATCTGCATAAAAATTATAAAAAAATTTATTGCATTTGCAAGAAGAAAAAAGATAAAGAAAGGAACACCTAGCAGTGGAAGCAGCATGAAAGAGCAACAAACACTTTCTCTCATCTTTTGCCTTTTAGAGTACTTGAGTAAGGGCTAAGCAAAACTTTAAAATTTTGTTTCTGCACTTGATCCTGGTTTAATTAGAGCATGAATTCCAACAATGGCTGGAGATGGCAGCAAGACCATAAGATGTGCTATTACATGATATAGTCAGGGATAATTACAAATTTCATTCCCTTAAAAGTTGATTCTATCCTGGAAGAAGACTGAGAATGACATATTTGTTGCATCTGCCATGTAACTATGGCTACAACAAATTGTTTTATGGGTGATGTTTTTAAAAGCTATTTCTACCAATTTAGACAATAATTTTGAAAACTGTATGTTTAGAGCTGGAAATGCTGTAAAGGACATCCATGTCAGTATTTTTCCTTTATCAAATGTACTATTTGAAGCAAATTGCTTGGTTTTCCCACTTATCTTATTCTAGTACACATAACAAAGTAGTCTCAGAATGCACTACTGGATTTCCTTGGGATGCAAGTAAATCAGAAAATCAGATGTTTTCCAGAAGCAGACATAGAGCAATTCCACTACTCGTATCTATCAAAAGAAGGCTAGAAACAGAAGTAGTAAAACCCTCTGTAATTCTGATAACATGAATGTCGTGTCATTAGCACTAACTTTTTTGTTCTCCAGATACAGTTTTATTGGTTGGCACTAATTTTCCTCATCGCCAGAACAGAAGTAAAGCAAACATGCAATTTTTTAACGGACCAGTCTAACTTTAAGGAAATAATAATTGTGTCTTTTACATGAATATATGTAGGTTTTAGCTATGGCCATCTCCCAGCAACACAGTGGTAAATGCTGGTCACATCTTTTCTTTTCCCATTATCAGAAATCTTTATATTTGAATAATAGAGTACTATGAAATAACTCCCCAGGCTCACTCTAGTGGACTAACCACCTTTCATATAATGAAGCAACAATATTTCTCAGGGGAAAAAAAAAGCAAAACAAGCCAACAAAAGTAGTGGTGGTGTTGTTATTGCTGGAAGAAATTATTCTTGCTTCTGTATTCATTATTCAAACATTTTCATGTACTGGCCAAATTCCTGAAATGTTCCATGCTCATTATGTGTATAGGCATTTGGTTTTTTTTCTTTTTTGGAGGGAGGGATGGGGTTAGGTTGGGTTGAGTTGGTCTGGGGTTTTTGTTTGGTTTTTTTGGTAATTTTTATTTTCCTGATTTTTATTCTGATTGCTGCATACATATTCTGTTCTCTCTGTGGTTATGAAAATATACCTGAAGTCACAAGTCACTGCCAAAAACTGGCATGTCTGTATTTTTAAAAAATGCTAGTGCTAAGTCCTTTATTCTGCTGAGCACAAATGCTTCCACCCTTTTGTGCAAACCTTTTATCACTCACACAGTTTCAGACAAAACCTGGCTAATCCTATAATATATCTTTTTAGTGCTAAACCTAACCTTCTCAAGTTGTAAAAATAATAGTGTTTACTTCTTTTGTAGAATGACACTTGAAGCAGTTTGTTATCCTTAAGAAATTAGGTTTTCCAAAATACCTATTTTGTTGTTGCTTACAAGAACTAGAGGTCTATTTCTCAGTAATCAAACGCTATTCATACAGAACTAACCAATGTTGAAGTATTTGACAGAAAGATAATTGTAAGGGTGGTTTGGCCCACTTGACACCTTGCAGTAATCTGGGCATTTTTTTTGAGGCTGTACTTAATCCAGTCACAATCCTTTATGAGTTTTTCAAAATCAAGAAAGAAACATTGAGAAATCTTACCAGGTTTTTTCATCACTCAGAGAATGAGGCTTTCTTCTCAGTAGAGGAGAAGCAATAGCACAAATGGGAGGATGTCTGAAGAAATGCCTTTTCATCAAATTTGTTGAGGATAAGTTATTGAGATTTGAGAGCTCATGATACTCAAAATGTTTTAAGAGAGAAAGTATCTGAGGCCCAAATCAAAAATCCCTGTGTCACTTCTCTTGAAAGAAATGAGTGAACACATTGGGTTTTTGTTGTTTGTTTTTATTAATCTGGAGGTGTATATGTCAAATATATTCCATTTTATGAAAATATTGCAATGTTAGTTTGTTGCTGGTTTGGGTTTTTTTTTGGTGGGGGAGAGTGTTGAAAACAAAACAAAACAAAAAAACAAACTAAAAAGCTTCAAAACAACACTTTCTTGAAACAGTGAAAGCAAGCAGAATTTTTATTCTCTGGCCAATTCTAATATATGAAATTTATTTAGTAATATTTTTGATTCATGAATGAAATTTCCATATAAGGATTAGGCCATTGGATCAATTTAGATTGCTATAATTTTTTATTCTGCTGCTTAAAATAAGCCATCTTTCACATAAAAAAAAAGTTTTAGGAGAAAACCAGAGCCTAGTGCTGTCCAAAACACGTACAGCAGAGCAAAGCTCGGTAACAGACTCTAAATACAAAGGATGATTAAATTTTCTCTGTCTTTCAGACCTACAGAAATAAATAGGCATAAGATTAGAGACAATTGCACTGTGATGATTTCATCTGTGTAGTAGGCATTTAAGGTTGATATTACAACAGTAACTCAAACGATTTAACTCTAAGATTGATACGTTATTGCTTTTTTTAAGAAAGGAAAAAATGGCATTGCTTGCTTATAAATATACTTAACAATCATCACAATAGAAATGGTCAGAGTAAATAAAAATGTGATTATCTTTTGACAGATACAACAACAAACACATAAAACACAGTTCTTTGGAGAAAATTACATTTTCTTCATTGCCAAATCACCTGGAAAACCACAATACACATTATAAAACAGTTATATTTTTTTTCCCAGGGAAAATTATGATAGCTATTTCTATACCAGCTGTTTGATACCTTCCCTTCTTGCAAATTGATTTAAGTATTCATATGGTTAAAGCCTTCTCTTTCTCAAATTTACATATATAAATGCTGAACTTCCCTCCCCCAAGTGGCATCTCTACTTACTTATTATTGTCTTTATAGCATGAAGAGTTTGACACAAAAGTGGAGACTCTACTGGATTTGCTTTTGTAGCAATGCAAAAGAAAATATGTTTTCTGCTTCAAAGGGCACAGAAACACATGTTGGAAGAACAGAAATTAATAGAATAACAGCAGCTATAAACAAAGAATTGCATTGGCTGTGTAATCGTGCATTTTTGTTGTCTGCTTAAACATACATACATACATATATATATGTGTGTGTGAATATTTCACCTCTTTTTGGGGTAACTATAAGTACATATCATTCATAAGGGTCACACATGAGCAGAATAATGAGTGGAGACCTCTCTGAGAACAGGGTTTCATGCAAAATTCACTTTGCACTGAGGAGGTAAGATCAAGTGATTCAGGTTGACAGCATTCACCAGAATACCAATTGTAATAAACATATTTAGTAAGCCATGTAGACTAGCATTAGAAATAGAGTTATGATAGGTAATACTAGACAACAAAATAATAGAATCCAAGTTTGGGTAAACCTGTATCTAAGGTTAGCAGGAAAAAGGAAGATATAAGTTAAGAGTACCTTGTCTATTTCTGGGCACCTCATTAGAAGAAAGATATTGAGGGGCTGGAACAGGTCGAGGGAAGGGCAACAGAGCTGGGGCAGGGTCAGGAGCACAGGTCTGATGAGGAGCAGCTGAGGGAGCTGGGGGTGCTCCGCCTGGAGAAAATGAGGCTCAGGGGAGACCTTACTGCTCTCTACAACTGCCTGAAAGGAGGCTGTGGAGAAACAGGCCTCTCCTTCCAGACAACCAGCAACAGAACAAGGGGAAAGGGCCTCATGTTAAGCCAGAGGAGGTTTAGGCTGGATACATGGAAAGAATTCTACCCTGAAAGAGTGGTTAAGCTTTGAACAGGTTGCCCATGGTGGTGGTGGAGCCACCATTCCTGGAAGGGCTCAAAAAATGAGTAGACATGACACTTCATGATATGGTTTAGTGAGTATAGTGGTATTCAATCAAAAGCTTGACTTGATGATGGAGGTATTCTACAGCCTCAGTGATTCTATGTGGGCAGTTGTGGATTGTTCACATGGCTGTTATTGTTTGCTCCAAATAAAAAAATTCAATCTGCAGAATTACTGTCTTCATAGCATTCAGGACTTCTGAAGAGTGTGTGTGTGAAACAATGGAGCAGGAGCCAAAGAGATGGATAATCAGGGAAAATTATGGTGTCAATAAAGACAAAAAGAACCCCCGAAAAATGTAAACTGAGAATTTATTTTTAATAAATAGCCATCAGTGGTTTCATTTTGGCAATGTTAAATTTAACTTCCTGAAGAAGTCTCCAGGAGTAGATATAAAAAGTGAGGGGATTGTTGGGAGGCTAGAGGTTAGGAAGTTAGAGGGTTGGGAGGGTACAAACAGATGTAGAAACAATATTGAAAAGATGATCAAGACAATATCAGCATTCTCCTAGCATCGAAGAGAAAGAGTGGAGGGGGGACTTACATCAGATATGCAAATGAGGCACCTGTAATAATTAATGAGGACTTTCCTTTTATTTATGAAAATTAAATTATGATATATGGTCACATTAAGGCAGAAAGTACTTCTGATGTGGAGTATGTGCGATTCTCTGTTGTGAGACCAAAGGTTAAGGTTACCTTGCATGAGTATCCATGGATACATGCAGGCATGTGTGCTTCCTTAGTGATCCCATAAACACTTTTCGACCCAAATTTAAGAGTTAGAATGCATGCATCAGCATTTACAGCTGACTGGTTGAAATTTACTGAGATAACTCTAATTTTATTTAATTTAATAACACTTCAGACGTGACCCAGGTGTAACAAAATGAGTTCAATTACTTTTACATCTGGACATCTTAGTTCAAAACTGAAGAAGTGAAACAATTGTAATTGGTAGTCTCCTGTATTACTTGACATAAAAATCCTCTGACACTTGTATGGGTCAAAAGATGCTTTACGGAAGATGTGATTTACTGCTAGTTAAATATTCTAGGCCTTGTAAAATATTTAGGACAGCACTGGTAGATGCACTGCAACACTCGCCCACCAGGTCCCTTTTGTTCAGGCATGCAGAGAGATACTTCCCAAGCAGAATATACCTAAGGTAAGAGCACACAAAAATACACAGAGCTAGTGAGACAGTAAGATAAGGATTAATATTCTGACCCACTGCCAGTGAGATTGCCATGGTGTCTTTGATAGCCAGGAAGTCAGCTGGGAAAGAATTCCCCTTGAGCTGTGCTGAGACTTGGTGATGCTAAACTGCCAACTTTACTTATTCCACAATATATTTCATGTCTGTATTTATCCCCTTGAACACGTAAGGTCTGGCATAACCCTCCTAAATAATGCTAATAAACACTCTCAGCAGTTGTAGGTATTTGTGGTTCTGTCTTTTACTATTATGCAAGGCTTCAGCCTGCACACCTCACACTGTAGCTATAATTTCATCAGTAAAACTGAGCCATGGCCACAGATCTATGTGACATCAAACTAAACCTTTGATCACCACGACCTGAATTATGGGGATAAAGATTGCATCAAGGTTTTTTAGACATCCATAAAACAGGATTTTTTGCTGAAAACAAAAAAGAGAAATTAAAAAGAATAATTTTTCTTGAAAGAGAAATTTCCTTTTCTGATACTCTTTGTTGTTGTCCACTCCAATTCCAACAAAAACTCAGTAATTTCCCACTCCTCTCTCTAAGCAGTAGCTTCTCTATCTCTCAAAAGCATAACATCAAAATTTGGAGCACTTTAGCAAGAAACAAATAAAAAAAGACTGAGTGTTTTTCTGTATCTGCAAGTTCATTCTGCCTGAAATAATTTTTTTCCAATTTCCAAACTGTTTTTCCCTCCATTTTTAAATTTTGATGCTAAGGTATTTTCCTTAAATCCATCACATTCTATGTTATGAATAGATTTATGATCTCTTGTACTTTTAATTCTGATTGGTTCAATGCTGAGCGGCACATAATGAAAAATATTTAGACAAGCCTGTCCACAATCATAGATTCCTAAAATGGTTAAATGAATTTATGGAGTACTTCCTGGTGTTTCGTCACTTATCTAGACACTTTTGGTCTCTTCTAATAAAGTTGTTCTGCTTCATTCCAATTTACTTTGCTTTATTTCAAATTCTCTTCCCCAGAGTTTTGTGTTCTACTCTTCTTCATAAAAAACCTCACCCCCCCAAAAAAAAAAAACAACAAACCAAAACCAAGAAAATAAACAAACAAAAAAAGACAAGAAAAAACCCCACTTTTATGTTCCATGTTCCCTAAATGAAAAGATAAAGTTATGTGCACTACTGGGTAAATAAACAAACAAACAAGAAAACCAATTTGATAAAGAAACTTTGGGATATATAGGGGGAATAATGTCAAAGTAGAAAGTGTTCTTCACTAAAAAAAAGATGAAAAAAAAGTATAAATGTAGGAAATATTTTCTGCTTCTTTATCAGTAGCAAGTAGTGAGAAAAGAGAAATAGGGAAATAGTTTCCAAGTGGGCCTGGGCATTGTGCTTTCCAGGCAATGTGAGTAAATGATCTGAAGGAGCAGTGTGTTCTCTCCTTCTGCTTCCCTCCTGCATAGAATTGCATTTCATCAACAAGTGGACAGTCAAAAAGACAACTCATGGAAATATCCCAGGGAAGTTTTAAGAAGACTATGACTTCCACAACAACAGGAATGAGAAGCAGTAGAGAAGGAAATGGGACTCCTGAAAATTACAATAGAGCAACCAGATCTGATTTGAAAAAAGTAAGGAAGAATAATGAACTGCTTTCCATCACTTTTCTAGAAAGGTCTTTTCAAATACATACAGTTTTGTAGTCAAAGCATTTGTTCTTCACATTAGCCATTTATTTTAATACTAGTTGTTTGGGGTTTTTTTATCAGTCATGAGATACTATCCTATATCTCAAAAGATGATTGAAAACAAACAGAAAATTATATAGTGCAAGGAAGAGCTGTAGTACCTATGTCAGCTGGAATTATACCACTTTCCCATAAGAAGCTATTCTTCTATCAATTTCTGTTTCAGAACTAATCTCCAGGATGCCTTGAGCTATGCTATTAAAATAGTACAAATTATGTCTTATATGGAGAATACATATACTTTAGAAATAAAAATGAAATTATACAAATGAAGCACATGCCCATTGGAAGATTCAAAACATTTCCAGACTGAGACTTTGAGGGGTAGTTAGGAATCCCTCCATACTGCTTTGTGACTACAAACTGGGATGGAGTGAATTATTTTGTGCCAGTAAATCTCACAGTGCCAAATGCCCCAGTAATTTTTACAGACAGGCATGAGCATGAATGAAAAGTGTTTTGCATATACCCTGCATGTCTGCTGCCTTATTTAAATTGAATTTGGTTCCATTAAATTGAATTAAACATGAATTGCTTATTTTGTAACTGCTAATTTATAAGTTGGCTTAAGGATGGGATGAGATGGAAGAGGATCACAAGGAGAATAGAAACAGGAGAAAAATCAGAACATTCTACAGGTTTTTTGCTTTTCAAAAATTTTCTGTTTGGGACATTGTTTTATTCTTTTTCTTGTATCCTACCTACAAGAAGAAAAGAATATGTTTTATTCCAAGTAATTTCCACACTGCTTCTCAAAAAATATTATTTTATCACAAGTATGTTTTACAGGTTGGTGTCATAATGTATTTCATTTATCAAAAATAAATCTCAAGGGAATACACTTGCCCACTTTATTCATGTTTTAAAGTTGCATTAGTTTTTAGGTTTTTTGTTGGTGGGGGTGGGTTTGAGGTTTTTTTGTTTCTTTTCATATTATTCTGGCATGGTTTGTATTGTAAAGACATCTTTAAAAGAAATCTTCTGCTCTCTCAGTTCTTTTTCTTGCACAAAATGCATAATTAGCACTGTAAACTGATTGGGTGCTTCCAGCTCTGTCAGTTATGTGAAGAATGCAGGTGCATGTAAACAACTCTAACCTCACTGAAGAGTTAGTACCTCTCTTCACCTGTGTGTTGGACTGCAGGCTGAATAATGAATATGCTGCATTTTATTGCTGTTCCAAAAATGAGGTTTGTTACAGAACTACAAAGGAATTTCAAAGAAACCACATATCACAGTTACAAGATTTACTAAGTCCATTGATTGCTTAAGTTTGATTGTATGTATGCTGCTTAAATTTTTAAATATATTGTTGAGCAGAACAGTGATTCAGAGAAATTATATATTATATGTGTTCGGTGTGAAAATTATTTAGTGCTTGCAGGTCTTGTTAGAGGTAGCCAGTGCACTTGAACTCTGCTTGGCAGAGAAGAAAACAAAAGACCTCAATTAAATTATGTTATTTTTAGACAGTAACTCAAGAAGAGTATCTCCCAAAAGTCTGTTTTAATGTCTATGTCCAGGTAGCCCTAGCAGAAAAGATTGCATTAAGAGAGATGTAGTCATTTGAACATTGGCTTAAAGGTTATTTCTGCTGTTTACAGAGTCTCATGGTAGCTCTGTGTCTTCAAAAATGTTCCATTCCTTTATTAATGCAATTAAACAGCAAGGGGTACATTCTACCATTCAGTCACTAGGTTTGGAGAAAAGGTAAAATTGTTTGCCTGAATTGAAATGTGAGTAGGAGGAGCCCAGGCTATCATGGGTACCAGCCATTTGCAGCTATTCAACCACTCTACATCTGCTCACACCATCTTGCCTGTAACCCTTGTTGCACACTCACGTGCTCTCTTCTAAATGAAAATCTGTGTGTAGTTGCAGGTAATTTAAAGAAGCAAGGTTCATTATGACAGATTTTTTGCCCTGGTTTGTCAAGGGATCTCAAGTAACTAGGTATTTCCTTGTGTCAGAATTAATTTTCAATCAGAGAGATTTTGAGTATTGAGATTTTCAAATGCTTAATAAAGATAATTGGAAAAAAAGTTTCATTTTCAGCAATATTTAGCTTTAGGAAAGCAAAATTGTATTGATTATTTCAAAGCAAGCTTCCAAGACCAGAGTACAGTGGAATTTCCCTGTCTCTTCCTCTGCATCATAATTTATATCAACAAATATTTCATAGTATAAATTGCTTAACTTAGTCACTTTTGATACAGACAAAATTTGAGGAAAGTTATCACATATAGCAAAACAAATCATTATCAGACCATTGGCATGTGACTTATTAATTATTGCAAAGGAATTTTGCAACAATTTATTACTTAGAAAGATTGAGTTGTTTATAACAAATAAGTTTCTAATGTAAACATACACATTTACATTCCTAAAAACAGTTCTACCTGTGTATTTTCACATACTACTTTAAAGCCACTCTTTCTATGAGCTTGCAAGTGTTTTATAAAAGAAAGCATAGATCATGAACACTATTGTTGTAAACCTGTTTTGGAAAGTTGAGCAACATTCATGAGTGGTTTTCAATATTTCATATTTATAGAAACAAAGAGATTTACCAAGCTGATGAATCTTACTTACTTCTTACACCTACCTTCCAAATAACTCCTGTAGTTGAATTAGCCACATTTTGTCTTCTATGGGAAAGCATTATGGGAGAGAAAAAAAAAAATCAGGATTACAGGGATAAGAGCATTATAAGACAAAAGACCCTTTTCCAAATGCTATGAGGCTTCCAGTAGCATACTTCATTAGATTAAATTATTTTTTAGAAGACAATAATTACTTCTGGAAACCTTGTTACCTATTATGAATAATGAGCTTTACATTCTTCTGCCCGGTGTGCAATCATTAAAACTTGTGGACATTTGCTATGAGTTGCTACTCCTGGAAATATAAGGGACAATATAAAGCTATAAAGGACTGCATAAAGCAAAATATATTTTAACATCCAGCCAGTAAATACCAAAATCCTTTTTTTTTTTGTGTATTCTTAAGTAGCTTGTGAGACAAATAATGAGCTGTTAGAGAGTATGAGTTTGTTGAAGCTAGCTCTGCATTATTTGTCTTATTTATTTAATTTGATCATGGTTAAAATAACACCATTTAAAAATCAGAACCCAGAATACACAGACTTATAGCTGTCTTCTAGTAAATGCACAATTTGCATACAAGATTGTGTGTTCTCTAAGCAACTCAGATTCATATTCACTCAGACAAGAACTAAAACACCAGCCTGTTTAAATATGCCACACTAAAAGAAAATGCTGTTGACAGAAATTCCTCCCATAGCTCAATATGTGAAATCGTGAATAGTGACAACGAAATGATCTCTATGGTGAAAAGAAATTAAATAAAAGTTAAATGAAATGAAAAATAGAAATCCAAGGGAATATTTTTATTAAAATCCTAAGGAAACACCAAATCTCTGTTCCTTCAATTATATAAAGGGTTTATCTATTTATGTCTGAGCAATTTTGCAATGACTGAAAACAAATTGTTTGGTTAATAAAAAAATCACCCTTTCCAGATGAGACTTATTCAGTAATTGCCACTTAATCTGCAAAAAAAGCTCCTAGATAGTTATGACATGTTGTATTCAGTGATATTGAATTACTTCAATAGTGATTTTTATCTCCAGATCCTTACAGATATTAAAGCTCTTCTCTTTAAACCTCCTCTCCATTATTAGGGGAATAACACTGTAACTGTGATATTGCATTTTCAAAATGAGAGATATCCATTCAACTATTATTTTGTTGAAATTGTTCAACATTCTGGTTTAGATAACAATAGATTTGTTTAAAGAGGCTCCTTCCAAAGTGTAATGTGATAATGAGAATCCGATAAACTCATGGTCACACTATGACTTGGACTGAGCAAGGTAGTGAAGGACAGTTAATTTATTTCCAGATTATCTACTCTGACACTGGAACCATGTGCATTTTATTGATAGAAAGAGTCATTACATATTTGATGGGTTTGGGTTTTGATACATTTGTTTGTTTGTTTGTGGGTTTTTTTTGTTTTGTTTTGTTTTTTTGTGGTTGTTTGAGTTTTTTTGAGGAGGAAGATTAATAAACGTTGCCTGGCTGGGGTTGAGGGGAGTACAAAAATTTTCTTCTCAATCAGTTTTACTAAGATTCTGCACCCTGATTTTAGGTTTCTGGATGGAAGTGTCTGTTGTGTTCCTGCATATATATCCTCTCCTTAGTCCCAGTGGAGATCTAATCATGGTTGTCAATAAATCCTAGAGGAAAACGGTAATCTACATAAATATATATGATGTAGATATATGAATATGGATACCTGAATAGACACTTAACCAAATGCTTTTTGGACAAATTGAGCACTTCTTTCACTGATAATATGAGAGGCATAAAGACTCTACTCCCTTGTACAGTCTTTACCCACTTGCAGATGCCTACATTGACGATACCTAAATCCAACTTTCCACATGTGAAGGCAAAAGTCAAAGATGGAAGAACCCTGTAACCAGATAAACCCTTCCTCATCAGAATACCTAAAGATCCATACAGTTTCCTCATTACTGTTCTAGTAATGGTGCCAATTAGGATGATACTTCAGTTTTCAGTGGCATTTATAGCATTAAACCCTGCAGAAGAAATTTAAAACAAAATTTCATTTAATATATGTATCTAGAATGTATTATTATGCAATGTTATTACACTCAGCACAAAATAAATTATTTAAAACATTTATCAGTGTGTCATTCACTGTTAAACAAACTAAAAGTATTTGAACATGTAAACACTGATTAAATGATCCATGTTTCACATCTGTCATAGTCAATGATCTTTTATTTCCAGTGAGAAATATGAATTTCCTTTTATGTTTTAATACATGGTAGTAATTATGTTTATAGTCCAGGTAGTTAATTTCCATAGGTATGTTTCACTCAAATGCATTAAATTGATTTACATTTAGATAATTTCTTTACTTTGACTGCAATAAACTTCCAATCTAAGTTTCAGCAATATAAATTCTGTTTTGGCAAGTGATAATGATCTAACATACAGTTTGGTCTGATATTTTTTAATCAAGAAATTTAGGACTATAAATTTACATATTTATGGATAAACTGCTAGTTAATATCTGTTCTTTGCAGATGTTAGTCCAACTCAGGAGGTATTTAGTACCAATTTTTTTTTCCCAGCATTTCAGAGCAAGTACTAGAGAATGTGCTTATTATACAAATACATCCATTGCTTTGGTACATTCTGTTTTAAATAGAAAAGTGAAGACCCAGATATAAAGAAATATCAATGTTTATTATTAAAAAAAAATAATAAAAAACCCAAGAGTAAGGATTTTAATGCAAATTGATGTATCTTTACCTAGTATATCTCCATTATTCTTAATAAGAAATGGAAAAGATTTTGGAAAGGCTGCAATCAAAGAAAATGTCACTGATTTTTTTTGATGCTGACATGTAATAAGTGAATCTTTGTTTTACTCTCTTTAAAGAAAATCTTCAGTATGAAGTCAAAGTCACGCTGTTATAAAATTTCCTCAGAAACTATTTTAAGGCTTGAAAACTGTCTAGAAAAAAAAGATTGTCTTCATGTAAATTCTGTACATCTGTATATATAATCCTGGAATAGTAGAAGAGATCATACAAGTAATTTATGTTAACTTGACTCTGCATTTGATGTGTATATGAGGAAAGGAAAACCTTTCATTTTAATAATTTCATAAAGTTATTATAGAGGGTTTTCTTGCCTGTATTTATAAACAGTTATGAATAACCAAGGTTTTTCTTAAAATATGGTTTCCATATGTTTTTATATGTAAATATCAAAATACTCTACTGGATTTACTTATAAAAATTACACAAATGGATTTCTTTGGATATCTAATCAATTTAAGTTTCATACATTATGGTGCAGACCTCTGTAACTCTCTGAAAACCTCATTATTTTCAAATTAAGCACACTAAAAGAAATGGAGGATTGCTAAGTTGGGGAATGCCTGGGGAAAATTTTGCCTTGAGACCTTACACAGTCAATACATGAGTTAAGCTTTTTTAATAATGCATGTCTACCTCAAAAAATTAAAAGGAAAAGGATTCTCATGTACATATGTCGATATTTATTTTTTAAGCATTCAAAGTATTATCCTTTACCATGTTCCAAAAATGCTGCCCCTAATCAACCTTCCTTAGTCATGAAGATGTGAAAACTTTGGCAATAATTTGTAGGGGTTTTTTTCAGATATTATATTTGTTTGGTTTTCACTTTTTTTGTGCATTGAGAGAATCCATTGTTCATACAAAGGTGATTTAATTCTGCTTTGCTTCATTTCACATTTGTCTTATGAAAATCATTAGCCTATGTTTCCATGTGCATGTGCAGGGGAATATGTAGTCCTGCAAATAATTTAATCTTATTACCACTATTACAAGAAAATGTAATATTTTCCTGAAACTATTACTAATCGTGTGTGTGTGATTATTTTAATCTTCTATTTAAAACTAAAGATAAATGTTAAAAGACAAAATATGTTGAGATTTTCAATTAATTTTCAGGCTAGTATATGCTAGAAAGGACTTCTGTTAATACTTAAAATGAAAAGACATCACCTTGAGATATCTTTTCAGTAAGTACCCAAGTGCAAGTATTTCTGTTCTAGACCAGAAAATTGTAAGTGAGATATATATATATACACCTTAGAAGAAATAGACTTTTTTTTTTTGACTTTTATTAACCAGAACAGATGCCAGTTTTTGCTCTTGAATACTTCATATTTATGCATAAGTCTACTGGATGTTTAAATTTCTGTATTACATTTTCTTATTTTAATATGGCTTCAGATAGAGGAAGATTTGATACATTTCTTTTCCCTGATGACAATACTTCACCCTGATGACCAGGCTCTTCAGGCAATACTTTGGTGCCTGACTGAAGTTAGCACCTTTTCTTATTCACCACTGGAAGAGATTCAGATGTAATACAGACTACACTGGTTATACTTTGTTGACTATATTGACTTTTCCTTCGCCATCCTGTGAAAATGAGAATTCAATTTCTAAATAGGAATGTTACATTTACATCGTAAAGGTCTCTGTTTAACAAAAAAATCACTTTTCTCCTTCCTAATCAACAGATTATTAGCACAAATATTCTATAAACTAGTTCTTAACTATTTCCGTTTCTGCTGGACTTCATTGTTTTCATAAACCTGTCTGAGTATTTTCTTAAATCTAAATTCCAAAGACATGGGTATACTGTCAATATTTTTAAACTTGAAAACCACCTGTATCTTATGTTTAAACTACATGTTTTTCTCCTTTTTTAGTAAACTGTTATACACTTGCAAGCACTTTGAAAACATCATATTGCCCTTTGTACTAGTCACGGATATGAAAGAAAAAAATAAAACCTAAACTCCCTCAGTTAGTTATGTAAATTCTGATCTCTAGACATGTCGAGCTGATTTAGATAATTATGAAAGTTGATCTCACTTGAGTTACTCAAACATGGTGTAACATTTCAAATTATAAAGCATATGTGAAATATAGTTTATTAAAACAAGAGTTATACTGTATCTTTCTTTCTAATTATGTTTTCCCTCAGATAAAAATATGATTGCAAGTTTAAATCAAGTATTTGCTCTTGGTTTTACAAAGCCATAAGCTTCTGTTTCAAACTTACATCACTTGTCTGTACTTCCATCCAATTATACTTCTAAAATAAATGCATAAGGCAGTAGGTTACTTTTTCACACAGCTCTTTCTGATATAGCTCTGAGAATAGGAATAGACTAGATGTTAGGAAGAAATTCTTACTGTGAGGTTGGTGAGGCACTGGAATAGTTTTCCTGGAGAAGCTGTGAACGCCCCATTCCTGGAACTATTCAAGGCCAGGTTGGATGGGGCTCTGAGCAACCTGGTCTGATGGAAAGTTTCTCTGTCCATGTCAGGGCAGGTGGAACTAGGTGACCTTTCAGGTCCCTTCCAACCCAAACGATTCTATGCTTCTATACCAGGGGAATTTTTTTATAGTCTTTGTTCAACACTGAACTCATTTGAACAGAAAATGATGCAAGTAGCAATGGAGCTGAGACTCTCACAGCTGGGTGCATCCAGCTCTGCCACATCCAGCAGATCTGAGTTTGTTTTAAGCATCCTACACTGATGAGAAACACTTTCATCTGAGAAACTTCATTTCATCAGATCTTCCTAGCCCCTTTCCTCCCAATGACCTCTCCCTGGGAATGAGTCAGTCAAGCCATAGACTCATTAAGGTTTGAAAATGCCTCTAGGAACATCAAGTCCAACCATCAATGTAACACCACTGATATCTTCACCACTAAATCATGTTCCCAAGTGCCATATTCAAACATTTTTTGAACACTTTCAGAGATGGTGACCCAACCACTTCTCTGGGCAGTCTGTTCCCATGCTTAACCACTCTTTTAGTGAAGAAATTTTTCCTAATATCCAACCTGAATCTCCCGTGGCAGTCCCTGACCACTGTTTGGTTTACTTAAGAGATTTGCACATGATTTGGTTATTGAATCTAAGTCTTATAAGGTTCACCTTAATGACAAAACCATCCTCCTATCCACAATAACAACCACATTTGCTTAGGTCTAATTTCTTTTCTATCAGTTTATGCAGGGGCAGAAGGTGGTGGCTTATCACACAATGTTTAGCTGGTAAAAGTCAATCATGTCATAGTTAAAATAAATTGCTGCAACTGAGACTGAGACTGACAAGCACAGAATGGCAGTAAAAGGGGTATTTGTTGAGCCCTGTTCTAAAAGGCTACCAACAGGAAAATCCCATTAAACCTCACTGTAGCAGATAGACCTCACTCTTCTGACTCTGGCCATTATGGGTCTCAGAATTAACTTTCCACTGGGAACTCACAGGCGACCGGTAACCAGAGTGACAGACTTTGTAAGGACAGTGGAAGGCTGTGTTCTGCAGAGCTTGAACCTGAGCCCTCTGGATTGAATACTGCTTCAAGACACCCTGTGGAGAAACTCAGCCATACTTATTAATGAAAATATTATTGGGACAATTACTACTGGAGATGTGACAGAATAAGATACAACAAGATATATAATGTGACTATTCCCCAAATTAGCATGTCAGTATCTCTCTCCAGTCAAGTTTTCCATATAACTCCTCAATATATTTTCGTTTACGCTTGCTCATCATAGCATTTATTACCATCCTTCCTTTCATTTGTATACACATACCAAAAAACTGATATCTAGTAATTTTCAAAATGCCTTTATTTGGTGAATTATAGCTCTATATTGGAAAAGAAATATAATTACTCAATTCACACACTCATGATAAAAGTTGGTGTAAATGGAGATGACAATGAGTAGTAAAGAACATGGGGCTTTTCTGTGTATTACAGCTATTTAGCTTCAAGACTGAAAAGTTTCACATTTTAATTTTATGAAACCTACCCCCTATATATAAA
The DNA here is from genome assembly GCF_009650955.1 of Corvus moneduloides. Classification (NCBI taxonomy): domain Eukaryota; kingdom Metazoa; phylum Chordata; class Aves; order Passeriformes; family Corvidae; genus Corvus; species Corvus moneduloides. Next base: position 111,593,178 of record NC_045477.1, read on the forward strand.
TGTATGAATTTATGTATGTATTGCATTGTGGTAATATTCACTTATTCACTCAACACATGATTAGTTGGCTGACTTCTTTCAGAAACCTAAACAAAAACGGGTCTAGAGGAATGATTGTGTTGCAGTGAAGAGGGAGGTCAACTGAAAGAGGAACGGCAGATTGGTGAACTCAAGATAACCTTGATAGCACTTGTATGCCTACTTTACCAAGTACAACACATTGTAGCAGCCAAATGAAACACAATTTTTCAAAGTGATGCCAGCTGTAAGAAAGACCTCTCAAGGCAGTGAAAGTTTGCATACACACATCTCTCAAAACAGTGTCGTTGCTGAGCTCTTCACATACATTACAGAATTTTTGTTCTCGGTAAAGATGCTTAAGGACACAGTGAAGTGTTTTCATTCCTGGAGTATATATAATACAGAAAAATTGTTAAGAAAGAAAAAAGGGAGAAGAGAGGAGAGGAGAGGAGAGGAGAGGAGAGGAGAGGAGAGGAGAGGAGAGGAGAGGAGAGGAGAGGAGAGGAGAGGAGAGGAGAGGAGAGGAGAGGAGAGGAGAGGAGAGGAGAGGAGAGGAGAGGAGAGGAGAGGAGAGGAGAGGAGAGGAGAGGAGAGGAGAGGAGAGGAGAGGAGAGGAGAGGAGAGGAGAGGAGAAAGCGCTTACATTTGTATGTGGCAGGAAGGGGGCAGAAAGTCCAAACTGAATGTCTTGAAAAATCCTCGTCACTTGTCTCCCAGCTCAGGAGATCCTCAAAGCCACAATTTTTCCACCTTAATACTCTCAAAAAAAAAGAAAAAAGTTCACCTTTGCTTTTGAGTTAGGATAAAAAAACTTCAGATGTGATAAATTATAGTTAACACACAGATCCTCAAGGATGCTTCGGGGTGCGTGATTAGAAACCAGTGGATTTCAATCTTTTTATACTTTCAGTTAAACACAAGTAATCCTGACAGCCACATTCATCATCCTGCAGTGTTAGTCTGCAAATGAAGTACATGGGAATGCTTTGTGCTATAGTGGTAGATAGGCATACATTGTTGTAGGCCAGAAATCTTATGCCTACGTTATGCCTACATTAGTGTGTACTGCCAAATAATCTTGCCCTACTTTTTCCTACTTCAAAATTTTCAAACCAAATCCAGTTTGGATACAGACAGAGCAAACTCAGATATTTGCACCACTTCTATAGGGAAGCAGCTAGGATAATGCTTATATACAAATGTCCCTAGTAGGACCCATTCCCAACTTAAAAGAGCCCTTAACATTCTATATTAAAGAAAAACGAAACTATTAGGAGCAGACCGCGGCATCCCTGAAGATTAAACTTGAAGCTGAAAGATGTCTGTGTGAAACATTTCAAATTTTCCCCAGATTTACTGTTAATTCACATTGAGGGTGCTAGGCTAATATTTTAGCCATTACACAGTTATCAAAGGCTATCTCAGATTTCTTTTTCTTCCAGAAATATCTTGAACAGACTGAAATCTCAGGTCACTGGAAAGAAACTGCAGCTGTTTTTCAAAGGATGCACCTTGAGTGACACAAGCAGGAGTTGGCAGAGGAAGAATCAGACCTAGGTCCAAGTTTGTCCATCCTGTCTGCTGTCAGTTATTCTGTTGCTTTTCAGTCTTGATGTCCTTTTGGACAGATTTAGTATTCTGTAACTGAGTTTATGTTCCAGTTCTGTTATTCTGTCACCTTTGTCCTCTGTTTCTTGATTTTTTGTTTCCCTATATAATCATCTTCGCAAAGTTCTGAGGAATCCTTTCCTGCAAAACTCCAATATTTTGACAATATTTGTTTTCACTGAGGATTTCTTGATGGTTTCAATATAGCAAGGAAAAAAAGCAGCCTATGTTACCACACCAGTAGTCTTGCAATCTACATCATAAAGGTCCTGCAATAATTGTACACAGTCAGGAAACACAGATGTGAAGCCCTAAGTTTTACTTCAAAATAATCAAAGGATACAGACACTTAGTGAAAAGAATGATGACCACAGAATTTATTTTTGGGTGTAGCACTCTAATTCTGGTCAGAATTGTTAAATAGAAAAAAAAAGAAAAAAATATAATAAATCGAAAAATCCTTTAGTGATTTGAACTTCCACTCCCCATACACATTATTTGCAAAAATTACTAGTTGATCATTGTGAGGTTTTCTCCAAGGTCATTAAAACACTGGCCAAAATAATTTACATGTGTGACTATAGAGACTCTGTAGTGGAGTATCTCATTGCTCCCACCATTACTAGATGAAAGCCCTTTATCTCATATTAAACTCTAGAAGCCGAAAAAGATTTTCCAACTTATTCATTTTTTAATGTAAAGAAACTTATATTTGTGATTTTATGGGTAACTATATCAACTGACCCCTACATGGTTCTTGTGGCAAGAGGGCATTACTTATCTATGACTACTACTGCTAATGTCTGAGACTGTTGCAGCCTTAAAAATGCACAGTTCATTCTGCAGATGGTGATAGCTCTACTAACACTTCTATTGTTAGTTTGAAAGTCAAGTGATGATATGTGTAGGCGTATGTGTGGGAGCAGTGCAAAGAATTACAAGGATTTTCTCCCACACTACCGATCCACATGGAAAAGAGGGCCTTATGAAACAATGTTCTGTTCCCCTGGTATTTTTAATCAGTCTGATATTTTGTTAGAATAGCATTTTATTACACAGCTTGTCATCTTTCTATCTATGGACTATCTTTTTAAATTAAAAAAAAAATCCTTTACGGTTTTTCTTCACATTTTCATATGTCACCATTTTAAAAAAATTAAGCCGTGTCAAAGCACAAAAAATAGCTGGAAAATTAATGATTTATCCTGACACACATGTAATTTACTCTTCTAGCTTTTTTCATAATTATGCATTTGTTGGACCTGCTAGTAATTGAAAGTTCCTTAAAAGACAGTGCCTGTCAGTTTTGCCATATCTGCAAATTCAGTGGTGGCTGCAAAAGAGGAAATACATCAGCATTTAATTGTAAACACATCCTTCATGGTGCAGTCAGATGAGGATAAGGCAGCTGACCTGGATAACCCAGATACATACTTCAGCCCCCAAAGAGCTTCTGTTTGATTTTCACAGCTCATCCAGGGCATTTTAGTATCCTGTTTGGATTTTTATTTTTTCTGGTTACCCACCCAAATTACTTGCTCACTTTCAGGAAAAATTATTATTTTCTTCCAAGTAGGGTATGAATTCCTTCTGCACCATTCTCTGAGTTTGCTTTTTTTTTTGTTTGTTTGGTTTGGTTTTATACACACATAGATAAACATATGTGTAGGAGTATGTACAAATATGTTTATATATGCATACACAAATATTTTGTACATAGATAAGAATATCTATGCACATTCATATATATGTCTAAATTTTGCATAATTTTTGGCTCTTCCTCACATAAACTCAGGTAACAGAAAAAATTACTCCATCCAAATCTTTCCTTGTCCTCCTCCTCTATTTCATTCTTCTTCTTCTTCTTCTTCTTTTGCTCCTGGGTCCAGATTTTTTTTCTCAATGCTCGGAAAAAAGCTCCTTATCTGTGCATTTTGGATAATGAGGGCTCAGAAAATCAGCTTTGACTTATCTGTAATACTCTAATTATTTTGTTCTTTTGATGGCAACTGTGATTATACATGCTAAGAAATGTCCAACAAAAACTTATGCTCTATTAGAATTAAAAGAAATAGTGCAACTACATACTCCCATGTAACTGTATCTATTTTAGGTTTATCAAGTCTTTGGTTGAAATGTTTAGTCTCAGTCCATTCAAAGCAGTCTTGCCCATGCCCCTTACTATGAAATATGTGTAAACATATGAAATATGAGCTTTACTGTTTTACATGGGAAGGTATTTTTGTTTTATTTTTTTCTGAAATTAACACTTTGTTATTAAAAAAATGTTAGTTTTCTTTACATTGGTGTTTCTGCTGGAAAACTTTTTTTAGGAAATGTTCATTTAACCACAAACTCAAAAAATGCAGACAACTTACAAGTTGTCTTCTATTTGAATGGCCAGAACATGAACAGAGTAGGGCTCCTTTCCTAGTTCACACGTTGTTAAGTGGCATAAAGTAACACAGTACTTACAAATGATGATATACATCTGAATTATTCACCATATATTGCATATCCTCCCATTTTGTGGACTTGACTGAATTGGGTGTCTGCTGGTACATAGGGATTCTTGGGAATTTTGAATGTGATTTTTCCTAAGGGAATTACTTCTCATAAGCAAATTATTTCACTTATTCTCGATACTTTTTAAGTCATCTACTTGTCTCATTCAGTAGAACTCAATGTCTTTGCATTTTCATAATTAATTAACTACATAATAAAATATGTCTACAAGGTTTTATATCTTTTCCAACTGAAAGAATTAAACATAATTTTCACTTGATCCTACCAAATACACCTGCTAACTTTGCATTTTTGCATTTAACTTTACAGTATGAGTTTTATTTTACATCAATGTTCTTTGTATTACTATTGACTTGGTTCGTGGATTTAGGAAGGGCTTAGGAGAAAACAAAAACTTAGGAAAGAATTTTTTGTTTTCTCCTAAGCCCTTCCTAAATCCACGAACCAAGTCAATAGTAATACAAAAACTGATAAGAAAGAATTTTGAATAGCAGGTTGATCATGTATATGTAAAAATGATGTGTAGAGGATATGTGGAAAGAAGTTAAAATGTGGTCATACCTGACTATAAAATTATATCTACGCATAGGGTTTTTGGCTTCGAGGGGCTTTTGTGTATGGTTTCCTAGATTTTTTTTTAATTGTTATTGGGGAAGGATTTTTTTTTTGGTGTGTGTTTTTTTCAATATTTTTTGTAAGGAAAGAAATATAGTAGAACAAACAGTAGAATTGAATCTAAATGAAATAATATTTATCAGTTAAATCTGTATAAAAAAGAGTTTCTAAACGTGCCCATCCTTCAACAATATTTTTGACAGTAATGTGAAACCAACCCAATCTGCAAGCTTGTCTTTTACTGCACAGTGTTGTATTTTTACAGAGGGTGAGCAGACTGTAATAACTATTGTGTTTTATAATCACTTATGAAGTTTTGATTGACTTTCTCTGTTTTCCCCTTTTGTTGATCTGAAAATAGAGGCCTTCAGGGAAAGAGGATCAAAGGAGAATGGTGTATGTTCTGAGACACAGACAAAATGAGAATAATTTTATAATTGTCTCCAATCTCCCAATAGTCCACAACTAAAGTGATGTAAATAAAACCTTTTAATATGTCTTGAGTTATACTTCAGTGTTAAGTTTTAAGGACAAATAAAAACAAGCAAATGAAAATCAAACCAGAAATAATTTTGAAGAAATGGAAAATAGAAGTCATCTGAAAAAATAGATCAATATTCAGGAATATGATTTCTTAATAGATCAGAATCCCCTGACAATTAGCATCTTGATTTCTTATTCATTATACATGTACTTTAGAGATTCTATTGATATCTGTCTCCTAGGACTAAACATTACATAAATGCATAGTAACGTTAGATTGATTTCTCAGTCTGAAGGTGACGGTTTAGTCCTTTACCTGGTTAGAGAGGCAAGAGATGGAAAACATCATCCCTTTCTGTCATTCATCAGCAGTATTCCAGACTGAAGGGAGAGAGAAACCACTTACAGACAGTGAAAATAGAAAGGGAAGACCAGGCAATAACCCAGTGAAACCCCAGACACTCTGCTTGAAGGCCTCATCTACATCAGGTAGTGGTCTGAGCCAGATGACATGTCTCGATTCAGAGAAGCAGAGGGGTATATGACTGATGTTAGTAAAACTATTGCTTATCCCTCTGTCTGGCCTTGTGCAAAAGCTAGAATATGACCACTGAAACATAATCCAGACAAAATTGGGGAAATGTAGTTGTCTTCTCCTATTTTCCCCACAGTGAAGTAAGGCTTTCTGAGTGTGGGGACTTGAGTAAAAGAAGCCTGTGACACCTCTGAAAAAGTTCAACTACAAAATATTCAGTTATTTTTATGTTTGGATCTTGAAATATTTTACATTTCCTCTGGCTTCAGCTGTTTGTCACTTTGTCAATATTCACAGAACCCTGAAGATAAGCAAAAAGTGTACAATGTTCAGCAGATACTTCCTTATCCTATCTTAATTTTTCTGAATTATTTCCAGCTAATATCATACCATTTCTGCCAAAATTTTTATTGCTATGCATTGTTGCAGCTGATAAGTAGTAGGAAATGAGCCCAGAAAGAAATTACATGGTTCAGAAAAGTGGCTCAGAAATTCTTGCCACAAGCATCTGGGCTTTATTTTGTTTTGCCTTGGTTTGATATTCATATGTTCTGCAGATAAAGCAGAACTTATTTTCATCTCCATTCTTGTGTTTTATGTTTCTTTGTTTTGGTTATAACAGTTGCTGTTCCTTTGTGAAAAGAAAGGGAATTCTAGTACAACTACTTAGAGATGATGAAACTTTAAAGGCTTAGAACATCAGTTACAGAATACTGCCCTCAATCACAGTTCATTGAAGTTGACTGATTTTTGCTTTTTTAAAAAAAAAACAGAAGAAATTTCACTATTGGATGCTCAGTGGCTTTTGTGATCTGAGTAAAATCGAGTTCTGTGGGTGATCCTGTTGCCTTCGCTTTTGCTTTGCAAATGAAAGTCTTGTTACATCCTTCTACATTATCCAGTATGATAAGAGAGACAATTTTAATGCTTACACTACCCCATGACTCTGTGTGTAACCTTTCTAAAACCTGCCCTTGGCTGCTATGCAGAGAAGTAAGCCAAGGGCATTGTTTGCATGAGTTAATAATTCTGCTACTGGCAAATGAGTTAGACAGAGTTTTGGTTATTCTGTGAGGGTTGTTTTGTTGCTACAGTTCTAACAGGAGTGAGAAGAACAAACAACTTTTCTTTCTTCTGTTGGTTGTGAAAAGATTGGATCTTTTGACAATAAAAAAATGTGGTGTTTACATGATTTAGTAAGAACTGCCTTTTGAGATTTAATGCAGAATGCATTTTGGAGATAAAGCTGCAGATGTTCATATGTTTTTACTTGGTTTTTTTTGTCAGGTTTAGGGATTACTTTGGTGAGAGAAGAAGACCTTAAGTAACAAAAAATAATTACGGCAAATGATTCTTAAAATGTGCAGAGGTCTAGAAGTGCAGTAAAGAGAGACAGGGTGTGGATAATGAAGCTTAGATTCTTCCAGTATTTAACCTCCAGATGGGTTCTGTCTTCTTTTTGTAAGAGATTTAGCTAACCTTCATTTCTTTATATATTTTAATAAGTTTTGCATGGTGTGTCCACATTATAATACTTTCAGGACTTAATAGGTAGCTACTATGACACAGTTTGATTTTGTTTAAATAACTTTGACCTGCTCAAGATAACCATCAGTCAAAGCAAAGCTTTCACAAATGTGAATACTGTGAATAGACTGAAAATATTTGGGTTGTAAATCAAAGTCATGCGTATGTATTTGACTGCTTTGTGCCAATAGTTACATATCAAAATAATTATATCAAGTGGTAAAAGGTAAAAAAGACACCAAAGATCACTCCTTGGTCTTTGTCTCAAATAATAATTACATATTCTAACAAAGTTCTCCATTTTCTGCCAACTTACAAAATGGGTCAAGTAAGAGAGTTGCCTTGGCAAAATACTAGAAAATTGTCCATCTACTTGAATATCTAGACTACTACCTGGTGCTATAGGTGTTATTTTTTCAATTTATATTTTTATGTTAATTCAATGTATTCCTTTAAAAAGCATAATATAATTTGAAAATTATACAAATGTTCTGTTTATTACTAATATTTTTCAACATCCAAAAAGTCAGGAAGTAAGGTTTGAGATTTTTTCTACGTTGAAATCTATACAAAAATTCTTCTTGTACAGATCCAAGACCATAAAAAATATTCAGGACATTCTAGGTAATAGGCACAGAACCAACCTTATTCCCTGCGGCATATTAAATTACAAATCTATTAACCTACAAACTGTCTCCCAAATTCATAGCAAATTAAGTCTCAAGGATATGTCCAGCTGCCAACATAGAGGGCAAATTTTGCAAGTGAGATGAGACTTCCAAAATATGTTTTTATTTTTTGTGATGTTGCTTATCTTATAGACAAGATTGGTGTAATTTAGCAAAAAAATATTGTGTAGTCAGTTCAGGAGAGAAAAGAGGATACTGAGACACGAAGGGGCAACAGATCAACAAATTCTGTTAGGAATTACACCAAAAATCCTTGTACTTTTCACTACCACATGTCTTGCAATTGCGATTTTTTTCCCATTCCCTTGAAGTATCTGTCAAAGCTTTATCCAGATTAAAAAAAAACAAAAGCCAACAAATAATAATTTTAAAAAGAAAAAGACCCTGAGTTTATTTTGAAATGAGAAAATAAAACTTAGTTTCAAATTAGTTCTAATTCTGAAGAGAAAGCTACAAATTTTGACAAGATCAAAGGCCTAATTTTTTCTTCCTTAGGCCAGTTAAGAATAACTCTGCAAGTGTTAACTGGTACGTACACAGTGTGAGAGAAAAACAAGTCCCTAATCTCCTAAAGGTTCCTGTGAGATTTGTGAATATAATTTGCTTTAGCCATTACATTTTGTCCCACCCACTAGCTGAACTCTCTGTGGAACTGAGTATGAGGTCCATTTACTCCCCAGTGTATAATTTTAGATGATTAACTACCCAGGAAAAATATTCAGAAGTAATCTCAATTGGTTTTAGGCAAACAGAGGAAAAAAAAATGCTAGCAAGACCAGACAGAATATGAGATATTAGCAGACGATATAATCAGGTCACTTTCCCCAAGCTTGAGAAATATTTTTTGAAGCTAATTTGGATTGTAGCTACCTTTTTTCCACAACTCTGTTCATACTGAAGCACAACAAGTTTTTTCCTTAATGGCTGACATTAACATAGGTTTTCTCTCTGATTGGTACAAACACTGTCTGTTTTTTGCTGCATTCAACACATGCATGTTCTTTCCGTCCTGAGAAGAATTCATGCTGCATGCAACATTTTCATACTGCCTTACTTCAAACATGTCTTATAAAGACTTATAATTTTTTACACTACTACTAATTTCATCTAGCAATGCATTTTTTGAATCTTGGTTCTTTATTTAACTTGTATGGCTACACTTCTGGTGTTGATTAAAACATACCTGTTCTCAAAAAAAGCAGAGAATCTTAATTACATTTTTCATTGGCAACACCTCAGTCAAGCCTCATGAAAAAGCCTAGAAGGGAGATTCCATCTTTTACCTCCTTTTACCAAAGAGGTATAGAACTATTTCAGGATTAGAAAAATGGGATTTTAATCATTCAAGTAGTGGAATAGTCTTCTAATTACAATGGTAGGAGCAAGGCATTAAATACACTTTAAGATGTAACTTGGCAAATTCATGGAGAGCATTGCATATATTTTAAAAGAGATTGTCTGAAGGTGGGTTACATTTGGGATATTTCCACTGTGTTTTTACCTTGCAATAGTTCTTAACTGATCTCCATTGCATTCACAAACTATTCAACCTGTTCTTCAGAGTTTTTATTGGTTGCCTTCTGGACAAAGAAGAAATCCTCCCATTCTTGATTCACAGTGAGGTCTCTCTTTTTGTCTTTTTTCGGGGTTTTTTAACTCTTCTTAGGCCTTCACTATTGACTTCATTTATACAGGTGCTTCTAAAGGGAGTAATTCTCACTAGACCTCTTCCATCCAGCTCACAAATTTGAACTGGAAGATAATACCAAATTTGTAGTGTTGCCGTGGACTTTTTTCCTTTTCTCATATTCTTGTCATAGATCAGGTTTTTTTCCATCTTTGGGCATTAAAAATAACTCTCCTCCCAGAACATCTGTGTGTGGAAATATTTGGATTTTCACCTTTTCCATTACACCTGTGCCTTTTATAGGTTTGGGGCTTTTCCTCTTATACTGGTTATTTTCATCTTATCTGCTGGTTCTAAAATTAAATTGTACATGCTTTAGCTATTTTTAGTGCCAAGAATATTGTATCAAAAACATACTATGAGATATACAGTAAACAAAACACTCAATTTTAAACTTATCATCTTCCTTCTTTTTTTCCTTCTAATTCCATATTTAGGAAGAAAAACTTTTTTCTTTTCCAAGAAAGTTAGTAATATGGCTGAGAATGTAAAGGTTCACAGAGTGCTGAGAACCTACCATGTTAATGTCAATCGTTATTGTATAAAAGCTTTCAATTTAATTCAAAATGGGACTGCAAAGTGGCTCATATGCTGACATATCCAAATGAATAATTTATTTTTCAGTAATGGTAGAATGCCAGCGTGCTGCTATTCACCCAGGAGATCTTTAGTTTAAACAGCAGATATGTTTAGGTAGATAAAAATATATTAATGCAATTGTAGAAGATAGAAACCTAGAAATTTTTTTTACATTATGCATTTAGTTCCAAAGGAAGAACTAGAAAAGTTTTTTCAGACCTAAAATAAAGTGAACAAAGAGCATCAGAAATTCCATTGTATTCCTCTAGCAAAATCAAGGTTTCCTTCACAAATTCTTCCATGCTTTCTCCCATTTTCAGCCAAACAGTATGATTTCATAACATGCCCAAAATTTAGAAAGCTTTTTTTCCATTGCTGTTAATTAGAAATTTTATACACACCTACATTTTGAATAGAATAGAATAGAATAGAATAGCTGGAAGGAGCCTACAAGGAACATCTGTTCTACCTGCCCAACTTCAGGGCTGACCAAAACTTAACATATGTTGATAAAGGTATTGTCCAAATGTCTCTTAACCACAGAGAACCACGGGGCATCAACTACCTTCACCAGGAAGCCTGTTCCACATTTGACTACTCTCTTCTTTGTAAAGAAATGTTTCCTAATGTCCATTCTAAACATCCTCTGATGGTGCAGCTTTGAACCACTCCCACATATCCCATCTCTGGAGCCCAGGGAGAAGAAGTCAGCATCTCCCTCTCCATTTCCTCTCCTCAGAAAGCTATAGAGAAATGAGGTCACCTTTCAGCCTCGTTTTCTCCAAAGTAGGCAGCCTAAAATCCTTAGCCATGACTTCTAAGACAAGCCTTCTAGGACTCCGCCGGCTTCATTGCCCTCCTTGGCAGGGGAAGATCTTTACATCCTTAAGTGGTGGGGCCCAGAACTGCACACAATACTCCAGGCAAGGCCACACCAATGCTGAATACAGCAGAATGATCCCCTCTTTTGAGCCAGCTGCCGATTAGCACCCACACACCCCTTTTGCAAACTAGAAAAAAATTAGTTCTTCTTATCTTCTTTAATAGGTTCGTATCTTCTTAACCTGCATGTGTTAAACTAAGCAAATAAGCTAATTCCTGCTATCTAACATCACTTTTTGGTTAATAATTCAATCTGTTTGTTGTCAGGATAGAAAGTTCAGACGGGGTTTGCATTTAAAGTTCTGTTAGCTTTCTTCCCTTCATGTTGCTTAATAATCTCCAAATTCAAAAAGAAGTCTTATCTGGAATCGGTGGCCTTTGTGGTTTAAAAAAAAATCCCCACTGCACTGAGGGTAGTATATTGATTGCCTTAGGGGAAGATGGAGTGTATGTGCACACAGTACAGTCAGATCAGTGTACCAAAAGACATGGTTCTTCAGGTCAGTCATACTAGACTGGGAAAGCTTAGAAAGATTTGGAATTAACACCAGGAAGTCTTTCAGAAACTATAAAGCAGTCTGAAATCAAACAGTACCTTCATCTCGTCAGATCTTCATATCTCAGCACAAAACCTGCCATATTAAACTGGAGAGAAAGTTCATTTAAAACTACAACAAGCAGAAGTAACAGTTTAGAAAAAGAATATGGAAATGTCACCGTCCTTCTTGTGCACTACTGCATAATAAAGCCTGCCTACATTTACCCTGGTTTTCGTGATTTTATACGCAGCTCTATCCTGTGACAGTCATTTATTTTGTAAACTGGAGTGCTTTTATCTTTTTTGTCTCTTCTGATTCAAAACCCATTTCATACTTGTTTCTCTTTTCTGTACTGTGTCTAGCTGTACTATATCCTTCCTGATACAGAAGAATAATAAATGTCTGGAGACAAACTGCACAAGGAATGTGATGCATGGATTTAAACAGTGAGACATACCATGGTGGCTTTTGTTTCTCCCTTTCCTATTAATTTTTGAGAATCTATCTGTTATTTTGCAAATCTAAGTACAACTGCTCAAATCTTTCCCAATGCCAATAGCTGGTGTAGAACCTCTGATTTCATACTGGTTTTTTTTTTAATTACTTTAGGCATTTCATCCCTCACTCAATCACTATTACAATACTTTTCATATACTTCCATAGTGAACTGTTGTTCCTATTTCTTGAAAAACACCATGTCAATTAACTTGGTAACCATCATACTTTTTGCCAGATCGCTCAGGGATGTGTTCAATAACATCGACTCCCATGGTCTCACCATAATGGTAAAAGTAGCCATCTTTTCCAACAGCTTATTTTTCTTCTTTAACCACTTATTAATGATTACAGGAAGACTTTATCCCTTGTAACACAGCATCCTCTTTAAAAGAGGTGCTTTCTCAAAATTATTTTTGAAAACCAGTAGCTATATCAATAGTTATCTCTATCTACTTTATCACCTTCTTTATATAAATTTGCACTACCTTTGTGCAGCATTACTACAGAACCTGTGTTGACTTTCTACTACATCATATTTACTCATTTATTCTCCATTATAAGTTCAACAGTTTGCTGAGGGCAGATATAGACTTTCCATTTTATAGTTCTTCAAAGCACTTTTAAAAAATTTGTATCACATTTGCCATTTTCATCTCCTCCAGTACAAAGGACATTTTAAGTGATAAATTACACACTATAGTTAACAACTCAGCACTTTCATATTTCATTTTCTTTAGAACTCCATGTGAATACCATCTGGTTCTGGAAGTTTGCTGGTATTCATTTTATTAATTTATTTGAAAACTCTTTTTATTAAGATGAGACAGTTCCTGAGCAGTGACTTCTACTATAATAAACTTTAATATGTGATGCTCCTAAACTTTTGCACAGTGAAGTGGTTAATTCATTTTGGTTTTGTCCTATGGCTTCCTTTTACTCAGACATCCTTTATATCAATCTTTGGCCATACAGAATCTTGGAAGACTTCTTGGTTTTGATATTGGAATTTGTTTGAATACATTCTTACAGGGGTTAAACAGTTTCTTAGGACAAAATGTTTCTCAAAGTCTCATTTTCTGTTTTAGTAAAACACAATTTAGAGTTAAGTTACAGTTGCAACTTTCGTATCCAGTTTCTTTTTTTTAAATTAGAATTTCTATTTTTAAATGGTCTTTCTCAATTTTTTATTTAGGCATGACAGCTTTTTGGTGTCATTTATAAAACATTTTTTTAAACAAGAACTACACTTTTAGAATAAATTTTCAATACAGGAATTTTATTTCACTAGAATTTCATCCTTCTGGCTGCTTGTTCTATCTTCTTGAGCTTTACAAGCATACTGTTTTAACATGTTCTTAGGTTTCTTTTTTTTCCCTACTTTCCACTTCTTTACTCATACACATATGGTGAATGCATGATGGTAATTTTTCAGGTTTGCTAATTATGTCTTTATCCAGGTCTTGTGCCTTGATTGAGACTACTTCCTCTCTTTATATTTTGCAATTATTTGTTTTAAAGGGAAATAATTTAAGAAGAAATGCCTTTACAAAGTTGTTTCTACTTAATGTCCATTCTGACATGAATCTTCACAAGAAAACAGAAGTTTTCTGAATGTTTTCTCACAGCTTTTCTTATTTTTAGTAATATGCCACAAACTGGGCCACTATTCTGTCTGGTTAGTCTAGCTAGTATCTCTCCTTTTGATTCCAAATTTTACATAGCGCTAACTTCCATCAATCATCATTTTTATCCACTGAATACTGCAGTATGGCTTCTAGGAGTATAAATATGTGTTGATATCAGAGGCCTTGAAAATACTAGGACATAGCAGACCTCAAGGCTATAAACACAAATCAAAAATGATCAACAGTTGGTCAAGAATGAGGCTGAATATTTTTCAAGACATATAAAAAAGTAAAAAAAGTAAAAACTGAGTATTGATTCAATAAAACCAAAACAAATAAACAAATAAAAGAGCAAAAAAGCTTAAAGAAATAAAAGAACAGACATGGTAGAAAAGACAAACACCCACAAGGATGAAAACAAAGCAAAAATAGAAGGAGATGAACTGCTCCCACACCGTAGTGCCAGCCCACACAGGATACTTTGTCTCATCAATTCCCTCTACTTAGTGCTTGTCATGCCACATCTGGAACGCTGTGTTCAGTTTTGGTCCCCACTACACAAAAGAGATGTGGACAGGCTGCAGAGGGTTCAGAGAAGGGCCACAAAGATCCTTGCAGCAACATTATACAAATTAGTTAATATTCATTTGTATACTGCCATTATGAGAGCTTCATTTACATGTTAATTATGGTTTTTTAAAAAATATTTAAATTTTTCATGTAAATATTGTAATGAATCATTCATCTGGGAAGCATCCTAGTCTAACTTGTAAGACAAGAAATCCAGTTCAGTAATTGGAACACAGACCAAGAACAAACAGCAATCAATAAAGATTCTCACAAAAGTAAAAAGTTAAAAGCAGTGAGCTGCTTCTTTTCCTAGACTTTTTCTGTGACTTTATTTGTCACATTCCCTGAGAAGATCATAGGCAATATGCAGACAAAATTTGGAGAGAATGTGAAATAATATTTTAATTCCAAAAAAATTAACATATAACATAGATGTAAGATTAAGCACTCACAAACTCGGCTCTGAAAGACTGCTGAACTGAGATTCCAAGTTCAATGTTAGCTTTTTGCCCTAGTTCCTATTTATATGTAAAAAAAAATTATATAAGAAATGCAGTGTATTGCAGACCTCTGTGAATATGACATCTACAGTGTTCTTACCAAGAAATTTGGCAATTTCAAAATCAGAAATATGGAACATGAGTTTTTACAGGATTTTAGCATTGTTTGTATTGGTACTTTGTTATTTAAAAATCTTCAGCAATTTTATTAGACTGTACTTTCAAGTGTTAGAAAAAGCATTTAACTAAAAGTCTTTATTTCTGTATTCCTCACTTTTTTTTTAATCATTGTATTCTTTTCATTATATTTATTTGTGTCAAAGTTTTCATCATCTAAGAGAAAAACAAGCATCTCTTTTGCAATGCTGCAGAGTTCAAGTGCCTTCAGAAACTGTTCATAAATGTCTACAGTTTGTAGTACCTTACAATACCATACTTTTTCACTTTCTTTCTAAACTCCTACACAAAATCTTTGTGTTCCAAAATGTACATTGCCAAATATACATTTTCAGAAGAGAACTGCTTTATACACTTGTTTCTGTAAGATAGACAAATACATTTTGTTTGTAAAATGTCATCCCTTTAAAGTATTGCAACTGTACTTCGAGGCAAAACAAATGTACCACTGTCCCTACAAGATTCTTGAATTTGAAAGAGGAAAAAGAAGGTATTTTTAGGGCAAAGAAATTATATTGCACCATGAAATGTACTATTCTGCTTGCTACCTAGTAGGGTGCCTTTGTAAATGCTGATAAAATGTATTTATTCCAAACATTACTGTTAACAGCTCATTGCCTAACTGAAAATAGTTTTCCTCAATAGGTGCCATTCTGCCCAAATTAAATTCAAGCAATTCATCTGATAAATTCAAAGATAGCACTCCAACCACCTAATGCTAAATTGTATATCAAAGCTATAAGTAGTCTGAATCCAAAATGTGCAAGCTGTGAATAATTAATAAAATTATTAGAAATGAGGAAAACAACTACCTTTAACTCATCACATGATAACTTATTTGCTATTTTAAAATACATATTTACATAATTACCAGCTAATTAGGGCATTCTTCTTCAATCTGAATGTCCATTGACACATCACAATAATATTTTGGTGGCAGCAGTAGGAATCCAAAATTGTGCATGTTGTTGTACTGATTATATTTTTTATTGTATGAAGGACTCTGTTCTGCAAGCTAATTCTTTTCAACTAATTTTATCTAATTATAAATGAAATAAACAAAACCAACCTCATGATTTTTTCATTGGTATCACTAGGTTTTAAAATTCTATTGCTTTTTTTTTTAATTTTATTTTTTAAAGGAAAAAAAAATATTATATTATGCCACAGATTAGTTTCTTCCACTAAGAACTTATAGTTTTATGGCATGCAGTGCAGTAGCTAAGTATATATGCCTTACCAGGCTACGTGATTGAAATGTATCTTGTTTTCTTTTCCATAGAAAAAATGCTGCACAAAATGTCACATGCTCCAAAGGATGAAGAGTGATACATTTTCCTGGAAATATATATGATATATACAAGATATGTATAAGTCTTAAAAGATAAAAGTGAGTTACAGTTTTGACACTCTGTCATGTCTATAAGACCGAATACTTTGTTAGACTTCTGACAAGCAGAGGAGTCCTTCCTTGAAAATACAAACTGAGATTCAGTTGCCACACCAAGACCCATGCTGCTAATTTTTGTAAGTAAATGTCTGGGAATGTGTTCTTTGATCTTTGGTTTTTTTTTCTTTTTTTTTTAATTGTCATTATTCCTTATTAACTTTGTCGCCATTTTACAAGTATATGAATTTGGTAAAAATCATTAGACCTCATGTTAAATTCCTATGTGCCTTCACAGTTCTGAGCTCTTGATAAAGTCATGAAGAGCTACTCAGTGAATTTATAGTCTGTAGCATATTTCAGCTCACACTAAAGTAGACAATAAAATAATCTGTTTACTGCATCAACAACATCTCCATTGAACTCTACAAGACCTAGACCACGTGAAGACTCTCAGATTGCAAATTAGCTGCCTAAAGAGAGGAATTTAATGTTGTCTGAAAGACCTTTGGGAATCCAAGAACTTAATGTGACCCTAACTGGTATGAGTCAGAAACTGTGAGTGAATTGTACCCTCCTCTGGGGGTAGCTGAACTAGGAGAGGTGTGAAAAAGGGCACCAGACACATGAAGTCCACCCATGCATGGAAGCACATGCAGACACCTCGACTGGACATCTGCTAAGCCTGAGCTGTGCATTCCAGTACCACCCTAGATGCCTTAGATTCTCCTTCCTTATTTCCATATGCCACTCCAAAAACATGTGAAACACTTATTGGTCTTCTGGTGACTCTATTATCTCCATGCAAATGGTTTGGACACTTCTGGACTGGGAGGCTACTTCCAGGCAGAATCAGATCACAGGTGTCCATGACTGTGTGCACACAGTGTGGGTTGATTCCTTCTCGACATTACAGCACCATGCTCTCCTTATCTTCTGCTTTTCCAATAAGGTGGTTGAAGAGCTTCTGAAAGAATATCTTGTTGGAGAATCTCCTTCACATTAAATATGTATACAAAAAAATAAAAGAATCCTTGCTTGTTAATTTTTCCTGTTATCTGGGTTTGTTTTTTTCCAAAACTCACCAAAGTGACATCCAGAAATATTTTCTCAGTTTTTCAGAAGAAGTTAATAACTACAGTGTGTAAACACTCTTCAAGTATGCATTTACAGCATGCTAGCAGAAGTCCCTTCAAGTACATACCTATATGCTTTTTCAAGTTTTTCTAAACAAAATAGACTGGCTCATTCCCAAGTTGTTGATTTCTCTGTTCTGCACTGGCTGATGCAGGTTCCTGGCTGCATAATTGCAGCGGACAGCAGCTGACCTCTCTGCAGAGTCTGAGCTCTAGAGACAGAAACCTGAACAATATTACAGACCTCATCAAGGTTTCTATGTTAAATTGAAATATTCATCTCCCATCAATTTGCAGACAAAATCAGTGCATCAACTAACAGTAAACAATTTTAACAGATAAGGCTCTCAGACATGTTTGAGAGACTTCCATGAAAATATAAGAGTAAAAAATTAAATGTTGTATCTTGAATATTAGCTTTATAGAACAATATTTGAGGCTTGCTTTTAGAAATCAGTTGTAAAAATATTTGTGTCGTCCTTTCCTACAAGAAGCAGAAAAGAAATGTTTTTGAGGTAATCTGTGAGCAGGACAGTCCAGTATGCAGAAATTCTGATGTGGAGCAGATCTCCTTACTGCTCACTAAATGGCAGACAGAATTCCACTGGTTTTGAGTTATATTTTTCCATTTAGCTACTTGACAGAGAAAGAAATAAGCACAAATCAAAAAGGCAACCAAAATAAAATACTGACTTCATTTCAGTTCTCTAGCTAGGAAAAAATTAATTTGGGCTTATCCAAATCCATGAAGCTGCACTGCAGATATTTGGACACATCCTGCATGATGTGCAGAAGTAGCTCTGCAACAGTGAAAATTTCTGGAGTCTTTCCTATTTATTCTGCCAACATTCCTCTAGGACTAATGAGGTAGGACGCAGCAGAGCATGGAATGCTAAGCAGTCTGAGGTATGCATTCATAAGAGAAATACATAGACTTTGTAGGCTACATAAACACTAGCTCTGCTTCTAGATAATGTGTAAACATAAATAATTGAGACTGCTCTGAAGAACTCTATGCAATGCAGGACAGGAGCTACGCAAATATATTTTTTTTGAAATAATAAGTCTTCCTGTCTCATGTATTTCAGCATCTTGATAAAGATATTAAAGGGGAACATGAGTGTGATACATATCTGGCAGGAACCAAAGCATGGAGAATTAAAAAGACCTATCCAAGATCCATGAAACAGACCAAAATATACTACAAAGTAGCTAAATCCCTACCTAAAATTTTATTTTCCCCCAATGTGGAAAAATATTCTCCCTCACCCTTTTTCTCATCAGGCCTTTTGATACCATTAGAATTGCTAAAGGAAGCCTTTTGATTTGGTACCTTAGGCATCTTTTACTTCTGGGGAAGTGTGGTGGCCTGTTAACCCCGTGATTCTGTATGTTCCCCCTGCTCCCTCCCCAGCCTTGGCCACTCCCTCGGTTTCCCCCTATTTGCTTCCGTACCCCAACCCCACCCAGGGATCGTCCCTGGGCCCCCGACAAAACCATCCCACACCTGGACCGTGCTGTCTCTCTACCTCTGAGCATCGCTGGGACAAGATGTGAATAAAGCCATCCCAAACCCTCATGAGAGACCCTTCTCTGCCTTCTTTACCATCCACTGCATTGTAACACTGCTGGCTGCCGGAGCTAGATCACGGGGCTGTCCAAAATAGACTCCGGGATGTGACCAATTGCATGGCCCTAGGAAACCCTCACTGAGCTTTCTGGCCTCAGCATCCTGCTAGGCAGAGTCCAGTGGCTACAACAGGGAAGGTTTGGGATTTGTTGGTTTTGATAATTTTTTGAGGCTTTTTTAAACTTTTCTTGAAGCCTGTCCTGTATATGACCATTAACTAAGCACAATCATACCTGGCTTTCAGTGTGAGCTTTGATTTGGATGGCCAGAGCCACAGGAAACACTGTGCAGCTAAATAATATCTTTTAGGCCATACTACTTTCATTCAGCTGCAAGTACTGTGTATCCATTGTTAATGTAGATGATCATGTTAAATACAAACAAGAGGCTTTTTCAGATCATAAACTGACCTTCTGCACAAAAAATGCCATTCTTTTGATGACCATTGCTACCAAAAATTCCCTTTACATAATCCTCTAGGAAGAGTAAAAACTCCTATGATGTTATTGTACAGAATAGGTTTGCCAACAGTTTTGCTATGTGGTGACTTGTAATGACCACAGCTCTAATCAAGCTTACAGACTTATGACAAAGTTGTGATAAACACTGAAACATTTTCTAAATGCCACATGCATGAGTTTGAATGAATAGAAATACTCAAGACTCCTGCTTAGAAGCTTTCAATCTCAAATTACTCCCTAATGTAGCCTATCACAGGAAAACAATATTTTACTATTCATTCCATTGAATAGTTTATCATTAACTGCTCTAAATCACTAATATTTCAGCTAATCCACAATACAGTTTATATTGTATGTGTGCTTTTTCTAGAGAAGAACTGGGAATGTCAGTTAAGTTTAGAAGAACCTACAAAGCTGAATAACCTTTAACAACTCCTTGTTTTTCATATTTAATTCCATTTAGGCAACATCCCTTTGCAAGATGCTCTCTGTTCAAAGATTAACTACAGCCTAGGTACAGCACCCTTACTCTGAGAAACCTGCAGAGGATTGTGCTTCTGTGTTAAAAACTTGTTAAATATGGCACCATAAAATAAAACTAGCCTAGAATCTACATTCTGCTATAAGTACGTAGTTAAATATTATAGTACTCCTTATTTTTAGTATCAGTTTATAATAATCTCTTTATCATCATGCGATACAGAAAGGAAATAAATTGTAGCTTATGAATGGTTCCAAACCAAATTACTTTGGGAATTAAATGGCACACAAACATTCAGATCCAAGAGAACACATTTCTCTGAATGTTTTATTGCTTCTGTCTTCCTATCCCTTGAAAGTATGTGTTGTTTTTATCAGCCAACAGTCTTACCTTCATCACCTTCTTCCTGAGTATGCTTTTTTGTCTCAAGACTAGAGGAACTGATCTCTTCTTTATGAATAAAATAAGAAAAAGAAAAATGAAATTATGAGAATCCATCTCTTGAAAGACAGATTTTAAGGACTCATTGTATGCTTACCAGGGCAAGTTATTTTGTCTCAGCCTGCAGCTCTCCTTTGAAACACTTTATTGCTGTAAGAAGAGCTGTTGGATAGTGTAGGTCAATGGAATTGAAAGGTTCCTTCCTTAAACCTGAAGTTATTAATTAAGTTAACTTCACACAGAATCATGGAATCCGTTAGTTTGGAAAATACTTCTGAGAACATTGGGTCCAACCTATGACCAGACACCAACCTGTCAACAAGACCATAGGACTGAGTGCTATATCCACCCTTTCCTTAAACACCTCCAGGGACAGTGACTCCATCACCTCCCTGGGCAGTCCATTCCAATGTCTAATCACTCCTTCTGTGAAGAAATTTTTTCTGATGTCCTACCTAAACCTCCCCTGGTCCAGTTGGAGATTATGTTCCATTGTTGCTTGCGAAACACGCCCCCCCCCACTTGGCTACAACTTCCATCTAGGGAGCAGTAGAGAGTGATAAGGCCTCCCCTGACCTGTCTTTTCTCCAGGCTAAACAAACCCAGCCTCTGCAGCTGCTCCTCATAGGCCTTGTGCTCAAGAACCTGCACCAGCTTCATTGTCCTTCCTTGGACGAGCTACAGCCCTTCAATGTCCTTCCAGAATTCGGGGGCCCAGAACTGGACACAGAACTCCAGGTGTGGCCCGACCAGTCCTGAGTACATGGGCGTGAATCACTACCCTGGTCCTGCTGGCCACATGCTTACTGATACAGCCCAGGATGCCAAACTTGCTACATTTGCAAAAATAGCATGTCTTAAAGGAGAAAAAATAACCAGATGACCACAAGCATGATCACATTTTTCTTCTAACATTACTTAATTTTCTTCTTTAATTAAAGGACAATTACTATGTTGCAGATCCTGATGAAAATTTACAATCCAAATGACTCAAGAATTAAGAATTGAATTGTATTCTAAATGTGCATACAGACTAAGAGTAACATTTGGAATTGTACACAATTCAATTTTGTTCTATTTATTTTGTGATTCTCAGGTGATCCATTAATTTTTTTTTCTCCTCCAGCAGAGTTTCTCCTAACATGAATTCCAGCTAACAAAAGGTGATTGGAGTGGGCACCATGCCACAGAAATTTCTTCTGCAAGGTATGTGCTGTAAATCAAGATGGGAGTCACTAGCTCCCCACTGCATCTATTTTCAGTTGGCAAAGCTGGTCCCGTTTCCTCTAATAAACTAGAACTATGCTAAAACTTGATTGAGGACACATCAGCTCAAGCTGCACACCACAGGCATTGTCTGCAGTTATGCATCTGGACAGTTGTCTCAATACGTACAGCCCCTGGGAAATGTTAATTTAAAATGCAGTCCTGAAATTGTGAAAATGCTAACTGTCCTATGGGAAATCATTACCATTTCTACAGATATTGCAATGCATTTTGCAAGGGAGCACATGCCAGGTTAAATAAATGGGAAGGGAATATGGTAGAATATAATCAGAGAAATACAATGAAAGGTGTAATTGTCAAAATCCATGGAGTTTGTGTTGTTTTGGTTTTGTTTTCATTTATCTGACCAAGATGGCTGGATCTCATTTCCTTGCTTGTTTGTTTCCTGCCTTCCCCTAACATTTGAGATGTGACTATCTGCAAAGTATGAATTTAAAACTGTGTCTTTATGCACTACTGTATATTTTGGATACATTTCATCGAAGCTACTGTTCTTAGTTTATTGTATTCAAGTATAAGACTGTAAAATTGTTTTATAGCATAACTTTATTCATAGTATGCCACAGATGATACAATCATTTAAGTATTTGGCCAAATACTCTGCAGCCATAAGTATTTTGATGTTTTTGCTCAAGCACACTAGACACAAGAACTTCTTTTCACATAGTAGAGGAAAATAGTCTAAGGTACCTTCTGAGGTAAGAGATAAATTAGACTATTCAAATGCTCCAGAATTAGAATAAGTATGGAAATTTAGTAACCCAGGGTCAACTGATCTATTGTTTTATCAGCGAGAAAGTGGGTAAATCATTTGTTAGGAAGAAAAATTAAATGTACATATAGTTGACAAAATTGATAGTGAGATGGATTGTTATTAAAGTGATCCCTTTTAGCCCAATGACATCTTCTAAGGTATTAAATAGTTTAGAACTCCTTCTGAGATCAGGCTGATATAAAATATTCAACATCCCTCGACTTCATGCCAAAAATATTTCACTAAAATTAGAGTCAGATATATTTAAAATAATTGGTAATATCAGCTTTGCACAGGAAGGCAAAAGGGCTGGGAGATTTAATAATACTTTCATTGATCTTTGCATATGAGAGTAATCCTCTTTGGAAATGAGGTTGCTAATGCAGGAATGAGCCTTCCTTTTTTTCTGGCTGTACACAGATTAATGATCAAATGCTTCTTCACAAAGTATTTCCCGTAAAAAAGAAACCTTTGCACTGTGTATGAGAGAGGTGAAAAGAAGCTGCTGTCTGGTTCAAAAAACCCCAGGTATATCTGAATACTCAGGGGAACATGCCTATTCCATACGCCTTATTTTATTTTTTTTTAATGACACAGGAAAGTTAGTTCTGACAAAGTTGGAATTCAAGAAACAGCTGAAAACTGTAATTTCTGAATGAACAAACTATTCTGGAAAAACAATTTAAATGAAATCAAAACTTCATTTAAGATAAAGTGCCAGTGAAAATTTGATAAGATATTTATTTGTTCATTTGATAAATATCTTGGCACTTTCTACATGAATTCTTGAAGCTGTCAGAGATTGACATCGGCTTTTCTAGACAATTAAAACTCATGAGAATCCAAATAGTGTTTGAAAGACATCAGACATTCAGTATTTCTTCAAGCAGTATTTCTAAACCCTGATAACATGATGTCTATTTAAAATGTTATGTTTGTAAAAGTGTAATTTATGAACAAACAATGCATCTTGATCTGAGAAATGACAGCACTACATACACTCGCACAAAGACTTGCAGAAAAGCATTCACAGAATCCAAATGGTGCTATTGAGTGATCACAGACTCATAGAGAATGGTTTGGGCTGAAAGGCACCTTAAAGATAATTTATTCCAACCACTCTGCCATGGGCAGGGACACCTTCCACTAGACCAGATTGCTCAAACCCTTGTAACCCGGCCTTGAACACTCCCAGGGATGGAGCATTGACCACTTCTCTGGGCAAACTGTGCCAGTGTCTCATGACCCTTATAAATTAAGATTTCCTTTCTAACATCTAATCTTAACCTGCCCCCTTTCAGTTCAAAACCATTCCCCCTTGTCCTATCAGTACATGCCCTTGCAAACTGTCCCTCTCCAGCCTTCTTGGAAAATCCCTTGTTACTGGAACTCTGCTAAGAGGTCTCCTTGGAGCCTTCTCTTTTCCAGGCTGGACAACCCCAACTGTCCCAGACTGTCTTCACAGGAGAGGTGCTCCAGTCTCCAGATTATCTTCATGGCCTTTCTCTGGACTTGCTGCAGTGAGTCCACATTCTTCTTATGGTGGGGATTCCAGACATATTAGCCAAACATAGCAAGAGTTGACTAGGACAGAGTTGGCAGGAGTCCAGCTAGATATGAGTTGCAATGAATGTGAATTTCCACATATTTAGTGCACAATTTTTTTTCATCTACTGGCAAATATAATACAGCATATCAAGGAATAGGGTCTTGAAATAAAAGGAATGTATTTTAGAATGGAGTCTAAAGTATGTTTTAACTCCTTGAGAGCTATAATTTTCTATCTGTACTTAGACCAACAATATTTCAGTAGCCTAAATAAAGGAAGAAGTGACAATTTTGGTGTGAAACTTTTGGCTAGCAAAGGGAGATACTGAAGGAAATTGAAAGTAAAAGAAAACCAATCAACCAACCAAGAGAAAGACAAACAAAAAACCCCCAAAACTAAACAACTAAATAAAACATATATATAGAGATGAAAAAACAAAAATCTTCCTAATTTCAGAAGATGCAGATTGCGATGCTGAGCCTCAGGATAGCTCAGAGGAAGGTGCAGCATCACACGAGTGACAGCCCTTGACGGGTGGGTCACGGTCGCTTAAATGGCGCGCCCCTCACACTGTGGAGCACACCCCAGGCTCAGTGTGAGCGGCATCTGTGGCAGCAAAGAAGCAGGAGGAACTCTCTGGATGGGTTCCACAAACGGGTTTATTACAGGTGAAAATCCAGGGACAGAAAGCCAGAGATCTGACGGTTACCAGGGTCTTTATACTGGGGACTGGAAAGGCGGGGAAAGGGATTGCAGCCAATGGTATCCAGGGTACTAGGTGGAGTCAAGAGGAAGGGGACAAATGGGGGGGATTACAGAGAGGAGGGACTTAGGGAAGGGACAAATGGGGTGTCGAGTAGCACAGAAACTTCTATAAAACATACATATTCACTAGGAGAAATGAATATGTATCAAGTTCATACATAAAACAAGGCGGGGAAAACATGAACCAATCGTAAGAAAAGATGCGGAAAATAGCACAGAGGGATTGTGGGCTCTCTCTGTAACTGAAGTTTGTTCTCAGTGTCCTCCTCGGTGGACAGAGTGGACAGAGCTACCTGCACCACCGCAGCAGACTTCAGAAGAGATGCCGAGATGACCCGAAATCTGATCAAAGAAATAAGAAACTTTGTACTGGGAAAACCAAAAGAAGAGAAAAGGGAACTTTCCACAGAGATGAAGTTCTTACACTGGCTATGGTTTACTCATAGTGACTTGGAATTTGGAGTTCATTATACTCCTTGAACATGTATTTTCTGAACTTTAAACAGACTGTAGTAATGGAGTTTAAAGTAACTCTTGACATAAATAAATAGCAACATGAAATTTAAAGAAACAAGTAAACACTGAAAATATTCCAGCATTGTTCAGCAAATGAAAAAAAAAAAAAAAAAAAAAATCAATAAAAATAAGGTAAAAATTCCTGAGGCAGAGGAGGAGTGGGAAAAAGTGAAAGAAAACCAGTGCCTAATGGAGTTAAGGAAAACCAGAAAGCATTTTGAGAGGGAATAAAATCAAATGGAGATTTGGTCTTGTTAGAGAGCTAGCAAATTGTAGGTCATAAAATTGAAAGAAGTAAAGCAAAAATCCCTCACTTGTAGTTGAATGAAAATGTGAGTATACATCCATTGTGGTTGACATTATGAATTAAGTAAGAAGCTCAGAGTACCTATGATGGCAGTGCCCCTTAGGAAAATATTAAACATCTATCCTCAATTCAGATTAAGAAACGGGCTCTGTCCCAATTGAGCCAGTAGTGTTCCAAAATTTCTTACAATTTTTTTTTACAGACTTAATATTATCATTATTTAAAATATTTAGAGTGAATATGAATTACTTCCAACTTAAACAAAGGCAAAACCATCCAGTAGATGGATTAATTTAGAAATCTGTGGAATTTTAAAACCTTATCTCATTCTTCATAAAGAACCTGTTTTATAATTTTGGTGTGGGTTTCTTTGTAACTTCCTGTTAGACAACTTTGATATACTCTGATCAGGTATCTCAAGGACCTTTTAAAATTTGTCATATGTAGTCTTCAGAGACACATGTCCAGTAGTTATAGACTTGGTTATTGCCATCTCAAAAATGTTAGTAACTCAAAAAATGTAGCTAATGCAATGATGATAGTGGTATTATTAGAGACATGTTGCATAGTTTGGTGGTTTTTTAAGTTTTGTAATTGAAAATCTGCACAACTACATGTCAGTTGTTGTTAATATATATGAAAAATTTTATAAAACAATCAGAAAAGTTTGAAAATAGTGATTGAAAGTCTAGGAATATAAAGTTTGGGATGTCAGATTTAAGAAAATCAACTTATTTGGACTACTTGAGAGAATATTTGAAGGTGACTTCTCTGTGAAAATTATGTCTAATAGAGAGAAAAAATTTCAGCCTTGCTGACAAATGCGTAGAAATATCTGGACATTGAAATTAGATTAATTTGTCTTGAAAATAAGGCTTATTATCTTCTCAGCATGGGCAATTTTCTTTACAAGCCTGTTATTGGAGTATCTGTTAATTATGACAGTTTAAGTTAGCAAGATTTTAACTATATATTTCCAGTATATACATATATGATGCAGCCCAGCAGTGAGTTATTTATCTTCAGTTCATCATTAGCAATATCCTTGTCTTTAGCATATGTACTTATTTTCTTAATTTTATATTTGTCACGTATAATAAATTATTACAAATAAAGCTGCTCTGTCACTCCCCTCCTCAGCTGGACATGGATAAGAAAATATATTGAAGACTCATATGTCGAGGTAAGGATGGGTAGAGATCACTCACCAGTTACAGCCATGGGCAAAACAGGCCTGAATTAGAGAAATTAAATTAATTTATTGCGAACCAAAATCAGATAATGAGTAGTAAAACAAATCTTATAACATCTTCTCCCCCCCTCTCCCTTCTTCCCAGCTCTAACTCCTCCCCCAGCAGAGCAGGGAGATGGGAGTGGGGGTTATGGTCAGTTCATCACAGGTTCTTCCTGCCGCTGCTCGAGGAGAGGGGTCCTTTCCCTGGTCAGCATGGGGTCCCTCCCACAGGATACAGTTCTCCATTAACTTCTCCAGCATGAATCCTTCCCATGGGCTACAGTTCTTCATGAGCAGCTCCAGCTTGGGTCCCTTCCACAGGGTCACAAGTCCTACCAGGAAGGCTGCTCCAGCATGGGTTCCTCTTGCCATGGGTCTGCAGGTCCCTGCCAGGAGCCTGCTCCAGCATGACTTTCCCACAGGTTCATTGCCCCCTTTCGGGCATTCACCTGCTCCTACATGGATCTCCTCCATGGGCTGCCTGTGGATGTCTGCTTCCCTGTGGACCTCCATGGGCTGCAGTGACACAGCTGCTTCACCCTATCCTGCACCATGGCCTGCAGGGGAATCTCTCCCCTGGATGCTTGGGCCCCTCCTTGGTGACTGACCTTTGTGTGAAGAGTTGATTCTCTCATTTATTCTCACTCCACTCTTCTCTGGATGCAATTACTTCTGCACAATAACTTTTTCACTTTCTCAAATATGTTATCACAGAGAGGTTACCACCATTTCTGATTGGTCCAGCCTGGGCCAGCAGCAGGTTGGTCCATCTTGGATCCATCTGGCATTTGCTCCTTCATACATAGAGGAAACCTTTGGCAGCTGCTTACAGAAGCCACCCCTGTAGTCCCCCTCCTGCTACCAAAAACTTGCCACACAAAGTCAATAAACAATGTAAGAATAAAACTGATGTTCGGATTAGAAGAAAATAACAGTTTT
Source organism: Corvus moneduloides (assembly GCF_009650955.1). Classification (NCBI taxonomy): domain Eukaryota; kingdom Metazoa; phylum Chordata; class Aves; order Passeriformes; family Corvidae; genus Corvus; species Corvus moneduloides. The sequence goes on from NC_045477.1 coordinate 111,621,126, forward strand.
GCTGCTGGCTATCTTGGAAGGCTTTCTCTCCATGAGCAGCACAGACATGATCTGTACAGATCACCAACTGGAATAATCCATGCACACCTTATCTCTTTGATTCCTTCTCTGTTCTGGTGCCTTTTAAGATTGCAACAATTTAGTCTCCCCTGTGTTTCAGAAGATAATATTTTTATCTTCTTGAAGGCTTTGATTTACCCTAAATTATCATGTATAGCACTGTTATGTGTTAAAGAATTCATTGCCATACACACAAAGGAGGGCAGAGGTTTGAGGGTAACCTGTCTCAACTACAGGAAGAGTGGCTGGAGAAGGAACAAGGGAAATAGATGGATAAGGGGATGAAAGAGGTTAGCCATGTAAACAGTGGCTGGTTACAGTGCTTGAATGGCCGTGCCCTGTGCCTGATCTGTCATTTCTTCTCATTAAACATTGAAAAATTTCTTCTCCTTCTGACATTTCAGTCTGTCATTCCTTCTCATTAAACTTCATTTCTGACTGTTCTTCTGTGTGAGTGGCTCTCTACCTGTGTGCACAAGACTGTGGGAATTTCTGAGTGAAAGCAGCCAGAGTAGTGCCAGAGCTCACAGGGCCTGTGTACAATGGGCCACCACTGCAGTGTGATTTGTCATCAGTCATTCAGTTTGATTAAAAATTGTTGATTGTTATGTACAGATTGTGTGTTTTGCTGAATTAGGGCCTGCAGAGAAATGGCTCATGTTTAAAAAAAATGCCCTTGATGGAAAAAAGAGACTAGTATTTGTATTGCCTGCATAAGTTATCAGGCATGGTACAGATGGTGAGGGACTTTGCACTGCAGATGGGAATGATTCAGAAGATGATAAAAATGCTAAATCCAAACCCTTACTCCATCACTGTCTAGGGATAGACATTGTTACAGAAAAGTTTACATATAAAGTTTACTTTCAGCAAATATGCATACTTGTGGGAGTGAAAGTTAGAGGACAAGAAAATGCGAGCTTTTCCAATGGTAATGGGAATCTTTTTGGTACTAAAATAATAAGTAAGTTATACATAGTATACAGTTCTTGAGATGCTGTGAAGATGATAATATCAGCAAAAGAAACTGCTTTGAGTAGCTGTAACCTCGGCAGTGAGTAGTTTAAGGACATCAGGATGAAGCTCTACTCAGATCACTAACATGTAAAATCTCCACAACCTGTACTGTGCTGGACAAATCTGCAAGCTAAACACACAGGTATAATACAGGCATTTCTATGGCAGCAGTTATAGCATACAAAACAATACTCTAAACAACCAGCAAATTAATACCATCACTTGCCTGCAGTTTATCAAATGTTTGATTCCAATGACAGTTTATATGAAGGAAAACAACCACTCATATTTCTTGCCAGGAATGTCTTCTAAGAAGGAATGCTATTGAAAAAAGCAATACAGATATCCAGTGTGTCTTTTCTTTTTCTAAAATCACAATAGGGTTTTTATATAGAGGAAGAAAATACTGTTCTTTCTTGAGTCTCTTTTAGCCAACATACAGCTGCCCTAAGAGAACTAGAAACTTGCAGTGACAAAGATTCTTTGTTAAATTAATTTCCTTTCCTAATTTTTTTTTCCAGCTGTACTGTAATATTATTAAATTTTGGAAAGTTGAAATGACCATTTTGAATAGTGAAGGTGAAAAATGGGCCAGATATCTTGTTCTGGTAAATTTAGTTTTCTTCAGGACTCTCTAGAAAGTCAAGAAGTTAATATGGTAAATTTTTAATAGCACTATTCTCTGCATGGGGATAATAAGGGTACATTTTCACTATTTTCCTTGAATTTTGAAGTGTGATGTGTCTTAGAATTTCTGTTTCATGTACAATTTAAAACTTCCTCAGGTTTTAATTGATAATTTATTGTGTAAACATGAGTCTACATTCAGAAAAGGCAGTGCGTTTAATTTTCTAGAAATAGACTTGCAGCTTTCTCTAAATGGTATCCATACCAGACCAGGATTTTGCCAAGTTTTTTATGAGGCTAAAGATTCAACACTGTGCTGGTTTTGGCTGGGGTAGAGTTAATATTCTTCACAGTGACTAGTACAGGGCTAGGCTTTGGATTTGTGCTGACCACAGGGTTGATAATACAGAGATGTTTTAGTTACTGCTGAGCAGGGCTTACACAGAGCCAAGGCCTTTTCTGCTTTTCCTAGAGCCAGGCTGGTGAGGGGGCTGGGGATACATGGGAGGGTGGGAGGAGACACAGCTGGGACAGGTGACCCCAACTGTCCAAAGGGACATTCCAGACCATGTGACATCATGCTCAATTTTTAAAGTGAGGTGAAGAAGGAGGAAGGGAGTAATGTTTGGAGTGATGGTGTTTTTCTTACCAGGTAACTGTCACATGTGATGGGGCCCTGCTCTCCGGGCTTCCCCGTCCGCCCTTGGGAAGCAGTGAATTAATTCCTTGCTTTGCTTTGCTTATGAGCACAGCTTTCACTTTCCCTACTAAACTATCTGTATCTCAACCTACAAGTTTTCCAGCTTGGACCTTTCTGATTCTCTCCCTGATCCTGCTGGAGGCGAGTGAGCAAGCAGCTGCCTGGGACTTGGTTGCTGGCTGGGGTTAAACCACAATAAACACCATGAATTGCTTCTTAGAAAACTTCTGTGCTATTATGGATAAAAATGTTCTGTAGTCAAAACTATCAGTTCTTACAGTAGAATGTCTCCTAGTTTTTTTTGGCAAGTAGTATTTTCTCTGTCTAGTTGTTTAGAACTTCTGGTGCACAAATGTCTATTTCTTTCTGAGAGCGAGGAGATATCGCTAAAGTTTATTAGCTCTGGCTCATATAATTCATCTCATTTTGAATTATTGAGAAGTGAAAACTAGATATACAAGCAGACAATTAAGATAACAAGTAGCATTCAACTATAGCTTTCTAGGGAGTAATACAACATGTTTTTTTCTTAGAAGCAAATTGTTTTCTATTCACGGAGATGCTTAGAATCTCTTAAGACAGGCGTTTACGCAATCAAAGTGACTCCTTACACAGGCCTAAATGTATTTACCACTTACTCATATTCACAGTGCTTTGAAACATTAAGTAAAAAGCATAGAAAATAGTCCCATGAAATAAAGACCCCATTTACAGTACAGAACTGCAAAAAAGTTGTGTTTAAGATCAGTTGGTGGGCAGAAATCTAACAAAGCCTTTGAGAACTTCTGTTTTGGCATCCTGCCCATGCAAACTCTGTACAAAGCTTTACATAGTCAAGATACAGAGAGAAATTCAAGAATCACATTGTTTCAGATAGAGTTTAAATATCCTTTAGTTTCATGCTCTTGAAACTCACAGATGGGCATAGGTGAAAACCAAAGCTTGTGTTAGATTCTTACACTGTTCTTGTAACCCCGTGGAAACCCATGACTGCATAATGCAAAACTGAGAATGACTGTTTTGTATTCCTACCCATAAACTGCTTATGAGAAGACACAGAGTAGCAGAATAAATGAGATTGCACAGATCTGTGCCAGGCAGGTCTATGAGATTGCCTCACTGGAGACATTCAAAGAACCATTGATAATTCATTGGTGGTTAAGCAGTTGCTTAGAGCCTACTCTAAGTCAAGGACTTTTCAATGCCTCATGCCCAGAAAGAGCATGGGCAGGACAGCTGACCCAAACTAGCCAAAGGAATATTTCACACCATAGAACTTCACACCCAATCAAATGGGGGAGTTGGCTGGGAGAAGCTGATTGCTGCTGGGGAACTGGCTGAGCATCAGTCAGTGGGTGGTGAGCAAATGCATTGTGCATCACTTTTTTTCATGGGTTTTCTACGGGTTTTATTCATCTCTCTTTCTCCTTTACATTATAATTTATCATAAAATAACAATTATCATTATACTTTAGTTCATTTAAACTATTAAACTGCTCTTAATTCAAGCCATGAGTATTTACTTTTATTTCCACTCAGGACTGGGAGTGACTGAGTGGCTCAGTGGTACCTAGTTGCTGGCTGGGGTTAAACCAACAATATTGTTGGCCCTTTTTGGTGCAGGTTCGCACTGCCAGGTCATGATCAGCTTTAATATTTACCTGTTTTTTTTGACAAAACTAATTCTTAGTCAGTCTGCCTTGGCTTGTACTAATAATGAGGTTATTTTTCCTATTGAGCTTTGGACTCTCCTTTGCTTGTACTTTTTGTACACCTTTTTATTTCTTTTTTAAAATTTATTTATTGTTGAGGTCACTTTAGGTAGGAATGAACCACTTCCCCCATTTTGCTATGAGCTGTGGGCTGGGTGAGGGTGCACACCATTCTACCATCCAGGCTGTTAACAAGCAGTATTTGCTGCAATACTTATCCATGAAGTGGCTGGCATTTGGACACTGAACCAATGATGACAATAATCTTTCAGCCTGAGAGTTTAGCCAATTTTGCACCCAGTTATCATGCTATATTTCATTGAGTTGGCTGTGTGAACCCTGGTGAAGACCGTGTTGAAAGCCTAGCTAAAGGCCTTTTGGTACAGAGTTCTCAGGCAGAACCTGTGGAGAAAAAGCTTATTGAGATAATCATAACCTGACAGTCCTTTACTGGTATTGATCTTTATAAAATTATGTATATGCATTGTGTGCAGACCAGCTTCACTGTGGAAAAAAAACAGAAAATGCATATACAGGATACATAAAATGATAAAAATAAATATTTCTAATATCACAAACTGCACAAGAACCTCCTGTTCATAGCTATGCCAAATTACTAAGAAGGGATATACTTGACTATACAAGGCAAAAATAGAAGGCTTATTATGCTACTTTTCTTCCAGTAGTGATTTAAGGCTAGAATATAGGTTTGATAATCTGCCATTAGAAATGTCATCAATCAAAAATATTCCCAGAGGGTTAGAGACAACAACTTTGTAGCTATTCTGCAGCTCTACAGTCATGAAAAAAGAGACCAGAACAGAATATATATTTCCATAAAAAATGTTTAAGACATTAAGTGTTAAGTACGTAGTGCACATCTTTTCTCTGTAATCAGACTGTGTTTTACGTCTCCTACATGAAAGACACAGTGGCAAATGTACTAAATGTCTTTATATTCCAAGTAGGTAAATGGTCTTCTTTGCAAGTGAAAATGAGTGCTCATGCTTCACTTACAGAAAAATACTATGCCAGTAGAAAGTGAAAGAGGAAATAAAAGAGAAAAGAAATAAATAATACAGAGAAAAATCAAAAAGCTTATGTTGACAAAATAGTCCTGCTAGTCCAGGTTAACACTATCTCTATGACTGACAGCTTAATAGAAGCAATCACATTGTTAAATAGTATTGCATTGTGTATAACTCATATTGTCAGTGAAACTTTCAATTTTCATTTCTAAACAAATAGGGGCCCCTCTTTGGACTACTGCAGACACTACATTTTCATTTAAGTAGCCTGGATACCAGGAAATAGGTCAGTTTATCTCAGTTAGGAATTTCTCTCACATACCTTTGGATTGTTTTCTTCTCCCTCCCAAAAAAAGACAAAATGGTTGGACCTGAGCCCAGAATAACTAGGAGACAAAATCTGGTTTTTTTTTTTTTAAAAAGTGAATTTTCTGTGGTTTCGTTAATGCTAGAGAGTAGATATAAATAACAGGTACTGGTCATCTTTGCATTGTTTCTCATTGAAAAATAAATTAATACTTTACAATAAGACACCTAGTAAGAGTTTTGTCATAAATCACTCAAATAGCCTGACTCAAGACAAGAAAGATTGCACTGGCATTAAAAGTGTTGGTAAAGCCTGACATTTTCTGCAAAATGGTGTTTGTGACAGCCAAAAAAAAGATAAACCATTAGAGCAAGCAAAAAGGCCCCCACAACACCACATGAGAGCAAAAAAGCCAGGACAGATGAACACAAGAACTTGTCTGACAAATACGAAGAAGAAAAACAACAAATCAACAAACTAAAACCATCAGGTTATAGTCAGACTGAAATTTGATTATCGTATATATCAAGTAAGACTGCGCATCATAATCTGTATATAGAACCCAATTTAAAATCTTGCATGAAATCAGACAGAAAAAATATAGTATCTCTGACTGAAAATCTCTTCAGGTTTTTTTTTTTTTTAACATAGAGAGCAATAAATGAGCTAGGAAACTCAGCAGCTGAAACACTCAAATGCATTTGTTTATGTTCCAGAATGTCACTTAGAAAACAGAATTTACAAAGCTTATCCTGCATCTATGTGTGTGTAACTCAAGCAGTATCAGAAATTCTTCAGAAGACCCTTTTAGATCTCACAAGGGGTTATACAGAATGGAGACAAATTAGACACCTTATAAAAGACAGCTGGCATAAGGCATTAGACAAAAACACTTTTTCTGCCTTCCAAGTGAACATTAAATAAGGTGAATTCTGAAATGTCACTTTCTCAACGGACTGGAAACCATTTGCATTGATTCTGCAATAGACTGAGAGCATCTAAATGCTTTTAGTGTTTTGATGATTGTCAGAGGGTTTTCTAGAAAAATGTTTTATCACGTGTTTGATCCATGGATAAATCCCTCAAATTCACCTTTGCAAATAGCCCTAATTGACAAATTCAGAACAGAGTTTATAAAAAAACTAAGTTCAGCTGAACTAAGGAAAATCAGCGCATTTTTGTGTTTGGGTCACTAGTCTAGGAGTGGAAAGATTTCCTGATCTGCTAGGTTTCCTTCTGTGACCTTATCAAATTCACTCAGACCAAATCCATGCAAATCTGTGGGTAGAACTTGAGCATCAAAAGCTTAAATTCTCAAAAATTCTGCTTTTTTGATGGCAAAAGACAGAAGAATTTAACATAAAACACACATGACTATTAAAATTATTCCCTTTTACCTCTGGATACACTCCGAAGTGTCTCAGCCCGGAGAACATTTGAGCTATTTTAGGTACTTAATTTATTTCCTGCTGAAATCAAAAAATGCTAAGGATGACAATACAAACAAAACAGGGGGCTTATGAAGTGTTAGGAATGAGCAATAATGTAATATGGGAGACACACAGACATGTTAAACAAGGATTGCATCAAATGAAATTCATGTATGTGTGATATAACATTTCACTTATGTTATCCATTCAGTAGATAAACATCAGAAGTCAGTATGGACAATAGCATTAAATAGTTAATATTTGTCTAGAAAAATAAATGAGGTACACATGCTGAAAACTCTCAGCTCTGAAGACAATTAGAACATTCACATACAGCACAGAAAAATGCTCTGATGCTAGCAGTCTTTATATCAACACATTACCAGAAGAAATATCAAAAGTTAAAGGCATTTCCAAAGAGTAATTGTAGGGAAGAAAGAAGAAAGACTAAATTCTCCAGTCTGCTCCTGTTTCAGGACCTTGAATTCCCCAACTTTATTTTACCTTCAAAAGGAATCTGCTAGTTGTATGACACATTTATAATAGCAAGTTCTTAGCATATCTGTTAATTAATGTCAGTTTTTACTGAGAAAACATATCAATATGTACCATGAATCATCATGATCAGAAACTATTCTAACAACCCTCAGCTATTAAGCAAAATTTAAAGTTATATATATATGTGTGTGTGTGTATATATAAATACATATCTCACATATATATATCTCATATATGTATGCACATATATAGAGATAGGCATGGAATGTCAAGGTGATCAATGATAATTTGTACAGCCTAGGAAATTATATCTATCTACCTCAGGCAATCAAAGATTTCTTTAATAATTGCACTGGAACCTGTTTTTCAAGCAATTAGAATTTAGTTGCCAGCAGACATCTTAGATTAAAAGAAATGGCATTTTAAAATGACATGAATGAAAATTAAATGGAAATTAAGACTATCGTTGTCTAATAGGCAATCAGAAACACAGGAAGATATGAATTCCCAGGACTACTGGAATAGGTTTAGTTCTCTATTTCCCAAGGTTTTTTTCAGTAATTTAGAACGATATCATTGGAGTGAGCTTGTATGTACTCATTAGCAGGGGTCCCAGTGACTTCAGCGGGAATTCTACATGTCCTGTACCGAGGGAGGTGAGCCTACAGGAGGAAAAGTTTCTCGTCAGTTCCTAGATGTGCACAAACAAGAGAACAGACACAAAGTCTTTTTCATTCTAATGTTATTTGCTTCTGGGGACTTATAGTCCTAGCAGTCAATGTTGGAAATCTATACTGTGCTGCAATATGTTATCAACGGGTAATTGAGCTTGAATATTATTTATTGATATTAAATTTGACAGTCAAAAGGATAAGCCTCAGATATTATGTTAAATACATTTTCCCATAGGATGCTTTGGAAATTTTTCTTAAAATTTAATGTGCTGTTAATATCAATGCAGCAGACAGAAAATTAATAAAAAATTCTAATGGAAATTGGGTGGGTTTAGATAATTCTCCAGTGGATTTATTATCTTAGAAAAGTGGTGTTCTAAGGCATTTTGATGACTCAAGAGATCATCAAAAATATAGTTTCTCTCATATCTTGGTGTCCAAACCATTTCATGTTAGTGCCTGCAGTTAGCATACAATAACTATTTAAGGCCCATAAGAATTGAGCAGTACCCTTGACCCCATCTGAAAAAATATACCCCCTGAAAAGAGGAGAGATATTAGAAATTTAAGAGTTAGCCTGAGCTCTAAATGAACTATAGTGTTCTGAGGAAAAATCTGACTCACAAAAAATAACCATGTAACAGGACAATTTGGTTTTCCCAGGCTTTAGTTCCTCTAGATAGAAATAGTTCTGCTGCAGGATTTTATTATGAATTAAATTAATTCTGATATTGGATGGATTGATGCTCATTAAGCTTTTATATTTCTATAATCTCCAGTTAGGGATTAGAATCTGTATGGAAAAAAAGGCAAAACACTATACATGTTGTAGAAACAAGGAAAGTTATTTCCTGCTTTTAGAGGAACTGAAGATTTTACATCATGCTGAATACTTTTGCCCATGGCTAACTGCAAACTCAAAAGAATCAGTCACACACTTGGAAGTTAAGCTGTGAGAAAACATTTCCATTGGTGTAGTGAAGAAAATAAGTAATATTCAAAGATTTAAAGGAGAAAAAATTCAAAGTCCTGTATAGATAAGATTTAGATTTTTCTAGAAATAGATTTTCATTTTTATGATAAAGATCAAGTAAGAATCCATCAGTCCCAGCTACTGGTACTGCCCTGAGAGCTGGTTAGACTTTACTTAGAGTAATGGTTACACATTGATTATAGCTATGTATGATGATTCAAATTAAAATCTTCAGATTATTGTAGTTATATTTCATTTGTAAACTCAAACTGTCTGACTGCATTCCTCGGGAACAGGACAGGAAGTGCAAGAAGGAAATACAGGAGGAGACATTTGCAGGGATATGAATAGTAATCGAAGAGAAATAATAATTTTTTAATTAAAGCCATATACAAAATTAAATTCTAGGTCAGGTTAAGCTGTTAGACCTTAGGTCAGCAATATGAGCAAACAAGGTTTCTTATAATGAAGTTTATTGAAGTTTGGTTTTGTGTACGTTTCTAGGACATATTACTTCACAGGAAAGTGTTACAGCTCAGGATAAGCAAGAAATTAATTCAAAAGATGATAACACTGATAAGTTTTTCCTTATACCCATAGTTTCTCTGGTCAGTCATAAATTGTCAGAACGCAAATTTTATTTCTACTGTATTAACAGAATGACTAGTATTGGACACTTGTGCCCTATCTCAGCTGATTCAGAATAGCTTTTGCTATCAGTTTAAAAGATAACATTCTGAGTCTCAAAATTTTGACTGTGCTTTATACAAACGATCACTAAATCTATAATTTTTCTATTAAATATATTTCTGACTATATCCTTCTTTCTGACAGTATGTAAAAAATGCATAGATATTCTGTAGATGGTCTGTGTCCTGCACCTTAGAAAAAGCAGCTTTTCTTTCTAATGGTTTAGAGGATAAATATTGACTTACAAAGAGTTAATTACACAACACCTTTCTAACTCAGAAAAAAAAGTCTCTTTCAAAATGCCAGTATGACTTCCCCCAAACATGTGCATCAACATAACTCCCCTGAAAGCAACTGACAAACCTGATCTCAGGAAAAGACTTTTAGGCAGTTTTTGAGAACATAAAAACAACCCACAAGCAAACCAACCAACTAAAAACAACACAGAAACTATAACTCACATGTTTATGAATCATCTGAAGCATTCTGTTCACCTGTTTTATTTAATTCATTTAATTTGTTAACTCTCAGGGAACAAGTATGCCTCAATAGGTGCTAAAACTTGATCTAGCAGGCTAGCATTGACACTGCTTGAGCACTGAGGGAAGAGATTTATGCCATGATAAATTTAAATACCAAATAAAATTTAAAATTCTGCCTCATCATGGAAGGAAATAGACCAAGTGTCTGTTGTGATTAGGTGGTTTGAGAGGGATGGTTAACTTGAAATCTGCTCAGGAATCAAAAGCAAAATCTAACAACTTATGAATTTAGAGTGCAACTTGGAGAGACAGGAGATTGTCAGTACTAGTCTCAAGCAGCAAAGTCATAAAAGCTGATGGAATGCATTTTTTTCAAGGGGTTCATTTTTGAGGACTTTTTTCATGTATTTTAATATTCGGAAAATATAAGGTTTTAATATTCTACTTTGCTTGGTGGAGAATGGGGGCACTAACAAGGAAAAGACTATTCTAAGATGAGCATGGCACAAATATCACACTATCAAATTTCATGGTGCTCTTCATTTGTTTCACGTGTGATAAGCAGAAGAATTGACAAGAAAAAATGAAGACACCCACAAAACTGCTGCTCAGAGATGCATTGTGGAATTGTTAATATACCACAAAACCAGAGAGAAACCAGAAAGAAATATTTTCTCAGGAACATATGCAATAGAATATTAAATGTGCTTACTGTGTCACCATAAGACTTTCTCTAGGACTCTGAGTTGGCCCTCAGAGCAATTACATTTTGTCAAAAACTGCAACACAAATAATGAGCCAAATCAAGTCTTTAAAAAAAGCTCTTTAATTAGGTAAAAAACAACAGCAATTGCTGAATACATGTATTGATAATGTTCATGGTTTGCTTATTTGCAGCTACCTTAGGTGTATGAAAGATATTTATAGCCATAAAAATCAATACAATTATTGTAAGGGGCAAGGCCCAGGTGATTGCACTGAGTCCAGACAACACCCGAAGGGAGAGCTCCAGGGAGAACTGGGAAGGGGCCTGGTGTCATTTTCCTCGGTGTCACTTTCCTTGGTGTCACTTCCCTTGATTGACTGATGTCTCAGCCATTCCTAGAATTGTAATGAGAGAAGGCTCCAGAAGTCTGAGACCTTCATCATGAGGAGCTAATGTCTTCATGTCCTCTCATTGCAGTTCCAGTCAGTGTGAGGATGCCTCTCTCTTCATATTCTGCTGACTGGGATTGATGTGCTCTGGTAACCCTCAAAAGGTTTTTTTGTTTTGGGGCTCTTTTTTCCAAAGCAAATACATAAAAGCAGCTGTCACAGTAGCCAGATATTTTCAATGACAATATATTTTTTAGACTGTTGGTAACATTTTTTTATTTACTCTGCATCCAGCCTGCCAATGCTCTCTTAGCTTCATTAGAGAATGACAAGTGATTACACCATTACCTTTCTGAACAATATCTCACTTTGTTTCTATCTGAACAGAATAATGCCTTACCTGATGAGAAGGAAAAGGTTAAATGAAGATACTGCTCCTACTTTGAGAGTTTAGAGAGAGTCTGGACTCGTAATTGGTAATACATCCCCACACAAATAGAGCATACTGTCAACATCTCCTTTGATAACCTTCAGGCTTTGCTCAGTCTGGGGTAGACGTTTATTTCCATCTTCTTATCTTCAAATACAGTCACAACTATACATGTCCCTGGCTACAGACAGGCAGTCCTATGAATTGGATTGATATAATTCTGTTCTCCACCTTCCTTATTAGTCATGAGGTCATTGGTCCAGCTGTTTCTGGGTACTATGTTCACCTTTTAGAGGCAGAATGAGAAATTCAGTATAAATTATTCAAGATCTTTATTTTTTTATTATTATAAAATACTGATTGATTACTGACAGATCACAGACCCCCTTCACATCTGTATACTGACTATATCCCCAAACCAAGCTGAGGTAAGCTTTGCATTTCTAAGTAGCTATTTCTTTTTATGAATTATTGACATCCTGTCTTATATTTAATCATGCTTCAGGGTATCATTTTCACCTCTTACTGCTTTCTCTATTGTTCTTTTTTTTTTCATGTCACACTCTCTCTCTTGCTCTTTCCTTTTCCTTCCATTTAGTCTTTTTGCTACACTTTTTTTATTAGCTTGAAGAACTTTAAAAAATTTATGTCTCTGCCCTTTACATATAGTCTTATTTCTTTTTATTGTTTCTTGTTTGCAATTGTCTGGATGGTGACAGACAAACATTGGCACTACATTAATGGCTTTGCAGAAGTATGCTAATACAAAATTTGTGGCATTCAGTGCCTAGATTATTTCCTTAGAAAGACAGCATTTAAAGAAGGTATTTATTAGAAGATTTGTCTTTACTCTTCCTATTGTCAATAGAATGATACAGGAATCTCAAGACAAATAATCTTGCTGATACCATGAACTACCATGTATTTTTCATTAACTAGAAATGGCCTGAATTCAATTCATAGTCCTTAAAAATGAAATTATCCCACTTAGAAGTCCAGATGGACTGTGCCTGCTGCCTTCATGGAAACACTGCTGCTGGCTGATGCAAATGATCAGCAAGATTCCTGGACTGGCTATAGAAAATCTGATATTGCACTTTAGATCTTCTTTTCCCAGTTAAGTGTCCCTATTACAAACATAGAAGACATAGCCCTGCAGGTTATTTGTGGAAATGTCTCATGTCTTGTTAAAAAGACTGGTTTAGACCATGTAGAGCACTTCAAAATTTTCCTTATTTTCTCACTTCTGTTTTTATTTATTCTCTTGTTGCTTATCCTTTTCTGTTTCTCTAGCAAAACTTCTTTTGGTTCTTCATTGTCACATTGTTTCTTTCTCTCATCATCTCCACATCTGAACTTAATTTTTTTTTAACAATCATTGCATAGATTATTAGAAGAATGAGATTTTACTATGATATATCACGGTATCACAACATTACTTTCTCTCATGTCAGCATCTGGCTATGTCCTTTTTTCCTGAGTCAGCTAGGAAACTCAAACTGCTGAAAAGAGAGGGTAAGAAATAAATGACATTTTTAAGCAAAAAGCACTGTCGTGTTTAGAAAGAATTTGCCTAGCTCCTGGGATAAATACCAATGTTAACATTCATATTGTTCTCATGGGAAATAATTCTAAAATTACCAAATTAATGATACTTTTACCCTTATGCAAAGTTTATAGTGTTGTTCTGTGAGCAGCAGAGCTAATACACTCACTTTTTATCTGGCATTTCCTTTAGCTCTGTGCTAACCTTCCAGTGGGCTAGTTGTGCATCTGATCTGACAAGTGCTCCATACTATTGATGTCTTTCCTTTGTTGTCCTCATGCCCTGTTTGATACCATGGCTTCATGGGGAGAGCAGCTCTGCTTGAATCTTTGCATTTTTCTGCTGGCGATATTTTGTTAAATGTTGTTCAATGATTTTTGGAATTGCTTTGACTTTGATGGTATTCTGAGTATCTCTCCTCTCCTTGATACAGCTGCTTTTATCAGGAGAGTTCAGTTCCTTTTTCACCTGCTTTTTCACCTAAACTCATCACAAGGTTCTGTTTCACTGTTCATCTTTCTTCTTAATTTTTCCTTTTTCTAATTAGTACTGTTGTCAAAAAATTTGTCTAAATTGTTGAGGTTTCTGCCAGTTGACCTGCAGTCCTCATATGCTTTGTGTTAGCTTGGACTCTGGCCTGCAGCATTTCTCAGTGGGTATATTTTTCATTCTTTATTCACTACCTTGTGTTGTGAGACTGTGTGTTCACTTAGCAAGCTGACAAGCTTTTGGAAAAAGTCTGAGGAGAGGTTTTATTCCTATACAATGCATCTTGGAAGCATAGGGGTAAATGAGCAGATTCTGAACAATTCTAAACAGATGAAGTGCAGGGAAATAGAGGGAATTATGATGATGATGATGATGATGATGATGATGGTGGTGGTGGTGATTCTTAAAGAGATAGTAGGAAATCAAGCAACACCCTAGTCTGAGAAGCTAATTGTGTTAAAAATATATGCCTAAGGAGCAAGAAAAATATTTGACGGGGTTCAGGGGGTGGAGGTATGGGGTGGAATAAACATGGAATTAAAATGTAATTCATGCTACTATTGGTATCATCTCTGCTGCAACCTCTGAATTCATCTTTTGTGGGCCTCTTCATACTAAGACACCCTAAACCAGCAACGTTGCAATGCATTTTCTGGTCAGACCAGATTCACTGGGAAGCAGATTTTGGATAGGTCCATTCTGTTTGCTACCCAGGAAAAGAATCCACCATGAGTAGTATACTCATGTTCTGACCTGACCAGAGCCTTGTATAAAACTGACAAGACTCCATCAATTTATTCAGTTCCACCATATGTTCAAAATAACTTCCCTTCTTTCTACCCCTTTTAAAAATGTGGAAATACTCTGCAGCCACCAGTTTCTGTGGAAATAGATTTTTTCCATAAAATTTATGCCCACCAAAAAATATTGTCTTGATAGTTTATCAGGAGCTGCTAGGTGATCACACAGGAGGCTGTTTTGACTGCTGTTACACTTCACAGAACCACTGCCTTTTTCTCATGGGTTGTACCTATTAGCCATTACCTATTATTCAGTCTTTCTGTAATTATCTCTCAAGGTATCAGAAAAATGCATTTTATCCTGGTGCCAAACTCCAAAACCCCTACTTTTTAAAATAGAACAATCACAGTACCTGAATTTTGCAGCTTCCTTTTACTGCCTGTGTCATTACACCTGCTTTCAGTAGTCCCTTCGGTTTCACAATTCTGGTGAAGGTCCTATTTTCCTATCTCACTTTTTCATGTCCTTTGGAGAAAAAAAAATTGTTAATAACCCTATTTAGGGTTAGGCAGAGTGGAACCTAAACCATTACAAACCTCACTGATTTTTCATCTATCTCAGAGAACAAAATAGGAATCACAGTTTCACAAAGAGATGTTAAAAATATCATCAATAGTCCATGAAAGTACTTGTTTTCCAAAGTTACTGTGCTTTGATTTGAAAGAAGTGTTTAAAGCATTAGGTTTCATACATTACATAACTTCATTGTATGAACAAATACAAGATACTGGGGTTTTTTTTAAACCTGTTTAGCGGAACGAAAATAAAACCATCAAATAGAAATCAAACAGTTATTGATGCACCCCATCATGATGGTGATGGCAATTAGTGCACTCATAAGTAATCTTAGTGCACCCTATGTTCTACAAACACAATGCAACCACATGCATTGGCTGCAGATCAGGTGAGATGACTGAGTTTATTAGGGGAAGAAATACTCTAGAAGCAGCAAGGAAGTGAAAAATCTTCAGCCCCAAAGTGCTCAGCAGTTCTCTCAAGAACACACCCCTTTTGTATCCATTCCTCTGTCTGTGCTCTGGAATCTTGACAATTAAACTAAGACTAGTCACTACAGGAGGGGTACAAATTGTTCAGAAGAAGTAGGCCAAGAATTCAACTAAATATTGGTGTTTTATGATGTATATGAGCCTAAATAGTTTGTATAGTGCAAGTAAATGAAACAATATGTCACACCCCTTAATCTGAGTCTCAACTATTATGCAGTTGGTGGGTCAAAAAGGCAAGAATCAGACAATATTTCTTGAAAAGCTAATATTTAGAAAACAGTGGGAAATTTGCATCAATGATGCAAATGTAATTCCAGACATCAGAATACAACAGCACTATAAATAAGGTTTAGGTGGAAAGAATATCTTTAAGAAACTGATTGGAGCATGTTTTCTTTGACTTCACCTTTTAAAGTAATTCTATTTATTATTTTTTTTGCGTATTTATTTATTGGTTCTGTACAGAATGTTTTGGGGCTGTTTTCTCATTGATTTTGTAAGTATTTTCTTGGGCTGCTGCTTGTAGATGTTTCAACATAAAGGCTGGATGGATTTTGCTTTATGGGCAGGGAGGAAATTGATGTTGGTTAGCTAAATCATGCTATAGTAGTTGTTAGTGTGCAACATCACCGCACAGACATTCAATTTTAGATTTCTAGACATAAGGTTACTGTATGAATGTTTGGTAAAGAGCTGTTATCACAAAGACAGCATTAAAACTGAAGTCAGATAGTATCATTCCTCTCATCTTTCACTGGCAGTGTTCACTCTTTCTTTATAAATACTACACTTCTTACTTTTGGTAGAAGTAACAAGACATTTAATCTTTCTCAATATGTAAAACTGACAGGAGTTCAAATGTTACATCACTGTGACTGAGAAAAACTGCAGCTACAATAACAGGGTATTCTGCCCTGTTTATTTTTTCTTGAAATAGTTTTTTTTTAGTTTTTGTTTTAATCTTTTTTTAAAGCTCATGCTAACAGGCATTCCAAAATAAGTTCACTGAATAAATGCTTGCTTTAAGTATAGGCCCAAGTTTGTAAAATGTTTCAGCTTCTTAAAAGCTATTTATTTAAAACACTGCAGTAAATGTTCTCAATTTTAAAAAGAAATCATAATTTTGCATATCACATTGGAAAAATGAAATTGATTTTATAATGATATAATGACCCAGTAGGCACACAGTATGCCAGCTAGCTAGTAATGCAAAAAGAAACTGAATATTTGTACATGTTTCATTAAACAACTATCACTGTGATTTATTTTAATTTTTTTAAGGGAGAAAAGAATTTTAGGGAGCAATGATTAGAATGTACATAATTATGTCATGTAAAATAGATGGTTCTAGCACTGTGTAATGTTACTATCTTTAAGTCAATAACATTTATTAATTGAACAGTCATATTTGCTCAGCCTTTTAGTCTGGAGTTAATTATTTAAGGCCATGGAAAATGTCAAGCCTCATAAACTCTTTTTCAAGTGATAGGTGTAACAAGTATAATAACCAACTTTCTAATTTTTTTCTCTTTTAACTTTTCCTTTTTCTTTCCTTTTTTTAGTTAAAATGACATTCTATAGTATAGGTAGAAATAAAGTTGTAAGACAAAAGACATTTTGAAACAAGAAAAAAAATTAAACCTCTCATATTCAATGCTTAATCATTTCTCAATGGCAATTTGACTGACAGTAATTTGAGTCTCCAAAATTATTGTCTTATTTATAGCAGAGGATCAGTTTGAATTCTTTCTTTCACTGTTGTCCTGAATTTTGAAAATTTTATCTTTTTAATCAAAACTCATTTTTTACAGGTGGTGGGAGAAGAGAATGAATCAATGTTGTTTCATTTATTTTATTAAATTGAAAACAATGTTTCTATTAACTTTTTAGAATTATCTGAAGAGTTCGCTGAAAAGTGATGCCCATTAGTCACCTTTTCTTCCTGCCTGTTTTTTTAACCAGGTTTCCACTGGTTAATAATAGATCTATGTAGTAAATGCACTAGCCATTTCATTAATTTTGTAAATATTCAATTTTTATTAGAAAATGTCCCTAAATCTGACAGAAAAGGCCAAAAATTATTATCTGCCTTTGCTGAACAAAACTGATTTTTAGAGCTAAATTTAAGTTTCTTTTGTAATGATGTTTGTATTTGCTTCTTGACAGCCTGTTTCTAATTTTGCTGGCAACATTACCATCTCTAGTTTTGATTGATGATCATGCTTTGGGAAGACATTTACAATTTATGTAATGTCCTGTAAGAGAGTACCTCAGTGCCAGCACAAAAATGCTGTAATTTAAGACATATCACTTTCAACAACTATATAAGGGTTAAGTACATATAATAAATACTTAGATACCTCCTTAGTCACTCTACTATAAATGTTTTACACCGTGTTAATTTGACATTTACATTAAACATGAAAAAGCATGAATCCAGATTTGTACATGACTACAGACTATGCCTATAAGAAAGATTATTCTTTACACTTACAAAAAGTAGTTGTGACTTCTGAATGTCACTAATGGCATCTGAAAAGACTTGACAGAGCTCTTAAGGGGCCGAGTTAGTCCAGCTTCCATGAAAAGGTAGGAGTTCAACTGAAGCATTCCACAGAATATAAAAAAAGGAAAAAAATTAATGGGGTAAAATGAAGAGTCTTTTATGGAAGTGAAATAAAGCTCTGAACCAGTAGTATTTAATAAATCCCTTGAGAGTGCTCAGAAAAGAGGACAATTCATTTTTACATTTGTTTTACTTTGATGTAGACCAAAATAATATATGAAGGAAAATAAAATGTAATGGAGTATGATGTGGAGGTTTGTGATGCAATTGTAGCAGATAGAAAATAAAAAAAAAAGAACATTCTACCCGTGAAAAATGAAACATACCTCTTGAATCTGTAGCAGTAAAGTTGTTTGTCATTTGTGAGTAATCTGCAAAAGTAAGTGACCAGTGACACAGTCAATGAAAAAAAAGGAAAAAACAAACTGGTTGGGTAACCACTGTGGTTTAAGACCCGCCACCAACCACCACACCAGCAGGATGGGGGAGAGAACTGGAACAGTGAAAGTGAGGAAACCTATGGGCTGAGATAAAGGCAGTTTAATAGGGAAAGCAAAAGCTCAACACACAAACAAAGCAAACCAAGGAATTCATTCGCCATTTCCCAAGGGCAGGCAAGTGTTCAGCCATTGCCAGGACAGCAGGGCCCCACCACAGTAATGGTGACTTGAGAAGACAAACACCCCACTGTGAATGTTTCCCCTCCCTTCTTCTTCCCTCCACTTTACATACTGAGCATGAGGTCACATGGTCTGGGATATCCTGTTGGTCAGTTGGAGTCACTGGTCTTGGCTGTGTCATCTCCCAGCTTTTTGTGCACCTCCAGCCTCCTCACTGGTGGTGCGGCACGGGAAGCAGAAGAGGCCTTGCTTCTGTGCAAGCAGTGCTCAGCAAGAACAAAAAAATACCTGTTATCAACATTGTTTTTAGCAAAAATCCAAACTACCACCCCATACCGGACACTGTGAAAAAAGCACTAACCCAAGTCATAATCAGCACAGTATCTAAGTGGGCCACACAAATTAAATGAATATCATCATGGTGTGTAAATTTTGTGCTTAGACATGCCAGATGATTCACATTGGAAAGAATACTTTATGATAAATAGTCAATTAACATAAACTGGAGACACATAAGAGTCTTCAGCATAATTCTAGAAGTTGTTTTAAAATTACTCTGCATATATCTAGGAAAAAAAAAGAGAGTGCTTACATAATAGAAAAGACAGATGTGGAAGAAAATATAAACTAATAGTAATAATAGTACGAGTTTTTCCATTATGAGACATCTGCATCTGAAATAGATTGTTTGGTTCTCATTCTATTTATGGAAAAGTGGTAGGTGAAATTAAAATGCTTTAGGATGGTATGCCATGAATAAAGGCACAGAGGATCTCCAGAAAATGAGAAGATTGATATTTTTGCCACAGAGAACGACAGAGAGATGCTCATGCAGGCTATGTTTGTATTAGCTGGGTGCTAAAATCCTCATGTTTCTATTCTGTGTGGTTCATGGAGTTTACAAATGATAAAGCTGGATACTTGGGCCAAGTGTCCCTATATACTTACGCTTTCAAGTTTTCTGATGAAAACTTACTCAGTAAACCTTTGTTTCCTTCCACATATCTGATTAGGAATCACAGTGTCATTTCAGCTATTTCATGTGGATGACTAGGACATTATTGCATTTGTGTGTTCCCACCACCACTGCCTTTATAATCCATATAAGAACATAACTTCATTTCTGCTCATGGTCTTGCTGTTGCTAACCCATATTTCAAAAAGACATTGTATGATGGCTGCTGTCCAACCCAAATGTCCTTTTTCTTTTCTCAATGTCCACAGAAAAGTGTCAGAGTGGAGTGTTCATCCCTTGACTGCAGCAACTAATGCAGAATGCTGGATTGCCAGTTCTGCTTCCAGTTTGAATGTAAAACAGTAGTTGCTAGATCTGCCTTTCTAGTGATTTAAGAACAGGCTCACTTTGTGCAGAAATATTTGGTGGTGAGGGAACACCTCAGGTTCCAGAACTAGTCTTTGGCATCCTCCCTTCTAATTTTCAGAGCCTACATTTCTCTTCAAAGCAAGAGCAGGAGAGAGCTGATCGTCAGGTGAATTTTGCAGCCCATAACTTATCCCTAAGTGACAAACCAGATGTGAGTGGCCAAATCTCTTAGTTCAAATGATGACCAAGGTCTCTGAGATGCCAGAGCCACTGGAAGAGCAGTTCCAGGCTTATGAATGGAAAGCTAAAAGATGTTGAGGGCAGTGTTTGCCCCTTTTATGACACACAAGAACCACTTCACGTGGTCAGAGTAGCTTAAGAGCCTTGTTATTGGCATGTGAACAGAGTCCGTGTCACAGGATCCAGTGGCTGTGTGACCATGACCCAGTTCACAGCCTGATGCCCCCTCTGAGCAGGAGAGAGCATTTGGGTTTTGTGGTGAGATTCCTGCTTAGCTTCTTCACATGGGAATAGGTACCAGAGAGGAAAGCTGCTCTGCAAACAGTCTGCAAATCAAAAGCAGAAAATGGGCATAAGGGCAGGATTCTCTTCAAAACCATAGTATTGCCTCATTTTAAATTGTTAATGTAGAGACATCTATAAAGCTATAGAGATTCAGAAATTACAGGTAAATCTTAATCTAGTTCTTTTAACCTTTTTCCTTATACAGTGAAAAAAAAAAGAAATTTAGTGTAAATGGAAGTTAATACATTAAAAACTCATTGTTTTGAGATATAATTGAGGCCAAGAGCTTAGCAAGATTCAATGAAGGATTGGACACATATGTGGATAATAAGAACATTCACTGTTATTTCACATAGATTAATTTTCTTTTTTTTAGACAGGATTTAAACCTTAAAAATTCTATTAATTGATAGGGATTGTGGAACTCCACCTCTTGGAAGATTATTTCATTCCTGTGCACTACAGAGATTATTTTTTCACATTCCTTTTATGATTGACAGACAGAATTTGGGGTTTGACTGGTTATGCATGTAGTGTAGTAAAAGTTTATATACTAATATGCACTTTACTGTGCCAATGTAACTTTGTCAAGTTTTATCAATACTGAAAATTTTGATTGCAAACTGAAACTAAGTTTCGAGACGTATAGAATAAGATGTGAACTTTGCTCTCAATGTTCTGAAACACTTTTTATATTATTCCTCTTTCTTCTTCCCCAGCTTGCTAACGTCATATAAATTACTCCTGCAGAAAAATCAAAAAGGATGAAAATGCTGCAGTTTCTAATCCTGCAGAGACTGCATTAGCAGGGCCTAAATTTCTACCAAATGCTTTGCTGCAGCTTTAAAAATAGGGGTTTTTTATCTGATATCTCTTGATTTTGGTGTGTAGAGTCCTCTACCCTGAGAAGTCTAGATACTTTAAAGTTAGCTCCCTGAAAACTGTACTGCTGGTAGTTTTATCTTCACAGATTGGTTTGATCTATGTTAAAAATTTGGAAGTTTAAAGTTGTAATGAAATGGGCTCCAAGAACAGCAAATTAATGTAGTTAAATAGGTTTAAGTTGGTAATAATTTGGGATTTTTTTCTTTAGAATGATAGAAATATTGTAATTAATTCAATGGTGTTCTACAAGTGTGCAGTCTCTTGTGTATACCTATTTCAGCTTTTTGTTCCCGAATGAAAAAGCATAATGGTATTAGAACAATGTTTCATCATGATCTATCAAAGGAGTGAGGTATAAACAAAGGCTAGAAGAGAAGAATTTGATACTCACTAAAAATTAAAGAGCACAGGGAGAGATACTCAGTCTCATTCCTCCTTCTTTTGTGGGAATATGAAACAATCAACTGACTTTTTCTCTTTTTTTTTTTTCTCCCAGTGGAAAAGAAATAAAAACATCCAGTGGTGCATTTAAGGTGGTAATCTGTAATGATTTTTTTCTGTCAGTTTTCGTCATTAAAGTTGTAGTTTTACCAATGTCTGCTTCAGGATATTTACTATCTGGAGACTGGAAACTGTGGGAACCTAGAATGCAGAGAATATTTCTCTGCCTGTTTTGAAAGGTTTTACCCCTCTGGAAAGTACTGCTTTTGACCTTTGTCCATAGGAAAATTTGCCTAGCCTCTGGGACGAATTTGAATGGTGTGAATTAGGTGATAGAATACTATGTGATATTATCACAGGGTGAAAAATTTAGAGTTTTTAGGTCTATTTGCATAGTAAATAGATAGAAGTGGAAAACCTCAAAGTGGAGGATAAGTTGTAGTTAAAAGCTTCTTTCTCCTTCTTCACTAACTCCATATTTTGCAGCAACAGTGGTTTGGGATGATTGGATACAGAATTCCGCAGTTCCTGTCTATGTGATTTAGGAACTTGTTGGACATTGGTAAAAAAGTGAAAATATCTTGTGTTTTAAGTTTTCATTGAATAATTTACCTTTAAAAAGGCTGTGAGATCTTGATAAGTTGTCTTCTTGCTGCATTCTCTGCTCTGTGCTATGTCTAAGCCATGCCAGTGGCTTGTACTCCTTAGATAAGAATTAATAAACCCCTATCTGGAGACTGAGAAGCATGAAGTCCCATTCGCCTTCTTTTCCCTCCTGGCAAAAATCTGAACATTTCCCCCATCAGGGAAGACAACAATTAATGACACAGACAGCATTATCAAACCTGTTTTATGAAAGTCAAGTCAAGTTTTGGAAGTTGGAGCATGCAGAGAATTTCCAGGGTTTATGTAGTCTCTAGTATAACCCTATACTTGGTGAATCTTGATTTTTGAGCCATTGGGAATAAAAACAATAAAGAGATGTGTGGTGAGTTTGTTGTTATACTTCTATTTGGTAAGAGTCACTCTGTATTCTTTACACTATATCATCTCTGCAAAGCATTTTCATTCATTCAAAGTGTATACTTTAATTTAGCGAAATGAATATACATTATTGGAAAGGCGAATGCACAGATGAAAATTTTACTGTTTTCCATTAAGCCAGAAATGTGAGAAGTTGATTGCACAAAATGTCAGAAAACGAAATCTTACTATGGGAAGAAAAATTGGAGTGCACAGTGAACCCACTCATATTAACCAATTGCCTATAAGTATATTAGCAACTTATAGCAGTTTCTGTCTGTGAATTTGCTTAGGAAGCACCTTAATTTTAAAAAAAAGTGCAATATCAAAGGTAGGCTTAAAGATTAAAATTCATAATTTTGTCTTAAGATATAGGGGGAGAAATAAGTGTTAGGGTTGGGGGTTTAGTTTGTGCTTTTTAATTAAATGATCAGGTTTTATTATATAAAACTAAGTAGGCATTCACAGTTATGTCAAAAGTCACATCTGTCTCTAAACCTTGATATCAGACAAGGTGTTTTTGCCTATAACATTAAGAGTGTAATATTAAGGATCTCTAAATAAGATCCTTTAATTTTCAGGTTAGATTAATAAATTATGAACATTGACTCCGGAACTCAACTGTTGATTAATCCTGAATGGGAACTCATTTAATCCAGTTTTTTAAAGGTTGTCCATCTGATCTAAGTTTTTTAATCAGTAGAAAGAATTGTTCCCTCAAAGGCTGATTATTTCCCTTCTAAAGCAGGTTAAATGAAATACTGAGTGGGTTACCTAGGTACTCTTTTAATCCTAAAGAACTTGCCTAGCAGCACCCAATAAACTAATGACAAAGTAAGGATTTAAACACATTCCCTAAGTTTTAGACTGTTCATATACTTTTAATGGGAACTTTCTTTTGTTTAATGTTGCTAGCTGTATATCTACATATTTAGATACACATATATCTTTCTAAAACTGGTCTTAATTTTGAAATGATTTGTTACCTTTTCTTCTGTCTTCCAGTGCATTTGTTTTGCCATGCATACAAAGTAATCTAAAGTTGTTAGGTTTTGCTTGGGGTTTATATTTGGGGCTTTTTTTGTGTTGTTTTCTTGTTTTCATGTTGCTTGTCTGCTTGTTTGATGTTTTTAATTATATAAAAGGCACATTTTCAAATTGGTCTGGTGCAGAACTAGCTACTATGTTATCTTGATATGTCTGAATGTCCTTAAAGGGATAGTCTTCATCATTAAGAAAAATAATTTATTAATGAAAGCCTATGTTTCTGATATTTGTCTAACTTTAACTTCTGTGTCACAACTTATCCATCTTTCATGAACAAAAAAAAAAATCAAGATTTTTGTAATAAATTTCATTTAGTAAGCAAAACCAAGTCTTAATTAGAAAATATGCATAAATATTTGAAAACCTTTAGTCATAAGTGCTTCCATAACGATTTCTCAAACATGAATGAACCATATGCAATGAGATTTCTTGAAATAGTGCAATATTTTGTTACCAGTTGTTTGGACTGGTACGTTAAGTGCCCTTTTGCTACAGTAGTTTTAAGATAATATTTTTCCTTGACACAGGGAAACACTGAATCTTTTGGACTACTCCTATTGTTCATTTGTATACAAAACCATCAATATATCTTATGCTTTAGAAAAAATATATAAAATCTAAATCACTTCCCCTAAAGGTGTATAATCTATGGAAGATTGTCATGCTGTCTGTACTGTAAAGCTACCATTGATTTTTATGAGGATCATTAGGTGCTTTTGAGAATCTCATCCAAAAGCTGCACTCTCAAGGTACTGGATATTTAGTTGACTAAAAACAAAGTTTTGTATCAATTGTGCTTGTATCATTAATTTTATACTATCTTATTTTCATTTATCTACTCCTCTGTCTGCAGGAACTATCATAATGATTAAATGTCCCAAGTAAAACATGTCAGCTCTTATTATAGGAGAAGAATTTGTGGTGAGGGAAATAAAATTAGAGTGTGTAAAAAAATAACATAAATGATTCCAATGGACTTAGTTAATCAGAAATGTTACTGAATACTTAGTGTTGCCTCTCTTAATCAAGACACTAATGTGAACAGTTTCCATCATCATCACTATCAAAAGGTACTAGAGTTTATTATTATTTTTTCTATGTTATGATCACTGCAAAAAATGAAACTGATGTAATTGTCCCTCTAATGTAATTTCTGCCTAGACTTGGGTAAAAAAGCACAGAAACTGCTAAACAGTGTAGCGATAAATGAATCCATCCACAAAAATAACGACCTTGTTAACTAGAGTTTAGTTTGGCCAAAGAAGCACCAAATGAGATGAAAAAGAAGAGTTTACTGTACCTATCTATGTCTCTTTAACTGCTTGTTCCAATTTAATAAAAACTTCTGGGGTTCTAACTGAAAAAATGACTGCTTAAATGCTTTGGGAAACTGCTTTCTATCATTTTGAGATCCTTTATAGTTCTTTTTGTAGTATAATCCATATTTAATTTCAGCACTAAATGTGATGGAGGTCTCTTGGAAGAAGTGCACAACATCAGAAAACAGAGACAAAATTAGTGAGGCAAAATGAATCAGTGTAAAGAAGAAAAAGCTCAGAGATGTCAGAATGTGGTCATCATATGGTCTCT
This sequence comes from Corvus moneduloides, assembly GCF_009650955.1. Taxonomy (NCBI): domain Eukaryota; kingdom Metazoa; phylum Chordata; class Aves; order Passeriformes; family Corvidae; genus Corvus; species Corvus moneduloides. The sequence continues at coordinate 111,646,713 of NC_045477.1, forward strand.
AGCTGAGAACTTATTTAAGAGAGAGGTCAATCTGTAAATATAATCAGCATTATTCATGATAATGATGATAATAATAATAGTATCAATAAAATTATTATCCCTGAATGTATAACTGCCATTATTATTTATATTTTATATAACGCATTAAAAGAAAATAGAATACATGGCAATATGAAAAATACTTTGAAATCATATTACTGAAAAATATCCTTTTGTTATAAATAAATGCATACTTCCCAAAGAGCTCCTTCAGTGATTGCATAAATCATTAGCATCGCTTAATATGTACCTCTTCTATGCTGAAACATGAAAATTGGATAATAATTTTTCTTTCTGCCTCTGGAAAAAAAATAGGTTGCAAAACTTTTCAAAATGCATTTCAAAACATGGCATTGATACATTCATGTAGGTCTGCATGGATGGAATATACAGAACTTCTTGTTTTGCTCTTTTGTGCAGTGTTGTGACTTACAGTTGCTAGGGAATAGAAAAGCTCAAAATCAAAACAAGATGGGCACAGGCTGTTTTGCAAACACATTATTCAGATCTTAGTTTCTGATTTGCCTGTCTTTAATAATTGACAAAGACTTCTTCCAAATGTGGAATGTACTAGCTGTCATATATGCAATCCATTCATTATAGGAAGCATAAAATAAAGGATGCATACATGTATTTTAATTGTCTAGTCAATGCTATTTGACATGCTGGTTTGTTTTCCCTCAATTTAGTGGTCAAAGAAGAGGAATGTATCAAATTGTACCACAGAGCATGACACAAAGAATAGTTGTCTTGTGTCAGCTTGATGAGATTCCACCATAGTGATGTTATCAAATCAAGATATGGATTGGAGTAAAATCAAAACCCTTGCATGTTGCAGAATATCCAGCAAACCAAAAACCACAATGTCTGGGCTTCTACAAGAAATGAATTATAGTGGAAATATACATATCTGAATTCTAATATGGCTGTGCCTTTCTACATGATTCTTGTTCAGTATATGCTACTGGAAAAGGATCATGTAAACTGAAAATAGTTACAAAGCTGGGAAATGTAATCATTCAGTGTGGTCTACTTAGTGCAGGATCTAACAAAGAAAATCTGTGAGGAAAGGAACTGTGGTAGTTTAGTCTGGAGAAGAGGAAATAAAACATGGACATGACAAAAACAGGTGCAAAGACAAAAGGAAGAAACCACTTTCCATGAGCCCTTCTAAACAGGACAAACATTAGCAGACATATTTAAGCCAAGAAAGATTTTGAATATAAGCAACAAAATGTTTATAAGAGTAAGAATAGTTCAGCACTTTCATATACTGGCCAAGGCAGACCACAGAATTTCTTTCAGAAGCTCCAAAGAGAAAATTAGCCAAGTTCCGGGTCTGCCCATATGTCTCAATTATTCCTCGATACAGATCTATAACACAAATTCTGATTTCTATATCACTATGCTATGTATTGTAAGCATTTCTTCTTGAGTTATTTCACCATAGATGGCTGTTGATATCAAATAAGTACTTTCTAACCACCCACAATTTTGGTGACTGCTACCTGTGACCAGTTTTGGCAAAAGCAGAAATGATTGGCTGTCATAAATGCAGCACAATGACACATTTTATTCTGCTCTAAATTTGTCTTAGAATTCTATTTATCCAACATCTTCCTGTTTACTTAGGCTCAGTAGATACTAGCTTTCTGGAATAAAATTGTACATGATTTCTATGACTAGTGAAGACTGTGAATAAACAGCAGTACAAGTTTCACCTAAATTATGTTCAAATTCAGCAGATTGTTGGAACTGACCTTCTTTCCCTTGCAAAAGTAAATTGTTCAACGAGATTAGAATTAGACTGGTAAATCCTCAAAGTCAAAGTATATATCTGGTACCTGTCTTTGACAGATAAAATATCTCAGGCAAGAGAATCACAGAATCACAGAATGTGCTGAGGTGGAAGGGACACAAGGGATAATTGAGTCCCCACTCCTGGCCCTGCACAGGGCACCCCAAGAATCACACCATGTGCCCAAGAGCATTGTATGAACACTTATCCAACTCAGGCTTGGTGCTGTGACCACTGCCCTGGGGAGCCTGTTCCAGTGCCTGACCCTCATTTGAGTGAAAAAACTTTTCCTGATATCCAACCTAAACCTGCCCTGACACAACTTTAGGCCATTTCCTCAACTCTTGTTACTGGCCATGAGAGTGAAGAGATCGGTACCTGCCCTTCTGCTTCCCCTCATGAGGATGTTGAAGACCACAATGAGGTCTCTCTGAAGGGCCTCTCTTCCCTCAAGGGTAGCTCCTCCCAATTTAGTGTAGTTGGCAAATTTGATATTCTTTCAAGTCATGTGTCATTTATGAAGCTGTTGAAGAGAACTGGGCAGAGGATGGAGCCCTGCAGAACCCCACAAGTGACTGGATACCAGTCTGATGTCACCCCATTCACTGTCACTCTTTGTACTTGTTCCCTGAGTCAGTTGCTCACCCATCATGGAACATGGTTATTCATCTGTGTGCTGGACATTTTGTCCAGAAGGATCCTGTGACAAACAGTACCAAAAGCTTTGCTGAAGTCCAAAAAAATCACATCTACTGGCTTTCCTAGGTCAGCTAGGTGGGTTGCCCTGTCAGAGAAGGAAATCAGGTTCAACAAGCAGGTCTCCCCCTCTCATGAAGATGTGCTGGCTGTAACCAGTGACTGCATTTTTTTTTCTTTTTTTGGTAACATTATTTATCAGGGATAAACCAGCATGAAATTAATAAATGATAATTAACGAAATGCTTATTTCTTAGAGGAGGGGAAGAACTTTTGAATTCTTTGATTTATTTCGTGAAAAACTCTCCCAGCATAACACTTGAATTCTAAATAACACTGCTATTATAAATACATTTATTACTTCTTAGATTAATTTTTAAGCCTTTTTTCAGGCAATACACAGCTTTGAAAGGGGAACTAACTGTAGGTGAGTTTGGGTGCCAGCACTCATGTAAATAATCCGTCAATATTCTGAGTGAACTTTATGCAGTTGCCAGAACAGCATTGTCTCCTGTGCATCCCCTGCTGTGGTGGGGTCCTGGCAGGCAGAAGACATTTCTGCCAGTGCAGGCTGGTTTCCTGCTTGGGCAGCCCCCACAGGAGTGCTTTGCAGGTGGTGTCACTGACTGAGTCGAAGGGCTAGTCTGCACAGGGAAAGACACTCAGAAAAAGAATTCTGAATTAGTTATTTCAGTCATATGACTAATTTGTGTTGAACACCTGATTGGGCCATCTCATAGAAAACTGTAATGACCTTAATTTGATTTGGCTTGATTTACTTTGGAAGCGATTTGGACTCATTGAATTAAACCCTGGTTAATTTTCATTATAGCTTTCACACAGGGATTTTGTGCAGTTTAACTAAATCACTTGTTATTTACTCAGTGTGTTAACTGGAATTAACTATCTTGAATTACCCTGTATAGGAGATACATAACTGAAACCAGAAAAAAAATATTGGAATTACTTCATCCATTATTTCAGATATTGATTTCACACATGACCTACCACCCCCCCAAGTGAACACATATTTACATGCTTAGACATAAGTAAAAACTGTTGGGTTGCTTTTGGACTGACAGTTTTTACAGGAATTCTTCAGAATATTACAAAACAATTCAATTAAAAAAATTTCCAAATTTGTTGAAAATATTATTTTTGTCTAATCCTAATTCCTGAATTCCTCTTCTTGAGGAAATTTGATCTCATATCTGATACTCTGTGTTTTAATTACTCAGCATGAAAGTAACGCAAGTTAATAATAAATTCAGCATATGCATGTTTTTACTTAATTTTCTTTGTGATGACTCTCCTGTCCTGTCCTGTCCTGTCCTCCCCTGCCCTCCCCTCCCCTCCCGTGTCCTCCCCTGTCCTCCCCTTCCCTTCCCTCCCCTCCCCGAGTGTTTTTTCTCCTTCCAGACCAAACCAGTGCCTTGAACCATACTATCCAATGCTGTCTCTAAATGACTGATGGACAATAGGAAAGGAGCTTCGTGGCTCAAGCACCTTCAGATATTGAAGGATCGAGATAAGTCGGGGTCATGCATGACCAGGTTTCTGAGGCTTTGACACTTGGCTTTCCTGAAACCTGCAGTTCTGAATCAGCAACAACTGCTGAAAATGAGCTCTAACACAGAAGGCAGTGCTGGCTATCTAAAACTAACCCTCAAAGGAAACTCTGGAATCTGGTCTTAGGTCTCAGATAGCACTTGCAAGTGTGTGTGCAGGCTTATGCATGACTAAGTCTATAAAATATTGACAGGGCAGAGTTATTACACCTTCTACTGGAATATTAGACATCTATATTACAGATAAATATTTCCCAGAAATCATGCTTTCTGCCCAAATCATTATTATCAGACAATGCTAAGAAAAAAGGAGTTTTAAACCCATGTACTTATTATAGTCTGGGTTGCTTTGTGAGTTTTGGGGACTTTTCTCCACTTAAATAAGCCTTTTGGTAAATGGTAAAATTATTGGTCCTGAAATCATGCTTGGCAGTGTCTGAAAGGACTTCATGAAATGGAGGTGTTCTGAGGTGTTGCTAACCACAGCAAAGGACTGATATTGTACAATTTATGACTATCACTTTTACATGAATTTCTGAATTTGGTGCAGAAGACATTCAAATCTATTATGCAGAAGATGACTTAAACACTGGTTTGTGGAAAAATGCCAGGAAGTTGGCACAAGGTATCAATACTCTCCCCTGGCTGTATTTTTACTCACAAGGGCACCCTTAATAATGACCATCTTTCACATCACTCATGGACTGTTTACAGCAAAGATTTAACATTGAATAACCCAGCCATACCGTAGCCTGTTCTCCTTGCTAGTTAAAACTGCACAAGACACACACATTTGGGCAGCTAATGTCTTTTCGGATTCAAAAATATTTTTTGCCATGACCTCAGGTTTAGTCTAACAGACAAGACTTCCTGATGCTTGTAGACCTACAGCCACACTAGTGAAGGGGTGATAAAGATTTTCTGTCACTGCCACTTCCACTCATGAAGCAGGAGAGGAACTGTCACACTTGGTCATTGTAGGAAGTCTTCAACTCCCACAGTGGAGGAGTCTATTTATGCAGCAAGGAACATAATGTTATGGATATCCCTGCCAGATGATCTGTTTCAGGGGTTAGAAATAGACAAAGCAATTCAGGTTCCTACAGAAAATATAAGAATGTATAAGTATACAGGAAGTTTCCATGGGATTGGGAAGAAGATTCTAAGTAGAAAATACACAATATTGGAATATTGAAGAATACGTCGTTGCTGCAGTTTTTTTCTTTTTTTTTTCAGTTAGGCAATTGAAATTGACTGAGGTAGGAAAACTTAAGCTATGCTTGCCTCTGAAGTGTTAATTTGTTAAAAGACATCTTCCCCAGAATTCTGTGATTTTATTCAGCAGAATACAAAGGAGCCAGACCCATCACACAGAAAAACAGTAGGAGTAAGTTGAGGTTTATGACCCTTTATGGGTCAGGAATATAGCTTAGTTTTCTTGGCCATTTGTGGTAGGTTGAACCTGGCCAGATGCAGGCATGTGCCCACCAAATCCACTCTGTCACTCCCTATCTCAGCTGGGTGGGGAAGAGAAAACAGAACAAAAGGTTTGGGGGTCAACGTAAGAACAGGGAGAGATCACTCACCATGTAACATCACAGGCAAAACATACCCAGCTTGGGGAAATGAATTTAATTTATCACAAATCAAATCAGAGTAGGATAATGAGAAGTCAACCCAAATCTTAAAAACACCTGCCTCCCATCCCTTCCTCCCTCCCTCCCGCCCTCCTTCCCTCCTTCCCCGCCTTAACTTTACTCCCTATTTCTTCAGTTCATCACACACTGTCCTTGTCTCTCCTTCCTCCTCAGGGGGGGGACTCCTCACACTCTTCCCCTGCTCCCACCCACTACCAAACCCCAACACCTTGCCACATCAACCTAACGCATCATTTTTTATAAGACATAGTTTGGAAATGGAAGATGCTTTCCTTCTGCATCGGTCTCTGAGCACATTATTGTCAGAGAAAGGAGAGTCCTTCTAGCCTGGGGACCTCACAGCTGCTCATCACGCATTCAGCTATTTGAGTCCTCAGGCTGGGAAATGGATTTGTAAAAGGAGGTAGTCGCATTTTGGGAATAAATCTTACCCATGTTTCAACCTGAACTCTTTTAATAACTCTTCTTACCTAGAAGGATGATTTCATGTTTGTTTTTTGACTACCTCATAATGCCTATTTAAAAAAAAAATGTGATGGTTTATTATATTATACTGCATCATATTATGTAGGAAAGATCAGCAATATAGCAGTTGAACTCATGGGAAAACTAAACATAACAATGAATTGTGATCTTGAACTGTACTATGATTTTATTTTAAAGAGTTGATGAACATCAAAACACCTCACTTACCTGAAATGAAGTATATGCTAATGTACCAAAACATTCATGAGAACATCTGTAACAGCACATCTCTGCTAGGTATATTGTACTTGATGACTAGCAAATGAAGATTGTAGAGAGTTGAGATCAAAAAGATAAGTTATTTCTATGATATAACATCCCCTTTCATTAAACCATTCCAAGTGTAATGCGTATAATTATATTTGCATATTATGACTAAAGAGCAAGATTCATAAATATAATGAGCCAGAGAAAGTTCTTGAAGGGAAGAAATTATTTTGATTTACACCAGCTAAAGTTGGGCCAGAGGTGCCATTTACAAAAATTATTGATTACTTTCATCCTACCATCTTAACTGTTGTGTATTTTATTGTACTAATACTTCTTATAGTAACTACAGTACTAAATTATAATTTTAACATTACAATCCATGAAATCTTGTGTATATAAATCAGGAAACTAAACTGAAAGTTTAACAGGAAGATTTATATACTCACATACTAAATCAGAACTCTGAAATTTAAGATTTTAAAATAAGTTTTATATGCAACGTACATAAATCAGAGCAATATACCTGATTCTGAAAATAAATGTGCATAAATCAAAATTCTGACAGTATATATTAATGAATCATGGCAAATAAGTTATACTTAGAAAGTGTTTTTTAATGTGTTTAATAAAATTTTCAATTTTATTTCACAGCAGATAAGCTTGCTTGAAGCAATCCTTTCTCCTGTTCAATTTGATGCAACAAAAATACCCACTGTGGTCATCGTTCAACAAAAGAAACTAGTAGTCAAAAAATTAAAACACCAGAAATGGATCAAATGTTTAATACACCTAGGCTGTCAACTAACATAAAATCAAGGATGTGTAAAAACTGGAGGTCAAGTACATAGTCCAGATTAATACCATTTAAACTGTATATAGACACTTCTGCTAGTGTTTTCTTTTAACTAGGTAATTTTAAAGGCTTAGAAACATCCAGTTTGAAAATGAGATGACTGAGTTTTAGTCAATGTTCAGTTCTATTTTTAGTGCTATGGTTATTTGTGCCACTCCCAAGCCTTTCCCACAGCATGAGTCAAGGAATAAAATCACCATTCTTTCTCTGTCCACTGAGTGCAATTTGTTTTGGTGAAATAATGAACCTGCAGCTAACTTAGAAAACAGCTTATTATTTATTTCAGAGATAACATCCTTTAGGACAACATATTATTGCTTTCATTACGTATTTATACTAACATTCCAGGCAGAACAGAACCTAGTAATGATCAGCTATGCAGCCTTATCACTGGGTAGGCTGCTTCATCATCATCATCAACTCAAAGAACACTTCCCTTCCATGCATTGTTTTAACTTCTTTGCTCTGACTTTCATGTATGCACCCTTTGACTCTCCCCATCTCAATCCAGTCAAACTTTGCAAGTTAGATAACTCTGCAGTCCCTCTGCTTCCTTCTACCTTTTTTTAAATTATTCACACTTATGTATCACGCAAAATTGTTGAAGCCAGTTTGGGATTTTAAACAGGAATTGTATGTCGTTCAAAAAGCCAGTGTGGGAAAGATCCCACTCCTGATCTTTGGTAGATTTTTTTCCTCTGCCGTGATGTAGTTGAGCTTCACAAAAAAGTTTTGCGTTCACTATATCCTGTGAGCAAGAGGTTATAGAAAGTGTAACAAAGCTTTTTGTCAAGAAAATTCAGTCCCTATGGAAACATTGCTCACCTTAACACTATTCAAGATGAATATAGAACCTGAGCCTTGTTTTGAAAATCATGGGTTTACTTCAGAACTACTTATACTCTGTGAGCATCAACACATTGTAGTTGCCATGAGTGTCACTTCTTATTAGATATGTTCTTTTGCCCTTTTTGTATCTCTTGCTCTGTTTTCTTCTTTAATATGAAGAAATCCAAATCCTGCAATATTTACACAGCAGTTTCAGTAGAAATCTAAGTAGTGATCAAGTATAAACTGAAGAGACCTGTGGCAGTTATTTGTAACCCCAAAAATTGTTGATTGCAGTGTGAATTAGATACCCACATAATTTTGCAAATCTGGTCCTTGGCCCATGGTGGAAAGCAGATACCACATGGTAATTTTTACAGATGGATAATATAAACTGTGCATCTGTGAATAAGTGTCACAGAGGTATTTCAGCTTCCTTTTGCCAGCTGACAAATAGAAATCCAACGCAGTTGTTTCAGCAGGAAGAGGGAGAAAGAGGGAGAGAAGTCAGTTCTCAAGGAATACATGGAGCCAGCCTAACCCTCTGGTGCATGAGTTAGAAAAGCAGGCATATGTGTAACTGGGGAATTTTTCCAGACTCATTTAAAAAGATTTGATGAGCTCAATATTGTCAGCAGGAAGTTGAATCCTTCTGTGTATAACATTGGAGCTTGCAGCATCGGAGGTAAATTCACAGACCACAGTGAATATGAATAGCTTACACAAGAGATTTTTATCATACATAATTTCTTATTTTCTCTAAACCTTCAAGATAGTAGTGTATTGCTAAAGAGTAGGGGAAGTGTGCAGCATTATATTACTTGTTTTCATTTCTGTTACTCTTCTGTCTTTCCACTATATGAAATCAAATTGGAAAACAGCAAAAGAAAACCATTAAAGAGGAGGTTGAGTTCGTAAAAGGGTGATTTACCTGTGTTAGTGACTAGAGATAAACATGTAATGTTTGTATGGATAGTCATATATATGTAAAATCTAGAAAAAAACCACAGTAAAACACATTAAATAAATATATTCAACAGGGAGAGTCGAGAATTTTGGTGTCTTTTTAAACAAGAAACAGTAGAAGATGTCTTCATATATTTTTTCCTCTGGGAAGAGGAATAGGAAGCATATTCTAGGTCATATAGTCCTTTATCTTATATGTGGGGAAATCATTCTTTTTACATTACTGTTTCATATTCAATGCAGCAATACAACTCCTTTTGAGCGTGAGCACAAAGGAAATGAGACAGGGAGACAGAGAGGAAGGCCATCATTTCTTTACAGGGAGCACATGAGACTGCTGAACTGGCTGACACTTCCTAGGACATGTTGAGTGCCTTCTCTACGGCACAAAAACTATTTCTGTCTTACTAAGGGAAAAAGTAGCTCACACTCATGAAGGAGTGGTGAAAATGTTAAAGCTATAATCATTAATTTTCATAGTATCTGTGTGCCTGGATCTACTGAATTCCCAACCCTCTTGAACTGCCTTTCATATCTTAGTGGCTAAGCACAAGGCATGCCATGGCTCTACTCTCACACCAGCTTCCTGAGCCTTTGTTACCCAATGTTGTGTGACCTCCGTGCTAGTTCTTGGGAATCCATGTGCACCCATATATTCCTTTTCCATACTCAGACCTCAAACAGTAACTGAAGGGTGTTCAGGAAACCACCTCTACAGACCCATTCTGAGAAAAAATTGTCCTTGATTAAGCTGAAGGCATCTACTGCTGGAATTAAAGCACATATGGGGTAAATAAGATAAATTTCAGCAACTTCTGGTCATGAGAACAGATCCCTACACGTTCCTTGTAAGGCAGGTCATCATGATATAAGTTACAGTCTTGCAATGGAGGGATTAGTACATGAGAAACATGCAGTGCACAGAAGAAAAAAAAAAGAAGATACCTACTGTGTTGTGGGAAATATGTCCATGGGCCATAAAAACAACTATCTCTTGAGCCACATTTGACTGAATTTCCTGTAAAATTCTATTTGCACTACACATATTAAATGTGACATCAGCTATTCATTTCTTTCCTGAAAAATGTTTGTAAACTCTATTTTTTTCCCTGGCTATTTCCAAGGTAAGGCCAAGGCAAGTGCATTAACCTCTGTTATCACATAATTACTTGAATCATAACTTTCTTTGGCTTATTTGCTTTCTTTGATAATTCCAACAAAGTGGCTCTTACATTTTGATTAAATTAATGTGACTATGAGAGAAGCAATGTAAGAGCATCATGTGCAGCACAGTGTTGTTTTACAAGGGGATATTAAGGACTAGGCTATAGCTCACCAATTTAGATCTCTAATATTTCTATGCTAGTGTGATATTAAAGTTTGCTTCTTTGTATAAGATAAATTGAATGGCACTGACACAGTGGCACTTTCTTTTACATAGAAAAGTATCATTCGTCATGTTTTTTATGGATATTAACCACAATGAAAATCAAAATGGATGGATGATAAAATAGCATCAGAAATTACAAAAAGTGTAACGTATATAAGTTTTCATACATATGAAGGTTCATGAACAAACACAGTTAACTGAATGAACAAATGCTTGCTGCAACTTTTAATGCCTTTTATTAACTTCAACCTTTTTTTTTCCGCTTGTATTCTACGCAAGGGATTTTGTCATTAAAAAAAAAAAAAAAGACCCCAATATTACCTCACCCCAATACCTCTATCTCCTTTACTGGGAAGCCCAGTACCGAACACAGATCTTCAGATGTGCCTCGCCAGGGCTGAGTACAGGAGAAGCATCACCCCCCTCAGCTGCTGCTGATGCCCTGCCAGGACTGATGGCCTCCCTCACCATGAGGCGAGCCCAAAAGCTCTGACACTCTCTGCAAGGCCACTGTGATACAGCTCTCAGCCCCAGCTCCTGGATTCTGCCTCCACTGTCCCCCTTTCTTAGGTTCAGACAAGTGGAGAAATCAAAGCAGCCTGTCCAGAGCAGTTTGTGTGTTTGTAGAAGTTATAGAAATACTGTAACGCGTGGCAGTCTAATGCTAAACAAAGCTTGGTGGGGGACACAGTCTGTTGCAGGATCCAGCCGTGTTCAGTGAAAATCTAGGAGCATCCTGATCCCCGCTGAGAATAAAGCCTGCTACAACAGATGAAACAGCACAGATTCAACAGTATGTATGGCAATTAGCAGGTGCAGCAAACATCAGCTGGTATTTCAACCAGTCCCCTGTGGCTTCAGATTTTGAAGCAACCAGACAAATCTTATTTGTACATTAGTGTTTTGCTCTTTGGGGCACTAAGTTTGATTTGATATTCTTGTGATGTTTGTACTGTGGAATCATTTGTCCTTTACTCTTGTGAAGAACGGTGGCTCTGATACCTTGTCAAATTTTAGTAATACTTTTATAAACATCAAAATATTATGAGATTTAGCCCTCAGGAAATTAAATATGTTTTGAATCTGGCTACTGTGATGAAAATGAATGAAATATATGGTTCCAGAGAATAGTTATTTACTGAAAGAAAAACAAAGTAGCTGCATATCTTTCACTTTAATCAGCACAAGTTATCTAATTAACATATTCCTTTGTTCTTTAGTCACTGTAATTGTAAAAGCAGATTTATATGTACAATCAAGCTTTATAAAATGCACACTACTGTTTATGCCCTGCTTTCTCAATGTGTTTCCCCCATTTTGACCCCAGTGTCCATACTCTGGTACAATGGCAATTAATATACAGAGTAAGACTCAAACCACCTTCTTCCTGTATCTCAGTCAAACTCCCTTCTGTCCTGAATATATGAGAAGGTGAAAGAGTGTCAAAACAGGTGAAAGACTGTAACCTTCAGATCAAACCTTGACAAGCTTGAAATGTGGGCCCACAAAGGTCAAATTCAAGGTCCTGATTCTGGGCTGGGGCAGTCCCTGATATCAATACAGACTGGGGAAAAACTGGGGTTTATAGCAGCCCTGCAGAGAAGGACTTGAGGGACTCTGGTGGGTGAAAAACTGGATACGAACTAACAGTGTGTGCTGGCAGCCCATCCTGGGCTGCATAAAGAGAAGTGTGGCCAGCAGATTGAGAGAGGTGATTTACCCCCTCTGCTCTCAAAACCCACATCTAGAATACTAAGTCCAGTCCAGGGGCTCCCAGTAAGAGAGTGTCATTAATCTGTAAGGGGGAGGCCAGAGGAGGGCCACAAAATTGATCAGAGGGCTTCTGGAACCTCTCCTATGGAGACAGGTGGAAGGATGTTCAGCACGGAGAAGGCTTCGGGGGACCTTATTGTGGCCTTTCAATATACAAAGAAGACTCATAAGAAAGGTGGAGAGAAGCTTTTTGCCAAGGCCTGTAGTAACAGTACAAGGATTTATGGGATTAGACTAAAAAGGAAGGTATAAGAGAGTGGATATAAGGAAGAAATATTTTACTGTGGCAAAGGTGAGGCACTGGCACAGGTTAGCCAGAGAAGTTGTCAGTGCCCCATCCCTGGAAATGTTCAAGGCCAGATGGGGCTTTGAGCAACCTGGTCTAGTGGAAGGTGTCCGTGTCCATGGCAGGGAGGTTGGAACTAAATGATCTCTAATGTGCCTTCCAACCCAAACCATTCTATGATTCAGTGACACTAGGTTCTAGCTCTTGATTTAGAGGTGGATAGTTACCCATTACTATGAGCAGGGGATTTTCTAGAACGAAACAGAGATGACCTTGAGAAAAACAGCCTCCCTGTCAGATCAGATATAAAACACCATGATACACCTTAAACTGGAATAAGGTAAGCACCGATTCACAACTTGTATTGATTGTAGTTGAATTAAAAAAGACTGTAGGTAAATGTGTTAGTACTGAAGTTATACCTCCGCATCACTAGAAATCCAAAGAGGGAAAAGGACTATCATATTTAGGAATAAATTAGATGGAGCAAATAGAGCTAGGATTTAAAGGTAAAAGGCAGTGTCAAATTTAAGCTAAACATGAAGAAAATAATCTTCTTAACAATAAGAACTTTAAGAAAGTGGAGTGTTCTCTTGGGAAAGTGATAGAAAGCCTCTCACTTCAGCAATGCACACAGAAAGGGGTTTTAAATGTTGTTTGATCTGTGATAGAAAGAAATTGGTGAGTCATTACAATGTACTTTGAAGTCCTTCAGAAGAAGATTTAAAAAAATCTATGCCTTCCAGTCAAGTGTTGTAGCTGCCTCACTGCTCAGTTCTTGATGTGGAGATAACCACAAGAATTTTAAGAACTTATTTTTATGTGATGCCAGTTACCACTAGGATCAGAAACAAAATGTTATGGACAGATGAACAGATTCATGTGGTTTTCCTACCAGCTACCTAAAGGGCCCACCAGGCAGTATAAATTACTCCATCCCACAACTGCATTTAACATCCTTTCTGCAGTGAAATTGCCCTGGATATGTCTGTTCTGAATGCAGGAAAAGAGCAGCAAGTCAGGGATATATCTTGAACTGCTCACATTGTTTATTTAAATAACCTGGCCCAGAACTGCTAGGGATGAGCACAAACCAATACAGGTTCCAATCACAGCTGAGGCATTCAGGCTCCTCAGAGATTCTGCAGCCCCTTCAAGAGCTTTGGCTGCCCCCGTGTCCCCTCCCTGTGGAACTCATACTGACCAGACTGCAACAAGGTATTATTGCTCTTCCTGCAAGCTCTTATTCTGGCTTTATGGTAAAACCAAGAGAGCCAGTCAAGAAAGGTTTTTTCCCCCACATTTTCTTGAAAATAAAAAATATATATGTTCCTAGACCTTTGCTGAAATTTGGGGTGACTTGGTGAGAAGAAGAGAAATAGGCAGAGGTAAAAAAGAGTCTTTTTCTCTTGAGAATAAGAAAATACATGAAAATTCTGGTTTCAAATTAAATATTTTAAATAATTCACAGCTTTAGCTACTCAACTGCTTATTGCCAATGCCACAAGTGACCATGCTGGTAACCTCAGAACAGAGTGAGAAGTCACACCCTGTTCCTGGGTCGATCAATGCAGGGGAGCCTGCACAACCCACTTCTTCAAATTACCTGTTCTGGTGAGAATGTGAGAGTATGAGTAGCGGGGATGTGTGTGTGCATGTGTCTGTGTGTACAAATTGAGTACAGAAACCTGGTTTTTAGAATATTCACCCAAAACCGATCATGCTCAAGAATAAAATTATTGTCAGCTGGATTAAATGGTAATGGGGGAATTATAAAGAGGATTTGATACAAAGAAGCAGTCACTGGGAATAGTATAAAAGAAGCATGAAAATTCATAACCAGAGGGAAAGACTTTGCAGTGGAAAGGACAGGAATGAAACCTGATTTGGCAGTGAGAGAAGTTGTCCTGGGGCATCACAGCCCCTGCCCAGTCCAGAGGGGTGTCCCTGTCACTGTCCCTGCCTGATGCTGGGAGGGTCCTGACCGGGCAAGCTGCTGCTCCCTGCAGAGTACAGAAGGTGGGTGGGACCCATTGCAGGTGTGTGCAAACAACCTCTCAGTTGTTTTGCACACACCTGCAATGGGTCCCACCCACCTTCAGTGTCAGGTTCCTGGGGCTTCTGCCTCTCCACAGAGGGGAATGCAGGTAGGGCATGCCCAGGTGTGTGTGGGTGTGGGTTTACTGGTTACACCCCTGTCTTTGCTGGGGGGGTGTACGTGAACATAACTGCATGTGTGCATATGTGGTATGAAGATTTTGGGACTAGTTACAGAAGAATGTTTAGGATGTTGGTTTTATTATTATAGTCATTACTTGCATTGTTATTTCTTTTGAAAGTGTGTAATATTGCAGATTACCTACTGTATTAGATATGAGTCCTGGACATATTTTTGTCAACTGACAATTATTTACATGTTGTTAAGAAACCAATAAACTGCTTTGATCCCTTGATTTAATTTAGACATTGTGAAATGAACACCTTTTCCCTTTGTCTATCAGAAAGCATTCAAAGAATTTCTACTGGCCAAAGAAAATCTGGAAAAAAATCTTGCAAAACCTGCCAGAAGAGGGATCTGGAGACCCTGCAGGCCTGTCAGCCTGACCTCAGTGCCCAGCAAGGTTATGGATCAGATCATCTTGAGTGTGTTCACATGGCACATACAGGACAACCAAGAGATCAGGCCCAGTCAGCACAGATTTAGGAAAGGCTGGTCCTGCCCCAACAGCCTGATCTCCTTTTATGACCAGGTGACCTGACTGCTGGATGAAGGAAAGGCTGTGGGTGTTTTCTACCTGGACTTCAGCAAAGCCTTTGATACTGTCTCCCACAGCACTCTTATGAAAAAGCTGGCAGCCCACAGCTTGGACAGGTGAACTCTTCACTGGGATAAGAACTGTCTGGATGGCCGGATCCAGAGAGTGGTGTGAATTTGTATTACATCCAGTTGGTGGCCAGTCCCTAGTGGTGGTTCTCACTGGTATTGGATCCAGTGCTGCTCAACAACTTTATTGATGATCTGGATAAGGGGATCGAGTGTACCCTCAGTAAATTCATGGATGACACAAAACTGGGTGGGAGTATTGATTTGCTAGAGGGTAGGAAGGCTCTGCAGAGGAACCTGGACAGGCTGGATAGAGGAAACAAGACCAGTGGCATGGGGTTCAAGATGACCAGGTGCTGAGACCTACATTTTGGCCACAATAAACCCCTCCAGTGCTATAGGCTGGCAGAAGAGTAGCTGGAAAGGTGCCTAGAGAAAAAGGGCCTGTGGGTGCTGTTTGACAGCAGCTGAACATGAGCCGGGTGTGCCCAGGGGTACAAGAAGGCCAATGGCACCTGGCCTGGATCAGCAGTAGTGTGGCAGCAGGACCAGGGCAGTGATTGTCCCTCTGTACTTGGCACTGGTGAGGCCACACCTCAAATCCTGTGTTCAGTTTTGGACTGCTCACTACAAGAAAGGCATTGAGGGGCTGGAATGGGTCCAGAAAAGGGAACAGAGCTGGGGAAGGGTCTGGAGCACAGGTCTGATGAGGAGCAGCTGAGGGAGCTGGGGGTGTTTAGCCTGGAGAAAGGAGGCTCCAGGGGGACCTTATCACTCTCTACAACTGCCTGAAGCTATGCTAGGGGTGGTTCAGGCTGGACATCAGGAGGAATTGCTTCATGGAAAGGGTTGTTAAGGAAAGGGTTGTTAAACATTGGAGTGAGCTGCCCAGGAAGGTGGTGGAGTCACCATCCTTGGAGGTGTTCAAGAAATGACAGGATGTGGCACTTGGTGCCATGGTCTGGTTGACAAGTCCAAAGGTTGGACTTGACGATCTCAAAGGTGTTTTCCAATCTAAATGATTCTGTGATTCTATGGAAATTTGAAGACTTAATATTTTCTTAATGACACAAATATTCATTTATATCACATTATTCCTTCTAACAGTCTCAAAAAGTGGTGTTGGATACATAAGATAATTTTACATTACTTTCTCTTTAAAGGTTTTTGAGAATTTTTCATAGGAGATACTGACTTTTGTGAAGGCAAAAAAAAATCCATCAGATTTTGGCAAAGATACATGTTTACCCACAGACACAACATGAGGCATGTGGTGTTAAAAAATTCCAATATTCTATTTTATGCACTAAGTTCCTCCCTAACTCAAATGCCAGAGCTGGAAAATGAATTTAAATTCTGTCCTCACAAAAAATTAGATATTTTCTTTCAAAATTTTTGTTACAAATTTTTGCAGAGTGAAAGTGTAAATCATAAGACTTACAAGAGGATACATGAGTTTACAAGAAGCCTCAGGACAGCTTTCAGTCAGTCTAAATTGGCCCTTGTTAAATGAAATCTAGTGTCATTTCACATCACCCTGTGAAGTCTCATGCTAAGACTTTGTATGATAAATTGTAACAGTATGAAATCATTCATCTAAGGAATTCCACTGGGAAATTCATTTTTCCATTTTCTCTAGCTTTTGACTGTATGTAGTGATTTTAGAAGAGTCTTATTTGCAAATGACACAGAATAGGAGATACATTTGGAAGACATTTTCGTTTGAAAGAAAGGAAGAAGTAGCTCAAATGTCTATAGAAGTCTGTGTGAAATCCCTGCATAAACTGGAAGCACTATCACATATTCAGGTAATTGTCTTAGGGGCACCACAATTCTGTTGTGGAACTGAGATATTTACTTGCAAATGAGCCAGTAAGGGAGGATTCCATAAAAATCATACTCTGCAAAAAAAAAAAAAAAAAAAAAAGATAAAAAAAAAACAAAACAAAAAAACCTCAACAAAATTAAAATATCTAAAAAACTTGTGAGAAGTAATCATCAAGGTATCATTTCAATGCCATCTGTCTAACTTTCCAATGCCTGATGCATTCCACAGTGGAATGAGCTCAAGGTTTATCACTCAAAAATGTGAGCATTTTCTACACCCTTTGTTCAATTTGATACTTTTTTGTTTTCGAGCTGTGAAAAAATCTATGAAATCTATGAAATAATTTAAAATATTATCAATTTATACTGGGCAGCTGAATGCTATCATATCATTCAAATAAACAAGCCAACAGGAAAAGGTTAAAAGAAAAACCATCTCTCTTCATTCAAAGATTCAGTATGCTTATTTTGGAAAGCTGAGGCTTGTTCCACTTCACTAAGTATATTTAGTTCACTGAGATTTATGAATACAACTGCTTGCAAAGAAAAAAAAATATTCACTATTTCATTTTGTGTAAATGCATGTGTTGCAGTACAAATTCTCAAAGAAACCACTTATATTTTTAGGAAAAGAAGAACCTGGTAAACAGCAAGAACCTGCAGAGGCACCAAACTGTAAGGGTCTGATCCTGTCTCAGATTATTCATTATCAGCTCAGTGTGTATTCATCTAACTGCAAAACCAGAATCCAGTAAGATGTTCAGTGTTTTTAGTAATCCTTCAGAAACTAGAATTGAACAGAAACATGTTTTTTCTCCAGGAATTGTTTTATTTTAAAAAATAATAAACAAAATTTTGTTCAATTTTTTATTAGAATATGAGGTTTTGTTGGAGTTTTTTAAAGTTTAAAGCAGATATTAATTTCTGTTTTCTTTATGGGGTGGGGACATATGTGCACATAAGTATGTTTTAAATTCACTTCTCTTTCATTTTTTCACCACCACTTAGTGTGGTCCCCTTCTTTTGCATATCTTAAAATTACAGAATAAAGAAGAGGCTTCAAGAGGTTTCTAATCCCAGCCTGTGTTCACAGCTTCGTTAGGTATGAGAGCAGACCAGGATTCTCAGGGCTTTTTCTTGAAAGACCTACAAAGATGGTGACTGCCCAACCTCCCTGGACCACCTGTTTCACTTCTTAACTACCTGGACCAGCCTGGACCTCCAGTGTTTCCTGCCTACTGTTCCTCATCCTGCTGAGAAATGCTGAGGTCCTTGGCCTGGACAGTGGCAGGTGCCTGTTGGGACCCTGCAACAAGCCCAGCTTCCCTGGCATCTTCTCACAGGGCCCTACTCCCATCCTGACCATCCTGAGGGTCTCTGTGGACTTGCCTTGGTTAATCAGAGTCTGTTTTCCACTGGCAGACCCAGCTGGATGCAGGACTCCAGGTGGAGGGATGGTCTGAGAGTGCTAGTGTTGCTGTTGCAGCCCAGGGAGCTGCCAGGTCACGGCCTGGCTCCTGTCCCACTCGTGCCAGTGGGAGCACCAGAGCCTTTCCCACAGAGCAGCTCCCCAGCCCACCACTCCCCTCCTTGTAGGTCTTCCATCCCTGGGGCAGGACTTGGCACTCCTTGTTGAATTGCATAAGGTATTTGCTGGTACTCATCCCTCGGACTTGAGTTTGCTCTGAACAGCGACCCTGCCCTTGAGTATTTCCACTCTTCCTACTGCTCCCTCCTGTTTGCTGTCATCTGCAAATCTGACATGTGTTCTCTATGCCACCGTCAAGGGTGTTGACAGAATTATTTAGCCAAACACATCCATTCTTGATCCCTGTTTTGCTGTTCCACTTTTTTTGAAGTGTTTCCTTAAACATTAAAGTGAGGAAGAAAAGATTAGTTTCCACCCTTACAACACTTACGAGTTTTTAGCTTTTTTTGTTTCTTTTTTCTTTCCTTTTTTTCATTTGCAATAAAAGGTGAAAACCAGATAACGTGGTAAAAGGGAGAAAAAACTCTAAAAAAGAAAATCTAGACTTGAAAAATCAAGACTCTTTTCCAAAATATTTACAGTGTAAAATACAAATTGATAGGGAAAGAACCTTGGAAAAAAAGAAGATATTTTGATATTTTTAAAATAATTTTTAATTGCTATTCTTATTTCTCCCAAAATAACGTATATTCCCCCTCTGAAAACTACATTTAAATTACACAATGTAAAAAATGCTAGGTTTATACTTACACAGAGTTGATTAAATTGAGCAAGGAACCAGCCACATCCAGAAGAGCTGGATGCAATTACTCTGAATCAATGATTGTGGTAAAGACAGAAAATCATAATCCAACTAATGAAACACCCTTGATATATTTGTTGGATGAAAATTGCTTTACATGCTGTACAGATTGGGGATATGGACATCCTGTTGTCATTGCCAAAGAATTAGCACAGAATCAAACAATTAGCCAGGCAAGAATGTTACTAAACCTTTTTCAACCAGGGAATGTGCAACCAATTATTTTATCTCAATGTGACAAGGGAAAATTACATTTAAACTGTGCTGCCAATAAACACAGCAACCTTCTGTTTTCTAGGATTGGTGCCTCAAGCAAGACCTGAGTGATTCAGACTGGAAAAGTTTCTGAGCATTTAAAAAATTCATTAATCCTGATTATCTGACATCTCCCCTGACAGAATCCTAAAAGGATTCTTTAAACCTCTTCTCTGCCAGAGCTTTACTTTGAGCTCTGGAGTCACAGAACAGGACTGTAGGGATACCTGAAAAACACCTGGTCTGGTTCTTTGGTAAAAGAAGGGTCTTAGATCAGATTATCTGTGGCCCTGGCAAGACAAGTAGAAATATTTCCGGTGAAGGAAACCACACCAGTTCTCCGTGTACCTTATTCAAATGTTTAATTGTTCTCACCATAAAGACTTATTTCATGTACCTAGGCAGAATTTTCCACCGTGCCCACAGCCTCTTGTCCTGTACATCGTGTACAGGAAGTAGCTTCTCCTTCTCTGTTGCTGCTTTTGAGGTATCGAAAGGCTGTGATTAGATCCCCACTCCTGAGCTTTCTCTTCCCTAGGCTAGATGGTCCCAACTTTGTCAAAATTTTCCCATATGTGTGGATACAAAAATGCTGCTAGCAAGGATTTTCTTGCTATTTTCTAAGTCCGTGAGAGACTTTTCTCTCTCACAGAAGAGGTAGCAGAGTTCTGTAAACAATGAAACACCTGCAACCTTGAGAAATCTTGTTTATAGTATAGTAGAAAAATATTTTGACAATGGATGTTTTAGGATTCTAGCCAATCACCCCCAAGGGGTGGCTGATCCTTGTCCAATTAGACTATGAAGAAAAAAGCCTATAAAAGAGTTTGTAAAATAATTAAATAAATCAATCTTGCTGCACAATTCCTGCCTGCTGGATCTTCTCTCCTCCTCCCTACGGCTGCGGGACACAGTGATATACCCTAGGGTATTTTTAATACATATGTGTACTTCACCCTGTTTTTTATGTCTTTTGAATGGAGGGTGGACCAAAACTGAGAGCTCTATTTCATGTCTGGCCTAACTAATCACACCTTATCACCTGCCGTATATATTCTTTCTGATTCATGCAGCAAACACAGAGTTTGCTGCAAGGGTTCACAGCTGACCCATGTTCAGCTTGCTCCTCACAGCCCTCTAGGTCTCTTCCAAAGTATCTACATCCCAGATATCCATCATCCAGGTGTTACTGCTGCTTGGGATTATTCCAACCGAGGTGCAGGACTTTGCATTTCTCTTTGGTAGACATCATGCACTGTATGGTTTGCAGATCTTTCAGCTTGTCAATGTATCCCTGTATGACAGCTCTTCCTTCTGAAATACCTGCTTCTAATCCCAGTTTGGTATCTACTTACCCAGTCATTGAACAGAAGTCAAGACATATCACCATTTCCACCTACCCAACATGGTTCAGATTATGAAATCTAAAGAAAAAAATACTCACTATAAAAGGTTTGCAATCAGGAAAATATGGGTAAAGAGAATAAATAAGAACTATACAATATGTTTGAAGAAACAGCATGAAAGTATATGAAGACTTTTTGGAAGCATCAGACAGAATTCTAGATCTATGCAATCCATTCTTTTATGTAAATTATAATTGTAGGTTAATGATACAGAAAACAGAATAAAGAGACAGTTGACACATAAAACTCATATTTATATTCAGTTATAACACTGTTATGGTGATTAGCCTACCTCAGAAAAAGGTACTTACAAAAAGCAGATAATAGGCCATTAAATTAACAGGGAAGGAGAAATGAAGATGCCATGCTGAAGCTTCTTCCAGGTGATGAAGAAATGGCTGTACAAATGCCTCTGGCCTTGGGAATGACTGAAATGTTAATAAGAGTTGGTTGCATTTACTATGCAAGGCTACCACCATAACTTTGCTGGAGGAAGATGAAGGAATTCAGACCAAAGAAAAGCCCTGAGTTCCTGTCTCTGATCTGGAGAAGTTCATGGTGCCTGGATCAATTGGATGCTGAAGCAGCTGCTGCTCATCAGATGCTGTAACATGTTCTGTTTGGAATCAGGAGCTTCAGCATTGCCCTTGGGATGCAGCCAATACAGGCTTTTGTGGTAACTATTAGCACCTTTATCTTTCAATAAACTGGACTCTATGACCTTTACAAGCCAAGATTATTGTCTCACTGAAATATGGCAGCTAAGAATATAGTCCAGCATACAGGAATTAGAAGTCTAAAATTTAGATAATCTGTTTGTATTCCAAAAATCCTTTATCTTTGAAAGTTTCTATATTCTTTCTCAAATGGCTTTAACAGCTTTCCAGTTTTTCCCCCCCCCCCAAAATAGAAAAAAAGCTCAGAAATATTTTTTCTGTATACAAATGCTCAAATTTAAACAAAAAAAAAAAGTTAATTGCTTCTCATGAAATGTTCAGACATAAAAGCCTTTCAATTTCTTAGACACTTGCATCTCTTCACTAAATTTCTGCAGGTGTGTCTGGATTTTTTAGTTTATTTGAACATTTCCCCTAACAGCTCTAGTACTGTTAAAACTATGCTAAGAAATGTATTTGGAATGACAAGTGTACATGCAGACAAACTGTTTATAAATTTTGCTTCTGAATTCTCTTCATCATACATTTCTATTCACTTACTTGGCATTTAATTTCCAGTCAGAGAAAACTTTAATAAGATTCACTCACTTAATTGCTCAGTTTGTCACTGCCTCACTTTGTCTGGCCTCTCAGATATATTAAAAATTTTAACAAGAATTTGCTGACTACACAGTATAAGTACTGGTCAATTAATTTACCAGTAGTACCCATACCACCCAGTTTACTTCTCAAAATTGCAATTTTTCACTAGGATAGAGTTACTACTTCCAGGTTCTCTCTTTACACAGGTAACTGAATACCTAGCAATTTTCTACATTAATGAAAATAAATAGATGTACTTCTAAATGTTGTCTTTTTCAGGCAATTGTATTACCCATTGGGAACTGTTTTGGCTGGAAATACAGCTGCTCAAACATAATTTCTAGTTTATTAACTGTACCCCAAATTTTATCATGGCAGCGTAAGACAATCCAGGAAAAAAGAACCCTTAGAATTACTCACCTTAATATCTCTTTCCTCTTCTTTGCCAGATTTTAAGAAAAAGGGGACTCTAAAACCAAAAATGCAATTTGGTAAATATCCAATACTAATTGATTTCAAGTTTTCATGTTACTGCTGCTCTTCTTTTTTATCGGTAAAGAAAATAACATTTTATGGATAATTATCTCTGGGGGAAATTTTATTATATGATCCAATAAAGAAAGAAAACTATAGCACTACAGAAAAAATTGTTTGCTAGTCATCAATAAACATTCTAAGAACTTTTTCCATATCTTTAGATCTTCTTATATCGCATGACTATAATTTTTATCTTCAGAGAGATACATGAGAAGGTTATGTTGGCACAGAATGACAGCCATCCTGGGACTCAGGAAACAAAGACTGTGCTCAGCCAAGGTAAAAATATTATTCACGTGAAAAAATTCCCAAAGCAATGAGGACAAATCCTTGTCTTCAGAGGATGTGTAGTACAACAACATCACAGTTTGTGATGAGAAAAGACAAAGTGTTGTTCCTCTATACTGTCCTGCTCAGCAGTTGTACAGTCAGAAACTCTGCTTAAGCTGTCTTTGGTGGAATGAAATGATGGAGAAATGAAAGGTTCAAAATGTTCCACAATTCAGTAAATAAGCCCTTCTGAAAGGTTTGGGGTTATTTCCAAAGTATCCACTCACAGTTAAACAAGGATGACAATTCATCCAGAAAATGGTGTGATGCCAAGAAAAGGTCGCCCTCAAGGGTATGTCCCTGAGCACCTGAGTGGAGTCCCATGCCAGCAGTGTATGAGCTGCTGGTGTCAGAGGTGGGGAGGGACACTGAACCATGCTCATATTGTTTTGAGTAAACAAAGCAATTATTTCAACAAACATGAAATAAATTGAAACACAGGCACAGGGATGGATTTAAAAGTGCAGTGTTTCTGTATTTTGACTTTACATTTTATTAGAGAAAATGGGAGGAGTGGCCCATCCTGCCAAGATTTATGTAGAACCTTGTGGCATTTGTAGGTAGACCAAGCACACAGCACAACATGTGGAGAAATAATTTTAATAATTTTTGAAACTTTAATGCTTTTGATAACACACCTTTTAGCAACTTACAGAGACTTACTGATGTTACAGATAATGCTGCAACTCAGAAGATCTCTGAGGATTTTCAGGTTTTGTGTGTCACAGGTGTGAATAGAAATAAATGAATAATGCAATATTGTTCAGTAAAAAGACTTTGAAGTAATGAGTCAGCTTAATCTAGGAGATGCTATTCCCCTGGTTTCTCTACAGGGAAAGGAAATGGCACTAGAAAATGCAAAACAAGGAAACAAATGTGCATGACAGGACACAAACCCAAGGGCCTGACAGAGTAAGACAGGGAGCTTTGGGCACTGAAGAAGTCTGCACAAGTTCACAGTGATTAACTGTGACAGTGCCTTCACTTCTGGGCTTGGATGTGTTTTTCTGTTGTTGGTTCTAGGGGCATACCCTCTTTGTGTCTGCTCCCACGGCAGGGACAAAGTCTAGCACCCTGACTCCTCTCTTCATACTCTCTTTTCTGAGTAAGGGAACTCCACTCTTCCTCTGGGCATGCAGTGGCCATAAAGTGCTATCAGGGGGCATTGGGAAGCCCAGGATCCCAGGCTGAGCAGTGACTCACATGTCCAGATGCCTGAGGAGCCAGCTGCCATCAGAAGATGGTGCAGCACTGAGACAGGTTACAGGCTCAGTGGTTGCACTGAAAACAAAGCCAAGCTGAATGCTGTGGGCTGATCATCCCTACAGCCTAATTTCTAACACATTTACAAGGCGCAAGTGTGGCTGAAGCAAACTAGATTTCTGCTGGACATTCCTGGCCATGATCCAGACAAGAGCGT
Source organism: Corvus moneduloides (assembly GCF_009650955.1). NCBI lineage: Eukaryota > Metazoa > Chordata > Aves > Passeriformes > Corvidae > Corvus > Corvus moneduloides. The sequence goes on from NC_045477.1 coordinate 111,671,452, forward strand.
GCACCAGCAGGCACCAATGAACTCCACAGGCAAAGGGGAAAAATGTGCACCAGCTGTGTTTCTCTTTGCTGTACGAGGTCTTCTAATAGTATCTGGTATCTTAGCACACCACTGCATGCCCTCCCTTCTGTTTCAGCACTCTGCTAAGCTGTGACATTATGCTCACATTATTGGAGGTATGTTGCAATGAAAGAACTACTCACAGAAATTGCTTATATATTAGAGCCACAGAGCAGCATGTGGGGCACTGATTTGCAGTTGAATACTATGTACTGTGGACATGTATTACCATGTATTATCATCCATCTCATGAAAGAGAAGAATTTATTTTTCAGTAATTTATTGATTTATTTATTACTCCAAAAAATGATTCAGATATAAAGTCTGTTACAGCTTTCCACAGAGTAAAGCTGGGAAATTCATCATGATTGAGGATTGTTTTTAGGTTGCAAGCCTGTTCCTAAGCTGTAAATCTAGAACATCCATTTTTTATGTAGATGGAATCTACATAAAAAACATTAACTACAGTGAGCTGAGGAAAGCAAGGCAGCATGCTCCAGAAAATCTGAGGAGTCAGCCCTGGAGTCTCATTGTCATAAAGGGATCAGAAAAATAAAGCTCATGTCTAGGAATGGAGCCAGAGGAACTGCTTACTGATCTAGGCAAATACACTAAGATTCAGTGTTTGAGGACTTGATTCATTAGCTTGTTAAAAATCCAACAGCTTTCACCAGATTGCAAACTTTCACTTCAATTACTGCTGCTGAATAACTTGGCATAGGCTTTGAGGAGAGTGGGAAATACAAATAAATAATTAAATAAAACCACTGGAAAACTTATACATGCTGCTTTCATAGAATTCTGCCCAGAGTCCAGAATCTCAAAGTTGGCCAGTACTGTCACACACCAAGAATATCACAGTATTTTCCAAAAGAAGGGCAGTATAGCAGCTCCTCAGCTTAAAAGAGCTTCCTACTCAGAAGGGCAGATGTTCACGGGTTGTACAGCTTCCCCCCAGCAGAACTAGTGGCAGCAAGAAAAGGTGCGGAAAAACTTTTTCCTCTCATCACCTCGTATTCAAATATGATCTTCTTTAGTGTTTTGTGTGCAATGGAGGCTGAGGTATAAGCAAAACTCTGGGAAGCCATTTCCTTTAACACACACAAAATTCTCAGGTTCCTTTTCCTTACTGGCATATCTCTCCTGAAATGATAGCAGTTGTGTTCATTTTCATGATAAGACAGAAGCCTGGGAAAATAAACTGATTATTTGACTTTTCTATATATACATATATATATACCCAGTATACTGAGTATACTTTAAAAATATAAAAATCATTGCACAAGCTTGACATTATACCTATATATTATATTGGTACTATGCCTATACCTACACTCCATCTTTCAGATCCCAATACAGGAAAAAAGAAATCAGTTATTCATGCATTCATTCAGCATTCAGAAGCTATGAAATTTTTCTGGAAGTCAGCCATTATATGGCTCTTCTTTGTTCAGTTCTGAAGAGGAAAAGAAAGACCTGTGAGTACAGCAACAATCTGTGTTACGCTGTGTTGAGATTTGGAATTCCTTTGTTGTGCTGTATTAAGTCCCACCATGAGGAAAGATGAGGTCAAGTGGAAAAAAATCATGCAGGATTCCACAAGGCCATAGCTTCCATTACAGTGCTGAAGCTCAGATTGTTGCTGTGAAAAAGCTGTTAGACAAATACACAAAGGGCATTTTAAAATCATTTTAATAATAAAATATACGTCAGAACCATACTGAAGACTAGACTTCAGCTCAGTGAACTGTGTTTTCATGCATTATACAATGCCAATTGCCATGCAAATAGCTATGAAACAAAGTTAAGTGCAATTTAGGAGTTCTGTGTTTCACCAAGTAAGTGTCAGAAAGCACTTGGTGCATTACATTCTAAAAAACGTCTTATGACAATTAAGATGAACAGGTACAGAAAGGCTGGGGAACAGAAGAGACCACTGAAAGTCCATTTTGAATTATCGGGCAGAAATTGTCTTCAACTCAAAGATTATCTTCAATTTCAAAAATTGAAGACACACCTGAATCTTTAAGAACTTAAGAATCTAAGGAGTGAAACACAATAAAGATTCGGAGACTCTTTCCCATAACAATAAGAGATTTAAGCTCATGTTTTTAGGTACAAATTACTTTCTTAGCTCATTAAATGCAATAGAGATTGTACCTTTCAGGACAAAACATATCTATAGACTTTTATACTATGGCTTTTCTCCTCAAAACAGCTGTATCATGATTGTCCAGTCATGCACACTGTCTGTCCGACATTGTGCTTGGTCTCTGCTTTAACTTACACCAGCAACTTCTTGTGGTAGAGGAACCTGCACATGGTGGGGAGACTAATTAGCTACCCCTTTGGTTGGCATGAACCTGACTGAAGCAGGCCTGGCACCAACTTTGCTGTGCCCAATTTTTCCTAAAGACATTTCAGCAGATCTTTGGCCTTAGATATGCCTCAAAGGTCAGTATTTCCACTCTGCACCACTGTCTCTGTCTCACTAAAACGACAAAGAGAGCAGAGGAGCTGTGTCTACTAAGAAGTGTGAAGATGCTGGAAAGGAATCTCCTGTCAGATAGTCCCAGTGGTATGAACCTGCCTAATGCCTTCTGCTAGCAAGGAAACCAGTTTATCCAGGTGCCAAGAATTCTTTTTCAGCTGATTCAAAGAAGCAGAAATTTGTCACAAGTATTTTATAAAAATAATAAAACAATGCTACCAGTGCAGTGATCACAGAATCACAGAACATGTCGAATTGGAATGGAACCATCAGGACCATCAAGTCCAACTCTTGGCTGTGCACAGGGCACCCCAAGAATCACATCATGTGCCCAAGAGCATTCTCCAAATGCTTCCTGAACTCAGTCAGGCTTAGTGCTGTGACCAGTTTTCTGGGGAGCCTGTTCCAGTGCCCAACCAACCTATGGCTGAAGAACCTTTTTCCTAATATGCAACTGAAACTTCCTCTGAACCAATTCAGGCCATTCCCTTGGGTCCTGTCACTGTCACCACAGAGCAGAGATCAGAGCCTGCCCCTCCTCTTCCCCTCACAAGGAAGTTGTAACTGCAGTGAGGTCTCCCCTCAGTCTCCTCCAGGCTGAACAGACCAAGTGCCCTCAGCTGCTCCTCACACAGTTACCCCTCCAGACCCTTCACCTTCCTTGTTGCTCTCGTTTGGACATCCTCTAAAACCTGAATGTCTTTTTTAAAATGTGGTAACCAAAATTGCACACAGGGCTTGAGGTGAGCCACAGCAATCCAGAGTAGAGTGAGACATGATGTGTTAATAAAAATAATAACTGGGTACACATACATCTTCCAGTTCTTCTCCTCCTGCCTCGAAAGAAAATTCTATAGCCCTAACTTTATCTCTAAGGACAAGTGCACAGTGTTTGCTGTTTGGTTCGGGGATTTGTTTTTTGGGTTTTTTTATGACATTATCCAGTTTATCTAAAATAAGGGAGGCAGAACTAAAGGTCACAACTGAATAGGAAAAAACAAAACAATACAACTCCTCTCCTTCCTTAATCTTATGGGTTCTAGCAGTCATTAATGGCAAAATACATTCTTGTCTTTTCAGATGCCTTTAGATATAAATCATTAGAGTCAAGATTGTAGTGAGGTAAGGTGAGTGACAGGGCAAGTCTCCTGGCACTTGGCAAAGACTGATGCAGCACATATCAGCCCTGAAGAGAATTGCAGCTTTGGGCTGTTATTTGGGGTATAATGGGCACACAGTGTGTCAGGAAAAAGTCTGCTAGAAGTTCCTGCTTGCCTATAATTCAGACAAAATTCAGTCTCAACTGAATACTGAGTGAAGCCAGAAACATCTGCTAAAGCTGTCATGGGAACTCTAGTTCAGAATAATGTGTGCTGAGAGAGGAGAGAAATGCATGTTCAACAGGTGCCTCATGGAGATGAGTGGCTTTTTCAACATCTTATAAAAAAAAAACTTCATAGAGACAAGTTAAGGACAAGAGTGTGTTATACCAGAAACACTTACTTAAAACAGTTCTAATGGAGCAAAAGGTATTACATAAAGAGGAAATTTCGTATGTTGGCAGTCTTAGGGAAAATGGATCAAAAATACTTAAAGATCACACAGATATGTATTTCAAAGACAAAGTTCAGGTAAAAACAAAGTCTCTTACAGGCTTGAATGACAGCAAGGATGGTCTTAGAAACACCCAACATTTTCAGAATTCAGATGACAATGTTAGAAATATGTTGACATACAGGATGTCTAAGCACCATCAATATGACGGTAAAATTTATAGAATGAAGTCAGTCCAAATAATGATATAACAAGTTACAGAAGGGTCATTGGAGCCCCTTGTACACAAGAAACAAAGAAATTAAATCTAACAGAACAACATCTACAATGTTATTAGAGAACAGATACATACTACTGCATATAGCTTTATTTGTAGGAATAGAATATTGTAAAAATTCAACTTTTTCTTAGATTTAAAAGAACAAGACTAAAATAGCTAACCTGGAAATGTAATTAGATTGTTAACTGTGGAAATTGTCACAAACAAAATGAGGAACTGGAACAAAAATTCCCAAGGTGTTGAGGAGTGTTCATGTCCAGTTGTATTTGCAGAGACTAGATCTCCAATTTTAATTGAAAATTTTACAGTAAAGAAATATATATCTTGACCTAAATACAGCCTGGAAATATACCTGGTTTTGACTTCCAGCATCCTTTAAGATCTAATTTTAACTAAGCCATTAACTGGTGTGACAGTTTCTGTCAGACAAAATTCTACATAATATCAGTACAACATAACAATGAATATTAATATTACAGATGAATAACTATGAAATTATTTAAAGATAACAACATTTAAATGCCAGATATTACTACTGTAAGCAAGGGGCAAGAGGTATCTCACAGAAAAGTGGGTTGATAAGTAACAAAACCAGTTGTTTCACCCTCTGATAACAAGATAGCTGCACAGCCTGTATTTAAAGAAAGCAAATTCCTTGTCACCTGCTTTTTCTGTGAAGAAAATTAAGAAAGACAAAGTTTGTGCTACTTTCTTCTCTACTTGCAGTCAAGTTGGAAATAAGCAGCATTTTAAGAACACCCGGGCAGCGCATGTTTTCTTTCTGTTTAGCAGATAAGCTGTTCTGTGTGAAAGTTTTCACTTTGGAAATTGTTATTGCATCCTGCATATGTTACTCTACAGTTTCAGAGGAAAAGATGAGCTTATCACCTTAGTTTTTATTTCATTTTTTTCTACATTAGGATGTCTACACGTCTCCATCCTGCTGCTTCTCTGCAAAACAGTTTCACTGCATTAAATGAGAAAGGACAGGAGAATTAATAAATTTTTCTCTGCCCTTGAAATCACACTGGTTTTTACCCAAAGGAATCTGGGTGTTTCCACTCTGCCCTGAGAAGCTTTAAAAGTGAGAGTGGAAGGTGACAACATAAACTGTTACAATAACTCTCTTAGGAGCTGCCTTGCTGCAGATGGATTTGATAGTAATGTGTTTGTCAGACTTCTAGCACTCCTACAATCCATCAGCTAAGGACAGTTTTGGGTAAGTGTCCTGAGTGCTGACCAGAGCAATTGCATCAGTGAACTGTTTCTAACCTGACCAAATGGTCGTGAATAGGTTTTATTGCTAAATGAAGAGATTATATTATTAAAATCTCTGGAAAGTTTTTTTTTTTTTTTTTTTTTCTTCTGAAACACTGTACTAATTTGAATGGCAAGTATTCATTGTGTCTGAAAAAACGAGGTAATTGCAAAAGGCCAAGGCCATATCATAATCGCAAATTGAACAATTCTGTTATTACAGATTAGATGCCTGGAAATTTTTTGATGTTGAGTAAGATGCAAAATCTTTTTCTTCCTGCCCCCTAGGACAAAATATTGAATAAAACCAATTTAATTAAGGCTATTCTCCAGGCTACTGAATTGTTTCCATTAAATGTCCACCTCTCCTGACTTCTGCTCATTTTGGGAAATTAATTGAAAGCAATTATGTCTTAGAACTGTTTTGTCTTTTTGCTTTAATCGGTCAACTCCTATGCAGGTCTCCTACCTCTTAATGATGATATTTTATCTTGTAATCAGTGTATGAGATGTTCTTTATATTGATATGTACTTCAAGCTGTGTCTATTTGTTAGTTTTTTGCAAAGTTAAGGAGCATCCTGTTTCAGTCTGGACAGACTCTACATAAAGTATAGACATTTAATGTGAGTATTTTGCAGAAGAACTAGCAGAGGTATTATTTGGCTTTATTTAAGCACGGTCTGATTTTATTTTTTTTAAGTGACACTGTGGTTGTGTGTGTGTGTGTGTGTATATATAATGTGGGTGCAGGTGGAGAGGATATGAGTGAGAACATCATGGTTAACCTCTGTCATCCAGGAAAGGACACAACACACTGGTAGTATGTTGTATTTTGGAAACGGGTAATACCTACACTTTAGATCTGGTCCCTGAAAAATGACAGAAATCTTACTTCTAATTTCAGATTCCCTTTCTTTTCTCCCCTCCAAACTGAATAACAACCATATTAACATTAGATTTTAATATCTTTATATATTAACATATCATGCCTCAAAACCAAGACTCCTTTCATAGAGGGGTCCTTGGAGAAAAGGAATATTTCCTTTGGGGAAGTATTAAGTGCCACTTCTTTAAGAATACATAGTCTCAATGACTGCACTGGAATCTCTGACTTTCACACTTAGATTCAAAACTCAAAAATGCTCTAAAAGTAAGTAATCTTATCAGTTATATTTGAAAATCCCAGGTGCTCTACCAAGTCTTACCTTTACTTATATTATAGCATTTTTTAGTTGTAAGAAAGTTGCAAAAAGTCCCTTTTAAATATAAAACCAAGGTGGGTGTTAAAAAAATATCATCAAGATTTTAAAGTCCAGTGAGGCAGGACAATAGACCTGGCCGCTGAGAACTGTCTTAGATATTTTAACTGTAGTGCCTAAAAACCACTCAGGTGCAATTCACCATTTTTTATAATGAACAGATAGCACTACTCTGTGAAAAATATCCCAGATTTAACACCCTAAAGGATTAAAGGCTAGATAATGCACAAGCTTTACTGGGGGCAAGCTGAATGTCCATCCCAAGTACAAATATATGCATAAACCATTATAAGATTAATATTTCCTTTGCTATTCGATCCACATCCCACTTTAACCTTTTCTTAATTTTTGCAGCATGTGTAAGTACATTGCTGAATCAGTGCATCAAGTAGAATGATTACATAGATGGCATTCGACTTGTATCAGGTGGAAGCCTGGAGGTTTGGCTTTCCCCAACACTACCTTTTGAAGTAATTGCACACGCTTGTTATTGCTAGAGGTACCCAGACCCAGTGGATTTCAGGATGTAGGGGATATTGCCCACCCCCTCTGATTGTTCATATAAGATTCTCAAAAGAGTAGTTGACAGAAAAAGTCCCTTCTAACAATTTTGATGTTTTAGACACAGCCTTTAAAATGAAATTTGGCTGCTGGATCTGGCATTTAACTGTTACACTGAGAGGAACTGAAGCCTTTGGAGCCTTCTTCACATCGAATCAAGAATGTCTAATGCACACTCACACAGGGGACTCAGTGGTGTCCAGTCTGCACTATAGACACTTGATGTCCTTAGAACTGCACATCTGCAGCAGCTGGCCTGGGCCCTACAGTCCCCTCAACCTCATGCCTCTCTTGTAGGCTGGCACTTGGCATAACCCCACACCCCTCAGCCAAGCCGCCTTGCTGTTCATCTGTGGCCATGCACACAGATCACTAACACAGAGTGCATGTGCATTTAAAACAGTTGGAAATGGGATTCAGTTAGACGACAGGATGAGCTGTGCTGCCAGTAACCTGTTCTGGCATCACTAGTCCCTTTTAATCTCCTTTTCCTTTTATTTTCTCATATTTGTGCCTCTTGTACCTACCTTGCTCCCTCCCCCAAACAATCCTCAAAACATCCCATAAAAGGTTTTACACGATCCCCAAATGCTCTTCCATCCTCTATCCCATAGGCAGGAGTCCATTTTAATTACATGGTGGTACAAAGAGAGTTTCTTTCACTGATTCATATTTTTGGGTTTTATACCATGTTCAGTGGTCCTGTCCTTCTCCTTTGATAGTTTTAGGGACAGCTGATTCAGTGTTCTGTAATTTTCACTGATTAGATTTTCACTGCTGAGGCTACTAGAAGTCCTCCACCTGTCACTGTTCCCTTGGTCCTCATGAAGTCTCTCTGTCTGGTCTGCACAGTCTTTCCTGAGAAAACCTAGGAGTCATGCTCCTTCCTTCTTTTCAGTTTCCTTTACCTTTCCTTCAACTTTGAGCCTGATGGTGGAAGCACTCCTGTACCACAGATAAACCTTTGCACTTCCTATTTTCACCCGTGTGCTGCAGTCAGGACCATATTTTTTAAGACATCTTATGGGATGAGTGGAAGGAGGTAACCTCAGAAGACACCTCCATGATACTTAAGCATGAAGATAATACTTAGCAGATCTTTATGCTCTGCCTTTTGTAGCTGGGGGCATGCTTTTCTCTGTCCACTGTGTATATGTATTTGAGGAACTTGTGTTAGGCAACAGAGTTGGTAGGGCACGTGTACTTACTCCCGGTCCACACCAGTAAACTATCACATAGAAGAGTTCAGTAAAATATACAAGAAGCAGAGAAAGGCAAATAGATGTACAATAATAGCACATTTTGGTCACTGGCCTTGCCTATTGTCAGGTATTTTGCCTTCTGTCTGACATCAGTTACATTTCCTAAATACCCTCAGTCTGAGCACGCGTATTGTGAGCACCACTTATGAATTTTGGGAAGAATTTAGGTCAGAGAGTTATGTACTTTTGGAAGAGAAGTGATGTTAATCCTTGTGGTATTGTCTATTGATAATATGTTAATCCTTGCAGTATTGTCTACGGATAATTTAAAGAAGCCAAGAAAAATGAATCAATTTTGCTCTAGGGAAAAAAGCATATAACGACAGCTTCTTTTGTCAGCCACCAACCTACTAGGCTGATGCTGCAACTATAGAAAACAAAAATGATTCTCACTGACCTAGAATATGAAGACAAGTTTGCTAGTTAAGACAAAGAACCATAGAAAAAAAAAAATCCAGCAAGATGTGGTTTAGTGATATACTATTGCATGTGCATGCATATGTTTAATGCTCTCCAGCAGAGGAGAAGCAGCATACATTTAATTTCACTTTTGAGATAGTAGCAGGATCACAGTGATACCAGTAAAAAAAAATGCTCTAAGAGTATTTAAGGGGAATATTTGAAGATGTCTGTTATGTGATAGAAAGGCAAAGGATCTTTTCACTGGATGAGATTAAAAAAGTATTTTAAAATCTTCAGCTTTTAATTCTATAGAGAATTGAATTACATTCTTTTAGATTTGATTTTTTTTTTTAAGCAATAGAGAATGTGCTGTACAGACTTATAATGGAAAAGCACCGGATCTGCACTGTTTTCCACATTTACATGGATAAGACCTTAGAAACTGGGAGTTGTTGGAATGTGGGAGATACCAGATCTACAAAAAAAAATGTGGCTTTTAAGCACTTTTTAACTAGACTCTGAAAGTCACAGACTACAATGCTAATGACATTCTAATGCTTTCTAATGATAACTAATGCTGTGGTGGCTCTCACTGAGTACTCTTTTCCTCTCTAGTTACTAATGTAACAGGAAGACATTTGAGAAACTAAGGCAACAGAATCACCACAAGCTTCTGTAATGTAGAAAGCAGCTGAAAGCCACCAAGAAAACACCAGCAACAGCACCAACAGCACTATTCCAGAGATGAGGAAGGGTTGACAGTGCAGCATCAAGCTATGTGATAACTTTTCTGTCATGCAATAGTCCTTTGAAGTTGGTAGCATTAGAGCACCACGCTCACCTTTATGAACTTGAAGTGCTCATCCATACAAGGGGGGCTAGGTTTTCAGCTGCTTTAATCTGCTCAGTGGAAGCACCCGACTTCAGCTTTCTGAGAACTACTTTGTGACAACCTATCCCAGAAGTAACAAGTTTATTGCATCCTGAAGGGATTTTTTTTTAATAAATGGTATTAGCAGTTTCTCTGTGTTTGTATACTTACATTGCATTCTTTTTTAAAACTACATTTAACATTAAATGTAAATAACAGCCTTTTTTTTAAAATTTGAGCTTTAAAGAAGTGAATGATTCCTCCACCTCATAAATCTCTACTTTGTAACCCAACAAGAAGTAGGGCTTAGATGTTTGCTTTAAGAATAAATATAGGGTATCTACAGATCCATTTTTCTTAGTTGGAGTCGACTCTGATTCAATGTGAAGTAGAAGTCTTCAAAGACTTCATTTACTCTCAGTGTAATAGTTAAATGCAATTATTTTACATTAGATGAAAGCTGCCAAGTTCTCTCTTAAGAGGCTACGTATCTCCCAAATAAAAGCTACTAAAAGGACCCTTCCCTCTCTGCTGCTGCACTGTTCTGAGATTCCTAAATGAGCCAATACATGCCAAAAATGTTGTTCAGTCAGCATTAGCACACGTAGCCCAGTGCACTCAAAAGGTGGTAGATTAATTCCTAGAATTCTAGTCAGGAGTCAAAAACAGTTGAAGACCACTTCAGCTTTGAAATTCATTATCTATGATCTTTCAAGCAACTGTCCATAGTGAGGAGGATTTTCTAGTCTCAGCCACTATCACAGCTGACAAAAACAAAAGGAACAATAGCTGACTTGAACTGCAATCTTTTACACAGAGCCTGCAGAAGAGCTGCTGCTCTGCCATTACTTGTAAATGTAATCTTGAACACCCTCAGAAGTGATCAATGGCATGAATACAGAGTAATAAAAAGAAAGAAAGAAAGAAGAAACAGTACAAAACCTCGTCCGTTTTACAACAATCTAACATTTCTGACTTTCAGGGATCAATTCTTCATTGTCACATTAACACAGGACAACATGTATCAGCTAACCCATTTTCCAGTTTTCTGCTATTAAAACCAAGTATGTTTCCTTGGAATCTATTAGTAAATCTGGCTTCGGTGGGCCAAAAAGGCTCAGCTGAAAAATTTTACTGGAATTAGATTTTTGACACTGTGGGGCATAAGGTATTCTCTTCCTCTTGAATTCCCAGTTTAATTACATTATACAAGGCATGCTGACAACAGAAAAAACATCTTTTCAATAAACACTTTTAATCTGTACAAAAAAGAGTAGCTATGGAGAACTCTGTGGGCCATAGCCTTTTACACAGTCTTTTAAGGTTACTCCTGCTCATTAGAAAAAACACACATGAATAATTAAGGAAAAATGGAAAGAGAATCTATCCTTCCTCTACCCTAGCTGAACATACCAATGCTTTTTGTTGGCGTGTAGTAATCACTGCCTACTGCAACGGATATTTTAGAAGTCTAAGTATGTACTTCTGTCATTTGTTGAGTCAGACAGCCAGAATAGATTTTTGAGTTTAGTTTTGACAAAAACTAAACTAACTTCATCAGTTTGTCAGGCAACTAGACTTATTCAGTCTTATTTAGGCTGACTTTCATCAGGAGAGCTCTCTGTGCTTTGCAAAAATGAGAAAGCAAATCATGAAGTCCAAAAAATGAATATGGAAAATGGGATTTTTTGTTTTTCTCTTTAAGCAGGGGCATTAGACATCAAGACTGGAGTAAGGAAAGTATAGATTATAACATCTCCTCTGTAACACTCGGTCAGAGTTACTCTTGAGTGCAGGGTGTAAGGGCACTTCCTCTCTTTAAGTAGCAAATTGACTTAATCGAAGCTCCACTGAAGCAGACCAGAGCAACTCAACTCTGCAAATTTATCACTCAGAAGGTAGAATATATTGCCCCAAACTGTTTCTTTTGCTTGCAAAAGGACCAAATTTGCTAGATTATGCTATCAGAAATCTGTGGTAGGAGCTGTTGCAGAAGCGTGGAAGTTGCTAATGCAAGTTAGGCTGAGTTTACAGATCCTTTACATCTGGAGAAAGGAAATGGACCATCTGTGACACCAACAGGCATCAGCGTGACGTGCAACACGTGAGGTTTGGTACCACAAGGGAGGAAATGACTTTAAGCAGTCATCCTGATGCATTCAAGTTTTCTACAAAATTTCTAGACACATCAGTTTCTGCTTCTGCATGAGCCTGGAAATATGATTCAGCCTTCAGAGATGATGACATGTTCCAGTTTAGTTCATTCTCAATTCATTTTGGGTTTGCTAAATTAAGTTTTCCCTCTGCAGCCCCTTCAGAGCTCAGTTCAGGAAGATTCTTCCACCTGTTTCTCTTACAAAAGCAGAAAAAGCAGAAAGTGTGTCTATTTACCTGGCTGTTTAGCTTCATTTTATCACCTCCTTATTACAGAAAGGAAACACTTTACATTATATATTAATGGCAGAACTGTGAGACAGGCATGAGGATAGAAACTTTTTTCTGTTTTATTTTTTTCGTTTTTTCATTTTGAATAACTATTTTACTCCTCAATCAAAACATTTTTGTGCTGACAGATGGACCTGATTTCTCCCCAGTTCACAGCAGGTTAAATCAGTTGATAAAATTATTATACACTGAGTGATAAGAGTGCAGATTAGAGTGAAAGGAGACTTAATCACATAATTTTTGAAGAGGTAGTTCCCTTGATGTAGCATCTGTGGAGGGGGCCTCCTTTCCTCTTATTTTCTCTTTTTAGGCTTCTTCAGATTTTTTCCTATTGGTTTAATATTAAGGTTTTAAAATCAAGTAATTTGAGATTTTCTTTTTTCCTGTTCATCTGAGCTCATATTTCATTAACACCTGCTTGATAACAAAGAATTTGCATGATTTACCCTCACTGAATGCCAGCTTAGACTTAAAGCTGCAGGCATTGCTTATTGGTGTATATTTGGTTTTGCCCTTTTTTGTCAGAAAGGAGTATGGAATACTTCCTTGACTTAGAGAGATGGAGAAAAAATAGGTGCATCTTACTGCGATTCTGAAATAAAAAATCCTGCTTTGATGCAGGATACTAGAATACGTATGAAAGAGCACTTTCTTGTAACAAAAGCTGGAAGATGAGCTTTCATTACCTAGTCACTAAAAATGACATCTGGACTGAGACAAAGTCAGACACATAGATGAAGAGAAGTTAAAACTCACTATATCAGAGATAAAAATTGAGGTAAAACCGTGACCAAGAGGTAACAAATGCCAAAGACAAGGGGAGTAAATTTCCCTGCCAAGGGATATAACTCTGAATAACAAAGAATTCAGGCCTCTAAGGCCTAAAGATAATCTGTTTTCTGTATGAGACTAATCATAAATGTATCTGTGTCAAAATGGATCAAAATGTGTGCATCCAAGTCTCAGAGCTCCTGCAGCTACACAATGGAGTTCTGCAGTGCCCAGGGCTAACTTTCAGGCCTAAATTGCTCCAGGCTGAAATGAAATTTGCAGCATAGGCCTGATAGATCTCCTTGAAATAAAGCGGAAGCTTTCCATTCCCATTTATGAGTGCTAGATTAGGCCTGATACTTTTTTCTGACGTCCAGTACACTGACCATCCTCAATAATGCCCTTTTGGTACAAATCCAACTCATACCTGAGCTTTTCATTTACAGATGACATGACTCCCAAAGCTACCACAAAGAAAAGGGCTTCTACCCTTGCTTCTCTATCCAGCCTCATGGGTCCTAGGTACAAATTGTTTAAAGTAATTCAGAGATTCTGTGTCCTCTTTGTCTTTTTCTCTGTCAAATATTGTAAAAATTTATTTTGCAAGGAGGTGCATAATAATTAATTTAAACATTGCACCTTTTAAACTGAATCACACAGTGAGTAATGTGGTTTCAGATAAAATACCAGGGAGGCTGGGAATAGCAGGGAATGATTTTGGATTTACTAATACACATTTTAGCATGTAAATGTAAGTATCAGATGACCCAATAATTGTATTTATTGCTGGATTTTGTTATCTAGTTAGGAAAACACAGTAATGTTAACACTTTATGAAAGGAAGAGGCTCCTGTTCTTGCCAAATATTGCACAAATTATTAATGTTTGTGAGGGAAGGTAATGTACAAAGACCCTGTGTGTATCACCTCTATTCACATGAATTAGCATTTTCCATACAAAAATCGCCTCTCAACATCTATCCCAATGAGCACTGGAAAGGGAGCAGATTGCAAATCTTGAGTTTAATGTTTTATTTTAAGGACTAGTAAAACATTTCTAATGTATTTTTAAAACTCATTGATATTCTCCTCCTCACAATCAGTGAAACAGTCTGTTGCTAATGTGGAATGAAGTACTGTTTTACCTGCAAAATGATGTTATTGCTTTAAACAGGCTTGGCCAAATCAGCCTCTTAAATCTTAACTGTGCAAGGCAAAAGGCTGAAAGAGAGTTTATCACTGTCTGCAACAGGTGTGCTACCAGCCAATTTTGTTCATGTTGAGCTGGCATTCAAGAATTAACTGCAATAATGGAAAGAGATTCTTACTTAATTTGTAGTCCAACTAATTGTTTCATGGTTTATGAGCTCAGCATTTCAACAAACAGGAACAAAGCCAAATTCTGTTCAGAAACTACCTGCTTGAAAATAGATATTGTAAGAGCTTCAAAATTTATTTTTCTGTTTAATTAAAAACAGGAAAATTATTTCTAATACCCCAATTAAACCTTTTCTGTGCCTTAAAATTTTGGGGTGGAAAAAAGTTGCAAAAATAATGTTTTGAAAACATTAACAGCTAAATTCAAATCTTAGTGTGAAAATGTCTGCTTTCTACAAAGAATTAGAGACAAGGTGATGCCTTTCAGGGGATCAGAAAGGAGGTGTTCTTAAAATATATTTGGGCCAGTTTCATTGACTTATTCACCCAAAGCCTTCAGTGATTGTTCAAAATATCACGTTGCAGTGTCTTTCATCTGCCAGTAAATGCTCTGCTGCATTCAATCACTGTAATTCAGGTTGACTCAAATGCAGTTGCCAGGTTCAGAACCTGGAACATCCTCCTGAAAGGCAGGGTTTTATTTTTCTTTTATTTTTAAATGCCATCCAAACAATGATCAGGGTAGCTATTTCTTTTAAATTCTTGTCCAGAAATGTAAGGGCAAACAGAGTAATGAAGGAATCAGGAGGTACATACGTCACCAGTACAGAATGATCCACTATAATCTGCTATAGAAAGAATGAACCTGAAACAAGAGGCCAAAGCACAGAAGTAAGGAAAGGGATGTGCAGTTATGACTGCCATTTGTAAAAGTCTTTAAGCAAAGCTGACGGTAATAGGAAAAGAAAGAACCTGCAAGTGTTACTGCCTTCATGATTTAGGGTACAACTCTTGTGGAAAGAGAACATTCCTGATTCAGACCTTCTCCAAAACACAAGTAAATAGGACTATAATATAAAATATATTAGTGAGGATCACAACTCAGGCCTGTCCCATACTTCCACCAAGTGAAAGCTCTTCAAAAGACAATAAATACAGGTTTATTAAGAGAAATCCTCTGGGAGGAAAAGTTAGAGTGGCTGTGTAAAAGCTAAACACCAAAAACATATTTCAGTATTGCATATTTCAGTTCTTAGGTTAATGACATTTAGAAGGAATGTAGTTAATACTATTTCTTAGTTTAGGAAATCAAGACACAGATGATTTGCTTATTTGCATATAAATTACATTAAAAATTGTTTAACCAAGACTTTTGGCCCCATAAAACATGAAATTAAATTAAAGGGGTTTTTTGTGGGTTTGCGGATTTTTTAACCTACAGGAAGAAATCTCTGGGGGTTTTTTGTTGCATTTGTTTCTAGATGAAAACTTGGACTTCATTAGAAGTCTGAAGATTCAATATCAGTAAGACACAATGTTGTGAATTATTAATTCAGGTCTTCTGTCTCAAGTTATTCACTTTGGAAATCTGTATCTTTCCACAAGCATCCTTTGCTGCTTAAACCACTCAAAGGTGGGTGAGAGAAACTGCGAATTAAAGGCAGACTTCCCTATGAGAAGATAAAAACCCCTGAATGTGGAGGTGGTCCTTATTAAACAAGCTCAATTTAAGCTCTAAAGGACTGATCACACAAAATGGAATAAAAATGGCTCTCAATTTGCCTTTTATCTGGGAGTTAGCCAATGGCAATGGTAAATGCCTACATACATCTGTCTAGGGAGGTTGTAACACCTGTGCTGTATGCCTGTGTACATAGTTCAGCAGAGACACAGCAGTCTTGGGGTCTATGAACATACCTTGACATAGTTTGAGAGGATATAAAATTTCAATTAGGTCATGGCTTTATACTTGAAATTACTTGCTTCAATCAAACTACTTGCAATTTTGGCTTTCATAGCATAGATACATGGTGGCAATAACGCATTCAAACAGACATATTGATGTTAGAAATAGCATCCTGTTACAGCCATTATGGCATGGATTCAAAAAAGCATTTATCATCTTTCCCAACCATTGTGACAATTCACTAATACATTTTCAATTACAAGGACAAGACTGCTTTCCCAAAATTGTTGTGCAGTTAGTGCTTTCTAACCTCTTACATGAATATTTCTTTATCCAGCTCTCTTCCACTTCATTTCACGTCACTTTCTAATCCATTCCCAGTGAATGTGCTTTCTTAGTCAAATAATAGCCTGCATTATTGTATACCAGTGTGTACTAGAGATGCAGAATAGAGCCACGGAGAACCCCATAAAATTTCTTCCCAGTGCAGTCCTACATCCTTTATCCACAGTAGAATTCCACGTTGGCGTGACAAAGATCTCCCTGGGCAGTGGAGCAGTATTGCCCAAATCTGAACTCTTTCAAAAACCAAAAATAAATTTCTAATTACTTTAATGATCACAAACCTGGGGAAAAAAGTAATTTCTCTAAAGGATTCAATAACTTGCATTTTTTATATTAACTTGTTACTTCTTTTTATTAGTCTCTGCAGTGCTACAGAGAATTTGAAATGACTCTTTGAAATGCATTTGAAACTATTTTTTATGCTAGCCTCTTGCTTGCATGTGAGGTTTTAATCTAGGAAATATTTAAGTGTTCTCACTCTGATTAACTGTACCTAGTGCCAAGGGAATGCATTAAACTAAACATTGAAATGTCAGTAATGTTTTTTATAAGTTTAGCTTAGATAATTGTAAAAGAAACCCCAAACCCCTCCTCTTGGACAGAAAGCCCTTTTTTTCAGGTCTACTAAACTTGTGTGCAAGGCTTTTTTAGCATTAGAATTATTTGGCATTTAGTCAATTCTCACTCTTTTTTCAATAGAATAGCTTTTTCTGTATACAGTAATCAAGTCCCTTTCTGACTTAGCACTATCTTCTGACTTATTTGTTTATACCATTAAAACAGATATTTCAGATTGTTTGGGATATTGAGCACTAACAAGAGAAATTTTTTGATTTGCTCTTCATTTGTGCTCCCAAGGCTTTTTTTGTTTTTTGTTTTTGTTTTTTTTTCTGTTTTGTTTGTTTTTAATATTGTTTCCCTGTCCTTGACACTTTCATAATTTTTCAATATGCTATTTCCAAGGGAAATGGAATAGGCATGGTCTTAATATGTTGGTTTTGTTGGGTTTTTTTTCCAAATATTAAAACTGTACCATTTCAATTATGCTAAATAGGTTACACAATAGATCCCTCCAAAACTATATCTGGCACTAGAGGGACTAATTCCATTAAACATACTCAAGTAGAACAAGTATTAGTTTTCTCCTCACCTGTAATAAAAAATAATTGGTTTATGTAGACCTACATACAAACATGACAAGTGGGTTTATGGAGACATTTAGGTAGAAAACCACATTATTATTATTATTATTATTATTTCCAATTGATTAAAAAAAATTGACAACACTTCAGCCTCTTCCTCCCTTTAGAAAAATTTCAATCACCTTCACATAACATGGAGAAAAATACTTTTAAGAAATGTTTTAAGTTTTGTATTCTCCTTCATTCTCAAGGACATTTTTTTCCCCAATGATAAAAGATTCTATATAAAAGTAAGGTTGTTTGGGCTCACTGGAAATAGATTTCCAATTCCTACTGAAGTCTTGAGAGTAAGAAACGGCTAATAAAGAAGTGATTTTTTTTTTCATTTCTTTCAGTTTTGAGATACTCTGAAAACTTTTTGCAAGAACAATGCCTACTAAAAATCAACTAAAGCAACATTATGAAAACTATATATTCATTCAGGTACTGGCAACTTTATTAGAACTAAAGAGAACTATTTTTCTCCCATTCTCACATCCTTCCACCACATTTACAGAGTTTCTTGAAAACGTGCACATGCTGCAGGCAAAAACACCTTAAGAAGGTGTTGAGATAACAAGAGAGTGAAGAACGCTAATTCTGCAGCAAGTTTAGCACAACACAAGCACCTTTATTTCTCCCATATAAAAGACAAAAGAGGTAGGAAAGATGCCATGAAAACTCTGAATTCAACAAGAAGTCTCCCCTCTTCTATTTTATCAAAGCTCAATGTATTCACTGGTCAGCAAGAAACAAGGAAGGTAAAAGGAGAGAATAAAACAGGCACATTTTAGCATCAAAGGGAAGCAATTTCCTGATTGTGAGCATTGCTGGGACTTTGTGCTGCTTAAGATGAGGCTTTTCCATAGCACCTCTTTTTCTTGTCTACAATAAGTATTTAAATAGAGAAATCTTCCTGTGATTTAATAGAGAAGATTTTAATGTTTCAAGAAACAGACTACTTTATGTTTTGTAGTCATGGAGAAGGTATATGAAGAACATTTAGAAGAAAAGAAATTGAAAGATTTTATTAAAAAACATTTCTTTTCTTTCCCTTTTATAATCTCAAAAAAATGTTTTGTGTGACTTATTCACATAAACAATGAAGGTATATAAACCTTCAAGAGTTTCCAAACTGAGGTACAATAAGAATACTTAAGGACTGTAGGTTTTCAGCTTACTGCAGATAGTCCAAAAGATTTTTCAGTAGTGATATGTTCAAACTTGATATTTGAAAATAAATTTATTTCAATATGCTATGATTTGAATTACAACCTGCTAAATCTGACAGTGACATAGACTTTCTGGAGACATATACATAGAAATTGCGCTAATTTTATTACTGTTTTTTTCTTTTGTTTTTTCTTAAATTATGCAAATTATTAGGGCAAATATGGTTAATTTGCATAGTGCTATCTATGAAATAAACACCCAATGAGATCCCAGAGATGACTGATCTTGAATAAAGTTTAATGTATTAAAGTATTTATTGGATTGGCTGCTCTATTATTATTGTTGTTATTATTCCATTCTATGTATCTTTATTAATTGTTACATTCTCCACGTATTTTGAATAGGTTACGTTCAGTTCTTCATCATTCTAGACATGTAGTAATCATCCTGTCACCCTGTGAGGATGACTGAGCCCTGGAACAGGTTGCTCATGAGAGGTTGTGGAGTCTCCATCATTGGAGGTGTTCAAAATTATCTCTGCACTGACCTGGGCAACCAGCCCTAAGTGGCCCTGCTTGAGCAGGTGGAGGACAAGGTGACCTCCAAGAGTCCATTCTGTACTTCGATTTGCTCAGGAGCTAACAACTAAAGTTTTTAAAGAATTAAGTTTTTTTAAAGAGTTAAAGAATTTGAAGTTTATATATTTGACCTGAGGGAATTAGGAATGGAAAGAATTTCAGGTTAGTTGACGGATTTCTGTCCTAGTGCATTTCTTCCTCCCTTACATGCAGAAATTCTGTTGTGGTGAAAAATGGGGAAAGATGAGCAGAGTAGATACAGCACATATTATAAAACTGAGAAGAAAAATCATGACAGCAAAGTAATTTACAGAAAGAGTCTTCACTATCACAAAGCAGCACAGACACTGTGTACCCTCAATAATATTTTTGTAATAAATCTGAAGTTCCTCAGACTAGGCTGACCAATTTTACAGCTATTATACAATGGTAGTCATAGAATGGTCTGGGTTGGAAGGAACGTTAAAGATCTTCTACTTCCAACCTCCCTGCCATAAGCAGGAACAACTTTCACTAGAGCAGGCTACTCCGAGCCCCATCCAACCTGGCCTTGAACACTTAAATGGTACCACTTAATGGTATTACTAATTCTTGGGTTTAATGTTGGTATGGCAACAATTTCCAATGAAACAAAGCACTGAAACACAACACAAAAAAAAGGTAGAAATGAGCCTCGGTTAAAGTTTCTTGGGAACATGGGAGAAACACTGGGATTTTTTAAGGCAAATCACTTAGGAGTGGTTGTTTCCTTTCTCAGAGGGGGCCGAATAGCCAATGACACCAAATACAAAATCTGAACTAATGACTATTGCCTTTAAAGACACAAGGGAAATGAATGTCCAGTAAATTGGTCAATAAAGTAGCATCTATGAACTTCTGTATTCAGAAATAAAATTTAAGTGCCCAGTATATGAACTGATGGTCTAAAATTAAACAAATCACAGAATATGCTGAGTTGGAATTGACTTCACAAGGATCAAAGTCCAACTCCTGGCACAGCACAGGTCATTCCAAGGGTCACACAACATACCTGAGATCATTGTCCAAACACTTCTTGAGCTCTGTCAGGCTTGGTGCTGTGACCACTGCCCTGAGGAGCCTGTTCCAGTGCCCAACCACCCTCTGGGGAAAGAACCTTTTCCTGATACCCAAATTAAACCTCCCCTGACTTCATACCATAAAAATCTACCAGTTAGACTAAAAACTGGTCTTAAAGCAAACCTTCTTTGTCGAAGGCAGACTTCAAGCTATTTTGGATATTCAGTAAAATATTTGAGAATGAAAGGACCTGAAAAGAGCATCAATAAGCACAAATCAAAAACATGTTTATGTGTTAAGCAGATATAATATTTTAAGTACCTGGTCTATTTACCAATTTTAGTCATGACATTTTTTCCTTTTTTTCCACAACCCCCCATATAAATCACATTGTTCCAACAAAAACACACTCAGAAAAACAAGAGAGCACTTTCCTTGCTAGCATGCCACGATCCACTAACTGCCAGGTTTTCTGTTTTTTATCTGACAATATACATTCTCTTTCTTTTATTTTCAGCTTTACTAAGTCAAGAGTCCTTTTAGAATAATGAACATGGAATGAGAACTATAAACAGAAGGTGATGTTAGATTCTGAGCATTGTTGGATGTTTATACAATGTGACTGGCCCACCAATACATAACTAATATTTCACAGTGAGATGGAATGTAGAAGCTGTTTCATTTTTCTGTTTTATCTCCTGTTATGTTTCTGTTATTTATTTCTTTTGTAGCAGAAATAGTTTCTAGAAACACATTGTTGATGCATTACACCAGAAATCTTTCCAATGGAATATACCCTCATCAGATAAATATTCATATTACTCAATTAAAGCTAATTTCTGTTTGCTATAGGTACAGCCCAAAATGAGCTTTCTTAGAAAAAAAAATAATTTAAAAACTAACAGTAGACATCTTAAAATAAAGGATTTATATGTAGTTCTAATATTCTCCTCCATCTGCCACAATGGCATGAAAAAACAATACCAAATACTCCTCTTTTTGCCTTTCTCATACTCATACTCATTTTTTCATTCAAGGATAGCTGAATAAGGAACTATGAAAAGTTGACTACAAATTTACAATTCTTTGGGCTACCATGTAAATTGTACAGAATTTTCCATCTGTCCTAACAGCTGGAGACTTAGTCAGATCCCTGGAAGGAACTGTAATCTCTCCTTTCTAATTTTTTTTTTTTTGCTTTGGTGGAAGATTGAAGAGGTCCATAATTTACCATGACTGCTTTAAGAAATGATGCTGTGTAATGAAACATTCTGGCATCTTATTCTTTAAATATGGAAGGAATAGGAAGTATTGAGGGCTAACTTGGCTTAATGAGAAAGTATATAATGACAGATCTGAAAATTGCTCCAAGAATTCCTTCAGAAAAACAGAATTATCATATTTTTATGCTAAACATAAATGTATATAAGCAAGTAACTATATTTCTCTTATCTCATGTTCATTTATGCCTTGATACAAACAGAAAGCACAGGAATGAAATTAACTCTGAGCTGGAAGCCGACTGTTCTTTTACAGGACCAGAAAACAGAAGATCAGGCCACACTCAATATTACATTTCTGAAAAATGAAAATATATCAAAATTGTCTTTGATTTTTTTTACATTTTAAATGTATAATTAAGTAATAAAATTTTTCTTTCTATATTTCCACAGAATTATTTTATGTTTTCTCTCTTTCAATTTAAATAAGAAAAATTTAAAAGGCCACTTGTGAACACTATGATATTTTGTACCTAAAATTGCATACCCCTCTTCTGCACTTTGAGTTTCTACAACCTCTACTCCCTGAAATAATGTTGGCCACTGTATAATTTCACCAAATTTACAAGAATGTTTTATAGAGTAAATATTCAGCCACATGAAGGCAGCCAAATCTTGCCTTCTGTAGTTTCCTTTCAGCATGCATATTTGACAGCCTATGTTGAACATTAGCAATATAAATATTTTATGGAAATTTTGAGAGAGTAGGGGTTCAAACCATTCTCGAAGAAACAATCTGATGAATAAAGAATCAGAGAAGAACTTTTTTTTCATAATTAAACTAGCATTGTTTTCAAGTCAATAAAAGCACTGGAATGTCTAAATGATATATTGCAAGTCAGGATACTTGTGCTATATACTTCTACTAAATATAGTTAAACATACTAATTAAAAAGCCAGGTCAGTGAGGACAAGTTTTAATTACCTTTCTGCTACAAACTATTTCTCGTATATTCACTAAATAATATCTTTTCCTTTTCTTCCTAAAAGCTTGAGAACGTTATTTATCATCTATAAAAAAAGGTATGGCAAATACAGGAAGGATCATACTCCGTCAGCTGGGAGAATAGATAACATTTTTTCAGAAGGAAGGCAGGCATTACTTCTCTCTTTTTTTCCCTTTTTTCTTTTCCTTTCCTTGCTTACAAAAGGAGAAGCTTGTGTATATGAACAAACTGAAGGCATATATATACACATACATATAACCCTAAGAAGACAAATTTTTTATCTTTTGTGCTTATGTAATAATATTTTTAGTAAAGAATGTCTCTTTATAACTATTTCTGAAAATCTTCCATAAATTTTCAAAAATTTTTCGTCCTAATGCAAATGATGAAAAAGCCTATCCATGGATTAAACATCAGGGATTTAGTATCTCCAGTCAGATTGCAGCCTAATTTAATTTAGAATTCAACTTCAAGTATCTTTATGAAAAGATGGTGCAGAAATACAAAAATATATTTTACTGTGTTCTTAAGGAAAAAAAAAAGTGAAATATTTACCACATATGAACAAACTTAATAGTGTTTGTCCAAACACAAACATTTTTTCCTCAATACTATTTTCTTCTCCTGTTAGCAGAAATAAGCTCACATTTCTTGTAGAGCAAACCACTAAAACCACTGGTGTACACTGAATAACCAAAGTCTCACGGTACTGAATTTAAGAGGACCACAGCCATGATTTCTCATCATGCATTGGTTCACAGCATTGCATTGCACAAGGTGTGTATATGTATGTAGTGCCAAGCAGACATTTTAATCAGGCTAATTCTAATTAATTTAACCAGTCAGAAAAAAAAAATATTTCTTGCTTACAGTTTCATGCTGCTGACAGGAAGCACAACTGACCCTCATAAATTCAATGATTTACAGTTTTGAAAAATAGCTCAATGTCTAACAGTAGACAAGTAAAACAAAAAAGGCATCTATTATTTCATTCTATGCATTCTTTTGACTCTTTTCAGACTTTATTTCAGCCTTTTAACATTAAGCCAGTGTTATTGCATTTCAAGAAGCATTAGAAACAATGGAGTGGTTTTACCCTTGGATATTGGGTGTTCTATAACTGCAAGGATCCAATGTTTGATTAAAAAAAACCCTAAAAAAACAAATTCATATCCCAACCAAAAAAACACAAAGCCCAACCAAAACCAAATGCAAGAGAGCCTTTAAAAGAACAGTTAAGTCTATATAGGTTTGCTTTGAAAAGTTTTCTTTATCTTACATACTTCTATAAAATTGGGAGAAGACATGTTGTCACAGAAAAGCTATAAGATAACACGTAGACAATCCAGCATGCTGAACTTTCAGTGTTAAATAAAGGCTTATTTACCGTAGTTTAAAAATTGTTAAAATTTGTCCATTAAAAACAAAATAAAAATATAAGGCATTTTACAAAGTAATGAATTAGAAGCCAAGCAAAGCTCTTCTCTGATGATTTCATAAAGATTAAAGCAATGTATTCACATTTCTTAACATTTACTTAATACTTTACCCTTGAAGTAAAATTTTCAATTTTTCAGTCAAGAAAGTTGTTACTTTCCCTGTTTGCAGTAAGATAAATAATAACAAAGGATAAATAATAACAAAGGATAAATAATTCAGCAAACGGATATTTTACTGAAGCTATGGAGCTGATTAAAGCTATTACTTCTATTTGTATACACCATGCACTACAGGATGTTGTTCTTCTATACCTTTGGTAGCATAAAAACTTCTGTGAGTAGTTCAGACAAAATCAAGCAAAATAATGAAATTAGCTTTTTGGTATAAAAACTTAGCTGGCTGGCTTCATGTAAATGAGGTTACAAAGTGCTCCTGTGATCCTTCTCCCATCACAGCTGAAGATGATAGGCATATGGATGGTGTTAAAGACTTTAACTGAAGCAGCTGTTTGCAAAATGAGCACCTGTTGATGGCAAAAGGGTAGGTTCTCACCTTCATTATTTTGAAATGTAGAGAGACATGGCTAAACATTTTCAGTGTGTAATGAAAGCCAGAAATCTTTAAGTTCTACATTTGCCTCAAACTTGCCAACAGTGCTGCAGCTTTTTGACTTCATGCACAGATTCATGGTGGAATGAAAACATTTAAAAGTAGACTGAGACATTAATTTTATCATGTTTTATGCTTCTTTGTGTATTTGTATCACAAGTAACAATGTAGCATGAGGCAAGCCAAGTGCAAAAATATCACCAGACTTGGGATGTCCTTCAGCTTTCTATTCATCCATACTATAGGGCCCAATTAATTTTTACTGTCCGATCCCAGTTTCCTCTGTGAAGCTGAAATTGTAGCTTTCTGTCTGTGTTAAAAAGAGAAGTTACAGGTACCTTGTTTCAATCAGGTGACAGTTCTCAGCCCATGAGCCCTCCAGTGTAATTTACAGCCCCACAAAGTTAAAAAGGTCAAAGTGAACCCAAAGGAACACTAAAGTATGATGCTGTCTGCCACGCAGTCTTCTAGATGCAAAGAGATTGTGTTGCAAGCAGGATAAAAGGTGATTATGGAAGACAAACTTATGGAAAAACTTTCTTCACACAGAAACACAGGACAAGAATTTACCAGAAGACTCAAGGTCTTTTGCAATCACAGGTAAAGGTCCAAGATTTCATCCAAAAAATAAGCACTTCTCAGCTTCCACTGAATTTTAAACTTAAGACACTTGTAAATTGCAGCATTTGCAGCAAAACACAGCAAGAGAGCTTTCCTTCTCAATCTTGGATAAAACAGCTCAGTAGATACCTAGGGTCTCAAACATAGACTTAGGTCCAAGTGATATCAAATTTTACTTGAATAATATCTTGGAGAGGGCACTGCAGGCTTTCTTCTCAAAAGGAATTACAGATAAGGAAGGAGACCTGAAGATCAGGATCTGCTTCCACTCCTGGCCTTGCTACAAACTATCTGATTGACCACTGCTAAAATGCTTAAACATTCAGCAAAATGGGGATAATCTGTTTTACCTCCTAAGGACTATGAGAAGATAGATTCTTGCATTCCTTAGGCTTTAAAATATGCCATACTGAAAGAAAATTTTGACTCACAGTAATTGATTTGCCCTGTACATACGTGTGTGTAGAGAAAAATGCATGCATAAATCTGTTAAACTGACCTCTGAAATTTATTCACCTTTTTGGTTTTCAAATGTCTTTGGGTTTTAAAAAGAATTTTTTTGTTTGGTTGGTTTTTTTGTGTAAGGGCATTCTTGCTTGTTGATAACAATAGAAATTGGACATGAATGTCATAGTAGGCATATGTAACAATTGGTACTTACACTTTAAGGTACAGCCATGCTTTTTTACACTCCCTATGTTATGTCTTTGTCTGTTTGTTACATGATGACCTGTAGTAGCATGCACAAGTACTGAGGCCAGAAAAATATGTCTAGACATAGAGAACCTTTCTATTGGATTGTGGTCAAGTTACTAGGCCCAACAACCTTATTCTTTTCAAAATGGTTGCACATTTTTAATGACTACACATCCCAATAATCACAGTTTTGTAGCTTAGCATTTTTAAAACAATGGCAGCTCCAAAACCAGACTTCATTTTCTGCTCCTCTGCTTTCAGTACTAAGCCAGAGGGAAGAGTGCCACCTAATGATCTGTAGGTAAGTGTGGCTTACAGCTGGTATCTTCTGGTTCCAAGTTTTTGCATCCTCCACTGCCTGTAGGCTTAATAGAGATTCAGAGGTGGCCAGTTGCTTTTATGGTTGTTTGTATTTACAAACAAAACTGTGGAGCTGCTTGAATTAAAAAAAAAAGAATGGGAAACAGTGATCAGCTTTCCATTTGGCTTTCTAACAATAAACAAGCCTGAAAGCATCTCAGCCTGCCTTTGAAAGGTGGTTGAGTGCAGCAGCCAGGTAAAGTGATCATGGGGAAAAATGAGAAGCATTATAGTTTGCTTTGCTAAATTCATGGGAGTTAGGCAAGAAAATTATGACAGAAAGGAAAAGCACATGAATGATGAAAGTATTACAAGCTAATAGTAGGTTCATAGAAAAAACTGCTGCTTCTCCCATCACAAACCTGAGAATTACTTGGTGGAATGAAAAGATAAATACTTTCATGGTACATTTGAAAAATTGCATGTAAATTTCAAATGTTGTATTCAGTAGGAGTCTTATTTCAATGTATTGAGACACTGCAGGGGGTATCAGTGACATTAATACATGCCTCGGGTGGTTGAATGTTCAAGCATCCCTTCTCTCCCATTGCACCAGAGGAATGTGTTAACGAGTCCATAGAACATAATCCTGTCATATTTTAATGCTATGTTGATTTAAATGGCTGAGGAACAAATCCTGGGGCTAAGGAAGATCCATAGCATGGAGCCAAATGAAGCCATGCATTTTGTCTTCATCCTCTGGTCACACAGACCTAGTTCTCATGAGTGAGAAATTTCTAAAGACACCTTGAGGGAGGGGGAGCTTCTGTGCAACTGCCTTACTCTCAGCTCCATTGTCCTCAGGGATCAGTGATAATAAGACTTCTCTACTGAGGATTATTTGGAGATGGATTGAGCATGAATCTTTGGCAACCCCGCTGCTTCACAGAAAAGTTGAAGGATTTTTTATATCTCCTCTTTGTTGTGTGTCCTTAGCTAACAATTCCAAGGGAAAAATAAGGAAAAAAGTATTAAAAGGCCTTTGCTACTCAGCAGTTCAAATACAGCCTTTTAACAAATGTTACAACACCTTTTTCATAATGTAGTTTATTTTAAATATTGCAAGGATGAGAAGTCCCATTCTGGCTTCAGCCTTTCCACTGATCTAGGGCAGGCATGACTGCTTATCTGGGCCAAGAACATCCTGAGTTATCCTGTGCTTGCTGAAGAGTGATAAGGATTGGTCTGAATCCTTTTCTTGTTAGCAGAGATTGCCTGCTCAGGGCTTACCTGACATGGGGAATACTTGGTTCTACATCGGGGACATCAAATTCTTTCATTCTTTTGGGTGTACAAATAAGGATACTGGTGTCATCCCCCAGCCCTCCTCCTATTCAGAAGCTCCCAAGGGAGTTGTAAGCAAATTCAGTGAACCATAAGAGGTCTCTGAACAAATTTCAGCTCCATTTCAAATATAGAGAGCTGAACATGGGAGTTTCTGAACAGCACACAGTAATTATGAAAAAATACCAGGGCAGGAGAGGTGCAAATCATATGATATGTCCTTAAGGATATGAAAGGAAAGTGTCAGCATTCTCAGGACTCCCAAAGTCAGCTGGAAATTTAGGTATCATAGCAATTTGAAGGTTCAGCAGCCTGAGAAGGGAATGGACAAGTATATATCTGCTCTAAATACAATTAATAGGGAAGAACAAATTGCAAAATTGAACAACAAAAAAAGTGGATTTCCTCCTAAGAGTGTCCTTTCTATCACTAATTGGTGAAAAACCAGATTGGATTAATAAGGAGACTCTGTGTGTGTGTGTGTGTGTGTGTGTGTGTGTTTGCTCAGAGTTCCAACTCTGAAGAGGAAGGCCTGACTCATAAAAATTTTAAACATGAACTGGGAATTTCCTTTATTTCTTTTTCTCTTTCTAGACCCCTTCTTCTGATAATAAGCACACCCCTTTTCCAAAAAGCCATTTTTCTTCTGTTTACTCCTGTTTAACTGAAGACCCTCTCTTTATCTTAGTCTAAACTTGCTACATTTGCAGGCAAATTATAATTAACCAAGCTTTGAAAAAATCAATTAATGACCAAATAGTTGTAACCACAAGAAAAAAAAAGCAGTGTATTTGTAAGAGAAAAGGACATTGATTGCAATTCAAAGATATCTTAAGCACTTTCAACCACTTCTTGACAAAACAAATGAGCTACAACCTTAGCTTTGATGTCTTTTTGCTTCAGTCTCCATGAAATTGGAATTTTATTGGCAGAATATAGCTCAGTTAAGAATTTATTCATGCTATGTCATGCTGTCCTTTTGGCAAGGAGAGAAATTTGGGGAGAGATTTTTAATTAATTTTTTTTTCCTTTTGGCTTTAATGGACAAAGGTGGCATTCCCCCTAAAAACTGAGTTCTTTTCTCTTATAATAATCTGTAAAAACATCTGAAAATATGGCTGCAGGGAAATATTACAGGTACAGGGTCAAAATTAATAATCTCAAGTAATAAAACAGCTTCAAAGATTGCTGCTTTCTTCACAATTAAACAATAGCTATTAGATGCCATTAGATGCCATCTTATGGAAGCATAATCTCCAGTATCATTCCTTGTTTATATGTGTAGATTCTTATAAGCCTTAGTATTGCATGATGATGCAGCTAAGTGTCAAGCACACGAAATCTGTTATTTTCATAAGGGGAAAATAAGAAAATATTGAGGAAAACTAGAGAGCTGCAAGGCAAAACAGGTTCAAACTTAAACAGTTGCTGTACAAAGAAAAAGTTTATTACTAACAGAATTAAAAGTGAAAAGAAATAATAAGAAATTAAAGCAAACCACCCCCCTCTTCCAGCACTTCCCTCCTTTTACCCAACTCGCACAAAGAGTAAAAGAACATGGGGTTTTAGTCAGTGTTGCAGCTCTTGAAAAGTCTCTTTCTTATGCTTAAGGAAAAAGGGGTTTTCTTCTGCTTCACGCGGTTCCCAAACTGCCACCAACAGCAGACCCGCCCGGAAAGAACCAATCTGCTGTGGTGTAAAACATCTCTCCCATGCAAAATCTCACAGTTCCTTCCCACTGCAAAACATGGGCCATCACATGGGGTTATTAATCTTTTTTAAGGATGAGTTATTTTTGCCTGAACACAAAGGCTTTCTTCACCATAAATCTCTAAAAAAAAAAGTAACCTCTCACTGCTTCTGTATAGCCTGGCATAGGCACTCTTCACAATCTTCATGGGCCACACGTGAATTCTCCACCCTCCCCATGCATTCCAAATGGATTAAAGAGACAAACAGTTTGTGGTATTACAGTTTCTTACCACAGTATGCAAGAAGTTTTTTTTAAGCTACACACGAGAATTGCGGCACCGCCCTCTTTTCTCTCATCACCATTTCCAGCTCCGTCCCACGTGACTCACTTTCTCTTTCTCTCTGACTCTGAAGCCACCATGTTGAAGGGTGTTCTTGTTCGGGGTTTACGGTGGAGAAAGCCTCGTCCCTCTGTGCTGCTGGCTGCGTGGTGTCTTCTTCAGTTCAGCACGAAGTGTGCTGGCTGCAGACAGGAGGCTCCGCCAGCTCCCGCTGGCTCCGCGTGGAGAGGAGAAGGACCCGCCAGTCCCAAGAAGCCATGCTGGATGGGTTTAGCTGTGTGGCAGCCCATGGCTGGTTTGAGCTGTGTGGCAGTTCATGGCTGGTTTGAGCTGTGTGGCAGTCCATGGCTGGTTTTAGCTGCCTGTGGCTCTGGGATATTCCCCCCCCAGCGACCCAGGGTCCATACCGCGGCATTGGGAAAGGGTGCCCCGGCCCGGCTCGGTGGGGCCCAGAGGCTCAGAGGCCCCCCCACCTTCCCTCACCTTTCGTTCTGAAACAAAAATAAATTCTCACCTTTCTGCATGGTTTAAATATGTAAATTGTGAGAAGCGTCATTAGTCTAAAAGACTGTCCATCAACTCAGGTTCAACCCACTACACATGATAACATCAGGCAGTATTTGAAGCTAAATAAATGTTATGGGTGCGAACCAAAGTTCAGTCTGGAAAAGAGGGAAAAGAAAAAGTGACTTGATAAATATTGCTTATTGT
The DNA here is from genome assembly GCF_009650955.1 of Corvus moneduloides. Classification (NCBI taxonomy): domain Eukaryota; kingdom Metazoa; phylum Chordata; class Aves; order Passeriformes; family Corvidae; genus Corvus; species Corvus moneduloides. The sequence goes on from NC_045477.1 coordinate 111,702,025, forward strand.
TGAAACATTCTAATTTTGTTCTCTTGTGCAATTGAAAATTGCAGTACCTTGCCACTTAGAAGAGAAAAAGAAATTTGAGCTGGTTATGAGTGATTAAAATAAACCAGCTAAAGTGGCGTAACCCCAAGGAAAAGTAATAGCTGTTGGTTTTTTGATTATGTGCTGGGAAGTAAGCATAAGAGATGCATAAGCCTTTCTCCAGTTCTTGGTCTATTTTCTATCCTCTCTGACATAGTTACATAAGTATTTAAAATCACTCATAAAAGTTAAAATAACTTAAGTTGTACATTTAAAGGCAATCAGCTGAAATCCCCAAAGAATAATCCCATGCAAAACCAGGAGCATGGAATATTTAATTCCTACTTTCTGATGTAAACTATCCGTTATGTGCTTTATCATCCTTGGCCATAGATAGATAGAAGAAACCAGTGAAACTGTATCAAACAGCTTGTTCTTGAAAAGAGAGTGACTTCTGTTGTTTCCCTCCCTTTGGAGATGCAGTAATCCCTGAAAAACAAAAGTGACATTGTTTACCTGAGTTTTACTGATGTTCACTGACAGAGCAGTGTAGATACTGGAGCACATTTCAACAGTGAGTTTCCTTAGAAACTTTATTATAATCTTTACTTTATTCTCCTTTTTAAAGAAATAAATAGGTTCCTTCTATAAGGCTTTGATCATCATGTCAGATGTAAACAGAATGTATAAGAAGAGATCTATTTGTGGGTTACAAAAAAGTGCCTTTAGGTTTATTTTTAGAGCTGATGGCTATTAGTCACAATTCCCTAATTGTTCTTCAAGTGTTTAGAGATTTCAGGATATTAGTACTGAGTTCCTATTTTGAAAGAGTCATTGAGTGTCTGTATAAGTATGCTATTATAAAGCATCACCAAAAAACAACAAAAAAATATGTTTTCCTATGTTCCTAGGCACGTAAAAAGCTATTTCTGCAAGTGAGAAGGATTTTTTAGCAACCCCTTGGAATCCTTGTATTGCATACAAGGCCACAAAGGTAGGGTAAATTATTTTTAATAATCTCCATACATTTTACTAAAATTTTACTTGCAAACACTATTGTAACTATTGAAAAATCACTCTCCTTTTTTTTTGTGCAATGTTGTACTTTCTAAATTAAGAAATTCACTTCTGCTTATTATTTTATATCCTCTTTACATATTAATGACCTCAAGGTTAAGGAATAACCTCATGCAGACTTAGGCATCCGTCATATACTTTCTATTTCCAAGCTTTTAATCCACTTTCCTGTCTAGTTGAGAGAGTGAAATAGATCCTTCAAAGGTGAGATTCACTTAAGATGTCTACAGTAGAATGAGCTGAATAATTCTAAACCAGCTTCTGCTTCTCCCCCATGCCTATAAAGGTAGTCTGGAGCTCAGGATGACGATGACACTCCGATGATGATGATGAGAGCCTAAAGTTATGGTAGATTAGTTCTGCCCTAATTACCAGAGTTAGCACCACAAATTGGAGTGGCAGAAAATTTGTTTTGATTTGTTACAATACGTTGCAAAGTCTTCCCAGTATCAATTCTGACAAATCTTTGAAATCCAATACAAGTATTAAACTTGTGTTCCACTGTCAAAGATTAATGTATTCACAGTCATTAATGATAGTCAGACCTCTATTTAAAACCAAAGACTAGCTTAAGAATGTTTTACTTTTTCTCTTAAGAGACTGCCTTTTATTTATATATATATTTGTATATATAATGCCCTTGTGAAAACACCTGAAACTGTTTCCATCACAGCTGATATCACTAAATCAGATTTTGTTTTGTATGGGAATTGAAGCTTGGTTTGGTTTGGTGTTTGGTTTTCAGGTGGTTTTTGGCTTTTTTCCAATCTCTGTCTGGGGCTTTTACTGTAAGTATTTCCATTTTAAAAATTCATAGATATGTGGTCAGACATAAGCCACAGATTCAGAACAACCTGACAGTTAAATACTGGTCATTTATTTCAGTGGGATGTTTTTAATATAATGTCAAACCACACAAAATAAATATGTGAGAGAGAGGCCATTTTGGGGAAGAACTGCAGGGAAATGAAACAGGAGAGATGAAACAAATTACCTGAAAAAACCCTCTCAATCCATAATCCATCAATTAACTTTAAATCATTCTCTGTTGTATCTCTCTTTATCAGCAAGAAGATGCCCCTACTACACAGTGTGAAAATGTGTGTGATATAGTGTAAACGTACTGACCAGAGATAGTAAAATTACTGGAAATTTACAGAGTATTCATTGACCCATGAATTCCAACCCCCCATATCCTGAGAAAATGCATTGCTTATTAACAGCTTGTAGTACCAAACCCTAATAGTACATGCAGTCATAAAAGAGATGTACATTTTTCCATATGTGATTATGCATTATTTTTTTTTTTAATGGGATATTGCTAGTAAGTGTTTTCAGACTGGTAGGAATTTTAATTTTCCATAAAATAGCTTGATATAGAAAACATAACATCAGATAATTCAAAAACATTCAGGTTTTGAACACTAATATTTGAATTTGTCCTTCTGCCTGTCAGGTATTCTGTTCAGAATAGAAAATGTGAATAGGAAGTCACTCAAAGAAACTTGGTTTGATTTATGATTTTGGTTGTCTTTTCACTGCATTTTCCCCATCTTCATAACATGGTTGACAACAAAGATTGGAATTTCCTAATTATCCTAACAGATCAGTGTTTAATTAATATTATCAGTTTATTTTGCAATTTTTACCTTTTGCTCAGCCTGGGTGTGATTAGATTAAGATGTGATAGCAGTGACAGCACTGTGACGCGCTGATCTTTGTGTGGAAGCAGATGAAGGTTGCGGAAGGTATCTTTTCAGCTTTATACCGGCTAGCGCTTGTATTTCAATGCCTTAGAAAGCCTCGAGCAGCCTAGAGAGGTAGCAAGGGCGATCTAGCACTTTAGTAGCTCTAAAATCGGTACCTGAATCAGCTGCAGAGCAAATACCATCAGCAGAAGCAAAGAGGGAGAAATATAGCTCCCTGCTCACTCAATTCCCTGCAGTTAGAAGCCTTCAAATGAGACAGACGACCAGAGATGTTTACAGGAAAGTAGCTGAGCTGAGAGAGAGCCTTTGCTTCCCCTCGACGATCTTTTATTAGGAGAAGGGGAAAGGGGAGGACTGGGGGCGGACCCGGGGTGAGCGGCCAATGAGACACTGCTGAAGAGTCTGAGTTACATTTGGCTTTGCCCGCGCTTGGAACAAAGGAGCTATGAGCACATGTCTTTGGGAGGGGGGAGGGGAAGCTCAAAACAGGCAGCAACAATTCCCTATTTTTTTTTCTTTAAAGCTGGGTTGTAACTCTTAGTAACTTAAAAGTGCATAGAACAGTAACAAAACAGTGCAAAATATAATTGTAATCTATCGTCCCTACAACTCAACAGTACCTAGGATGCCTTTAAACTAGTTCCCCAGTCAAAACTCAGGGGTTTAGTCAGGACATCTATGGTATGGAGTATCAGGACAAAGATTTACAAAATACAGTGCAAAACCTGAGTGCAAAACAGTGCAACTTAACTTAAGGGATTGACATAAAGATCTGCAGTAGGGGGTTTACATGAAGGTGCAAAATCAGGATTCTTTTTACGGCGTCTCTTCCAGGAGGCAGTTTTAACCTCCTTAACTTTTGAGGAAGTGACATAAGGTTTTACCCACTTGCCTGGGATCCATCTCAGTCCTTGAGGGGTAGATACACTGGCATACCCACGTCCCCAAGTTACAAGTTTGTACGGTCCTTGGATTTTTTGAGTCTCTGGGTCCCGGATCAGGACTTCTGGATTTTCCTGCAGTTTCTGTCTCCTGGTGTTCTGGAAATGACGATAGATGGGAGGGTTTGGATCCTCAAAGGTGCCATTCAGGAAGTTTATGGTAAACAGTGCTTTGCTGAGTCTGAGGACAGGTGAGTTAATTTTGGTGGTCCCTGATTGTTGTAGCAGCATTCGCTTGAGGGTTTGATGGGCACGTTCAACAATGCCTTGTCCAGTTGGGGAGTGAGGAATACCTGTAACATGTCGAAATCCCCACTGCTGACGAAAGTTTTTAAACTCCTGGGAGGTGTAGGCAGGTCCATTATCAGTTTTTATCTCCTCAGGTATACCGAGCACAGCAAAAGCTTGGACAAGATGTTTTTCAACATCCTTAGCCTTTTCACCTGCATGTGCAGAGGCATACATAGCACCAGAGAAGGTATCAATAGAAACATGAACGTATTTTAATCTTCCAAATTCAGGGAAATGTGTGACGTCCATTTGCCACACTTCACCACTATTAATGCCTCTGGGATTGACCCCCATGCCCAGTGATGGAAGCTGTAGCTTCTGGCAGTTGGGACATGTTGCCACTATTGCTTTTGCTTGTGTCCGCGACAGATGGAACATGCGGATAAGAGCAGGAATATTTTGATGGTACATGGCATGGCTCAATTTTGCTTGTTCAAAAACTTGGGGGAGCTTTGGTAAGTCGGCTGATAGAACTATGTCTGCTGGCATAGCCAGAGCATCAGCTCTACGATTACCCTCCGCAATAAATCCTGGCAGGTTTGTATGTGACCTCACATGCATGACAAAATAGGGATGCTCTCTGTGGGAAACCAGATAAATTAATTTTGAGAGTAAATCATAAATTTTCTTGTTTGAGATTTCTTTTAGGAGAGCATGCTCAGCTCTAACAGTTACTCCAGCTACATATGCTGAGTCTGTGACCAAATTAAAGGGTTCTTTGAACCTCTCAAATGCTCTAACGACAGCTGCTAATTCAGCTACTTGTGGTGATCCCTGGATTACCTCAATGTCAGATTCCCACTTTTGCGTCTTTGGATTTTTCCATGTGACCACGGACTTTTTACTTTTTCCTGAGGCATCAGTAAAAATGGTAATCGCATCAAGGGGTTTTCTACTTTGAATCTCTCGAGGGATGAAAGAAAATGGTAGATTAAACATGTCATGTTTTGGGTAATGATTTGAGATTTGGCCTGAGTAACTATCTAATGCAAATTGTAAATTTATATTATTTTGGAGTAGGTGATCTAATGCATCAGTTGTTACAGGTAAATAGATGCATGCAAAGTCACATCCTGCCAGGGTGCGGAGCCTTGCTCTACCCTTCATGATAATTTTTGCCATTAGTTCTTGTGGCTGTGTGATGGTTTTAGGAGGTTGGAGTGGAAGGAATACCCATTCAATTATGATGAGGGGTTCCTTCTGCTCTTTGTCCCACTGAAATATGAGGCCATGAAAGCGTGGTACCTTCCCTAGAATGACAAGCTTAAAGGGGAGGGAGGGCTGATACCTGTGCGCTTGTCTGGTGGAAATGAGCTCTTGAATCTTTTTGAGAGACTGCCTTGCCTCTTCTGTCAGGGATCGAGGGGATGCTGGACCGCCTTCCCCTTTTACTAGGTTTGCAATAGGAGCTACATCCTCTGTGGTGAGTCCTAACCAGGACCTTAAATACTTCAGTGTCCCACAGATCTGTTGCACTTCCTCTAATGTTTTTGGGTTATTATTAATGGTGACGGGTGTTGGGGTGATAGAGGTTTCTGTGATTTTGAGTCCGAGGTATTTCCAAGGGCTTGTTCTCTGCATTTTTTCAGGTTGTAATTCAAAGCCCTTGGCCTCTAGGGCCTCAACCACCATGTTAAGTGTCTGCTCGAGATACTGATTATTGGGAGCACACACCAGCACATCATCCATGTAATGCAGGATGATGGCCTTCTCTGCTTTGGCACGGATGGGAGATAGAATTTTAGCAATATACTCTTGGCAGAGAGTTGGGGAATTTTTCATACCTTGGGGAAGCACAAGCCAATGATAACGTTCCATGGGAGTTTCACGATTAAGAGATGGTACAGAAAATGCAAATCGGGGGGCATCTGCAGGGTGGAGCGGAATATGAAAGAAGCAATCTTTAATGTCAAGAACAGCTAAATGCCAATGTTGTGGGAGCATTGAAGGTGATGGCATACCTGGTTGAAGGGGTCCCATGTCTTCAATAACCTTATTAACTTCTCTAAGATCTTGGAGTAGCCTATATTTGTTCTTTCCCGGTTTTTGTATTACAAACACGGGTGTGTTCCATGGGCTGTTAGTTGGAACTATATTTCCTTTAGCCAATTGTTCAGCCACTAATGTTTTGAGTGCCTCTAAGTTTTCTTTTTTTAACGACCACTGGTTAACCCACACGGGTTCATCTGTTTTCCAAGTTAATTTATGTGGATGGCACTCTGCTTCAGTGGCCTGCAAGGGAAAATTTTGATGTCTAGGCGTGATATCAATTTTTGTTCCCCACTGAGACATGGCATCCCTTCCCCACAGGGTGAATTTGGTGTCTAGGACATACGGACGAAGTGTCGCTATTTGTCCTTCAGGACCTTCAATTTGGATGGTGTGTTTGGACTGCTTTGCAATTTGGGTACCTCCAATCCCTTGTATGATGCCCTGAGATTGCAATTCCCATTGCGTAGGCCACTTATCAAATGGAATGACAGACACATCAGCACCTGTGTCTAACATTCCCATTATACTGATTTTATGTGATTTGTAACGGAGCTTACATTCTATTACAGGTTTGTTGTTTCCCAAAACCTCAGTCCAACAGATGGCTGGGATATGACCATCTGTGGGCAGGTATTTGGGCAGTGGAAAGGCCTGTGCAATGACTTGACCTTTAGGCATAAAATACGGTGGATATATACATTGTACCATTAGGTTAGAACACCCGTTCTGATCCACTTTCATCAGTGTGGGTGTAACCTCTATCCCAGCAGGTGTTTCCCGAGTGTCCCCAATAACAAAAAGGTATGTAAATTCTGGCATGTGGTCCACATTCTGGAATGAAATGGGTATTACAGTCTGTTTGTTGTTGTTGAAATGGTGTGCTTTATCACAGGTTACCTTAAACCTGAGTCCAGAAGTCCAAGTTGCTTTGTCTGCAGCCCTATTTATGTCTGAACGCGGAGCTGTTAGGACGCGTTGAGTCGCTAGTTTCCCTGCTGTTGACCTGGGGAAACAGTCTTTGGAGAGTTTTTATCAGCAGTTATAATTGCTCTGCAATTGCGAGCTACATGTCCCTTTTTCTGACAACGATAGCATACAAAGTTACCGCGCGATTGAGTTTCTCCTGTACCTGTAACATTCTCCACAACCTCCCCAACCATCCCCACTTTTTTCAAAAAGGGAGCAGCTGTGTTCAGCTGCACCTTCTTTGTACAGACTTCAAGGATGGATTCAACAGTAGGAGGAGGATACAGCGGGAGAGTGAGAATGACTTGTTTGCAAGCATCATTCGTATTAACTTGGAGAAGTTCGAGTAGGAGCGCTTGTTGGAGGTCAGGATTAGGGACCTGGGAAGAGACAGCTTCGTACAAACGGTTATAAAAGTGAATAATATTTTCATTTGGCAATTGCTTGATGGTGGTATAATGAGAATGAGGAGTTTGAGATGGTAATAATGTTAAGGCCTTTTCAGCAGCACGTGTGATTTCAGTAAGAACTGGACGAGGGATAAGCATTGCTTGTTTTTGAGGATTTGCCATATTATTGTCACCAGATAAAGGGTCTAATGTGATATAATTGTTTTCAAAATCCAGGTAATTATCTGGAGTTTGCCACAAAATTTTTAATAAATCAGATAAAATTATTTTCCATTGCTTTTTCCACACCATAAAATCACCAGGTGTGAGAAGAGTTTGCATTAATGTAAGTAAATCATGAGGTACAAGTAAGTGAGTTGCAAAAGTAGCACTTAAAAGGCTCTTAAAATAATTACTATGCATTCCAAACTCCTTAATTGCCTTGCACAAATCCTTAATATCAGAATAAGAAAGGGATTTCCAGTCAGGGTTAGCTCCATTGCTAGTACAAGAGAGTGTAGCAGAAGCAGTTGGAGTTACTTCCTGGTAGCCATGGGCTCCCGGATTCAGAGGGGCAGTCACAGGACTGTGGGAACCTGGGGCGGGACAATGGGAAGCAGGGGCGGGGAGTGGAGGGGCAGGGGCGGGGAGTGGAGGCGGGGACACGGCCGGAGGAGGGGAGGGGTCGGGGGCGGGGTTGTGGGAGGCAGGGGCGGCACTTGAGCCGTGGGCGGGAACAGAGGGAGGGGTGAAACACGACGCTGTGGGGGCGGGGTCGGGGTCAGGGTGTGACGCAGGAGTGGGAGGGGATGGGGACAAGAAGGGATTTGTGGGATGGGGGAGAAAGGGATTGTGGGAGGTGTAGTTTGGAGAGGAAGGACCATTGCGTCCGCCATTACTGGAGACAAACAAACTGGGAGAAACGCGGTTGGGGGGAGGGGTTTTTTCCTGGCCTGCGAGCACGTGGCAATGGCCGTCCCTGGGAACAAAGAGATCAGGGGAGAAGGGGTTTTTACGCGCGCTTGAAACATGAGGGCTAGAAACTGGGGAAAAGGGAGTGGAGAAAAGGGGTCGGGAAGGTCCTGGGATGGGCTCCGGATTCCCATCCAAGGCAGGGTGCTGAGGAAACACGGGTGAGCCAGGAGGACGATAGCTCTCCTGTGCTGAGAAGCAGTCTGCTCTAGCTGTGTTTGCCAGCGTAGGGGAAGAGGGGTCCGGGACACAGGGGTTAGAAGAGGGTATAAGGGAATTAACAGGGGGGTTTTGCAGTGGCTTTTCATGTACTGCCTTTTTATCCGGCAAAGTATAACTTAGTAACAGGAGAGGAAAGAATTTTGAAACTGTTTCATCTCCTGCACGCCTCAGAGAGGAGAGTTTTCTCCCCACCTTATCCCAAAATTCAGCAGATCTTATGTCTTCGGAGGTCAGATTAGGAAAGTACTGAAAAAGCCATTGTACAAAAGATTGAACTAGATTTTTAGGGTATTTATGCCCAGTTAAAGAAAGGTAACTTTGAACTTGGTGGTATATTTCTCTATGGTGTGCAGAAACTTCAGATCCCATTATAAATGCACCACCAAACCTCAACCCCAACTCGCCAAAAAGGAGGAAAAAAAAGAGAAAGTTTGCACCGGCACCAGCTTAAGACAGGAGCCCCTAAACCAGCAGGGAAATACTCACCAGAATTCTGGATTTATCACAGGAAAGCAGGTCCGGAGAAAAAAAAAACGCGAGAAGGGTCTTCTGCTTTCCAGCCGTTCCCTCGCCACGTGGCGTGGGGGAGGGTACAGGCTGAGGCTCTGGGCTCGATGTTACACAAAAAGTAACACCTCGCCACACAGAGCTGGCACAGCAGGACGTGCAGAGCTAACTCCAGCAGACACAGCTGCTGGGACACCCTGAAAATCTCTCAGAACCGGAGTTCAGAGATAGCACGCTGGGCGCCAAATGCGGAAGGTATCTTTTCAGCTTTATACCGGCTAGCGCTTGTATTTCAATGCCTTAGAAAGCCTCGAGCAGCCTAGAGAGGTAGCAAGGGCGATCTAGCACTTTAGTAGCTCTAAAATCGGTACCTGAATCAGCTGCAGAGCAAATACCATCAGCAGAAGCAAAGAGGGAGAAATATAGCTCCCTGCTCACTCAATTCCCTGCAGTTAGAAGCCTTCAAATGAGACAGACGACCAGAGATGTTCACAGGAAAGTCGCTGAGCTGAGAGAGGGCGTTTGCCTCCCCTCGACCATCTTTATTAGGAGAAGGGGAAAGGGGAGGACTGGGGGCGGACCCGGGGTGAGCGGCCAATGAGACACTGCTGAAGAGTCTGAGTTACATTTGGCTTTGCCCGCGCTTGGAACAAAGGAGCTCGGAGCACATGTCTTTGGGAGGGGGGAGGGGAAGCTCAAAACAGGCAGCAACAGAAGGTGAGGCTGGGCAGTTGTCGTTTCTTCTAGAGCAAATTTGTGCTTCTCAGGGGAATACTTAATTTTGAATTTTATTCCTCAAAAGATGAGGAGCCCAGAGTCAATGCATTTCCACAAATCCATGTTACCACATGGTCACTATCAGCAGCAAACCAGGCTTTCTGAGGCTCTAATATGGCAAAACAGGAAGCAAGGTTACAGCCATTTTATAGTACCCAGAAGTCTGATGTTCCAGGCAACGCCTACCAGCCAACAATTTTGTTTGAGATGTCCTAGCAATTTTCTATCCTCTGTAGTCATATTTATTTTCTGTAACTGCACATGGACAAATTTAAACAACCCTTTTTTTTTGGTGATGAAATAACAATGTACACACAGATATATATCAAGGTAACAACTCTTCTTTGATTCAAGCATCTCAGAAAATCAGAGTGGATCCAAGACTTACTGAATTTCAGGGAAACCTTCCAGAAGTGCCTTTGAAAAATTCTAATGAAACTGTTTTGCATACTACTTGCTGTTAAATATTCAACAATAATAAAATGTACTTCACCTTTATGAAAACCTCTATAAGTATTAACTAACTAAACCTCATGACTCCTATATATAATGCAGATAAATGTATAATTTAATTTTACTCTTTTTAGGCAAATTAGCCACAAAAGTGAACAAGCCTTTTACTAAAGAGTGAAGGATTTGAAAAAGGACCTTAGTTTCCTTGATCTTCTTGATTGATTCCAGTGAAATCACAGTTTCCCTACAGCTGTATTATAGAGGGGGAAAAACTAAAAAGCTACTTATGCACTGGTTTTAAAAAGTCATTATACAGAAGGACAATTAAGCCAGTACTACCTCAGATACAACATAAAACTTAGAATTATTTTTAACTGCAATGCACAGTTCTGTTGTCCGTATATTGCATACTTCAAAATAAGACAACACATTTAGACTCATGTTATACTGATATCTGCCACTATAGGCTGTTCTACACCGTGAGAAAGTATTTTCTGCAAGAATACACACTGTTCTGAGCAATAGCTGATACTTTGAAAGGAGATTTGAAGACTCTGATTCTTTGAAAGGAACTGCCATTGAAACCAATGGCTTGATGGCTGGAAAGTGACATTTTACCATTAATACATTTTACCATTTTACCAACATATGCATATGTTGAAGAAAGAACTTAAGCAGGCCTCAATGTATCTACTATTAAAGGTGTTTTTTAAATTATTTTTAAAGTTTGGCAAACTTTAATTTTCAAACATGATATGTCTGCTTGTTTTTGTTGTTTTGTTTTGTTTTGAAAAATGGGATTTCCTGTGACTACTGACATCCAACAGAGAACTGTGTTACATTATGAATACACTTAAATTACATATAAGTAAAACACCTGAATATTTAACTATACTGTATGCCCTGGCTAGTGGACGTGAATTGTGAGTACCTCATAGACCTCTGTTTGTAATCAGCCTGAATTACTCAGAGAAGCATTCTAAAACCTTGATAAAGTCCAGTTACAGGGATGGAAGGACCTCAAAAAGTGGGGGAGAATGGGAGGCAGGTGCTGAGCCCTTCCCTTAGTGACTATATTTCACAGGGGCTGTGTCACCACCACTGATTGTGAATCCTGTTTGTTCCAGTTTTGTGATATAAAAAGAGTGCAGGAGTGTGTCAACAGGACAGATTTTACACACTGGAAATGAGAGAGCGAGAGCACGACAGAGAGAGATCTTTCATCTTGTCAATGCCTCTTCATCAGCATTCAGATCACATTGCCTTCGTTTCAGACCTCGCCACTATCCTCTGCCTTCATTCTTTTTTCTTATTCTGATTTGTCTCTCTTCACTGCTGAAAACAAAACTTTCTCCTTTGCTTTGACAGTTGTCTCTCTCCTTTCAGGAAATGCTACACCGTCACTGTTGATCTCAGAAGGAACAGCTTGTTGTCCCCTGTTAGAAGAAAGAATCCTGGCCCTTGAAAAAAATTGGCATTTTAAGATTAAGCAAGGCAAAACTACACATTGAAATGGAAGTTACGTTTTTTGCACGTCCGCCAAACAAAGTTATACAGGAGTGTTCTTTTAAATCTTAGTAATTTCTGATCCTTCATTTTTCATTGTCTGCAGCTTGCTTTCTGTGCTGTCACAGACCTTTTGTAACAATCATGCTAAAATTGTAGCATTTATTTTTGCTGTTATTTCAAGAGAATATTTAATGTAAAAAATAAAGCTGGAAGAACAAAAATGTTGGACCTGGGAAATTTGAATTTCACACTATGGATAACAAAAGTTTGACAGAATTGTTTACAGATCCACGTCAGGAAAAGCTGGCACCCTTACTTAGCTGTGTGAGGCCTCAAATTTGTTTGTGCTGTGAAGTTGTTCTGTAGCTACATCGCATTTCAGGAGGGTACAATACTCTCCTACCAAGGCTCTCATGGTCCTGCACAGACTTGAAGAAAGATTCAGATAGCAACAGAACCCCCACATAACCATATTAAAACCCATTTCCTTTAACCCTTTTGCTGCAAATAACACAGAGGCCCTGCCATGCTGCCATCACCCACAAATGCAATTTTTATTCACTCCAGATCTGAGGGGATGTTAGGAAGGTTTCTGTCATATGAACAGTTTTTTAACCTTCCTGAAATACTAGAAACTCTACTAGTAAGGTTACAGGTTGTAGGCCATGAATAAATGATTTTAAAAACCCAAACCAAAATATGTAAAAGTGGGAGGCTTTGTACCAGTTTAAATGGAGTGGTATAATTAATATGGCTCAATATATTTAACAGTGCCTGATAGAAGTGAAATTGAGCCTGAATTTCCTGCTTTCTCAGGATCTCTCCTCTTTCTTCCTATTGCATTCATGTCTGCTTACTTATATCTGAAACATAAACATTGAATAAATTCAGGAATTCTTACCTGGTAGCAGAGTTTTAATCCCTTTTTAGCCAGAAGTAAACACCATTGGAAAATGAAATTTCTGTACAGTAACCCAGGCAAGTGACATTCATTGTCATTTATTTCTAGATTCTGTGTTGCATTAACCATGAATAATGTGCATTAACTCTTCCAAAAATGCAAAACTTTCAAGTTCCAGATGCCATAAAAAAAAAAAAAAAACCAAAAAAAACCACGTCCATGGAGATTCAGCACAAAGACCCAGCCAGCCCACTGTGTCATCTCTAAGAATGACTAATACAGGAAACCTGGGCAAAGGGTGAAAGAAATAAGTGAAGCAGACTGTCTTTCTCTGGTGTGTCCTTCTGCCTTGGCTGCACACAGTTTAGGCATTTCTGGCTGGCAAGTTGTAGTCAGATTATTTTTTAATACAAAAGAGAGGTCTCTCCAACAAGAATGTACTTAATCTTTCATAACTGATTATACTTTGGCCTTCAACATGTCCTGAGGCAATGAATGAATTATACAATTTACTTATTTGTTATGCATCTGTTTTGAAAATGTCATAACATAATTTCACTGGCTGCCTCCTCATTCTTGTGTACTGAAAACATTGGTCCTTACACTGCTTATTACCTTACAGATCTCACATATTTCTCTTTGTATCATCTTTTCAAACCAAATAGACCTGGTCTGTTCAGTCATCCTCCATTCCTCTAAGCAAACATGTTCTATTTGACTATTCCCTTGCTAGTTGCTTTGCTTAATACTAATTATTAATTAAGACTTTTTTTCAGACAGGGTGACCCAATCATATGTCATTTTCCAGAAAAAAGTTCACTACAGATTTATACTGTGGAATAATGTTTCTTTTCAGTTTATTTGTCATTTCTTGTCCCAATAATTCTTGATGTTTTGATTGATGGAAATTGTTTAACATTAAGCTGACATTTTTGTGAAACTTTGATAGTGATATTGATAGTTTCCTTTATGAGTACTATAAGATTTTTGTGAAACCAAAAATACTTTAAACTATGATAGCAATAATAATTTTAACACCCTTAGATGCTAAAACATCTCAAATGTACTAGAAAAAAATCTGCAAATGGACTATTTTTCAACTTGTTACTGCTCTATTGACTGGGTTTTTTTCTGCTAATTCTCATCCTACTGAATCATCTGCTGTTACCAATGATGGCAAGCTTCATCTTCTAATGAGTTTGAAAATATTTTTTCTCTATGCTATATGCTGTTAGTGGGTTGATTCTCAACATTTTTGTCAGGGCTGAGTTGCTATAGCTTTACATTTAATTTACTATATATAATTTCCAATTATTGGGCTGTGATTTTCATGTTGGAAGGAAGGGGGTTTTTAATCTCTGAAAGACCCTTTACTATTTGTCAGGATCAAGCTAGCCCTTTTTAAGGATCTGATGGGTTCTTTCACCAATCCTGTAACATGATGTCTTTGAACAGCATCCTTTGCACCAACTAATATTTTTACCATTTGGAGTGTATTTTTTTAAAGTTCATTTTAAATAACTTCCATTATATTTAGGTATTGCCCCTCTTTACAGTAAAGCAATATTTCAGTAAGAGAAGGTGAGATTGTTTTGATACATATTTGGAGAGATCCAGGGAGATTTGCTTCAGGAATTTGCATACTTCACAGTGATTATTGTACAGTGGTACTTAAATAATTGGCTCTTGAACTTGGTCTTGTGCACTGTTTAAAGAGCTGCTTCTCCTCTTGTGAGTTCTTTGCTTAGCTGCTCCAAAGAGCAACTGTTTATTATGTCCTAAACTTTAATCACCATGTTCCACCATAACATGCAATCCACATAAAGCAGCTGAGGTTTTGTATCGCTATCATTTTCTTTGCTTTCCTTCCTAATCTTTCTAATATCCTTTACAATCATTGTTCCCACCTTAGATAGGTGGTCCATAGTACAGCTGTATTGATACATTCTTCTCACCCAGATTTTGCAACCAAGAACTGTCATACACGTAATAAAGATGTTGATTTTTCCCCTCCTTCTTTCCATTGCGTGTGCTGTCCCTGCCTGCCCTCAAGTAAGTTATTCCCACGTGTGCAGCCCAGGTCTATATGTAGAAGTCTAGATCTCCTCGTGGCATCCAAATAGCAAAATGAAGCTACAAAACATACTGACTGCAGATGACTTTAATCCCCTATATTAATAACTGGGACAAACCTTTGCAGCTGCTAAACTGATGCATTGGTAAGCACAAAATCAAGTTCCTTGCAATGCGCACGTGTGCATGTATAGAGAGGAGACAGAAAATCAACAACACTGAGTAATAAACACTTCTTAGGTTAATTAATTTTGACATGTATAGCTTTATATGTAATTGATTCACGGGCTCTGTGAGGTAGATAATTCACACATCTTTGATTTTAGCAATCTCTTATTCTGCTTCATAACTTTCCAAAGGATATTTTTACTCAGGAACATTAAACCAGTTAAATTTTAGTCTGCTCCTGTCAAAGTGGTTTACATCTACACAGGCAATTTC
Organism: Corvus moneduloides; assembly: GCF_009650955.1. Classification (NCBI taxonomy): domain Eukaryota; kingdom Metazoa; phylum Chordata; class Aves; order Passeriformes; family Corvidae; genus Corvus; species Corvus moneduloides. The sequence continues at coordinate 111,717,263 of NC_045477.1, forward strand.
TAGATTTGGTTTTGTTTTTGTCAGTCACGCTCTTTGATACATGAAAGTTTAGTGCTTAATGTACTTCAGGATGAAAGTAGCGATACTTCTTTGGGAACTTGCTCATATGGAGCTGCATCTGAGTGAGCACCTTACTGCTCCTGGCAGTCCCATTGCTCCCCTGACCTGCATGACTTCACATTTTGGTTTGTCAAGCTGCACCAAGGCTGCAAAAGTAATTTCAGTGGTGAGGGAGTGAATGCTTCAACAGATGACTCTGCAGTCAAAAGAACAAAATTTGCATTATGCAGTCATTAATGACATGATGACCATGTGCACCCCATTCATGCAAACAGGACCGTTACCACATCTCAGAGTGAGAACGGGCAGGTGCTGACAGATGTCCAGGAGTGCATAGAAACAATATTTATTAATTGGTGTATAATATCCACATGGATGGATTGGATGGGGCTGCTGGGGAAGGTTCCTGATACCTGCCCTGCCACTGCCTGCCATGCCCTGCCCACAGGTGGGCAGGAGGCTGTGGAAATATCCCCATCCTCCTGAGAAAAGCTTTCAGCAATAGAAGGGCTCAGTGGCTGGAGTGGGCTGGGAAGGAGGTGCTGGGGAGTCTGCTGAGCAGGGGAGCAAGCACAGTAGGGAGGGAGCAGCAGCCCATGGGATCTGTTCTCCTGGCACATTTTCCACCTTTTGGCGATTTTTAGAATGAAAAAAGAAAAAATGAATAGACTAAAAGTTTTTCACAAAGCAGGTGATGACTCAGCAAAGTTTTGCTTGTGGTCTTGCTTTTTCCTTTAGGGTTTGGGTGTTGGGTTGTTTGGGGTTTTTTTCAGATCAATTTGTTTCTTAATTGCTAATGCTTTTCACATTTGTGACTAGCATTTTCTCATGATGAAAAGTGAAAATCCCTCTACTGGCAGCTGTCATAAGGTGGGAGGGGCATTACATGAGAATTGCTTTTGGTTGTCACCAGCCCTGCCTTTTCACCTGCAGCCATCCAGCCCTGGCCACTGCTGGGACACATCACCGCCTGAGAGATTACTCTGGTAACTTGGGTCAGTCATTCTTAGGCAACTCTTTTCCAAATAATGCTCTTATTTAAAATCTCCAATTTATGATCTTTGATTAGACAACAGTAGTGCTAGACTGCTGTAACACCTACTGAAGCAATATAAGTCTTTCTATAGACTTTATAGGAATTGGATTAGATTTCTATTTCTGAATACTCTAAAACTAAACAGACCCCCAAAGGAAAATAATCCCTTATTGCTGCCTTCTGTTAGCTCCTTGAGGGAAAAAAACCCCAACTCTGAACTGAAACATACGCAATTTTTTAAATGCATGAATGCACCCCATCGTTTCAGTTTTCTCATCTTGTGATAGAGTACTGTTTAATTAAATAGATGAGGTATATGTTCTAAGCAGCTTATGGATGGGTATTATCTTCATTTGAGAAACTCTAATGAGAGACTAGGGGAACAGCAAGTAACCATTTATTCTACAAAATTAAAAATGGGCAAGAGATGAGCATTTAATTACATTGACATTATCCTTTGCTATATTAGGTTAAAGCAATAAGTTGCAGGACAACAAAGCTTATATATATAGATAGATAGATAGATATAGATATATATAGATATGTAAATTCTGTTTTCTTTAAACATTGAAAATCAATGAAATGCACGTGCTAAAGTAGCAACAAGATATTTGTTACTACTAGCTTTTATGCAACATCACTTTTCATCCATAGGTGCTGTAATGCTTTGCTCAGGCCATCTACAGCTGATGAGTATCTGACGCAGAAGGTTTGTCTCAGCAGCGAGGCCCTGGCAGAGCTGGGTACCAAATAGCCTGAGCTGTCTGACACTCTCTGCACAAAGACGCCAAATTAGTCACACAAAAATGGTACCAACAAGAACAGCATGGTACAACTGTAGCATTTGGGACAACACAGCTCAGCAATGAGCACAGCACGCTTATACTTACGGAAAGGTGTATGTGGCTGTGGTGGGTTGACACTGGCTGGATGCCACCCACCCACCCACCAAAGCCTCTCTATTGCTCCCCTCCTCTGCAGACACCAAGGTCAGTGTTGTTCCTCTCACATGTTCTCACCTTGCTCTTCTCTGGTTGTGATTACAACGTCACAATAATTTTTTTTTTTCTTCTTCTCAAATATGTTATCACAGAGGTTCCCACCATTCCTGATGAGCTCAGCCTTGGTCAGCAGCGAGTCCATCCTGGAGCTGGCTGGCATTGGCTCTGCTGGACATGGAGGGAGCTTCCAGCAGCTTCTCACAGAAGCCACCCCTGTAGCTCCTCCTTTCCGCACTACCAAAACCTGGCCATGCAAACCCAACAGTGGTTCAGGAAAAGAAAAACATAATTGCAATTAAGAGTATAAAAATGACTTTTTGTGATTAAACCTCTTTTTTATGAGATGAGTATTATTCCCTCACTAGGTATGTACTCTTTAGAGTCAGGCTCCTCTGTAAAGGAAATTGCTTTTGAAATTTTCACATTGCATGGAATTAGAGATTATTCTTTTAAAAATATCTTCTTTCTTGAACACTCTTGCCTAGACTTATGAAAAGGATGTAATATGTAAAGTACAATACATAAAGCACACAACAAATAAAATGTAATTATATATAACTTAAAATATACAAAAATTTTAAAATAGAAAATATACACAAGAACTCAAGAACTAGGAAGTTATTCACATAGCAGATTTTAGGTTTTACTTTGTTCTCTCTGAAGCATTCAAGTCTACTTAGTCTGCCAGAAGACGACAAAAATGGAGCCTGTTTCTAATAAGATCTATGTAATTGTGTTTTGAAAAGGGGAAAAGAAAAGAAAAGCAAAAAGATAGATAAAATGCTGACCTTTTTGCTTTACTGAAACTGTTTAGTAATTAGTTTGAGAATGCAGTATACAGGATAAAAGGGGTTCAGATGTAGATTTTTACATGAGCAGGGGTTCTGTTTGGTGTTTTTAGTGGGGGAGTGAAGGCACATTTTGGAAATTCTGATTTCATTACTTTTTTAATCTAAAAATCTACGCTTGTCTTCCATGCTGTCAGATTCATATAATGTCATAGTTCTATTGCATATGCACACTCAGCAAGAGAATGTGCAAGTGCTGGTGTTTTGTGTTCCTCTGTTTCTCCCACTACATTTGCTAAAAAGTGGAAAATAAATACACAAATGTAAACAATATTTACTACCTAAAATCCACAGGCAGGTAGCAAGAAATCAAGATCTGTCACTCTTTGGACCTTCTAGACAGATTTGCTGGCAGGGTAAGCATGAGGCGATGAAGTTTTGTAGAACTGGCAGCTCAGGGATGGTATCAGCTCTTGGGCAGTACCTATTCAAGCAGATTGGATTTACTAATCAAGAGCATTCTGCATGATGTTACCATTCTTCATAGCCATGTATTCTGTCAGCCCTTTCATTTTAAATATGTATTACTTTTAGAAAAGGAAGCTTACTTTGACTGTACTGTTTCGCTTTCCTTGAGACACACTAAATGTGATGATCCTTTTAAAGACACTTACTAAAGTATATATGAGGATGTGGTTTGTGCCTCTTCCTTATCTCAAGGGACACAAGGCCTCAAGATCTCACACATGGTTCAGGTACAAGATACACTACTCATTGATAGTATACATTTCAGCATGCACTGAATGCCATGGAATTAAAACAATGTTTACAAAACAGACAAGATTATGCTTTTCTCTTTGATGAACTATCTTGAAAACACAAGTCATGATGAGGACAAAGGAGATTCCCTTCTATATTATGAAAGCCACACTTATTAAGGGGAGGATGAAGCCAATTAGAGATTAGGCGTGTGGCTGACAAAAAAAATTAAATTTAAAATCTCTTATACTTATGTCCATACAATTGCATTGCTATTCAGAGCAATTCAGTAACTGAGAAATGAACTGAATCTAGTTTCTTTAACCCTGGGATAAATTTAACTGAAGAACACAGGTGGTTTGTATTCTGCACATGTGAATGGTCTACAGCTTTTCTGTGTTATTAGTCTGGTTTCAGCCATTTTAGCAATTCCATTGTATTTTGTTCAGAGCTTTTGGCTTCCACCCTTTTTCATTTTCCGTTTCTTCTGCAAGACACTTAATCAGCCTCTCTGGGAACTTATATAGCTCCCATGACCACTGTGTAAGAACACCTAACAGACATTAATGCCTTTTTATCTTCATTGCACCCTTATGAATAAGAACAGTGTTAATTCACATTATACAGAGAAGGAAAAAAAAGGATGGAGACATTAAATGACTTCTACTATCAGTAGAAGACAAATCTTCAAAGTATCAGGAACTGAAGGCAAATGGTTAGGGTTAGCCCCAAGTACCTCCTTCCTACTCTCTGCCCTAGGCAGAGGATGAGCAGCCTCAAGCATCTGTTGCTCTGTCAAGGCACAAAGCAGACTCTCAGAAGTCCTGCCATGGAGATGCCTGTGCTGGGAGTCTGTTGTCTCACCTCCATGGTGAGAAAGCAGCTCTCCCAAAGGATAACGGTGAGAATCAAAGTTGAGAACCTCTCTGTCTTTCCCTCTCACTCTGTCAAACAGCTAGGATGGATGGGCATCTAAATCAAGCACCCAAACAGGCTCTCTAAAGTATATGGTATGAGTCATTTAGCTAACTTAAAATGCCCTGTACTGATCCACAGAGAGAATCCCATAAAGTTTTTCATATGTCTTTTACCTGCCCACACATATGGATCACTCATCATAGTAGTATCTGAATGCCTGGTTTAACCAATCACATTAATTTTTGTGTTTTAACATTGGATTTTGACTACTGGTTGCTGCACTCATTTCTAGTTTCATCTATTTTTTTATCTGAAGAATGCTGTTCTGTTATAAGGCAAGGTGGGGTGGGGTGTGAGCAAGTTCCACAAATTCTGCAACAGCTCCCACCCCTCCTGCAACCCACTGACTCTGCATGGCACATTATCTGCCTATCGATAATCCTTTATCATGTTCTGTAATAAAATCACATTCTCCCACATGCAGCTTTTTCTTTTCTCCCTTCCCTTGTAAGATACTGGGAGTTTAGTAACTTCAGCAGTTTGGATTCCTCTCTGTGGCCCTACAAGAAGCCGGGATGGATTAAGAGGTAAATGAATGCTGCCAAGTCTCTTTGTTCCAGTTTTGGAGAGCAGTATTTACAAAGATATAAACATATACATTACTGTACACGTTTATCTCACATTGCTCAGCTATTTCCTGCTCCTCCATGCTCCCACCCCATACAACGGGTTGTAAGAGTTCAAAATGCCTCTGATCCAAACCTGTACCTATGCACAGGCAACTCTGTCTATCTCTTCCCTTTGAGTTTGCACCTGAAGGGTAGATGCAATTGACAAAGAGGTGCCTAGTCCCCTGCACCTTTGTGCAGGAATGGGAACAAATTTACTGAGGGGGAGTGTCAGAATTTGAGTTATGTTTTATAGAACATTTGTTTAGTACAATAAACATCTGCAAATGACTATTTATTTCATGAAGTAATTAACATTCCTAATTAGATGCACCTTGCAGCTGCTGTTAATCTAAATTGGCAATAATGCAGTTACATTTTGATACATATCCTCAGCAGAGTTACAGAAGAGAAGGGAAAAAAAAAATAAAGACAAAAATCTGAAGGGAAGGAAATAAAACTGTTCCCACACAGTTCAGAGAGTTCGCACAAAGAAGATCCCATGGCAACAGCGAGGCCCACAGTTTGCCTTATAAAAATCCAAGAATAGATAATGTATCATCTCTCCTAAAACACTTCGCTTGGGAAACCGGAGGGGAACGGGGGAGAAAAATAAAATAAAGCACAAGAGGTAAAGCAGAGCAGGCTGACCCCCGCGCGCGTTGCGCGTCCGGCGATCCTCTCCCGGCCGTGCCCCCGCCGCTGTCCCGGCAGGCGCGGACCGGAGCGGCGCCGGCGCTGCGGACCGAGGCGGCGCGGGGAGGCGGGCGGCGCCGGGGCGGAGGGAGGGAGGCCCCGCTCCCCAGGAGTTTCTCCAGGATCCCTTCGCAAGGGCCCTCCCCGGCAGCTCCCCCCGCAGAACGGCGCGAGTGCGGCGGTGTCCATCGGGTGGCAGTGCCGGCCCCTTCCTGCCGGCCCGGCGGAGGGCGCGTTCAGCCGAGCGAGCGAGCCCGTCTCGTAGGAACACAGGGATCGTTTATGCACTGCAGTTTCTCTCGCCTCTCTCCCTCCCTCTCTTCCTCTGCTCCCGAGGATATTTTGGGTGGATTGTGGTTATCAATCAAGACCTCCTCTTCTGTGCTGATCACTTGTCATTTTCACCCGGGATTAGTATCGTTCGGGGCAAGCGGACAACTGATTTTTTTTTTTCCTTTCTTCTTTTCCATTTGGAGAATTTTCCCCCCAAACCTCCCCCTCCTTTTTTTTTTTTTTTTTTTTTTTTTTTTTTTTTTTTTTTTTTTTTTGGCGCTGCGGTGCTGGTGCTAGGACCCGGCAAGCACCCTCCCCCGGCCCCCCCCGGAGCGTTTTCCCCACAGCCACCAGCACCGGGAAAGGAACCCCCTCCGGACCGTCCCTCGCCGGATACTTGTGCGGGCAGCCGGGACCCGGCCCTCGGCGGCGGCGGCGCGCTGGGCGCGGAGCTGCCCGCGGGCGGCGCGGGGGCCCCCAGGCCGGCCGCCCCCTTCCCCCCTGCCCCCCCTCGCCGCACCTGGATGGTACCTCCCGCCGGCGACGCGGGCACTTTCTGAACTAGGAAGGAAGGGGCGACTCGGGGGGGTGGGGGGGCGCCGAAGTCTGTATGGAATTACCTGCGCCCGCGGCGGAGCTGGCAGCGGTGGATGGATGGGCGCCGCGTCCGCGGCACTCGCGGCCAGCTGAGCCCCAGGAGTAAACACGGGGCTTCTCCGGCCGACTGCGCAGTGTGGTGACCGGCACTCGCCTCGCTGACTGATCGCACCGGAGGAATATTTCGGGAGACTCCTGTGGGTAAGGTCATTTTATACAGGCAAAAGCCCGGCATTGCTAAACTTGGTGGCGGGTGACTGAAATGGGCACTTTCGGGATTGCTGCATTACCCTGATGCGAGGGGCTCCAGCCGCTATTGGCAGTTGAGTGGAATAACTGCAGTAGGTCTTCTGGTGAGTGCTTTTTGCGATTTAAAAAAAAAAAAAAAAAAAAAAAAAATCTCATCCCTCTGTATTCATGCACCCTCTGGATTTGGGAGAGTACTGTAAGAGCAAGGAGTCTTTCATTTTCCCTCTTTTTTTTTTTAATTTTTTTTTTTATTTATTTTCCTGGTTGTAATATATTTGACTGGAAAGGGTATGTGACAGTAAAGAAGCTCTCTGTGATGGAATCTAATTAATATGAGATCGGATCCCATCCTCTGCTTAAATAGATGTTTCCAACTCTGTGCAGCGTTCTGCTGCATTTCATAGCTGCAACAGAGGTAGAGAAAACCTGCTTTTCAAGTTGTTAAACTTTAAGGTGGTGGTCCTTACTGATCGTGGTACAATGCACTGGTGCTAAAGGGGTTAAATTGCACTGGTAATTTGGGATTACAACTGTTCCTGTAAATCCTGCAAGGAAATTATGAAGTGAGGGGCGGTAAGGACAAAATCCCCTCAGCTTCATAGTAGAGAAATACCATAAATGTCACTAGCCTGAAAATCTCTCATCCAGCTACTCTTACAAAACATCTTTTTTTACCCAATAACTTACCTACTGAAACCTCGGACCACGTGTATGGGAATTGGAAGATGTGCAAACAGAGATGCTATCTTCGGTATTTCATGCATACATACATACATCTGGCTGAGGGACTGTGTGGGAATTCATTCCTGTTACTTGTGGTGTGAAGCGAGACGGAAGAAAAAGAAAAGATCGTCTTCTTAAGAACAGTAGCGAGTGAGGGAAGCACTTCAGCCTTTAAAGATTTAAAGGGATCTGAGCAATGCACATTGGTAATCTCTCTCTGCAAAATCAGTTCTGATAAGAGGGAATGGGGGAAGGTTGAGGGAATCGATAGTGATGACGTTGTGCAGTGCAATACACTGCAATGCTAAAGTTACATAGTGTGTGCGAAAATATGTACCCTTATATACTGCTGGTGAGTTCATGCATAATGGATGGAAGAAGATATGCAGATCTGTCTGTAGGAAGATGGATGTATTTGTGCAAAGACGGCGATTATGTAACTTGATTACATCAGTGGCATCAGTCGCCGATAGTGGAATAATATGCTCCTATAGCGTATCGATCACTTGGGTTAACTTTGTAGCGCTCCCGGCAGCGAGGGATGGAGACCTGGGCAGAGGAGGGGAGATCCTTGCTCAGCTCCTGACAAGGGGTTTGCCTCTCGCAGGCTGCCTTTTGCATCAGCATGCTGCTGGCGGAGTTTCCCCGGGACAAGGAGTTCACGGAGGAGGAGGAGGAGGCTGCCGAGGCGCTGGTTCAGCCACACCCGGGGAGAGGCTCCCGAAGAGCCCCTGCAAGGCTGCACAATGGTCCCATTGAGCAGCCCGGGCTGCGCGCTGCTCGGCAAGGTCACACCGCAACCTGGGACTGGGGTGCATGGCAACAGCTGAGCGGAGGAGGAACAAAACCCAAATTAAAATTGGTCCTCCTCCTCTCCCCTCGCCGTCGCCTACCTCCAAGCACGGCATTCTGCTGACCTCTCTCCCAGTGCTCAAGGCAGAGCTGGTGCCGCTTCGCCCGGGTGTGTGCGGCGCCCAGCACAGACAGCGTTGTGTCTCTCTCGGTGTGAGCAGTGACTGCTCACAGCTTTGGCAGGGTGCTGCTTCAGTATGTTACAATACAGCGTGACTGACGTGAGAAAAAAGTATTGTCAGATACAACAGCTTCGTACACCTGTTACATTTACAGGAACCTAAAAGGTGATCCATTAGCACATTTCAAGCATCTTAGAAGTGAGTAGGTGAAGAGCAAAGGTGTAACAGGAGTCCCATTTGTTTAACTCAGACTTTTTCAGCAAATTGTGCTCAAAGATAGCAGTGTCAGGATATGCCTAAATGCCCCTTTTAGAATCCTGAATCACTTTTCCTATCTGTTCAGGGGGAGGGGAAGAGCACTCCTTGAAGACAGATAAACTCACAAAGGCACTGCTGAGGGCCCATACCTCTAACAGATGCATTTTTTGAAAAATATAAGCCTGATGAAATCTTAGCTGAAATGAGTGATCTTATCATCACTGACCTGTGTCCTTCCCCACTTCACTCTGAATTCATTCTAGCAAAATGTCACTAAAATACTTTTCAGTTGAGAGGAGGTGAGGGCAGAGTGGGTTTTACATCTCTTGATAAACATGATCTTCACATACCTACTAGATTTAATGCACTATCAAACTCACAGTAATTTTATCCTACAGCAGCCTGAAAAATATTTTTTTTCTGCTTCCCTGAAAACGTCAGTATTTTAAAGTTGGTTCAGCATTAGTTCATGACTGTTTTCATATTTCTGGAGGATAGGTCTGGGCAAGCGCTAAAAAATCCTGCTAATGCAGTTTAGAGTTTGACGTTCATCTAGTATCTGAGTAAACTGGAAAAAAAAGGATATGAAGTTAACTCTGTTTCCATCCTTCAGGGGTCAGAATAACACTATGGCAACTCCTATGCATTGCTACAGCTCTTATAATTTTCAGAAATGTCCATTGCATACTCTGTTCTGCCTCACATAATTACAGGCATGCTCTTTCCGTTGATTCCTTACCAGACCCCTTGTGACACACAGGCTACATACCTGTGCCACCCATCTTAAAGGAAAGCACAATTGTCTCCAGAAGGTGTTATAAAACTGGTGCTGTAGAGGAGTAGGCACTGACAGTGTGGGAATGTATCACATGATACATGTAAAGTGGCATGCAGCATGCAAGGATTTGCAAATTCAGGACAATAGAGAGTGGTAAGCCACCCAGTTTATTTCTAGATTAATTTTATTGTTGTAGTTAGCAATGGCCACTTGGTAAAAATAGAGTGTTTCAGCTCCAATGAAATATCTGTTCAGTTTGCACCAAATATAGCTTTTTCAAGAGGAAACTTTCCTTGCTGAAGTAAAGCTGTAAATCACTCGGACAAATGAAGAGAAAATGTGAAGAGAAATATTTACATAAAACATTTCCAGGCTCCAAATCGCAGACCACTGAAAGCAGTGAGAGTTTGGCCACCCACTCCTCGCTATTGCTGGAGAGCTGGCTGTTAAAGAAAACAGCAGTGCATGAAGAATAATCTCAGTGCCTTCCTCTGAAAGAGCAGGCTTCTGACTGTCATTGTCACTGAAGACAGTAGACTTGTTTTACTGCTGATAAGAAAATTTGAAACATACAAGACAGATCTTAATGAAGCTTTTTTACTATTCAGTGTTAGTCTTGTAATGTATTCAGAGTGCTTTCTGTGGCCATTATGTTGAACCCATGTATTAGGGAAAAAAAAAAAGTATAATCAACTGAGGTTTTCCTTCAGTGTATTTGCACTTACAGAGAAGTATTTGGATATACTTCTGTGTTTCATAACAGCTATGATCTTTAGTGGCTGGGAATAATTTTATTTTTATAGTTCACACTGCATGATAATATATGGCAATTGAAACATGAAGCTGTGATTAATATGATTAAAAACCAGCAACTTATCTAGTGGTGCTGAAGTTGTAAAGTTTAATTTTAGAGGCACCATTTGCACAGCTATAGGTAAGGTTGTGTCAGCATTTCTATTATAAACCTCTGTCCTGTTTCCATCCCTTGTGTCAGGGGTCTATGAAATAAGAAGAATTCATAGTAGAGACCATAATGGCTGTGTTAGGTTACTGTCATGGACTGTCAGGTCAGTAATCCATGTATTTCTTTAAGTCTTTATGTGAATGTCTACAGCAGCACCAAAGCAGCCATTATGCTCTTATCAATTCAAGTGTATACTTTTAATTTAAAATGTAATTAAATATGCAGTGATGGACCACAGTGACTTAGTGACTTAGGAGGGATCATTTAACATATCATTTTTTATGCACTTTCATGTCGTTTTCATACTCCTAAAAGAAAAACAGATGAAATACACCAATTAATTTTATTTGTGACAGCTTAAAATTAATTTACATTTAGGTGAAAACTCCTTTGGGGGTGGGGAGGAAGGAGAGAATAATGAAGATGAAAACTTGTGGGTTTTTAATGTTAATATTCAAGCTTTGCATAGGTAGTCACATATGGAACTCCATCCTGCAGAAAGGGAAAATCCTGTGTCATTTGCCAAAGCTCAGTAAGACCAGGGCAAGGAAATCAGGTAGTGCTGGCTCTCTGTTTTAACATTGAGTACTCTGCTTTTCTAGGTCTCACTGTACCTGTGTATTATAGGCACTCCTAGGTCATTCCATGGTGTTATGCAGCACAGTATTTATGCCTCAATAACTAGGTCTGAACAAACGAACCAAGCGCATCAGTCTTACTGCTTTATGTGCTTTAAAGTTTCATGTTTATAGGAACAGCACACAGACAATAATCCTTTGATGGTTGTAGCATCAACTACAGCATTTACTCACAAAGATTTTTAAATTGGGATGAAATAGGAGAAAGGGAGAACATGAAAACATTTAGATTTTTGCCAATGAAGTAGATATTCTTTCCATTTTGTTTTTTACTTCTGGGAATAATTTAGGAAATGCTCAGTGTAGCTTATGAAAAGAAATACAGAAACCTAATTCGTGTGTTGAGAAGACCAATACCATCTCTACAAATATATACAATCAGCAGGTAGACAAGGGGTAGTGGTGTCAAAGTTTTCTGTTCTCTGGTCCTTCAAAGCTGTCCACAGCAAATAGAGCATGGTGAAAGAGGAAGAAGATGGAGACTGCAGAGCGGGTTAAAATGGGGGCAGAAAAGCTTGTAAATGTGCAGATAATGGTGAAGTATCTTCTCTATCTTCAGAGATGGACTATATTTCTATATTCCTCTTGTCTGTTCTTTACTAGTGATACCCAGATGCTTAAAGTTATTGCAGTTCCCAACTCCCAGTGCTTGATTTTGTTTTGTTTTTTTTGAGAATCCTTAAAGTCTTCAGTGCAAGGGCCATCACCTTTTTGTTTTCATGCCTGTTTCCAGTCACGCAATGAGACGGTGATCTCTCAGTTGAGGCAATTTGAGGTGCTTCTCCATAAAATAATAAATGAATGTCAGGAACATGAGAGAAAGAATGTTTTCTGTTAAGTGAAAAGACTGAAAAGAAATGGCCAAAAATTTAAGAAAAGACTGATAATTTCCAGAAATCAGACTTTCCTCTGACAAAGTACAAACTTTGGAATTTTCAACAAAAATCTCACAGTTCTCTTGCAAGACTGGCAGAGGTACTGACTGACTTACAAAGTTAGTGCCACTGCTGTGTAAAAACTCAGTATCTCAGTTTCCCCTATTAAATTCACTTAGTAATGTGTGCTTGGAGAGTCAGTGACAATTTCTTCTTAATTCCAACCAGAAGTTTAGACTGTTTCAGGGAAAATGAAGTCATAGTAATGTGCATCCGTTGTCATGTGCAAGGAAAGGCTTCTACTGGTGGTTAGGAGTGATCTTAACCAGCTGTGACCTGAGTTCCCATACCAGTTGCCTCAGACTGAGAGTTGCTGTGCCTGAGTGCTGTAAGGGACCTGCACGTACATTTGTTCCTGCCTACATCCATTTGACAGTGCACCTTTACTGGTTTTGACTCTGAGCTCAGATCATATGCCTCAGGGATAATTCCTACACCAAGATCTGTTGGTATGATGGAAGCCTTGGGATAGAGCCACAATGTCTGCACAGGAATGTGTTTGGCCAGGATGCTTTTGTGTGGCACTGATCCCTGGCAGCAATTTTAGCCATGTGTCTGTCAGGTTGCTGCTCAGTGCACAGAATTTCAGGATGGCAGCAGAGCACAGCTGTTACCATACAGCACCTTGGCATTCTGCATCTTCGACTTTCCTTTAATGCTTTCTGGCTGTCTCCTCCCACATTAAAACTTCCCCCCCCCCCGCCCAGAAACTCCTTTGCTCATTTTAGAATGGCATAAGTGGAAATGCATGGCATTTCCTTTCCAGAAAGTTGTGCATGTGATGGAGATATGTGTGTGTATCAATCTGTCAATAAGATCTGCATGTTCAGTATACACAGAGTTTATTTTGTTCAACATCTTTTACAAAACAGACAAGGCCTGTGAACTTCCTACTAGACATTTCTTTGGAGGTTCCATAGCTGAAAGTGGTGTGCTTACACCAATGTTAAATCAGGCTGGCTGATTCACACTGTCTTTCTGCACATACCTATATATTAAGTTATCATAGAATCATAGAATATGCTGATTCGAAGGAGACCCATCAGGATCATTGAGTCCAACTCCTGGCCCTGCACAGGACTCCTCAAGAGTCACACTGTGTGCCTGAGAGCAGTGTCCAAACACTTTTTGGTCTCAGACAGGCTTGGTGCTGTCACCAGTTTCCTGGGGAGCCTGTTCTGATGCCCAACCACCCTCTGGGTGAAAAACTTTTTTCCTGATACCCAACCTAGACCTCCCCTGACACAACTTTAGGCCATTTCCTTGAGTCCTGTCACTGGTCATACGAGTGAAGAGATCATTATTGTCACCTCCTCTTCCCCTCATGAGGAAGTTGTAACTGCAATGAGGTCTCCCCTCAGTCTCCTCCAGGCTGAACAGACCAAGTGACCTCAACCCCTCCTCATAAGGTTTGCCTTCTAGACCCTTCACCATCCTTGTGGCCATACTTTGGATACTCTCTAATAGCTTCATGTATACTTTCAGAGATTGTTTCTGTAGCTGGTCACTAGAGGAGAATTATGCACATGTACACATGCACAAATACAGATACTTACTTATGCCTGTGCACACATACGCCTTTACCTGTGCACTTACATACATGCCCAGAGGAAGACTGAGAGCAAGCCATAAACAGGAAATACTGTAGTTTTTTCTTATGCTAAATGTAGGAAAACAAGCATCATTCAAAGAAGCCATGAGACAGTAGCTGTGTTTTAAGGTTGATCTAGTATTTATTTTTTGAATGGTCTGTAAATACAGCATGTTTGAAGACAACACAAATGTATTTTGGAATGTCAAAGCAGAAACATACTTTGAAAGGACATCAATGGGCTACATGGTATCAAATGTAATTTTAGAAATCTACATGGTAAAACTTTGGAAGATACAATCTAAATGTTTCCTGTATATCTCTCCTGACAGAACAACAGATACTATCAAAAGTCTCTTGCCCCTTGTTGTAGAAAAGGTCAACTGGGTATTTGCTCAGTTTATAGTAGAAGAAAGTTTATATATATATATTATCAAAGAAATGTAAAATTTTGTGTAGTATTTCTTGTATAACACTCAGCAACTCTTCACTCTCATACTCAGTATGAATAATATGTCTGCCTTTGGTCACTTCTTATCCAGAAACCTACTAAGAAAGAAGAAAAGACCAGAGAATAACAGAAAAAAAAAAAAAAAAAAAAAAAAAAAAAAAAAAAAAAAAAGTATTCCACATGAAAAGATTCCCATCTGGAGAAAGAGAGGAAGGTTGGAAGGTTTTGTTTTATTCAGAGAAAAGAGGAAGATACAATATGGAAAAACAGGTGATGCAGGGGTATTGAAGGCTATGGAAAGATACTTTGGGTTATCTTAAATATTGTTTTCCTGATGACCAATAAAATTTAATTGTGGAAAATGAAAAATGAGTAAAGGAAAGCACTCCTTTACATAGCTCGTTCAAATCCTTTGTCTCCTATGGACAAGGATACAGTGAAGAGAAAGCTCTAATGGATTAGAATATCTTGATAAAAACAAGATTTTGAGATGTTGCATTACAGTAGATACCTAGGTAAGAAGATTATCAGGCTGTGTAATAGACAGTTAGAAGGCTGTCTCAATGTGTACTCCAGTTATGGTGTAATCAGTGGATGTATGTGTCTGTGATTTCTGAAGTGTTAAAGGATGCTTCTTCCAGAGGATTTGTCCCTGGCTTCCCTTGGAGGTCTGCTATCTGACTAGATGGACTGTGTGTTCTTCAGACTGTAGTTCTTCACTCTCTGTTCATTTTACCAACCCAGCAATTGTGCTACTGCTTAATAAAGATTTTTTAATGTTGACTGAACAACCTAATTTTGCTGTTCAAGTCCTCATTACTAAAGTCCTGGTCCAAAACACAGTGATGGAAATGGAACGAGGCCTACTGCACTCTGTAGATATTGGCTCTATCTCCAGCTTTATCATCTAATTTCCTCATTTTTGTTATTTTCTGTGGAAAAAAACCCTCATACTGCTTATGTTTAATAGAGTAACATAGATTAGAAAAAGAAAATCTTGTAAACTTTAACAGAATCCAGTAAAGCTTTACTATATCATTGACAGTACAAACAGTCATTAATTTCCATCATTAAAGGGTATGCAAACCCCATATATTGTTTATTCAGGGAAAGGAATGTCTAGTTTCTTAAAAGGTTGTAACACCACCCCTGGTCTCAAGTACTTTCAGTTGCTGTGATGGAAAACTCATAAAGATTGTTAAAATCAATCACTAAAAATATATTTAGTGATTATACAGTGTTAGTGTACATCCTGGGCTAGTTCCTTCTAAAAAATTGTCAGGTTAATCAAAATATAGATAGGTTTCAGTCTTTAGTTAGTTTAACTTATCCTCTTTCATACTGCTTCTTCAGTCCTTCGTATATGTAAAAATGTATCATATATTTATTATATATAATATCGTATATTCTGTCAAAGAACAGTCTCATGACTCAATGGACAGACACTCTACTTCTACTTATGGCTGTTCACTTAAAGGGGACCTTCCTTAATTACTGTTTTCTCTTGATTTTGTCCATTTGTAGTATCACTTAATGCTTAAGACTTCCATGTTTGCTAATGCAATGAATGTCTTTTATTTCTTTGGTGTTTAAAATCAGGCCCTTTCACTAGTTCCAAATATTGCTACTCTGTAAAAATTCGCTGAATTTGTCCATACTTCAATTTCTTGTCTCTAAACACTGAAAGACATAAACACATTCTGCCTTCTTGTATTTTTTAGTGTTTCATCTATTTATAATATAAACTCTCTGCTTAATATTTCTATTTTATTGTCTATGAAGTAGGGTTAGAGAAAAAGTTAATGTCAATTTCTTCTTCCTACCTCAGTGGAAATTCAATTTTTTGCCAGCTCTTGGAAATCATAGAAAGTATTTCCATTCTTCCAGCCTCCAGAAAAGAAGTAATTTCCATGTTGGTTGGAGGGTGGATTTTTTAATATATTTTATTTATTTAGCACTTATATTTTGGGAGGATTGAATCAAAAGGTGCCATTTTAGACATAAAATTTTAATGAAAACATTTTCTGCTCGGTAGAAAATTAATTGGGGAAGATATTTTCAGAGTACTTTATGCAAGTTCTTAGCAGAACAGGACTCTCAGCTAAGGTCCTTAGATGCTAAATAATACAAATATGAAAATAGTACTGTGAGTCATACTACTGGGGGTGGCTGGGTCAGCTGCCTGTTTCCTAAATACTAATCAGTCTTTTTAATTTGAGATTACTTCACTATTCATCTTCTTATTTTACCCTGTTGCCTGAATTAATTGTATATAAAATATGGATGGTCATGAATCAAAGGTAGCTTGTGGTTTTCATTTCTACCAGGGTTCTGGTGTAACCCACCTGGTTAACAGAACAAAAATGTTAATAGTGATAAGGCTTTCTGGTTTTGATGCTGAACTTTGACTCTGTGTTTGCTCTTATTCATCAAACCTTAATCCAGTGCCCGGGGAGTTGTGGGAAAGGCTGCTGTTGCTCTCACAGTGTGTAGTGAATTAGATTTGGGAATTTTAAAATCTTAGCAGCAAGGTTCTCATATTTCATGCAGTGCATTTGCCTGTCGGCACAGAGCCATCACCGGCTGCATGCTCGCAGGTACTGCCTGCCTTCCAAAGAGCAGCTTTCCCAATGGGAAAGCAGGAGCAGGGCAGCTCCTGTATCTCTCTGGGAGACAGTCCCAGAGGTGAAGGGATCTTGGGTTTCGTACATGAAACCTTTGCTGTTTTTTTCAGGTCTTGTTACTGGAATTGACAAGCCATGCTCAGTGCCATCCTTTGGGCTAATTCCAGCTGACGGCTTTCGACCAGGGCTGGACCGCAGAGCTCCGCGGTGACGCCGGCGGCATTTCCCCATCACAGCAGGAATGCCCCAGCCAGCGGGCTCCGTGCCTGGCACAACCTGTCGCCTGGAGACTTGTGGTTTCCATAGCTTTGTTTAATAGAAGACATTTTTGTCTGCTCTGAAGATACTCGTGTTTGCTGATTTGGAATAATATTAAGTCAAGCAAGGGTAAACCGATTTCACACAGAATCTCCTGTCAGAGCTCTGTTTCGTCAAGAATAATGCTAGAGTAACTCCAGTGAAGTTGTTTCATTCGGCTTGCCAGACTGAGTCCAATGTGAACCTTCAACATAGATATTATTGCATTAATTTTAATGAATAAAGATCACAGACTTATTTAATTAACATAGCAAAAACCATTGTCAGCCAGCAAAGACGTTATATTGCACAGCCACTCTAAAGCAATCACAAGAGTATACTTTATGGCTATGAGAATATAATTTTCTTGTTAAAAACCTTTGATGTTTCTTTAAATATATAAAAATACAGGAAATGTGTAAATAAGGCTTGCCAGCCATCTGAAATGCCTCGTATTAAAATGAATCTTTTAGCTTTAGTTTGTGTTTATTTTGATGGGTTTCAGATAATACTGATGTATATATACAAGCATATATATAAATATAAGTAGAGGTATGAATGTATATACACACCTTTTGTTATAAAAATCATAGGTGTTAATATTGAAAATACAACCATTATGTCAACTCTCATATGTTATTTTTGCCATTATTTTTTATCATTTTATTTGCACAGTTACGGGCTGTTTAACCACTAGGGTTTTACTTTTCTTGTGCTTTCCTGCCTGGTCCAACTCACTGCTAGACAGAAAATGCTCCATTAATTTGTTCTTAGGGAATTCAAGAGCACTGTATTGGAGGTTTGCCTACTCCACCAGGACCCACTGCGCAGTCTAACCTGCATGTCTGGTTTAGACCTACACAGGTTTTTCCATCCAAGCTCCTTCATGCATTACCACAGGAGCTGGTTCAAAGTTTCTGGAAGTCAAGGAGTCAAGAAGCCACCAGTCACCTGAATGACAGTATCTTGACATGTGCAAGACAGGCTACTGTCTCTGTGCTAGTCCTGAATTCATAACTCAGAGGGAGTCTGCGTTTCATAATAGGGGAAGCTGTGGGCAGTGCATCTCAGAGTTTGGCAGGAGCTGCTTGCTGTGTAGCTGTGTAGCTGGCTTTAGATTACTGCTGGAGTCAAGATTTTAACATATATTTTGGTGTGTTTTATCCCACAGTGATACAGAGTATGAAAACCATTGCTTAAAAGTTTTATATATATATATATATATACACACATATATATATATATACATATATATACACACATATATATATATATATATGTATATATATAGGTAAAAGCTAGACTGTGGTTTATCTAATAATGAAACCTGAATGCAGGAATGCAAATAATGTAGCCCAAAGTGTATCAGGCTGTATCAGTGCCACCTGAAATATGTAAATAAGTGAATTTATTGCTTATTTGGCAGCAACTGTGGTTCTACAATCCTCACTTTTATTGCTATTTTTATTGACCCCCCTCAGAATGCTCTCAAATAAGCTTTCAACTTCATGCTTTGTTTTGATGAATGAGGATGACTGAATTTTCAACCAGAGACAGTTCATTATAGAATTACCTTGTATTTTTGCTATCAAGGTTGACATAATATTCTTAGCTTAAAAAGGAAGGTTTTTTCATTATTTATTCTTTTACTGAAAATTCATAGTGTAAATGTTCTCTCAGGATAGAGGAAAAATACCGTAAAAATAGTATGGCAAGACTAAGTTCAAATAATAGCAGTTTTTAGAACCCAAAAGCTTTAGATTTTGCTTTGAGGGTTATCTATTAAGGCTCTAATTAAAAAGACAAAAACAACCCACACAAGTTTCCCCCAGAGAAAAGGGAAAGGGGCACACCAGAAAGAAAGATAAATTTTTGTAATTAAATTTAGATACCCATTTATTTAAGTCCACAATTTGTTTTAAAGTACAAATTGTCTTTCTGCTTATCTTAGAGGGCAGACAGACCCTCTTACTATTTAAAGCTCATTTTTAAGATAGCTTCACTATGAAGGGGCACAATTTTTGCTCAGTCCTTATCAAAGAATAAAATTAAACAAAATACGCTGTCAAGAAATACTCACTTTCCTTTAGATGGTCAGAAATAGTTAAAATATAGCAGAGAACCATCACTGATCTCAGTATCAAAATTGCATATACCTCTAGGGCATTCCATAAAATTTAGTTTATGGAATTCAAAAGTTTTATAACAGAGTTATGGGAGTTCTTACATATGGAATAACTGATTTCAGCAGGAGATTGTGTTTTGTTGATGTCAGGAATTGTAGCTCACTTTTACTGTTACATGGTGTGTGTGTGGTACATGGCTTTTATGGTGAATACACACATGAAACAAGAACTATTTTATCAGTTCCCATGAGCAAATGGGGGCTTCATTTTGTCTGGCTTTACACTCCTCTTTTTTAGTGAAAACTAAATTTTATTTGAAAACAAAGACATAGAGGAGAAAATATCCTTAAATGGTCTTGTATTTTATGTGCTGTGATACACAAATAAACCCATGCATTACCTTCAGCAATGTGGAATTTATTTATCTCCATCAGATGAGACATTCTAGCTGTCACCAGTCACCGACAGTGATTGTGACACCCTGCTGCACACATTGCTTACATTATACAAAAATTCTGTATTTATGTAGCACGTTGTTCCTGAGATTTCATACCCCAGGTGAACAATTAGCTGTATACCTGCCAGTTAAGATAACTGAGCTCTACAATTAGATTGCGTGACAGGTTTTGATGAAATTCAACCTCCTTCCAGAGGGAGATTATGAGCTGGCAGTGCCTGGCTGGCAGGGAGCACATCTGGTGCCCCAGATGGGTGGCACAGAGTGTGCAGGCAGTGCCCCCAGGAAGGGTGCTTGGACAGCCATGGGGAATGGTCAGCAGAGCACTGCCTTCCCATCTTGTGCAGCCCTGTAGTTGCCACATGACCTGTGCAGCAGCTAACAGGCTTGGGAAAGGCTGCTCTAAGATGGATATTAAAGAAAAGCTATTAATAATGAAGACATAGAGAAATCCTTGGTGTCGGTCAGTGGCCTCTGGTTTGATCACAGCTTTTCTGCTGCATACATCATCCCTAAGGAGAGATTCCTGTCTCCTTGGCCAATGTCAAGCCTTGGTTTAACATCAGCTCCCAAGTAAAGAAGAGAGCTTGGCTGGGAGGCTGTTCCCCGACCCTGCTCTCTGGGGCCAGCTGGCTAGGTGGCAAGAAGGGGGACAGCAAGCTTGTGCTGGTTTTGGCTGCAATAGAGTTAAATTTTTCCTAGTGGTGGAGAGCAGTTCATAGCCACACTGCCTGATGCTCATACCCTCTCAAACAGGTTGACCAGGACTACAATATTTGTCATTTGGCTTTGGGTTCCTTCTCAGCCACCTGTGGTGGACTCCTACTTTTAGTTATTACTATTACTGTTGGGTTTTTTCTGTAGGTTTATGGGGTTATTTTTAGTTTTGTTTGTGTGAAGTGCAGCCTCCCCTGCATTACAGTTTTTTCAGACACAAAACTGGTAGTAGATGTTGTGTGTCCTAGGCTATGTGCAGGGATAAGCTTAGGGATAGAATGGTATCAGAGGACTGTTCAACACAGGCCAAACCAAGCCTGTCACCTTGGTGTTGGAGGTGGTTCTTGGAGTGAACTGCCCTCCCTCACCTGTTGATGCCAGAAGCCAGCAGTGAACTCACACTGTGATGATCTGTGTGAGGAAGTTTACTCAAGGACTGCACTGCTTGGCAGTGCAGACGTGTTGCCTGACTTGGATTCCCAGGAGCAGAATGGGGTGATAGCATTTCTCACCTCCCTGGCACACTAAGGGAACAGACACATTAGAGACTGTGAGATGTGAAGATATGGTAAGATGTGGTGTTTTGTGGTGTGATGAGAGTGCAAAAGACAGACTCCTGTCTGAGAAGATGGATGAGTTCCCTTCAGTAAAGCATTAATATGTGCTGCATCCTTCCTCTGAAATGAGAGTGAGTAGTTACAGGCTCTGCAGTTGTTTCTGGGGATTTTGTTATGCAGATGGTATTTTCTGATTAACACATTTTAAGACTCATGCACACATGAAAGGGAATAGTGAAATAGAGAGGGGTAATCTAACTCAATAAGAAAAGCATATTTATAAACAGATTTTTTTTCCTGACATAAAGTAGCTCACTCTGAGCCTTACAGATTGAAGCTCAGTCTGCCTATATCTGAGTTTTTAAGATACCTGTGCATCTTTTTTTTTTTATTGCTCTTTGAAAAGCCCCAGAAACAGGACTGTCATCACCGAAATGCTGTTGAGACAGGTCCATGCAGAGCTGAGTACCATTTCCCCTGCCTGTTTCTCTCCATCAGTCTGGTCAGTGTGTGTGCCTGCTGCTCTCTGAATCAGGACTGGGAAGGCAAATGGGTCTCCAGTGCAGGTCCCATTTGGGGCATCATCCTGTAACACAGATACTCTTCAGAAGTAAGCTACAAGGCTTTTTGGTCTGGTACACTCATTTCCACAAATTTCCCTGCCACAAAAAGGCTGGTGAAACAAAGGTTTGGTGAAACAATTCCATTTGACACAGCTGTACTTTCCATTTGTAGGAAAACTGCACTACTTTTGGCACTCTAGCAGATCATGTTTGTTCAGCAGGTTTCAATTAAAGGTGTTAGTGCTTTTAGAGGCCAAGCTGGACTTCTTCCAGAGCAGATTTTTTATTTTCCACTCCATACATAGCTCCATAAAATGTCTTTGTACAGACGAAATGTGCATCTGCCTATACCCTTAAAAAACTTTTGTGATTAAATTGTGGAAGAAATTCTTTTACCTTGCTCTGTCTGAATTGGAAATAGTGTCTGCTGTGGGAGGAAGCAAACATTGTGGTTTGGGTTTGGATAGGAACAAGGATTTTAATGTTGGTGGAGGAATTACTTTGATTCCTTTCTATTACAAGATTGCCCATAATTGCCTGGTTTCCATTTCCCTCTGTGTTGTGCATGCTCAGAACCCATGCCATAGAGCTTACAAGAGAGAGAAATTGGATTGGGGCAGCTGGAGAGCATGAGGTAATAACAAAACCACATTGGCAACACTCTTGACAGTAGCCATCAGCTACTGCTTCCTTCTCAATTTTTTGTAGGCATCACAGTGGAGAACAGATTTGAAGGAACAGAGAATGGAGTTCATTGTATTTTTAGTCTGCTTGAATGATTGAGGACGGCTATAGAAAGCCACCTCAGGCTTAATTTCGTAGTAGCCAATTGTCACAAATTGTCTGTCTGTAGAAAGAGCACAAAGCTTCTGCAATGCCAGGCCACCTACAGATGTCACTTAAGAAGAAAACAGCCCAGTTTTCATTGAACTATCAAAACAATTAACTTGTTCAAAATCACGGTGGTTCTGTAAGTTGATTTTAGCTGTAGGAGAATAAATTTCTGCAAAAACCTGAATTCTGTACCATAAATCACTCCCCCATCACTGAAATCTCAGTTTAGAAAATAGAAAACTAAACTATCACTAATGAGGAGTTGAGCATGATTTTATATTACACAGTATTCAGAGTATTTAAAATATTTGGGCTCTTAGTTTGAATTTGGACTTTTGACCTCATATTAATAAGCAAGTTTTAATTTGAAGGATTTTTAATTTTTAATGTAGAGTTTGTGTCATTTTACTTCATAATCAGGTCACATGGTACGAAATGAAACACCTTATGACAATCTAAATTGAGTATATCATCATTATTACCTTTATCAGTCAGAAATAATTAATTGAATTGTGAGTATTACTTGTAGATCATGATGTCTGCTTCTGAAAAATGCATTGACCTATAAATTGTCCTCCAGTAGCCATCCCCAGACTAGACAGGAGTCGCCAGAAGAAATTTGTAGAAAGATGTCTTCTGAATGATGGGTGTTTGCACAGTAAAGCTGAGTAAGAAGGCAGCTATTCCAAGCCTCTTTTTAAAGTTTTCCTGTTAGATCCTTTTTTAAAACATACAGTTTTCTATTTCTAGCATGAATTAACATAAATCACATATGAGATATATTTAATTTCTTTATTTCTGTCTAGTTATTTCCATGTAAGACAGGACACTGTTGGTACATAATACTAACCACCACATGAATTTATAGATACATGTTCCTGGTGCCACATTAAGTTTAACCCAAATACAGTAAAATTGTTCAGCAGATGAGTGATTCCTGAAACAAGTTGTCTTTCTATTTATTTTTAAAGTTTTATTTTACAATGATTCATAAACTTTAATTTCCAACTGTTTATCATTTGTTACTCAGGATATACTCCAGTTTTTAATATATGCACCCATTCTTAGGAATAAAGGATAGGGCCTTATTGTTATGCAGCCCCTACTCTCTCAAAACAGTTTTCTTTTAGGCTTGTCCTTCTAATCTGGTTTCTGCTTTCAAGGCCAAAATAGTTACTGGACAGCTCAGATTCAGTGCCCTTAATTGACATGACTTTTCCTCTGACTCATGTCTGTTCCCTGGTGGTATACAGGAAGAAATCCTAACTTCTCTGATATTTATCACAATAAACAAGCTAAAGTATTCTATTAGACTTCTGTTCCCCTTATGTGCTCTAACAGCTGCCTTTGCACTTGTGATCCGAGTTCATCTTTTGGAGAATACTGACCAGAAGCCTCTACATTATGCTAGAGGAGGTCTTGCTAATGTCATTTGCAGTAGCTCTCCCATACACCTGTCTTCAAGTGCAGATGCTAAATTTGCAGCTTTTCAGTAATATGTCATTCTGATTTTTTACTTAAGCTATTGTACTTATTCCATGCAGGTTTTCTGATGGCTGTGCTTTATTGTCAGTCTGTGGCTGTCCCAGCCAGCCTGTGACACTTTACCATTTTAACTAAAGTGTGTATTTAGTGCTGAGAATCTGCCTGGAATCTGAACAGTAGCCAAAAGTATTGCCCTCTCAGCTCTTTAAGTGTCCTTAACAGTTCTTCTGGCAAAGTGGGGACTGGAATTAATTGTTCATAAGCTGGTCTAAAAATTCATCATGGTACCAGAAGGATAGAATATTTCAGTGCTATTTCATAGCATGTATCATTGCAGGATGTCATGGTAGCTACTAACATATAGGTATGTAAGATTGAACAGGTCATTCTTGCTCGTGGAATCTGAGTACATTCACTGGATCACCAGAAACAGTGGTATGTGTGAAGCTCAGACCTCATTGAATATACGTTGTCTTCCCATAATAAGATGCTGTATTTCTCATTGGTTCCTATAGTTATCAGATACTATTTAAAAATCCCCTCCTCTCAGCTCTAAAACCATGCCAGAAAATCTGGCATTTTAATGCAAGTCAGAAATGCAGCTAAGAATTTTTTTTTTTTTTTAATTTCAGACCTACAGAAACTTCACATGGCATATGTTTAGAGATGCAATACTCAGATACTCCATTATTAAAAAGTCAAGAAAGAACAATCCACTTGGCACTGATGCCTGATGCGGCCACCTAAAAAACAGACTAGACAAGAATAAGGGTATAAAGTTTGGTATTTATTTGAAGGGCCTTCAAAGGTACCCCCTGGGGAGCCAGAAGCTACTGTCGAAATGGACCCCAAGATGGACCCCAAGTCAGGAGTTCTTCACACTTTTATATGTTTGGTTCATTTGCATATCAGGGTTAATTCTCCAATTAAAGCTTCAGTTAATGATGTAATTTCCCCAAGCTTTCCCCCCCTTTAGAGGCTTTTGGGCCTAGGATGGTCTGAGTGTCCTTGGAAGGCAGACCTGGAGAAGCTTTGTTATGTCTACCTGGCATGAGAGAGCAGAAATTAACAGGCTACAAGAAACTTCAGAGTTACACACTAGGCAGTACAGGATTTGAAAAATATGAAAGTTAAAACCTAAGGCATAAGAGGAGTACTAGCTTCCAAAAAAAAGGGATTCTGGGAAAGTCAAGTGATGGTAAAGTGTAATATCAACATAATTTTAAGTATTAAACCCCTAGGATTTGGCTAAGTTTAGCTAGGAGTAATGTAGAGTAGCCTTTGTAGAGCAACTGTGGCAAACTCTGTGTTTAATGTCCTAAATAGTTTGTTTGTGGTTCCTCAGTGTTATGGCCTCATCATATACCAAATTTTTGTGAAAAAACACTTCAACTTACATGCAATTAAGCTTTACTGAAGATGTAAAATTACAGTATAGCCAGTGTGAAATAGGATCATCAATGATGGTGACATCTGTCAGACACAAGAATAAAACTACATTATGAACCCCCAGCCATGATTGTATAATCTCATTTGCATAACCAGTGTTAAAAAATCCAGTTACGTTAGGCACTTAGCATTTCAGAATGGCCTTTAAGCACAGGAGTGAGGCTAGGAGGGGGCACCAGATAATTTTAAATTGTAGGATTAAGATGCCAGAAACCATCTGGAGAAGCAGCCATGCCTACAGTGGTGAATACAGCAGATCCATGGACCACTTCAGTCCCCCCCTCCCACCCCAAACCATAATATGCTAGGGAGAGCACTGGCATGGGAGCAGTGGGAATGGCTGCAGATCCAGCATTTGAGC
This sequence comes from Corvus moneduloides, assembly GCF_009650955.1. Lineage (NCBI taxonomy): Eukaryota > Metazoa > Chordata > Aves > Passeriformes > Corvidae > Corvus > Corvus moneduloides. Next base: position 111,743,090 of record NC_045477.1, read on the forward strand.
TTTAGTCCTGGCTTTGTTTCCTTTAGTACTGGTGCAGCTGGGTAGTCTGGATAACTGCAAAAACGTAATACACAGTCAGTTTAAAAATTACTTCAGAGCACCAACCCCACACCACTTACATGCCAGAAGTTCCAAGCTAATAACTCCCAACATCCTATAATTAATTAGAATAAAAAAAGCCCCAGAAATTATGATGTGCCACAGAAAGAGAGCAGGAGAAATCAAGGGCATTAAGGGTGTCCTAGTATATATATGGTGCAACGGTGAGAGTACGGGCATAAAATTCTTTATTAAGGTAAATTAAGAAGTTTAAAAGAAGAAATTACTAAAGCTGTAATATAGGGAACAAGTCCCATGTTGCATAAAAATGGTATAATATTTCTTCATTAATGTGTAAGATGGGAAAGGACAGATAGGAAAAAGCAGTCCAGAAACAATGTTACTAGCTACATCAGAAAAAGGAGAGCCAAATGAGACATATCTAGGTGGGGAGCACCTTCACAGGCCCTTCTGTCTCACAACTGGGCATGTAGCAAAAATTGCTCTTCTTACTAATCCCAAGTATATTTAATCAGGTAGGCAGATGTGTATTCATCCTAGCACAAGATGTAGTAATTGCCCAAGGAAGCAGCAGGAGGAGGAAGGATTGCTTTAAGGCAGTTGCAGAAGTGTGGAGGAACTAGCCAGAGGTGAACAGTATTTCCAGAAGAGCAAGGCCGCTGATTTTTCAGGCTTACATCTTCTCCCCAGCCCCTTAGGTAAAACTGTTTGGCACTTGCTTGTAGTAATACACCCACATCAAATGAGTCTCCCCAGACACTACCTGAAGAAAAATGACAGGAAAGAAATAGATGTTTGCCAAATTTTATTTTGGTTGGATTTTACTTTGCACTGCAGAAATTAGTATTGTGCATTAGTGAAGTTAATAAATGCGAAGTTATTGTAATCACAACATTTACACATAATTTTGAGTATTTTCAAGGTAAACAGAATGCACATTTCTGTATCACTAGAGGAAACAAACTGCACATAGAGCACAAGAAATTAGTATGTTTCCCCAAGTAGTAATTTCACAATATTTCTTTTCCAGTTTCCGAAAAAGAGAGGATTTATATTGCTCCATGAAGTAGAGTTTAAACCACTATTGTATACAAAAAAAAGTGAAATGGTATATTTTTGATGTAGTATGGTGTTCTCTGTACATGAGATTCCAAAGAGAATTCATGCACTTTTCTCTCAGAAATTTCTCCAAAATTCATAAAAACAAAGAGCAGAGCACTCTGAAGAACAACTGAAGAAACCCAACAAAAAACCCCAAATCATCTGTTTTTGTGCTGGGTGGGTGGGTTTGCCTTGGCTTGATACCAAAGCTGTTCTGTCACTCCCCTCCTGAGCTGGACAGGGAAGAGAAAATAAAATGAAAGGCACGTGGCTTGAGAGATAAGGACAGGGAGAGATCACTCCCCAGTTACTGTCGTGGGCAAAACAGACTCAACTTGGGGAAATTAACTGAATTTATTTCCAGGTGAATCAGAGTAGGATGTCGACGAATAAAACCAAATCTTAGAAAACACCTTCCCCTCACCCCTCTCTTCTTTCTGGGCTTAACTTCATACCTGATTTCTCTGCCTCCTTCCTTCCAGTGGCACAAGGGGACAGGGAATGGGAGCTGCGGTCAGTTCATCACACATTGTCACTGCTGGTCCTTCCTGCTCAAACTCTTACCCTATTCCAGTATGGGCTGCCTCTCATAAGAGGCAGTCCTCAACAAGCTTCTCCAATATGAGTCCTTCCCATGGGCTGCAGTTCTTCACAAACTGCTCCACTATTGGTTTGTTCCAAGGGGTGCATTGCTTCAGGTAGAGACTGCTCCAGTGTGGGCCTTTCTCTCCATGGGTCCACAGGTCCTGCCAGGAGCCTGCTCCAGCATGGGCTTCCCACAGGGTCTCAGTGTCCCTGGGGCATCCACCTGTTCCAGTGTGGGGGGGTCCCTCTGTGGGCTGCAGGTGGATCTCTGCTCCAGCATGGACCTCCATGGGCTGCAGGGGCACAGCTGCCTCACCACGTTCTTCCTACAGGCTGCAGGGAAATCACTGCTCCAGCACCTGGAGCACCTCCTCCCCCTTCTTTGCTGGCCTTGGTGCCTGCAGGGCTGGTCCTCTCACCTTCTCATTCCTCTCTTTGGCTGTTGTTGCACAGCATATTTTTTCCTTTTCTTAAATATGTTATCCCATAGGGTGCTGCTGCTCTCACTGATTGGCTTGGTCTTTGCCAGCAGTGGGTCTGTCTGTCTGTCTTGTAGCCAGCTGGCTTTGGCTCTGTCAGACAAGGGCAAAACTTCTGGCAGCTTATCAGGGAAGCCACCCTGTATCCCCCCATTACCAAAACCTTGCCCCTTAAACCCCGTACAGCTGGGTCAGAGTGAATGTTGCTCTGGGTTGAATGGCAATTAAGCTGAATGTCAGAGAAAGTTCTCAATTACATGAGTTGCAGTGGGCTCTGTCTGCCTTAGCACTTTGGTTTGATGCAGTAGCAGAGTCTCGAAGGACATCCTGTGGTTGTTCCCACTTCCACATGTCAGTTCAGTTTCCAGGGCAGCTTTAGTATGATGTGAAACAGGTGGCCCTGTAGAACAGAGCACTGTTGGCAGCTCCATTCCCCTCTGTGGCAGGAGGGTTTGGATCCCCATCAGGCATGTGTGCACTGAAGCCCCAGGCTGAACCTTCAAGCAGCCTGGAGCTGCTTCCAAGGGCAAGATAAAACCTATTCTGAAGTGCAATCTACTACACAGTGAAGAAATTGGGGCTTACATGCCTCATGATTTGATCTAATTATTGTTTCATTCTCTTCACCAGGACCTGATAATAGGAAGTGGTTTGGTTTATTTTTTTGGTTTTTTTGGGGTTATTTTTAGTTGTTACTGTTAAAAAAAGGGGGAAAAGGCCAATGATATGATACCAGAATAAGTGAAGGCAATTTATGTGAATGCTGGTAAATGCATGAAGGACCAGTAAAATAAAGTGAATTGAGTGAAGAAGCACCTTTACCTTTATGGGAGAAATTAGCTTCCTAGTAAAAATGAAAATGAGTAATAATTACTAAGTGTTTTACCATTCATTTAATCCTGTAAACCCCTCTTCAACAAATTAAATAAAATTTCAGAAAAGTACTGCCATGTGGGCTAATCTTTTTTAACTGCTTAGCCTGAAGTTTTTTTTTCTAGAGCTGCCATTGCTCCTGTTAAAACAGGAACATCAACTGTGGGCATGCATGTTCCAGCCTCCCCATCCTGCCCTTCTGGGTTAAAGCAGGTTTCTGCTTCTTGAGATGGTCTGTAAATCTGACAACCAAATTTTCTTAAGCAGAATTTGGTTTAGGATTTGACCCAGTTTTGCAAATAGTATTAAAACAGCTGAAATGACACTTTGGTTCAAGAAGAAAAGAAAGAAAAAAACTCATGAAAATAGGAAGAGGAGATTTACACATTTCATAGCACTATTTTGCCAGGTTTTGTAAAGATGCATTATATAATACAGCCCTTTAATCCATAACAAGATTAAAAGTAATTGTTTTCCCATGTTCTGCTTTCCTCTGAGGCTGGTTCAGTACATATCCCATTGTTTGTGTAGTATTGCATTATTTAGTAGAATCCTCAGATATTGAACAGCTGTTTGTTGGATTTGACCTGCAACATTGGAGTAATGGCACTACAAAGACAACCAATTTTCGCAGCTGTAAATTCTGTCCAACTGAACTATGATAGTTGCAGTTAATATGTTACTAGAAAAATTGCATCTGCTTGTTTTTGTTTCTGACTGTTAAAGTAGCACCATTTACTAGAACCTACAAAGACCTAAGAAATTTTGGAGATGTGTATGCTGTTATATAATGAGTTTGCATTTATTGCATTATACATTTCATACCCAAATTTAAATTTGGAGTTCTAAATTGGTCTGTAGAATTTAAGAAGTAGTTGATAGTCAATGCTGTCTTAATAGCAAATGGTGTCTTAATAGTAAAAACACAAAGCAGGTGTTAAATTTTACATTTTCTTCTGTAAACATATATAACATTACATTTTTTTTTTAAATGGCACTTTTCCCTGTTATTTTAATTGCAATATTTGCGAATTAGAGTCCAGATGCTGTTACTATAATTTAATGCTTCTTTGTGCATTTATTGACATAAATTCTGTTCACTACTTAACTCTAAACTGTTCTTTGTCGTAAGAAGGTTAGTTGACGGTCGTTCCTTTACTAAAGGGAAGAGATGTTAGATTAGGAGCTGGAAGATGGCGACTTGAGGAGACTTCACCAGCTGCATAGACAAACAAGGCTTACTTTATTATTGCCTTAATAAAAGCTATTGAGCCCAGAGTACAGAGTAGCTCCTTGGCACCTCGTTCCCAGTGTGCAGGGAGCATCCGATTCTCCTGTTGTGGTCTGCTCAGTTACCCTTCATTTCTTCGGCCTGTTTTTCATTGCTTTCCAGCCATCCTCTGGTCTCACTAAACAAGTTCCTAAGCAACTACTATAAAACTCTTCCAAAACATAAACAGCATCCAGGGGGTGGATGCTGCTCCTGCCTGCTACCGAGCAGCCTGAATTCCCCTGCAGTGCAGCAGGAAAGGGGAAGGGAGCCGGCAGGAGCTTGTGTGGATAGGCCTGGGTTTAAGATGCCATGGCCTCTTGCTGGAAGTGAAATTTATACCCACATGGAATTGCTCCAGGAGATAAAAAATCTGCAAGGTTGATTCTTCATGTATTTCTTTTTGTTTAGTTTCTAAAGAAGATTTTGCATTAGCCAAACTGTATTTGCATTAGCCAAAAATAAATAAATTTACCTGTATCATAAAATCTTGACCTTTTTTGTATTGTCTTGATATATTGCTTAGTGCTGTCAGAGTCTTGACATCCCCAGTATGATGTATTTCCAAAGAGGAATCTTAACCATGACAACCATTTTAATGACTTAAAGAATGCTAATTCATGGTAACTAAAAAGAAATATTTTTTTAAAAGAATATTTTATACAAAAGTAAGGAACAAAATTTAACCCCATGAAAGTCTTGTAGAGTAAGAGTGAAGATGTATTTGAGTATTACACAAAATATTCAAAATACTTCTAATGAATAGGTTTTTTTGGTCTGGTTTGCAAATGAAAAATACGAGTCTGGGCTTAACAATTTAATAGCCATTCAGAGAAATCTGTGTTTGATCAACACTCTTGAAGAAGGTTGATTAATATTCATTGTATTTCACAATTTCACAATCTAGAAGGAGGTGATGAATCACATGGCAGACCTGAAACAAAAGATAACACTGTAACAGTCTGAACTTAGCCAGTCTGCATTGGTTAATAATTCCTAGCTAACTCTTTTTGATTTTTAGCTGTAACTGTTGAGTAGAACAAGGGATTTTGTTGTTGTTCTTACATGTGAAAGAATGATTCTACAGGTTGCCAAGTGCTCTGGCATTCATGCAATGAAGCACATGCTCAAGTCCTTAAATGCCTTCACTCAAGCCTTCAGTTTTTCTTATTGGTTAGAGTTAAGCAGATGAAGAACATTTTTGCTGGATGGACATATAAATAAGTTATAAAAAAATCATCATGTTTCTCTGTAAATTAGTATACTGGATTAAGCTTGTTTTATTTACTTTGCTGCCTTAGGGTGAGCCATTTGACAGAATCAGTTTAGCTTTGATTTTGATTAATCAAGGATGAGGATATGTTTGGTGGTTCCCTGTTACTATCATGAAACAGAGCAAGTGACTTTCAGTATCTGATCCTGGAGAACATTATATTTTTCTGTGTTCAGATTTGAAAGAGCTTGTAGAAGACTTTCTGAAGTAGTTCTTTAGGTATAAGGTGGTCTGTTTATGCTCTCAAAAATGATTCAAATATATTATTTTACAAGTTTTATTTTTATTTGTCTAGCTAATGTGAAATGAAATACATCTCCCTTAATGATAGATATGAAAATTAGTGGACACTTAAGTTCTGCAAAACTACAAAGTTTATTTTAAATTTTGTTTCCAGACCTCAAAAAGGTACAATTTTCCTGATTTAATCTGCTATGATTTTTTTTTTTCTCTGTGCATTGAAATAGCTGCCATTATCCTGTTATTAAATATCTTTAAGGACACCTGCAATTAGTTGTTCTTGTTGGTTTTATCATCTCTATGCTGCAATGGTTTGCCATACATAGAAGTCTTATAGATGTAACACAGATACCTTTATTTGCTATTGCATTTTCAATATAGATGTATCTCTTTCCAGAGACAGTGAGGCAGTGAGACAAGGTAATGGAAAGCAAAACAGGAGGTGAAGAAGTGAGGACCATGCTGTGTGTGCCTCCTTCACTCCACCTGACAGTGTGAGAGAGGAAGGGCTAAGGGCAAACAGTGCTGTGATCTGAGCTGGAAGGAGACCAGGATCACTCCTCCCACCCATACAGGAGCATCCCCAGGAATCCTTGAAGCTTGCTTGTAGCATGACAGATGATGTTGGAAAAGACAGTTTTAATTAAAACAAAAGACAGTGTCTGTTACATGCATCTATTTATACATTAGGTAAATATGTTCATCTTTTCATTTACGTCTTTGAAAACAGTGAGGATCATTACTATTAACATATAAATATCAGCTTGGCTTTCATGTGTTGGCTTAGAGCCAGTTCTGTGAGTTTTTAATGATACTGCCAAGTTTATCAAGTTTTCTCATGTAACTGAGGTTATTCATATGGATAAGTGGTTATAGAGCCAAGGCCTGGTATCTTTGCAAACACCCAAGGCCTTCAAAGGAGGTTTAATGGCAGGACTCACAGACAGTACCTCCAGTCTAGGTGCTTTAAATGTTACTGGTGTAGCTGATAATATTTGATAATTTAAGGCACATAGTAAAGGAGAAATTCCCTTTTTTTCATGCAGAAAGAGTATAATATTCAGGTTTTGTATTCAGTGAGCTTCTGTTTAGCTTTCATCAATGGTAAAAGAAAAATATAAAGACAAGAAACAAAAAAGATAGCTGTTCCTTCCTCCCAGTAATTTAACTGGGTTGCAAGCATTACATTAGTGCAACAGTATGGCAGAGAGTTTGTTTGTTTGTTTGTTTTTATTGTAGGCTGGGTTCACAAAACAGCTTAATTGAAATTCAGTGCAAGTTAGGTTTCTTTTGTGTAGGCCTAAATTGGTAATGCTCAGACTGAAAGGTATCTGAGGATGAGGACAAACTGTTCGTAGAGATCCTGTCATGATGGTGCACCTTAGGCACTAACAATACAAATAGTAATATTTGAAGAAAGAGGATGTTTTAATGTATGTTTTTATTCTAATGTTTTATTATTGGTACTTTTGAAAATAGGAAAATATATTTTAAAAAATCAAACACAGTTAATTGAGATGCTCAAGCATTCAAATATGCTCATTTAAAATTTCAAATAAGAAAATGGAATGGGTCTTTAAAAATGCCCCCATAGTATTTTTATTCTACAGCATGTTTACAGTTGAGTTTTTAATGAAAATTTATAGCAAAAAAAAAAGCAAAACAGGTGAAGATATCTATGCTGTAACTGAAAAATTCTAGCAACATGCATTAAAATAATAATGAACCATGATGCTTCATTGGTTCCAAATTTATTGTAAAGCTGCTTACAAGTTTTTGCTGTCCAGTAATATGCATATTTACCCTACCTTATCTACAAGGCAGGTAAAAGTTGATCAATATTTAGCGACTGATTTAAAATACATGCAGGGTTTCATGGACAAGAAGGGGCTTCAGCTTTACCTTTCTTAAAAAGGCATGCAATCATGTATCTTTTACAAGGTATTGTACAGACAATTTTAAAGTATGCTATCTCATAATATTTTCTTAATGATTATTGACGTTAAGATAAATCTCTTTATTATTCCTACACTTGGATATTTATGCTTAAATTTTCAAAGCATCCAGTGGGAAGCTTATGAAACTTTATGAAAGGCAGGTCCTTCATGACTTACCAGGACTCCTTCTATGATATGGTGACACTTGGTGAATGAGGAAAAGGCTGTGGATGTTGCCTGACTGGACTTTAGCATTTCGAAGTGTCTCCCACCGCATTCTCCTGGAGAACCTGGCTGCTCATGGCTTGGTTGTCTGCACTGTTCCATGGGTAAGAAAATAGCTGGATGGCAGGTCCCAGAGATGGGTGGGGAATAGAGTTACCTCCAGCTGGGGCTGGTCACCAGGGCTCAACACTGGGGCCAGTCTTGTTTAACATCTTCATCCATGATCTGGACAATGGGATTGAGAGCACCCTCAAGTCAGTTTGCAGACAACCCCACACTCAGCAGGAGTGTTGATCTGCTCGAGGGCAGGAAGGCTCTAAAGAGGGATCTGCACAGGCTGGATTGATGGGCCAAGGCCAATTGTTTGAGGTCCAGTACTTGGACCTGCACTTGGATCACAACCCCATGAAGTATTCCAGGCTTGGGGAAGAGTGGCTGAAAAGCTGCCCAGTCAAAAATGGCCTGGGGCTGCTGGTCAACAGCTGACTGATTATGAATTGGAAGGCTGCCCAGGGGGACAAGAAGGCCTGAAACAGTGTGGCCAGTTGGACCAGGGCAGGGACCATCTCTTTGTACTCAGCACTGTTGAGGCTGCACATCAAATCCTGTGTTCAGTTTTGGGCCTCTCACTGCAAGAAAGGCATTGAAGGGCCGGAGTGAGTCCAGAGAAGGGGCAGAGCTCGGGAAGGGTCTGGAGCACAGGTCTGATGAGGAGCAGCTGAGGGAGCTGGGGGGGTTTAGCCTGGAGAAAGGGAGGCTCGAGGGACCTTAACACCCTCTACACCCTTAACACCCTCTTTCTAACCTGAAATGAGGTTGTAGTGAGGTAGGGGTTGTCTCTTCTCCCACATATCAAGGGATAGGACAAGAGGAAATGGCCTCAAACTGCACTAGGTGAACTTTAGGTTGGATAATAGGAAATACTTCTTCCCTGAAAGGGCTGCCAAGCATTGAAACAGGTTGCCCAGGGAAGTGGTTGAGACACTTTGAGTGTTTTCAAGAGGTGTCTGGATGTGACACTCAGGGACATGATTTAGTGATGGACTTGGCAGTGCTGAGTTAACAATCAGGCTCGATAGATCTTAAAAGTCTTTTCTAATCTAAATGATTCAGTGAAATATTACAGGCTAGAGTTTGTTTTACTGTAAAGGAATCATATATACCAAGCCAAAGTATCACGAAATTGGTGTTGCAAAGGTTTGGAAAGAGGGAGTAGTATCTCTTTTTAGTGACCTATGCCCTATAGTGGTACTTCAACTGGAACATATGACATGTAGTTTATCAGAATTAGATCTCTTCTCCTGCTCTTTTACCATGATGTACATTTTTGAATAGGCTCTGGGGTCAAAGAAGATTGCCCACATCTTCTTAGAAAGTGCCAAAAAATGAAGCTGGCACTCCTAGGTACTGATGGATATATTTATAGAAATAGTATAAGTAATAGCAGGGATGTGTTTGTCCCCAAACAAGTAAGATAACACTTTTCTCCAGGTTTCTGGAATTTTAGAAAGAAAAGTGGATTTTCCAAGTGCTGTCAGTTACACAGATCACATCAAAACCAAAATAATACAAAACACTGAGATATTTTTCCCCATGCTAAGCATCAGCAGTTACAGCATGACTTTCAAGAGATGCTTAGGTAAGGTGGGAATTAACCTCCCCCAAATGCAAACATTTCTAGATGGATTTTTTAGGAGATAATGCAGATTTTATTATTTGCTTACATCTTGTGCATATAGTGGTTGATTTTTGCTGTTAGTTTCCATCTCTCGCCATTTTTTATTCAGCTTGCTGTTTATTTTGGGATTTCTAATTATTTCCCTTATGAAAAATATGTACCTTTGCATGCCAGAACATGACAATTGCAAATATTGGACTATCTTCCACTAGATAAAACTTCTATTTCAGCATATGTTAACATTTTCCTGTCTGCCATACTATAGCTCATTTTGGTTTCAACATATTAAAATGCCCTGCTTGATGTTTTACACAGGGCAAATATGATTGTTAATGCGGGCACAGCAGGTTGTCAGTACAATTTCTATAGTTTGCTTTAAGGTGTAAGGCTTTATAAAAGTTTTAGACCTGACTGTTGTGTGTGTAGAAGAGCCAGTGGACCACACACTCCTGTACAGAATAGCAGCTCTCCAAGGACAGGGTCCCCAGAGCTTGGTAAACACCTTAGAGTATCCTCATGCTGTCATCCTCACAGCCATTAGGGCTTGAACTTATAAATGTAATAGCATTTATTACAACTGTAGGTAAAACTCCACTTTGAGAGCTGGCAAGGAGAACATTTTTTTCCCCTCTATTGATCAAAGAGCCTTTATCAGAAAGGCTTATTTTCATGCAATCATCTAAAAGAGTTATGGCTAGGATCCAGAAAAGTTTATGCTTAGCTTTTTTGCATTCTGAATCAACATTGGCATATATGTGAGGGGAAATGTGGATTTAGATAGATGGTAAAACTAAAATTATATAAAAATCAATGTATAGACATAGTGTTTGTAGAGACAACATTTGGGGCAATGTAAAATCCTTATAAACTCCACTTCATCACAGAATTGTAGAATGGTTTGTTTTGTAAGGGAGCTTCTGAGATTGTCTAGGCCAACCTCCTAGGCAGGGACATCTTTAACCTGAATATGTTGCCCAAAGCCCACCCAACCTCACTGCAGGTCATAGAGCATCCACAATTTCTCTGGGGAAACTCTCAATGTCTCACTACTCTCATTGTAAAAAAAATTCATCCTTGCATCCAACCTAAATGTACCCTAGTTTAGTTTAAATTTTTGCCCTTTCTATCTTTTGTTCCAAGAAACATAGAATGGTTGGGGTTGGAAGGGAGTTCTGGAGGTCATCTATTCCAAGCTTTCTCTAAAGCAGATTCTGCTTCCTTATACACTACAGAAAAGTGAATCTTCTTCAACAGGCCTGACCTTTGTGTTTATATGTGTCACCTCTGATGACTTTCTGAGATAATTTTGGCTACTTGTCACTTCTGCTGGCACTAAAGATTTGATACAATTCAGGCAAAGCCACAAGGTTCCATTCTAGGCCCCTCAAATTAATTTCAGGATAAGGTACTGTTACTGCAGAAGATAGTAAGGGAGGGAAAGAAAATAGATTGAAGAGATGAGGAGGAGAGGAGCAGTCTGACTTGCATGTTCAGGAATGTATTTGCATAGCTGGCAGTTCAAAAAGCCTTATTTCTAGTTTGAATCCAAGAGGTTTTGACCTGAAAATAATTGGTAAGAAAATTATAGTCATATCACAATATTTAAATAACTTTTCAGACCAGATATATCTATAAGTTGTGAATAGAAGCAGCTATTACCTATTTACACTAAATTAGAAGAAAAATGTAAACTACATCTCAGCTGATAAGGATGTTCATCTTTTCCCATGGCTACACCTTTCCGTTCAGAGTTCAAAGGTTTGGGTTAAAGGTGATTCATCTGAGTCAGGTCCTTCATTCTTTTACTTTTCCATTTATTTGTTTACTTATTTTTTAAAACTTTCAGAGCTCAACTTCTGCTTTCTATCAGTAGGAATAGTAGTGATGATATCAATTACTCCCACTTTCAAAGTTACGTAAAACCTTAGTTTCTTTTAGACAATCTTGCTAGCCAAGGTTCCAGTATTTTATCACAACATTTACCTTTTACTGAATAAAATACACATTTTGAGTGGACAAATTGTCATTGCATCCCCAGGTACTTCCCGCAGTGATTTCCACTGACTGGAGTACATGAGCTTGTGGAAACAGAGATGATCGACTGCACTGAGTCAACAACACACTCATTATACTACCAGATGCTTTTATTTTCACATAGCTAGAGGAGCACTATGGACCATTGTTTTCTTTTTCTCCCAGAAGGATTTTTCATTGTACTTATAATTCCAGAAATGAATGCTCTATTGCATATTTAAAGAAATTCCTGTCAAGACCTTCAGAAATACAGTCTGTGTTACACAGACACGTTCTTTATGAATGTACTGAACTCTCAGCATTCGTTTTAAGAGGTAATTCTGGGGAAAACCAACAACAGCAAAAAAACCCAAAAAACAACACCCCTTTCCCGTACTTTCTTCTCTCATGACAATAATATATTACCTGATTATCGTTTTTTGTAATCCATCATCCCTCATGTCTCACTGTATGAACACAAATAACACTATCTGAATATCACCCCAGAGAGGTTATTTCTGTGCTTTCTCTGTGTTTACAAACAAAGTGTATTGTTTTCCCTCACGCATATGCTATTTTCTTTCTCTAAGTACTTGTTACAAATTGACTGTAATTTATCAAATGCCTGTAATGGATGTTGCGTATTTGAGATTCAGTTGGATTTCTAAAGGTCATGTTTATTACATCTTTGGGAAACCCATTGTAAAAGTTTATCAAAGCCTTTCAGACCTGCTAATGAGTGTGGGGATGTCACCAGATTACTAATGCATTTTGCTTCTGCTGGTCTAGTTAGCAAATGAGAAATGTAAAAAACCTTTGGTATTTTGTACTTCAGGTTGAAGCTGAAGTTAGAAGCACAGAATGAACATGTTCTAAGAAATAGGCTGTATTTTGCTGAATGCTAAGAAGCAAACAAACACATGGATTGAAAAGTTATTGTTCAAATAAAGATATAATATTTTCTTTTTTTTTTCATTCAATTGAAAATTTTTTGTGGTGCCACACATCAACTTTTAAATATTTACTTAAGATTCATACTATCCTGGATTAAATTCCGTTTTAGTACAAGAAACACCATCCCATTAAACTAAGGAAGACAGGGAGAAATACAGATTTCCACATCTGTTAGAGAATTTTTAGAAGTCATTAGAGCTGTAATAACATATAATTATATAGTTCTGACTGCAGTCAGAATCAAGACTAGTAAATGCTGGTATGCTAATAGCATTTCCAAGAAAATAAAAAAGAAAAAAGAGTCCTAGTCTTTTTTTCCTTCATGCTCATCAAACAGGTCAGACAGTCATGGATGGATGCAACAAGAGATGAACATGTGAAAGGTCCCTTTTTGCAGACTAGCCAAACAACTCATCTGTATCACTGTTCAGTTGGAAATGAGTGTGAATGTTTCAAGGATTTGCTAGAAATGGAACCAAATTCAAAATATGAGCATGAAAAGTACTTTCAAGAATGTTTAACCAGGAAGAAGGAAGTGTCACTGCCGCGTTTACCTGTAGAAGGATCTCAGATTTATGTACTTATTCCCACCAAAGTGAAGGCATTTTGGTCTTAGACGCTGCTGCATTGCTTGGAGCACTTCAGAGTGAGCTCTGAGGTTGGCTGCCTGTGAGAGAGGAGAAACTACATTTATGTTCTTTCTGCATGGATCTGAGCTTAATATTGCAGATACACACATGAATTAGTGTGAGTACTAAGAACACTAAGAGCAGAGCAGTGGTTGCATAGCACCACACAGAAGGCAAGTATATTTTCATTTCTTTTTCATGCATCATTTAGTGTTCAGGGCTTTCATTTTGCATATATTTTAAGTAATCAAAGTGTACAGACAGAAGGGAATAAATAAATAAATAAATAAATAAAAGGAGGCAAAGAGAGAACAAAAAGCAAGCAAGAAAGAAAACTTCAGTAAGTCAAGTACCAATTGAAACATTGTCGCTCTCTTGCACTCATATCATGCATCCTCAAGTTTCAGACATAATTTGTGTATCTTGTAATGAGAGGGAGACAGAAAACAGCAGCAGACAATTACATCCAATCCTTGGTAATTCCAGCTTTTGCCAGTTAACTGATATGTGATAGGATTTCTAAGACTGAAAAGCTAAGTAGAGGAAGGATCACAGTCAGGTCTGCAGCAGCCTTCCATGGCCCTGGGAGTGCCATGCCCTTTCACTGCCTAGGGGATGACCAAAGCAATAGTGCCTCCATTCCTTACAGTAGTCTTGCTAAAAAAAATTCATTTTAAGTCCCCATTGTAATTTTAAGGTACTTTTTAATACAGAAATTACTCCAGTATGACATCATTAGCACTGGCTGTTGTCATCAAACATAAATCTCTTCTGGACTCAGCACATCAGATCCGAGAATAGATAAATATAATGCGGACATTGTCTCTCTGATCACTGCAGTATGTTTAATAGTCCTTTGTTTTATGTTACGTCTCAGGAAGGATCATTGAAGGTAAAATTTCCATTTCCCATCTCCATCGAGGTCTTTTACATTTCCTCATCGGTACTTCAGTTGTGTAGACTGACTTCTAATAAATATTTCTGATTCCTTTGTCATTCATTTTGGGATAAATACACTAAAACCTCTGTATATAACCATCATATTAAACTTCTTATTGCAACATTGCATATTTCTAAGATTTTTCAAAACATTAACCTAGTGGTGATAAATTGAAAATAACACAATAGTTTGGAAGAAACAAATGATCTTGAAGCTTATGTTCCTGCCATGGAAACCCAGTGTCAAAATTCACAAGATAGACACTTCACCTCAACTGTAGAGAAAGCAAATTTGATAATAAGAAATCACAGAAGCACAGAATGTTAAGTTTGGAAGAGGCTGGTGGATGTCAACTGCTGCACCTGCAGCAGGGTGAGCCGGAGCCATGTCCAGATGGCTTTTGAGTATCTCCAAGGTTTTAGATGCCACAGCCTCCCTGGGCAACCTGTGCCAGAGCTTAGTCACACTCAGAATGAAAGTGTTTCCTGATGTTCAGAGAGAAAGAACCTCCTGTGTTTCAGTTTGCTCCTGTTGCATGTCCCTTAAGGGGATCATGACTCACCTAGACACCAACATTCAGGAAATGTATATGATGAGTTTCTTCATGCTGTGCTTCAGGCATTCATATAGAACTAACATTTCATGTCCATTCTGCATGGATAAAGGAACAGGTACTATGAAGCAAGTGGCTGAACTTGATCACTCGAATCCTAAATGTTTTCCTGCATTGCAGGCTATTCTGAGTAATAATTCCTTAGTGGTACCTCTTAAATTTAATCTCCATTGGATAAAACACTTAAGTATTGCTTGATGCAAGAACTGAAATTCTGGGCTTATAGACGTGTACCATGGCTAAAAATTTCATCTATCAGGCCCAGTGTGTCATATATGGTATGTTTTAAACAATACGAGAGTATTGTAGAGAATAATGGTCAGAATACACCACAGTTTGGTGATTAAACCAATAATCTGGCAGGACAGTCATGTAAATTCAGTCTGTTCTCCAGTTTAAGCAGAGATAGGATCCATATTTCAAGTCTAAAATCTTACCTTAATTGTCATTCCTAAATCCAAGAACAGCCTAAGAGTAATATCTTCCTCTTACCTTATCCTGCTGTATGCAAGGCTTAAGATTCAGAAAGTATCTTCTAACATTCATGAGGAACCTGTTCATTTAAACCAGTCATTCAGACACTGCTAGGCTGGAGGTTGCCAAGTGGGAGACTCTATAAATCTTGACTGGCTATTTTTGTTGACTGGGCTTTTTATTTTATTTGGTTCTGCCTTTTGATATGGTACCATCTAAAGGTGATTACCTCCTCTCCAAGTATACAGTGCAAAAATAATTTCCAGCTCCTAACACCTTCCAGTCTTAACACCTTCCAGCTCTTACCAGCCAGTCTCCAGACACCAGCTCCAACCTCCTGAACAAAGCATTTGCCAGCTGCAATACAGTGTGTACCTTGCTTAGTTGCCCTTAGATGCAGAATATGATAAGACTGGAACAATATTCGTGAGCTGATCACATATATATGTGTATAGAGTCTCTTCCAGGGTCTTATTTCTGTTTTATGTTACCTTTATGGCATTTTGTCAGAGTTGACACAGTTATTGATGACATGTGTGTGTACGTATGTAGAAGGATGTATTGGATCTAGCAACTAATGGAAACACATTCCTTTATCTACAAATCATCTACAATATTGCAATGCTAAATTTTGGAGACACCTAAATTTAAATTTACATTTATGAAATATAAGTCTTTTGAGGTTAAGCAACTTATATTGTTATGACAAGTAATATCTACTAATAGGCTAACTTTTTGAAAAGGTTCAGAAAAGTCTAGTGACCTTCATGGTGACTGATAGGTTGCCAGTCAGAGCCCTTCCCTTTCCCTCCTTACACCACCCCACCAATATAAAACCTGTTAGAAGCCTGCTAAAGAAAGGCAATAGGTTTGGGATTCAACTCTAGACTTAGATTAGATATTACAATACAAAGCTCTTCTCCAATGAATGTCCCAGTAGAAATGTTGCTAGACCATTACTGATTCTAGAAATTATGTGGAGCATTGTCCTCTCTGGTCTTCCATACTTATTCATGCTTACTACTTTCTTTGGGCATACTGTCTACCCTTTCCTTGATACCATTTAACATTTTGAAGAGAACATTTTCCTAGTGACAAAAATGAAAATTGTCTTACCAGATCTATTAATGAGATGTAACTTCCACAAAAAATGATGGTATCTTTTTTCTGTTTAGACATTGTGTCATACAGCCTGTACTTAAGTGAAGTAGCTATGCAATCATGACAAATACAAATACAAGGTGAAACAAAAAAGTAGAACTAGTCTTAGTTATTCCTCAGCTATGAAGCCTACTCTGTGGTCTTCTGATTAATGTCTAGACTGCAAACTAGAGAAAAGCTGAGTAACAAAAAAGCTTTTTAATTCATTTTGACTGAAAACAGTTCTTTAAATTATTTAATTTCATCCAAGTTGTCTAAGCACTAGTGGAAACAAAAGATGCTAAGAAAAGCTTCGTAATGTTTCAGTTCAGATTAGACAGTAAGGAAGCATTTCTTCCTTTAAATACGGATATATCAGAGATAGAACACGGGGTGGAAACAAAGATCCTGCATTAAAAATTTATTGTGATAAATCATGTCTTTTCTATGAAAATATTGTGATATAATTAAATGTAAACCAGTTTCAAGCAATTTCATAGCTGTTTGGTTTATGTTAGATAAATGTAATTAATGGAGGACTGAACATTTCAGCACAGCCACCTGAGGGCTGACAGACTGAAATAAAAAACTTCCCCAGTTTTGGTATTCAATCAACCCAGTAACAGCCCTGGATATTTTCTATAACTGAGTGTATAATCCTGAGAAATGAGCAGTAATCTCTAGGTTGGGAGCATTATCTAACACCTTACAAGCATATAATGCATTTTTTACTTTCAATTGCCTTTGATAAGCACTATTTATGTAGTGGAAAAAGCCAGTCTAGTGTTTTTTGCTTCTGATGATCTTGCTGTTGTCTTTACTGCTAAGGAACCATAATTTAATCATTTCTATTGGAACTATAAGGGTTTTTTTAAGAATGTAAAATGAAGAATATGCCAAGCCACTATTTAAAAAATGTCCCTGGCCTAATTTTGAAAACCAGGAAAACAAATACAGAGTCTAAATGGGATTTTTTATAAGGTAGTCTTTGAAGTTACTGTCGAAGTGCTATGGTTTTGGAAGGCTTTTTTAGCTTCAAATAATTAAGGGTACATATATTTAGCACATAATGTATCTACACCCTGAAGTAGTGGGGTTTTTTTTAAAAAAGAACTCATGAAAGAGAAACTGGTTGAAAACCAAGGTCACATGTCCAATATTTAAATTTGAGTACTATAGAAGTTTCATTAGGATAAAAAAATCTTTTTTCTTTTTCTTTTGATATTATCTTACTGGTTGAATAAATTTAGCAAAGAAAAGATTGTACTTTCCAGTGCCTAAAGGATGAGTAATGTTCTTGGGGCTTAGAGGAATAGGGACAAAAAGATTCAGTAGGTGGCAGTCTTTCCTTTTAATATTTTCAGCACCAAAATCTCTTAAGTTGCTTTTGAAAGCTGATGCCTTTTAAAATGACCTTACAATAAAGAGGTGCCCTCAAGTGGTTATTCTAGATTGGATAGGAGGCTTTAGAAAAACAGTGCTTGCCCTAACCAATTATTATGTCAGAAAATTATATTCTATTGACTTCCACTTCCTCAGTTGTGTCAGTGAGTTATCATTTATTTTCCAAAATCTGGAGAATTGCTGTTCTCCTTGAAACAATGGCATTATCTCTCAACAGTTATTGCAATGAATTTAAGAAAATGCAGGTTCTTGTAACACTATGTGTATTGGTTGTTTGTAGGGTCACTGAACAATGAGTGGATTACAAAAGCTTGGTATTTTTTGTCTGGATAGGAGTTGTACAACCTAGACTCGCCCTTTCTTAGGAAAAGAAAATCACCTTTTCTTAGGAAAACTGTGTTTGCCTCAAAGTAATCAAAGTGATCTGACATTTTAAGAGCTGATAGACACTCTCAAAACTAACAAATATTCAGGCTTTTTTCACAGACTTGAACACTTGGTAGACAATTGTATTCTCATCTAACTAGACAAGATGTAAAAGACAGTATGAGTATAAACAGAAGATACTTGGGACTGGTCAAATCAAAGACACAAACCTTTAGTGTTGATGCACATGTTCTTGGAAGTGAATGCACATTCACACACATACAGCTTTGAAATACTGCCCGTTAAGTTTTGTTACCTTCTGTCCATCTTAATTATTTTGCTTTTCATATATTTACTGGTGCTACAAGAAGCAAGAAACATACAGCTTTCCTGCAGCTATGCACACTGGGATAAGGCATGGCCCAGTGGAGTGCTCTAGGAGGAGCCCAGAAACAGGTCCCAAGGTACATGAAATGTCAGTACAAAGCATAATCAAGTTTCCAGCATGGCTCTTGTGTATCTCCCAGTCTAGCTCTTCTGATATTTGGTAGCATTCAAAGACTAAATGTGACTGTTGGGCGTGTTCATCCATGACAAATCTTTTGCAGATTTGCTCTCTCATTCTCTGCTGGTGTTCTTGTAGCTTAACTGAATTACAGCTCCAGTACTAATAGTGCTAAAGTGAGAATGAGGTTTATTATACAGTCACTACTCTTTTACTCCTCTAGGCATTGACATAATTTCTCTATTGAGGAGCACATTTTCTTTAAAATTCATATTTGCAAGATGTCTCCTCATTACTTTGATTTGCAGTCTTATAGTTTTATTTCAAGGACAAATGCACACTTTTGTTCAGGCTAATTTTCCAGAGACAATGTGCTTCAAAGTGAGATTTATTCCTTCTCTTATACAATTAGTCTTACATTGACTAAGTTTCCATTTTAAGACCTATTTTCTTTCCTTCATATGAACGTTTAAGAGAAGTGAAGGATTATTGAATTGAATAAATGTAGGATCTGGACTAGTCTGTTTTTACTCCTAGTAGTTGTTTTTCTTGCAGGAAATATCCACTATATGGTCTGTGAGGTACTGAAGTAAAATAGTTGCTTTCATGCTGTAAGAATTCAGTTCAGTGTACTTGTAATGCCTTTCTCTCTTCTCTGTACAAAGTGATTAGATAACATCTTGGCACTGTCTGGGAAATAGAAAAAGTCAAGAATACAGCTGGCCAGTTTCTAAGGTCTACTTCATACAATGCTGCAGACCTTTCTCTGATGGATGATTACATTTTGGATAGAGGTTGGGGTGCTGGCCTCGACCTAAAGAACCTGATATGAATTAGGGCCTGGTTTCAGTGCTACCCATGTGGTGCAATCACAACTGAAATTAATTCCCCTGCTTCAGAAAGGGGAAATTGTTGTCAAGTTATCTTTATTTTTAATCATTATTATTTTAGGGTGAGGAAGAAAGCTTAAATTGGGCAAGATGATGTGTTGATTATCACTCATCTACTATGAGTTTTGAAATATAAAAAAGATGGGCAAAAATATAGGTAGCACCTTTATGTTGTTTTGGAAAAAAATACTGACTTCTGTGCTATGTATGGTACTGTCTAGTCACTGAATATTCACACAGATGATCTACTCATGTAAGAATAACTGTTGAATTCAAAAGTGGTCCAGTAAAAAATAAGAACCCATATAAAGTTTTGCACCACAGGACACTTTGCTTTCTGTTCTCATAATATTCCTTTTGTTGGCATTCTTAACCTTCTAATCCATAAGCAGAAAAAACATGAGATATTAGAAAAGGCTAAGCAGGTTACAAGTAATAGTAGTCTAGAATTCTAAGAGAGATAGTATAATATTTCCCAAGTTAAAATACATTCATATAAAATGTTTAGATTCCAATGTTCAATGCATTAAAAATATGGTGGTATTTCCTTAACCCCACAGTTTTTAAATATTTGATAAAAATATTTCTTCTCTCCAGGAGTTTCATAAATAGGACTTAAACAAAATCAGGCATCAGAACATTGTCTGTGTTTGCTCTTAAAAGAGGGTTTCAATAAATTGCCTTCAAAACATTGGTCTTTGAGTTTGTCAGGAGGAATATCTGATTTAGTATAAATCCTTCTGTTTGTCACAATAAAAAGAAAGCTGTACTTACCTCTTTCTGTAGATCTTTCAAAGGTTTAAAATTGTAGATTCCTTGGGAATGAAGTTGTGTGTGAAGCATTTCGCCCTTCTTAAAACTGCCCCCAGTGATACAGAGAAGCTGATTATAGTTGTCTGCTTTCCTTGCATTCACTGTGCATTCATTTAGCACTCGATATTTTTCAATCTACCTGCACAGCACCACAAATGCCAAGGATGTTGAATAGTTATGTTAAATTTGACATAAACTTGACATTAACTTCTGCTATTATTCCTAAAGGCTAAAATGAGGACTTGTTTGAATCTGTTTGATCGGAACAGGTATTCAAGGGTGCATATATTTGAACTTAGAGAAAATAGAGAAATTATTATGAGGTAAAGACATGCGTGTGTCAAACATCTGACATATCATGCCACCAGCTGGAAGAAAAAATCTTGGTCTGTGTCTGAGGTATTTTGCTTCACATCAGTCAAAAAGATACCAAAGAAAGCAACCTTTCATATGGAGCCATCAACGTTCTGTGTCATCACTAAGATTTCCAGGCTCACTGAGGAGCTGATCAGCAGTGCAGCCAAGTCACTGAGAAGCCCTCTTGAATAGTCGGCACCAGATCAGAAGAGGCTCAGAGTTTGGGGAGTTCTGAGTTGTTGGGGTTTTTGAATGAGAAAAACAAAACAACAAGAAGTGCGAATCTGAAAATCAGGATCCAGACTACTACTTAAACTGCACTATCCAGACTTTGTTCATGTTTCAAGTTATCCAGAGGTAACAAATCTACATGAGAGCTAGCTAAGGTTTCTGTTTCTGCAGCTACTTATTTCAGGAACTAAATATTGTTTAAAATTTAAGAATACAACTTAACTTTAAATTCAGAACTTTCAACATACCTACATGAAAGAGTGAATTATTTTGGCTTTTATGAATTGAGATATTGCACAAGAAGTGCCAAACTATTCCAGATGTGATACTTGATAGGAAAGGGTACTTAGTATTCTTTTCAATTAATCCATGTAATATCTGAGTATCCTTAGTCAGTTGATTTTGAAGTTAAATGTAGAAATTAGCACACAGAGGTTTCACTTCAGAAAACACAAATTCAGCTTTTAATTTAGGTCACTTTATCTCTGCTTCCTTCCTGTGTACTCACTTTCAGAAGACTGGAACATAATGTGACGCAGCTTGACTCTCCTGGCAGTATCTCCTCAACAGAGGTTCAGTGTTAAGACATTTGCAGGTCAGAGCTGATGAGCACTGGTGGGGCATTGCAAGCATTAGTGTGTCTATCTGCTTGAAGTCAGAGTTATTAGTGCTTTGCTTTTTATTAGGATAAAGTTCCTTCCTTTTCCTATTTATCTGTTGTTCCAATAATTAACTCATAGTAACACTTCTATTTGCTTAATGGCCCTTTTTTTGACCCAGTTCTAAGTATTTCTGCAAACATTCTGCCTGTGTTCCAGATTAGCATGTAAAAGACTTTCTGCAGCTTTCTGCTTTAACACTTTACCAGTCAAATGATTATTTCTGCTTTTAACTGGGTTTTTAGCCTAGAAGTGGGTCAGTTTCATCTGCCAGCCTAAATTGGTTATATGCAAACATGCATGCACAAATGCAGGTACATTTCCACACCTGTGACTTACCTGTGGAGCAAAGCATTTTGGATAATAAAACTGATTCAGGTAACTCTGAGAGCATGCTCTTCAGTGGCAGGGATATAAGCAAATATCCAGCATGTCACTTTTCACAGGCCTTCTCTTCTTTCTGACATGTGCCTAAAGGAGTGATCAAGAGACAAGTGTCTCTTTGAGGAGAATAGTAGTAAAATGACATCAGTGAGATGAGAGGAAAGGGACATCAGATAATACTTCAAACAGAAGCTGAAAAGCTACACAGACTCCAGCAGCACGAAGCAATGTTAGTATATAGTCGCCCTACACTTAAGAAAAGAAAGCTTCAATAGAACAGTGACAGCATGAAGTAACAAAACAGAGTTTGCCCAGTAGAGATTTTATGATTTCTTTTCAGCTTGTCTCAGGGACAGAAGAGAGCATGCTCCAGGTTTTCAAAACTGAGCCTTTGCATCATAAAGAACATACTTTTTTTTTTAATTAGTTAATTTTCTCATTCTGGAAGCTAATGCCAACTAGATTTGTCTTTTTTTTCTCTTTTTTTTTGTCCCTATTATTTTTTTATTAATTTCATTTTTAAAAATCCGATTGTAAAGTTGCAACTCATCTTGCCTAAATGCACCAAAACTTCATCAATAAAAGCATGTTCATGCCAGCAGGTGTAAAATAACCTAATTCAAATTTTTCCAAGTAAAGCTTTGAACATTGGTTATCTTTCTTAATCTTAAGATAATCAAATTATAGTACTTTGCTTTTTCCTTGGGATTTATCTATTAGCTGATTTTTTTTAATATTTCTTGTGTTTTTACATATTATCACAAGATCTACCCAGTTACATATTGCATATTACATGACTTATCTGCATGTTCCTTTACATCTGGGCAGCAGGCACACAATGTAAAGAATAACATGTGGCCTAAAACACCCTGCTGTAGCAATTAATCTAATTCCTGTAAAGTACCTGTGGAATTCTAAGAGCTGAGAGTCAGCACAGTGAACCTACCCACTGAAAGCTGGTGCCCTGGGCTTTTATAGCACTCTCTCTCTGCATTGGCAATTTACTTTTCTAGATCTCACTAGGTTCACACTGTTACTCATAATTATCACTAGCATGTCACTGTTACTCTAAAAGCTATCCTTCCTATATTTATAAAGCAAATTATGTTTTCTACAGGTCGTATCCTTGATTTAGTTATTCACCTTATAATTCTACATAATTGGTATCTCTGTAGAATGCTATGTAAACTGTTTACATTAAGCCCCTGGTTTTGAAACCAAAATGTGCTAGAGTTGTCTCAAAATGTATTTATTAGAGTGTACTAATTAAAACAGTTGAAATGCAAAGTTCTGAAGTCACAGAATCATGGAGTGGTTTGGGTTGGAGGGGACCTTTAAAGATCATATGGTTCCAATCCCCCTGCCATGGGCAGGGACTCTTTCCCTAGACCTGGTTGCTCTAAGCCCCATCCAGCCTGGCCTGGGTTCCAAGGGCACACTGCTGGCTCCTGTTGAACTTCTTGTCAAGATCAGAAGAAATGCATTACCAAAGAATCCCTGTGCAATATTTTAAGTTCATTTACTAAAACAATAAATTGAAGGTATATTTTGACAATCTCCCCCCTGTAAATTGTGGATATATCCATGTAACCACAGTGCTGCTAAAGGGTGCTTCAAAAACTGCAGTATAAAATCAGCATCATGCAAAGCAATTCGTTTCAATGAGAAGAAAATTCTAAAACATATGTGCAGCCTTACTTCATCTGCTTAAGGTGTTCTGTGTCCTTTCTTCTATGTTCAATCAATTTTATTCCAGCAGAGAAACTAAGAGGTGAGAAAAGCACTGGGAGAAGCTTCTTCACAATCACTTCTATAGTAACAGTAGCCTGAAATCAGGCTGGCATTCAGCTATGTGGGGAAAAAAATTATACCCCTAATCCTTGAGCTATGAACATTAATTAAAGAGGAGCTAGGGAGGAAAAGGTATTTTTTACATCCTTTCTTTCCTTTATACTTAGAAGACTCATTTTTGGAAACAGGCCCCCAAAGACTATGTTTGCAAGACCATTAACTTTAGTTTTTAAGGATATTATAACTTCTTAAATAGGCAAGGTAAATCTCATTTCTTTTGAGCTCAAACTACTGCTTGCAGGGGTCTTTGTGAAAACTTAGTCTCAATTTCTACATGAACAGTTTGCAGCTGCTAGTTTTCTGAAAGACTTAATTTGGAGAAGGTACTTCCCTGTTGCTTTCTGTTTGCCAGTGCTTAAGCCTTGTTGGTTTCAGAATGTTTAAAATGCTGGCATAGAAACAGCTGAACTTTTAAGTGTTTCACTGAAACTTATCCCACACCCCTTATTGCCTGGTATATGTTTTTCAAGTTCAAATTAATTATACTTTAATGTTAAAATAGCTCCTACTCCTACTCTACTTTCTGCCAAGCTGACTTAAAAGATAATTTGCATATGAAGATTTTATATACAATACAGTAAGATTTTCATCCTGGTAAGAGGTTGTATTTATTGATGATTGTGCTCAACATGTTTGGTATATTCTGTTTGGGTTTTTTTTTATATATGTGGTAGGTATATATTGGTGTTTGGTTTTTCAGTGCTTTGTTCTTGTGCAGCTGCAACAGAAGCCCATGATTTTCACACTGAATTTTAGCTTTTTAAGCAAAAGTGAAGATGAAGGGTCTACTTGCTTCAGCATTGTAATTAAGTCTTTCTGGTAGGCATGAATACCTCTGAATTCATTGTAAATACATGAGTTTATGTTTGATTATTTGTTTGTTTGTTTTTCTTTCCTGGTCAGTTAATATATGTAATAAAGAGGAACAGTTTCAAAATAATTAGTTTAGCCAGTCTGAAAGGACAAGCAAATAAAAATTTCACCAGAAAATTGTTTGAGGAAAATCCACATTTCTATATGACTGGCTTTAAGTCTTCACAGACATTGACTCAGACAATCCAACATTGAATGACAGAAACTAAGGTGTGACTGTATTGCAGTCTGCAGCTTTATGATCATATGCATGTAGCCAGTCATGTGTCTTATGGAATGACCATAAATGATTAACAGAGTTGAAAACCTGGGCCATGTGTCTCCTCAGGCTTGCTTCCTCTTCTCTACTTTAAGCAAAAAAATCCACTACCCAATTTCTCAACATTTTATTCTACTGTGTCTCAGATCATAAGTCTGTCACTGGATCTCTTACTTCTGAGGGCTGACCATTTGCCATATATCTGAAATGCACTGCATACATAAATCGACATTATGCTTGGAAAACATTAATTTTTTTTTTCCTTGTGTTTAGTAAGTTCAGTTGGTCAATACATAATTTAAAGAGTTGGTGGCTTTTTTCTTAATCTTTATCTGATAGATGAAGTCCATCATCACTAAATTTACTCGGCCACAATATTTTACAATGCACACTATTTTGGTACTTTCAGATATATTCACAATCTATTGATTTAGTGTTTGGCACATTCTGATGACGAATCCTTGTGATGAAGTCCATGTCACAGTACCTACCTCTGTCAACTGGATGCCTGACTAGATCAGATACTATGGCACCAATATAATCCATCCAGAGCCATCCAGGAGCCTTCTTTTCTCTTACACGTAATTCCATACCAGTAAGCTCTCTGAAGTTTTCCTCATCCCACTGAATATCTGTGTCAGCTATAGGATTTCAAGGCAGCAAATACTAATGTTGGCCCTGTCATACATGAAGGACTGATCCCACCAGCGACATAGCCACATCACTACTTTATGTTAAAGGAAAAACAAGGTGTGAGGGTTGGTTGGTTTGTTTGCTTGTTTTCTGTTTTCAGTTTTCATACCAATTCTACGATCAAATAGAGAAAAAAATCTCTGATTCACTTTGCTTACTGTTGGCCTTTTATGAGAACCTCATTGATCTTTAAAAATTTAGTCCAGCATGACCTGCAATTCCAAATTCCCCACTCAAATCTGACCGTTACTTTTATTACACAAAATACTATTGTTTTATGATAACACTACTATATTGGCTCATGGTTTCTTGTCATCATCATTCATAGCTCTGGTCACCCTGAGATGACAGTGTATGCCTGTGCAACATCTGTAGTCTGCAGGGACTACCTTGGTGAGGTGACACTACCAGGCACTACTCTGGCTGGCAAAGAGTTTCCTGACTGCTTTCCTCCTTGAAAATTAGGTGTTTAATTTGCATCATGAAGGAGGTGGGGTTTATCCACTGTGCACTGCAATCCTGTTCCTGCATAAGTTCTTCTGTGCTGGCTCCTCAAAGTTGCCTTCCTCTTTCCTATTTTTGTTTCTCCTTATCCAGACTGCAGTAAGCCCAGCCCTTATCCCAGGTTGCTTACTGGAGGTCTGACATACAAGCAGATTAAAAGACAGAACTGTGTTTGACTTCTGTAGGAAGCAGAACAGAGTATTAGTGCTACACTTAACCAAGCCCCAATTCCTGATTGTAACTGCAGCCAAGTCAATGAAAGATGGGTTATAGTTTAAAGCAGTTTTGAATCGTTGCCATAATTTACTGAGGAGCTATAGGAGAAATGGATGTGGACTCCCCTGCCAGTATCATTCTGGAAAACAGAGCCTTGAAACTTTAAAACGTTGGCCAGTTTCCCTTCCTCTAGGTAACTCTCCCTATACTCTCTCAGTGTCATATTATTTTTAGCCCTTCCATTGACTGCAAATCTCTAACCATAATATGACATCTGGCCTCTTCATGTTATGCTATATAAGAATGTCTCAAAGCCTGCCAAGAGAGAAGATTCATGTGTCTGTTTTTATGGCAAGTTTTAGAGAGATTTTTGTCAACACTCCTTGCAGCACATTGTTGTTTTTGTCTTATATTCTTCTAACTGTTTTCCTTTTGAAACCCTAAGCAACTGCCATTCACCCTGACTCTCCCTCATGCTTGACTAGTCACTTTTTTTTCTTCTTGGTGATTGTCATCCTTCCAGTCCCCAGGGAGAGCCCTGAAACAGATCCTGCATTTGCTCAGCACCTTATTCCCCATCTGGTGTTGTGAATTCCTGTTTATTTTCTGGACTGCTAGTTGGGACAGAAAAGTGTATCTTCACACCTTGAGGAGGAATGCTTTGACTGCTTGACAAGTAGCCATCCCAGTAAAGGTTTGGAAACATGGGCAAGGCAAATACAGTTGGTTATACACCACGTGATTTCACTGTACTAAATTCTAATTATTGTTAACAAATATTGCAATGGAAACTTCTAAAATGCCATTGGAAGAACATCCTTACAGTATCCTGGTCAGCTGACTCTCAGTTACTGTGCTGACCAAGCCAGAGAGATTTGCAAATCTTGCTCCTGAGGTCTTACAGTGTCAAATGAAACTGGTCGTACTGATGGTCGTGATCTCCATATTCCTCAAGGCACTGTTGTGTCAGCTGCTTTGACAGGGCTGACCCTGGCATTAACCCCAGTGAAATACTGCCACATGCCAGAAGTTTGCTTATCCTCGTACAATTATCGCTGCAGAGACTTACATCTGTAATGTCTCCTAAAGAAATAAGAGTAGCATTAGTAGCCATACTGCAAACATATGGTGCCTCAGAGCAGCTGGGAAAACACGGTGCTCCAGCTTTCTTGATGGAAAGCACTTTTCCTCTGCCAACTGCATTTTGTAAAACAGTTCAAAGCCTTTTACCAGCTTTCAGGGAGCTGCTTGCCACAGGGAAATGCTTGTGAAAGGAGTGGGCAGGCAGGCACCCAAACAGCAGAAGTCATAAGCTATCTTGCTACCTCTCCCCATCTTCCAGTTTCTACACAGAGTGCTGGGATTGTCTGCTGAGAAGAAAAATTACTAAAGGTATTTGGATACAAGTAAGCCCCCTACGTCTACAGGATGGCCAGTTCAAATCATCAGACAAACTGAGCATTGGCCTTTTAAACATGCATTCTATAGGAATTGCTAAGTATTGCTAAGTCAGTGTCTTCCTGCTGTACATTTCTTTTGCTATGCCCCACTGAAATTCTGTGTCTTTTAGGCCCACCTTTCTTCTCTGTGGTCAAATACCTCCTGATCCAGTATCTTGACCAGTCTGTTTTCATACTGCTAACTTCAAATCTGACACTTAACCTAATGCAACCCCATGGTAGGTCCTAGAGATCAGTTGGTTGACATCTAAGAGCCACCTTTCACCTCCTCCTCCAAGGGCATTTCTCTACTAGGTTCTGTCCAATACTGCATCTGATCTTCAGGTAATGGCACTGTCTGTCCAACTTCTTGTCCAAGTTATTGTAGTTCTCCTTCAGACTTAGAACCACAAAACCGTAGATCGGCCCGGGTTAGAAGGGACCTCAAAAGTTTGTCTGCTCCAACCTCTGGGAAAGAAAACCTACAAAGAAAGGAAGACTTAAAAAAGGAAGAAGAATATTATAAATATTGAGTCCATCAGTAGATAGGGAAATATCCCTACAGCAGATAGGGAAAATAACAATCGTAGTAAAAATATTTTCTTAGGTCTACTCAGTATAAAAACCTCTCTCATGGGAGAGCCACAAGACATTTTATTTTCCCAGCTCAGAATATCAGAATCATATGACAACTGCTCCCTCAAAAAGTAGAATAACCAGAGGAAATATAGGTTTACCCACAGGAATGATATATTCTTTGTGTGTCCTTAGTTACTATGTTCCCATTCAGGGTGGGGATCCATATTACATATTCTGAATTCTTGCTGAACAGTTTTCCCTCAAATTAAATGAATATATCTCATGACAATAAAGCATCATTCTAAAGCTTTGCAGTGAGACCAGCATCTTTAATAAAAAATGTATTAAAATTTCTCTTCTCTCTCAAAATGTTAAAGAAAAAGAGGGAAAAAAAAGGAGAAGGTACTGCTGATAGAGATACTAAGAGATCTCTAAGAGATTCAAGGAAGGAAAGCCTTCCTTATTAAAGCAACAAAGATGTGTGACATAACCTAATGAGTAATTTCCAAATAATTACATGAACCGTTGGGTGTATCTTCTACATCTCTCCTTTCAAGATTTTAATAAATTTTTAATATGTATTCTACACATCCCATGGCTGCAGTTTAATTATCACAAAGTGAACTTATGGTATTTGGTATATAGAATCTTTATAATATATATATATCTTATAGACTTCTGGAAAACAGACATCCTCCCTGGATAGAAACATTTACCAAAAAAAATTTTTAATGGGCTATTCATTCAAGAATAAGTAAGGTAATTGAAAGCAAACCTGCCACAGTGTTTCAGAGCAGTAAGTATTAACAGACTGACTGTGAGGCTCCTGTTAGTACCTGTGGACCTGTGGAGAGAGAAGCCCATGCTGGAGCAGGTTCACTGGCAGGACTTGTGACATTGTAAGGGACCCACGCTGGAGTAGCCTCTTCCTGAAGGACTTGTCCTGTGTTGGAGCATTTTTTGAAGAGCTGAAGCCTGTGAGATGGACCTGCCTTGGGGCAGTGCATGAAGAACTGTCTCCCATTAATGGAACCCCATGTTGGAGAAGGGAAGAGCTTGAGGAGGAAGGAGCAGCAGAGGCAATGCATAATGGACTGGCCACAGCCCCCATTCCCTGTGCCCCTGCACTGCTGCTTGGGGAAAGGAGGTTAAGAGGCTGGGGGTGAAGTTGAGCCCTAGAAGAAAGGAGGTGTTTTTAGTTTTGGTCTTGATTCTCATTATCCTACTCTCTTATTAATCAGAAATTCATTCAATTAATTTCTCCCAGCTGAGTCTGTTTTGCCCATGGATAAGTAATATCCCAGTCCTTGTATCAACCCACAAGTTTATTATCGAATTTTCTCCCTTAGTTTCATTGGGTGTGGTGTGATATTGTGGCTTGGTGGACCCTTGTTAGTTAGCCAAGGTCCACTTGCCACACCAGCAAAAGGTAACTTCACAGGAAGTAGGCAAATGTAGGGGGTTTGGACCCCTTTTGTTGTAGATTTCAAGTAATTCACCTTTCACAGTCAGTCACAGTAAAGTAAAAATAACTTAGTATCAAACTTACCTTTTGCATGTCCAAAAAAGATAGATAATTACTTCAATTCCCAAGACTGTCCTGCAAGAGATGGAAGGGAAAATATTATTTGAAACTGCAGTTCAAAGTAGTCAGTGTTCAACATACATTTATGCAATTATGTTAAGAAAAGCATTTTCATCTATAAGAGTTTAGAGCTGTTCAAATTCTACAGCTTATCTTACTGCAATAAGTCAGTGGGATTCCCAACAGAAATAACATTCAGGGTTAATACTGCGTAATGAGGAAAAGGTTACTTGATCCAAACCAGGCATCTCCAGGCAGTTTTCAAAGAAATTCCTAGTCACACTGTTAATTACATTCAGCCTTGCTGAAATGTCTCCTGGTTTCAATCATTTAGTGTGTTTTCTCTTTATAACTTGATGAAGATAATTTATTTCCTGTGTTGCTTAAAACACATATTGTCTAAGTGCCACTGATTCAGTTAAATTGCATTTAGTCACAAAAAATGAGCCTGAAAAATGACCCTCAGAATTCTGGCAAATTTCTTACATTGTACATTGTAAAGCCACTAGCACATTTGAATTCAGGTTTTCAATTTTTGAATTTTCTCTGAAATTTAAGAATGATGAGATTTTACCTAGTTGTTATACTTGTGAACTAAATGGTCCTCATGTGGATCTTAATTCAGGGCTTAAAATTAAGCACATGTAGCCAGTATAGCAGATCTGGATGCAGAGTAGAAAGGAGAAGAAAAAGCAAGTGCCTTAGGCAGATTATTGTAAAAATATTACTGTGTAGGAATCATGTCATAGAGTCATGACTATGCAGTGATCTTACATTAAAGTAACTTATTTTTGCAATAAAACTTGAGTCTTTGAGGAAAAGGAGAATGGACAGCAGATTAATAGTTTTCTCTGGATGTTTTGTCCACTGTGGAAAGAATTCTTGCCAATTTGCAGGCTTATGGTTTGGTTTATAGATTAGTTGCTTTGGGATTCTTCTCATGTAAACATAACAACTACTCATTGGAATAAAAATAGAAAGTTATTTGCTGTGGTATTTAGAAATTTTGGTGATGAATGACATAAACTAAAAAGAGGTAATACCTGACTCAAGAAAAGTATAGGGAAATAATTACAGCAATCAGGTTCATGGAAGAAAAATGGTGATCAAGAAATGTCTAATGATTGACAAAGACAGATGAGGCACATTCAGAATGCTAAAAACGTTGCAGCAACTGCTTTGGGAGTTACCCATGTATACAGCATTTCACTAGAATGAAACTGTTTGGAGGGTTACAAAGACCCTCATGTGCAATGCAATGGAAGAAATAAGTATTCAGGGACCACAGTATTCCTCCCCTTTCCCAAAGGTAGGACATAATTAAGATGAAGGGGTGCAAAATTAACGGAGAGACTCATGTTTAACAAAGCTTGAGAGTGTGTGTGTATCTCTGTGTGTGTGTGTGTCTCTGTGTGTGTGTATGTAAAGGGTCTGGAGCACAAGTGCTGTGAGGAATGACTGAGGGAGCTGGGGTTGTTCGACCTGGACAAAAGGAGGTACACTTCAGGTTCTTATCACTCTCTTCAACTACACAAAAGGAAGATGTAGAGAGGTGCGGAGAGGTCTCATCTCCCAAGTAGCAAGCAATAGGACAAGAGGAAATGGCCTGAAGTAGAACCAGGGGAGGCTTGGAGTGGATATTAGGAAAAACCTCTTCACAGAAAGTGTTATCAAGCATTGAAAACAGGCTTCCCAGGACAGCGTTTGCATCACCATCCCAGGAGGTATTTAAAAGATGCATAGATGAGGCACCTAGGGATGTGTTAGTGGTGGATTTGGCAATGCTGTGTTAGCGCTTGGACTCCATGATCTTAGACATCTTTTCTAACCTAAATGATTCCATGTGCATGTGAAAAGGTACCAAAGGCACAGGAAACTATAGGCAGAATGAGTGTGGACTCTAAAAAGCACTGATACAATGCTACCTAAAAGGCTTGCGTGCCAGGCCAGTAGGTATCATATCAAGGATGAACTGTTACATACCTAGGATAACTTAATGGGGATATATTTCATTCATAGTTCTGAATAAAAACTTTATTGCGTTGCAAGCAAAAGAAATACAGGGGTACTGGTGAAATGTCAGAAGAATGAATATTATGGTTATCATTTACGCTTTAGAAGAAAGGCAAGGAAAGCTTAATCTTTCAGCAAGGAAACTTTGTACTTGAGAATGGTTAAACAAGCATGGTCAGCAACTGAAATACAGGTTAGGCTTGGTTGTATTCAAATCTTAACTCATATTTGGATTCGGAGGGTTCGTTTCTGGGTTTCAGGCTTGTCCCCAGTGGGATCACAACTAAGAAAGAAATAAAGTCTTAGTGTTATTCATTCAAAGGATTAGTATGTTCCAGGATTTGAGTGTAATTTAAGCTTCTTAAGCATGCATATGTCTTCAGTAGATTATAAAAACCAAGCTAAATTTCCATTGTCATTGTAAGCTATTAATTATAGATTGCAATTCTTCTTACACAGTACTGGGTATGAGTAAAGTCATCTCTGGAGCAGTTTTGTCATAGGCTATGGATAGGGGGAAGTGGGAGAGAAAGAGATAGGTATGTTACAGGGCAGGGAGGTGGTAAAAGTAATGTATGAATTTTATATGATCAAGAGTAATTAATATAACAAATAAGTCTGCATGGGGAGAGTAAGGGAGTGAACTTCTGAACAGCACACATTTCAACAGCAAGATGGACTGTAGCATTTCTAACCATAGGAGTTAGATTCAAATGAAAGCAACAGTGATTAGTTTGGTTTATAGGTTTTTTCTGTTTGGTTCACTGGGGTTTTGTTTTTTTTATGTAAACAAAACATTAAAGAAATGTTTGAGGGAATAAATGAAGATTTATAGGCACATATAGCTGTAGAAAGGAAAAAAAAATAAGCCCCAAGTTCAAAGATCTCCTGTCAGTAGAAAGTTTAGACAAGAAATTGTTGCAAAGTCCATTAATAGTTACATGTAGCTCAAAAGTTGTTCGATGATAAAGCCAAATATGTCTGTTGCTACAGCTGACTGGCTGTGAATAATTCCCTCATACTTCAGTTTCAGCTGATGGCACCCTGGCAATTCCATGTTTATGAAATCAGATACATAATCTTTATTAAAAGATTTTGACATTCATATGTAATCATAAAACATCACTGACTAATGTGCTGTTTATTGTAGAAACACAATAATAATTGGTTTGGACTTGCAGGATGCTATTTGGAGAACACTACTTCTCAGCAAAAAAATTTTTCGAATCCTTAAGCTTTTGGGAAGTTCTGATAATTCAATATTAACAGTTGCTCCAGTCAAGAGACAGAAGAGCTCAGTACCTGTCAGGATTAGGCCTGGTTTGCATTTCAAAATTCAAGGTTGGACAAGGTTACCTTTTGTTTTTCTTTTCTTTTCCCTATAACAATAGGGAATAACAATGTAGCACTTCTAAAAGTGTCTCTAAGAAATACAAATTGATCTGTTGTGCCTCTGTGAAGACTTTCTCTACATGTGTCACATACTGATAACATTACACAAATAATTATCATTATCTCTGAGCAAGTGTTTTCAAACATTTGATATCTTTTAATAAGGAAACCACGGTGCATTCTGCATAGAAGAGCTGGCAAGATTTAGGTGATATGGTTACCCAGGAAGAGAACTAGGGGAACAGGAGATGTATTGGGGATTAAAAAAATAAAGATTTTTAAAAAAAAGTAGAAATTGAATACATAAAAGAATACTGCTCCTGCACAGCATTATTGGTTAATAAACATCATCACGTCTCATGAGGGTACTGAAGGGATTTAGCAGTGAACTGTAGTTACCCATTGGATGTGACTGTAGAACAGTTCACAGAACTGTAAACCACAGTTCACAGAGTGGAACACATCACTGAATTAACAAAATACCCAATTCACTGCACATATGCATAGCACCTTTTTAAACTTCTTCACAAAAGGACTGCAACAGTTTATTTTAATTACTTAATTTTCACTTTTGGCATAATTTAACACTCTGGCTGCACGAATGATTAATGAACCTGCAATTAATTAAAATAATGGTACAAAATAATAATGTATAAAATAGTGTGAAAGCACCACGGTGCTTTTTACCATATTCCACAGGTGTCACACTTTCCTGGGAAACATTTTACATCACTGAGGGTTAAATATGAATTAATTTGTCTTCCTTTGCCTTTTCCTAAGCCAACTAAAAAGTTAGGTGTTCTGTTATGGAACTGTGATTTAGAATGATATAAAGGAGTGCAGCAGTCTCTGGATCTCTCTTTTTCTTCAAAACTATTAGCTGAAATAGCTGCAATTTAATTAGAAGAATATTTTAGCTTATTTTACATATTTATAATCAGGACACAGTGAAAATTTTATTGTTGTTAACAAAAACAATTTTTTTTTTTTGGCCATATGAGTCATCCTGCCACTTCCATAATTAAACAACTGATGCTTTTTTTCAGTCTCTGGAGAGAAAAATACGGTATTGTTTCTATTTCTTCAATTCTTTTCATGGTCAAAACTTGAAGGTGAATCAGAAAAGGTTTTCTTCCAGCACGGTTACTGCCTAAACAGCAGTGGGGGGAATGATATCCCAGCAATGCACACATTCCATTTACTTTAGCTTTAAAATTTTGGTAGAGCAAAGAGTTTGTTGAAGGATCTCTTTATCCTGTTGTGTCTAACAGCAAGTTTGAAAACAAGCCTGTCCCATGCCACCTTTGTCACGACAAGCAAAATCCATTCCTTCAGTCTTGGTGTCAGCCTGAAAACCTGCTGTGAGTTTCTCGTTTCACCAAACACTGGTGAAATCCATAAGGATCATGCTGTCTTTCCACTGCCTCTGAAAATTTGCTGTGGACTTGCTCCTGACTGCAAGCAGTACTCTGTTTCCCTCAAAAGTCTGCCAGTTCAGATAGGCAGCAGCAGGGGGAGGGAAGCAGCAGTGCACACATGGCTTTACTTTAGATTCTGAAGCAGTTTAGTACTGTCCAAATCTCCAGTACAGGCCAACTGCTCATTGTACCTTCCAAGCAGATTTCTCCAAAGGAAGGATGGATACCTGTGCAAAGTTGCTCTCAGGGAAGCAAATGCTCCTCTCTGGTGCTGGAGCAGAGTAGAAGGAGCAAACCAACAGCCAGTCCTTGGCTGTGCTGCTTTTTACATCTTTCTGTGTAGAATGAAACATGCAGGGGAGGTACAGTGAGCTGTAAGCAAGCAGCTTGCTACACCAGTTGCTGTACCAGCTGATCTAGATTAAATGCCCAGCTCAGTTCACTGTGGGTCGCTGTTTTTGATACATCACTTCTGAATTTAACCTTCCTACTGCACCTTACAAGACCTGCAATGTCTGTGGCACTGTACAGGTCTGGCTAAGCCTTTCTAAGAGTGGGCACATCGAGAAGCTGCCAGCACTGCCCATTCACCAGGCTCTGCTGTGAGCTGACCAGGTTTTCCTGCAGAATGGCTCCGAGAATGTGTGGAAACTGGTTTCTTATATTCCTACTGGGGTGTGTGTCTTAAATTATGAGAAGGTACTTCAAAAATTAGAGATTCAGTGGGAATTGTGTGCTCTGCTCTATTATGTTAGATAATATGTTTAGAGACTTTCTGGGTTCCTGCTCTTCTTTCTAAACATCAGAAACAAAGACAGCTTTTCAGACAGGTGGAAGTCACTGGGAGAGAAGGTAAAGGTTTAGGAAGTGCAATGACTCAGGCCTTTCAGAGGCAGAGGAAGGAAAGAATGCATTTCATCATCTTTATGAATATTTGTTGGATGAAAAAATCTGACAGATAATAACAAGCCCTCTCCTTGCTTGTCTTCAGCATGTCTCTGGCATGTGTTTAAGCTCCCCCTCTCACAACCATCTTGTATTCAATCACAGGATTGACTAGTAATTAACAAAGGCTGCACTACTCCTGTTACTGTCTACTGATCCTTGTCATCCTCCTGCAGCATGTGCTGAGCTGCCACAGTTTAAGATAAAGCTCTATTCTAAATCACTGAAATGAGAGTGATGCTGTACAGCAGGAAAATACACAAATTATATTGAGCAAGCCTTATCTGTAAGAATTGAGATTGCAGATCTATCCAGTTGTGTGCTAATACCAGTCTAAGTTAGTAAAGAATGCAAAAAGCCTGACTTGAAGCCTTATTGTTGGCTTTATCCCCTTTTGTTGTCAATGAGAAGCATGGCAGACTGTAATAACCTTCAGGCTTAGTTAAAAAACCCACATTGAAATAGCAGTAAAAATAAGGAGACAATATGCTCTCCTTCAGGGAATAAAGCTGTCTAGAAAACCATCAGTGAATTATGAACTGATGACTGAGAAAACTCATGATTTCTGACTGACCTGTACAAAAGGCATTACTTTTAATTCTCTGCTTTACTCCTTCCTTCTTCTCCTCTCCCATCCAGCTCTCACACCCTCAACCAAGTATATGGAACAGGAAAAAAAAAGATAAAACAGTCTAAATGTGATTTCAGAGTTTGCTGATTTAACTTCACTTGCATCTCTGTCTCTTGAAATGTTGTGAGGCTCTGAAAGAAGAAAAAAGTATGGAGAGAGCAGACATCATACTCAAAGTGACAGGATTTGTAAGGTCTAAATGGAGGTCAAGTGATGTTTATGAAAATGTGGTAATAGCTCTTAAGCTGTAAGGAAAGAAAACTCTTTTTTTTCAATTAACTTATCCTTAAAGCATTACCAATCTGTATGTGGATGGGTTCTTATACAGAAAACAGATTTTATATACATAAGAAATGTGGTTTTTATATATGTGATTTCAAGTACCTCTGTTTCCATTAACCACTGCAGGTTGATGCTTTCAGATTCTTTGATTCTCTGTTTTGAACTGTGACATGAAATATGCTAAAGAAAATGCTTAGAGCTTATGCACCTCCACCTCTACAAAAATTGGTTTTACTTCCAGAAACTTAGTGAAATCATAATGCTTTGTATTGCTTTGATCTCTCTGATGCTGCTCATTCTCATATTAAAGGAGAGGAAACTCTCTGTAGATTTACTGCATACTAGAAGACGAAGTTTGGAAATGGCAGACAATCGAAAATATTAAGGAATTACTGATATTATTTGCATGTTGCTGTTGAATATGGCTGTTTAGTTAGTGCAACTTTTACATCCAATTTTTCCCAGAGAGCCTGGATACAAGTAGTTATAAAATAGTTCAGACTATCTCGATAATGAACATCACCTTTAGTAAGGTTATGCAACAGTAAGTTAAAAAAAGTTAAAAATTACATATATTTTTAAATTTTATAGTATCTCTAATACTGTATCCCACAGTCATAGGGAGGAGAGGAGATCCAGCAGGCAGGAATTGTGCAGCAAGATTGATTTATTTAATTATTTTACAAACTCTTTTATAGACTTTTTTCTTCATAGTCTAATTGGACAAGGATCAGCCACCCCTTGGGGGTGATTGGCTAGAAATCCTAAACATCCATTGTCAAAATATTTTTCTACTGTACTATAAAAAAGGTTTTGCAAGGTCTCAGGTGTTCGTAGTTTATAGAACTTCTGCTAATCTCTTCGTGAGAGAGAAAAGTATCCCACGGGCTTAGAAAGAAGCAAGAAAATTCTTGCTAGCAGCAATATTGTATCCACATATCTCCATGCTCTGGAAGATGAATCTTAAGTTCAGTAAGTGTGGTTTTTCTTATATATAGCATGTCATATGTGAAAGTGCGTATTAGGTTTAATTAGTCTGCATATGCTACAAAGCTGCTCATGTTTATAGAGCGTTTTTATGCTGACCCCATATGGCTTATGCCTGCAGGAACTGAACAGGAATTCCTTGTGGTTGTTCCCCCTAAGAGGTCCTGCACTGCTTGACGATTTAGGCAAAGATATTTATGGTCACACAGAAATCCTGTAATTGTGTAGTGCCAGAGGAAGGGTAGAAATATGAACAGGATGGTGGATGGAGGAAGAAATAAGACCAGCAGCAAATGCTTTTGGGAAGATGATCAAACGTACAGAAGACTAAGAAGTACACATGACACTCAGAAGAACACAGATTAAGCAGGAACTATGGATGTCAGAAAAGGTTAGAGGAGAAGGAAACTGTTCTATAAATAATAAAGCACTGATGCTTGCAAGTAATGGAAACTTGGAGTAGTGAATAGTTCCATTAAAGAGCTGTCATATGTACTGGTAAAACTCACGTTGCCACTCCAGTAAATCTCTATTAGAGAAGTCAGCAACTCTGTACTGCTACCTACCACTGCCTTTTTGACATAAAGTCCACTGACCTGATTATTCAAGGTTGGGATGTTTCTGTGTTAACAAAGTCAACTTTTCTTCTTCATTTCACCTAAAACAAGAGAAAAACGAATGCAAATTTTACATCCCTGAGTCTTTTTAGACAACATTAGGATTTCCTGTTACCATGAATAACTAAAATCTCACACTACCTTAGAATACACCCAAGTGTGCAATCTTCATTTCTATCTAGTACCTAACTTATTCTGTTACATGTTGCCAAATAATTTTTGGATAAAAGCTAGCAATGGTTTTGTAAGTTCCATTTACACGGTTTTGGAGAGCCTAGCTGCTGATGTAAGAAGGCCACATGTTGTGTAGTGTCTCTAACCTGCCTTCCTGCTCGAGA
Source organism: Corvus moneduloides (assembly GCF_009650955.1). Classification (NCBI taxonomy): domain Eukaryota; kingdom Metazoa; phylum Chordata; class Aves; order Passeriformes; family Corvidae; genus Corvus; species Corvus moneduloides. The sequence goes on from NC_045477.1 coordinate 111,781,805, forward strand.
GCTTTGCAGGGAATATTGCAGGGTACTCTGGTGGGAGCTGGAAAGGAACTGTAGGGAGGCCAGATAGCTGCAAGAGCTGCTGCTGAAGATGTATCCTTAGGACACAGAAAACATAATTAGGCTTTACTGGGTTTCTCAGACATCCATATCTCAGCTCTGACAAAGTTAGAGAGTACTTAGTTTAAAGTACAGTCCACCCATCACACACACTCACCTGCAAGGTTAAGGGGTATCACAATACTATGGGCATTTCTGTTTCTCAGCTGCTCCAAGCTGTAACAGGAGGTGCCATGGAGGCATGTTGTCCAAGGAGAGTGGAGGAGGTCCTGGAAAATGATGGATCACACAGGTGTGAAGCATAGAACGTGAATTTAAAACTCTTGTAGTTGTTTGGAGATAGACTTTCTCCAGCATTTGTCAGAATTCATGTAGGAGACATTTCTTTATTTGCTTTTTGTACTTGTCAGGGAGAACTGGAGTAAGAACTTTTGCTCTTTGTGATGTTCCTGGTCACAGGAAGAATAGCTGTCATGAATGAAAAATATTTTTCTTCCTTTGCCTTTGTACAATTGCTTCATGAAAAATATTTACTTGTGAGGAAAGAATGCAAATTGTTCATCATGCATCTTAAAAAGAAGCAAAGGAAAACTTTATTTCTCAACAGACAAGGGAAAATAAGAATTTTGGGAAAACACTGGAAAATATGAGAGTTCTACCACAACACATACTACCTTTTAGTTCTTATTCTTCTGTCTGACTGTATTGATTTTTATTTTTCACCTTTCTGTATACTCACCTTCTATTGCTGTTTCAAGGTGAGGGATTTACTTTCTGTTGAATGCAGTATAGGTTTTCCCAGTGAAGGCATTAATTTATTCCATGCTAGAGGACATTGTATCTTTAGTTTAATTTTCATTGAAATCTTTTGCTGTGTTATCAACACTAATCTGAAAGCTGAGTAAAATCAATGTACACAGAAAATGAAATTATTTATTCAGTGCTTGTTCAATCTTATCAGTCTTGTAAAGATTCTAACATACAAAGCAGATATATATCTATTTCCCTCTCCTGTTTCCTTTCAAAAACTTTAGTCCAGTCTCCTTGATACTATTATTTCATGCCTACTGAATGCAGAAAGAACATGTTTTGTGCTGGTTTATATCCTCTTCATTCTCACTGAAATAGGTGGAATTCCGGACATATTAAATTTGTATCGATAACTTTTGTAGCAGTGAAGTGTTAGAGAATATTTTTAACATGCTTGAAAATAATTCTCTGTGATACAGTTTCTGATAACATAACAATTTCATATCATTTCATGATAATTTCGTTTTGGCTTTAGCACACCCTCAGTGTTGCAAAATAAAAACCTATAGCCTACTTCTGTATGCAAGAGACATGTTCCCAGTTCTATTCTAGAAATGTGTACACTTCAAAGAGTACACATACTGGGGCTGACTTACTGATGCTTATCCACTTGTATAATCTTTACTTGCACAAACAATTGTTGAAGTTAGAACTCCCAGATACAATGCAATTATTCAAATGCTTTAAGGTTGCATGGATCTTGACAATTGTATTCTGTCCCCCAGATAAATGTTTGCCTTAGCTTCATCTGATAAAACCTTCTAGCTGAGTCCTCCTTGCTGTGAATATATATTTTGAAAGCTCACAAATGTATGGCTTAACAAGTAGAGAGCCAATTATAAGCTGCCACACAATTTTTACGAAAACGTAAATCTAGCTAGATTTTAATATTATAACTCTCTTTTTAATGCTGTAGAGCTTTGCTGTTTACCTCACTTTACTGTTCTCAAGGAAGAAATATCTGATAATAGATTCCTTGCTGATGGTAGGAGAAAGAAGAAAGAAAATTTGAACATTTTCAATACCAGTCTTAACAATGACTTTCATTGTTGGGGCAAGAACTGAGGTCATATTTGGCAGTTAGCCCCAGACTGTTCTGCAACAGCGCTCTGTTCCAGAGTAGACCTTACCAAGGAATTCTGCTCTCAAAACTGGAGGCAACTATTTGCAAAACAGCAGTGCCACAGCTGAATTTTCTAGTCTCTCAAGGACAATAGTAGGCTGGCTGCATTCTAATGTTATATTGTATCATGACTGCCAGGTACCCACTGTACATATACAAACAGGCTGTACACACATAATTTGTCTTTCGTATGATACTAATAATGATAAAACTTTCAAAGTGAATGGTGCACTATCTAGTGCATTATCTGGCTTGGCTTTACTATGATAGCTGTCATAAATTGATTTTACGTGTCAATAGTGGCTATTAGCTAATTGCATCATCTGGCTTTTGGATGTTCTTCACATGCGGCCTTACATTTAGACAAAGCTGCCAGCTGAAGACTGAAGTTTCCTTTTTTCATTCCCTTCCTTTGAATTGCTTCACTACATAACCATATCCTTATCTTCCACTGAATTTAATTAAATTATTCTTTGAGAATTATTAAGAAGTCTTTGGAAAACAGTTATGCTTGTGAATGAGTGAGTGCATGTGTATGTGAAGCAGAAAGGGAGTGATGCTGGGAGTGGGGGTGTCTTCGTTGTTATTTGAACAAACTGAGTTAATGAGTGGTTTTCTGCAAATACCCAACTCTACAAAGCATTTCCCCTCAGAGTATTATTGTAATAAGCATTGTCCTTCGGGAGCTCCAATTCTCCATGCTGAATTTCTCTCCACGGTACACTGGGATTTTTGGCAGGAGCTACAAGGAGCATATGGGATCTCAGTATTAGACAGAGATGTACTGCTGATGGAGAAAACCATTGTGCCCTTACCTTGCAAAGTGTTAATCATGCATGGGAATTATGTTGGGGTATCTAAATATCATTCCTGATTTGGTCAATTCCAAAAGAACAATATAGAAGTGCATCAGTAAAAATGTTATGGAAGCAGATTTAATTTAAATGTTTTACTATTTATATTCTGTAAAGACAGCTTATAAAATGTCTGTTGTATTTGCACGGCTGCTTGAATCAAATGTGTATTTTTTCACTGTAAAATGAGCATGTACCTCTGCTTACACTCTGACACAGAAATTTCTGCAGCTCCATGCAAGTGAGCAAAATAGGGCAAGTTTATACCAGTAACACTCTGACCCAAATACCTGCTAAGCTTGTACATGTCACCTCATTAGATGCAAACTTGCTACTGTGGATTTTTAATATCAGCTGGCTTCAGCATATTTTCTGTTTAGCCCATGTGTCTATTTAGCAGGCTGTATGTGTCAAGACTATCCTAAGGTGATAAGATCTTGTTCCCCGCTCCATTCCCCATACAATGAAAAGAAAGAGCAACATAGTGTTACACTTCTCTTACACTGGTGCACATTAGAAACAACCTTCCTGAGGTGAAATTGCCAGTTTACAAATAAGGGCAATGGTGAAAAAATTGCACTCCTCTGCTCCATGTCACATGTGACTCTACCAACCTTCTTTTCTCTTTTGCAGTTCTCCTACCCACAAAACAAACTTAGTTTTCTTGGTGTGATAAAGCCCATCTGAATTATTATAGTTGCAATGTACTTTCCTCTGTAATTCAGAAATGTTTTATTGCTTTAAACACTTTTTTTGAATCTCCATTTTGTTTTTTTTGAAATAAATGGAAAGCTTCTAGCTGTTTATTTACTTCATGAAGAGTTTATTATAATAGTTAGAAAATTGACTATAACATGGAAAGAAATACTGTATGAGGATAGTTTACATTGTTTACACACATCAGGTCTCATTCACTTGGATTCATTTATTATTTGTTCAATATGAGTCCTTTATGTGTACTAAAAATAATTTGATACAACTTTTTCTGACTCATCTGCACTAGACAGCTCATAAAATGTAATTTGCAGAGCACTGTGGCCAGCAGAATTGCTTAAGCAGTGCAGTCTTAGCATATTTTTTTTTTAATGAAAGTCAGCCACAAACTTCACCTAAACAGTGTTCCTATATTTGTAGTGGTTGTGAGATGGAGCTCTTTTTGCCATTAAAACTTCAATAAATGTCACAGGCCTGCAAGAATAAATTGAGAAAGATTATTTACCTTTACCCCATCATTCTTTCTCTATTTTCCTTTTTTTTAAGGAGATAGGTGTGGCTAATAAATAGTCCTTCTCTGTGCTTTAAGAAGGAATGGATAGAAAAGAAAGTAATGTAATTTTAAAAAGAATGTAATTTTCCATGCTTCTACTAAGAAAAATTAGCATCACATTATAAATCTTAGAATATCAGCCTATTTGATGAGAAGTAAATGAAAGAAAATGTTTTATTTTGAGGACTGGACTTCTGTATGGGCAGGATGTTAACTTGTGAATGTCTAACATTGTACAGAGGCACGTGGCACTGGGCAAAGGGCTGAAATAGCTTAAATGCTTGATTCTGTTCCTGATACAGCTTTTCTCAACTATATACCAGACAATTAAATACAGTTTATAAGCCTCCTGCCTCTGTGACAAGTATGTCCCTTCTGAAGGGATTTTACTCTTGTGGTCCATTTCCATGTCATCACTATTTCATGGAGAGGCATGATTATTTTGTGCTAACCCATGGGACACATACTACCAGGGATATCAGGCTGGGAATGAAAAGGTTTGGGGAGTACAGGAACAACTGTATTTCACAGAAACAAGTTCTGAGTAAGATAGCCAGAAATTGAGAACTGCTAGCCCAGGAACTGGGAAGCAGCTTTTCATTTACAAAAATCTACTGGAAATGTGTGCAGTTTTTTCCTCTAGGTTAGGAAGCAACAAAGCTAATGGGGAATCTCGTATTCTATTGAGCTTCAAAAATACTCAACTCCCATCTAAAAGTCTCAGTCTTTTAAAAGTAGGCAGGGAGGTCTAACTATTTTAACATTATTTTCATTTTCTTGTCTCCTTGGGACAATACAGGGAGAGGAGAAGCAAATCTTTCTTTTAGAATTCCCATGTAAATGAAAGAAAAGGGAGTACACTAAAGAAATTTGCTGTATAGCATTCTGTAGAGGAATATATTTGTATTGGTGACTATCCTAGGGGAATACATTATCCAGAGGTCACCAAAGAGGTGTTGGTGGAACATCTCAACTGCTCTACCAAGCCATATATATATAACCTCATATGTATATAACCTCAGTATACCAAGGGCATGTTTTTTTGCAATTTTTAATCTGTTGCAGGATTGTAAAGACATAATGATCTTCTTTGGAAAAGAAAAAAAATAAAGAATTAACAAAATCAGATTGCCTAGAAACTATTTATTCTTTGAAATGAATAGCTATTGTTAGTGCTGCCATAGAGATTATACTTTAAAAAGACTAGCATTTCCTCTCTGCATTTATTTTATTTTATTTTGTTTTATAATCCTGTGAAAAGAAGCATTTTGAAAAAGTCTATGGAATGTCATGATTCCAACTGATCTCCTTTGTTCCTGTTATTAGATTAGATTTCTCCAGTCTCATTCTTCTGCAATAGCCCTTGAAGGAGTATGCAGCTGCTAGTATAAAAGTCAGACATTTTCTGTGTTAGGAGATTATTCTCTGCTTTTATGAGAAGATGTGTATCTTTTAAACATTAGAAATCTGCTGCCAAGTACAGTTTGTAGTGTGAAGATAAATAATGTCATTAAACTAAAAAAAACCTTTTAAGGATTGGTGGGTATTCAGTGGTCTTAGCAATTTAAACTAACACTTCCTTAGAAAAATCACCAGTTACTCAAAGTTCTAAGCCCAACAATCATTTCAAGACAATGTGGCAGCATTCTTTTATGAAGTGGGTCACTGGTGATTTCCTGAAAGCTTAGCCCAGTAATTTTCATATTCTTTTTATTGCTATGTAGGAGAAGAAATACAAAATGTGATTTGGATTGTTAAAATGGCATAACATTATTTCAATTTAGCAGGGACTATCTAGGAATAAGGCATGCTTTGGAGGTCATTCTTAATTCCCTTAAGGACAGTTGCTGTGAGCTGACAGATTTAGACTTTGCCAGCCCATTGTTCTGCCCTTTGTAATGGTGAAGGAACAGATCAAGCAAATTCTGACTACAGAGTTTTTCTGTTCATTCCAGTTTCTACTGTTGACTGTGTCTTTTAGTCCTGAGTATCAGCAAATTAAAGAGATGAGCACTTAGCTCATGTACTTTTCTTATTTTACATATATATAGTAAATATCTTCTGTCTAGAAATACCCAGAATATACATACTTTGTAATTTTTATTTGGAAAGATGTTCAATAAATCTTAAAGCACAGGAAAACAGGGAAACACTCAATGTTAAAATGAATAAGTGATGAGTGTATATGAACAATTTTACCAGAAATTAAAACTAAGTATTTCTGTCATCCTAAACATGAAACAATTCAGCATTTATTCATTTTCATTTTAATAAGCAGGAATAGGGAATAAAAGGTTAAGATGTTAGGAAGTTAGTAAGTTAAGTTAATAAAAAGAAACTTTCTTTTTTATTGTTAATATTCTAAATGCAAGCATCTTTCCTAAATTCAGGGCAAAATTTGGCAATCAAACATGAATCTAAAAATTCTCTTCCATTTGTAGCAGAGAAGGTGTACTCAGAATTATACCACATATTAAAAGATAAGGTCAGAGTGCATTCTTGCTGATTCCACAGCACAGCCTGCAAGGAATGATGCACACGGTAATGGATATTCCCTGCAAGGCTCAGCATAACCCTCCCCTTGGGCCCAAGTGGATCTGACAGATGACATCCTTTTATAATTTGATATCTCTTCTTTCCACACACACTTACTCACTTCTAGAATCTTAAAACACATTACTGTTTAATTACAGTTTTGGCAAATTTATTCTCTTGTTCTTTCTGCTGTATTACTCAGAATTTATTAGGCTGGTATTAAACACCAAAATTATGTTTACTCTAGCACTTCCTAAAACTACAGATGCAATTGTAAACAAAGCATTCACACTTTCATAACTAATTGATTTGTTTGAAAGGTCAGGGATTGTTCCAAACAGTACTACAGCAGAATTATTCAGGATTTTCCAAGTTTACCTTCCTAGAAGTCATATGTCCAAACACTGAAGCTTGTGATAAGTAATAAAATCTTAAAAGAAAATCTTAAAAGATTTTATTACTCTGATCTTTTCTAGTTCAGATTCCTAAGTGACTTACTGCTCTTTCCTTAAAAATAAGTGATGTTGTTTGACAAATGTATTTTTCTATGAAAATGGAATCTCTAGGTGGGTTCTCAGAGATATCTGTACCTTGTTGATGTTTTGCCTCATGTATAAAAATCTAAAGGCACAGTGTTACATCCCCTGTGAAGGTTAATTATTAAATTTCATGAACTTCTTTCAGTCCCTCACAATGGGTGGTATTTCAGAATTTATTCAAATAAGCTTTGCTTTTATTTTCCAACCTTTGAATAAGCATGAAGCTGGCAAATATTTTTGTTTAGGGTTTTTTTTTAGTGTTTTTTAAAATTTTTAATTAATTTCCTTTTATAATTTACCATTTTTTTTTTAGCTGTCAGAGAGTATTTCCACTCTCCTTCCAAGTCTGCCCTTCATGTTCTGGATAGAGGCCCTTAGAGAAATGGACAAAGGATTTTTTTTAATATATATTGAATAACAAACATTATGTTGTATTTATTTGGGGTGGTACTCAGCAACTGACCCATGAGCTAGTGGCTTGAAAGTATATCTTTGGATCTATATGGGCTGTAATGAGTAAAGGAAATATTTAGATTTTTGGGAAAACATTAATGTGTACTGTTGATATGTTTAAATCTTTGTTTTCTTATCAGATTTCTGATTTTAGTGAAGGGTAGCAAACCTGGAAAAAAAAAGCATTTGAGAACAAATAGTTGCAAAAGAAAGTATAAGAAAATAAATTATGAAGAAGTCCTTGAATTTTTATGTCTATGGTCTCATACAAAGTGAAAGTTTATTCTGGTGGAATTTATACAGATTATTGTCTTCAGAGACTTTGGTGAGTACTTCAGCTTCTAGGAACAAAACAGGAATTTTCATCTGCTTGGAAACAATTTGCCTTTTTAAAAAGTGCAAGGGAAAACAAGAGAGGTCTATTAATCCTAATTCTAATAAGTGGTGTGGTTCTTCTGAGAAGGATCCTCAGATCTGGTTTGGGAGTGGTGGTGAGAGGATAACTCTTTTCAGTAATCTGGCTCCTTGTCTTGCCAGTTTTAGTAATCAAACTCGGCTGAGAGTGGGATTACAAACTGAAGCCCTTTTGTTTCAGGCAATATCACACAAGCATCATCTGTTGTTAGGGAGATAGTCATCCAGGGAATAGTCATCAAAAACAGCATGATGTCTTTACCAAATTCAAGGCCATAAAGACTGTTCTATTGAAAGCAGAATGATCCCTTCCCATTTTATTTTAAGCTACACTAGCAGCTGCTGTAATACATAAAACAGCTAAATGATTTCAGAACAGCATTAATGAATTTAAATGAGACCTACAGTCTGCTCTTCTTCAGTCCAAACTTGCAACTACTTGGGGTGAAGAGGTACTACAATTTGAAGGAAGTCATCCCTGTTATCTAAAAAACCTCCCATTGCTAATTATACATGTTCACAAATAATGGATAATTAACCTTTTTGAGAAAACTGTAAGCCAAATAATTTTACGCTAGCAACAGTCAGAGGAAGGACTTTCTTAGCTGTAATACTGATTTTTTTCACAGTGGGGAGACAAAATTATTAGCAAATTGGTGTGGATGATAAACCAGAGATAATAATATGTGGACATGACTGCAAAGCTTCCATTTAATGTACAGTTTAGAGGAAGAGATGCACAAAATATTCCACCTAAGGTAAATGCAACAAAAAAAAATAGCATATTTTATTTCAAGAATATATTTTTAATAATTCTGTAGGAAATATGTCAGTAAAGGAATTATTAAATTATTACAGTAGCGTTTTTGTAGCTTATTTTTATTGTAAGTACAACACTAACAACTTTAGATACATGTACTAATCTCTATTACCTGTCTAAATACATGTTTATAGTGAGAGACATGGATTGGATGGATGGACCACTTGGTGAATAAGCACTTGACTGGATGGCCACACTCAAGGTTGTGGTTGACAGCTGGGTGTCCAAGTGGAAACCAGTGACAAGTGATGCTCCTCAGGGGTCAGTGTTAGGACCAGAGCTGTTTAACACCTTAGTTGGTGACATGGACAGTGGGATTGAGGGCACCCTCAGCAAGTTTGCCAATGATACCAAACTCTTATGTGGTCAACATGCTGAAGGGAAGGGATGCCATCCAGAGGGACCTTGACAGGCTTGAGAGGTGGGTCTGTGCAAACCTAGTGAAGTCCAACAAGGCCAAGTGCAAAGTACTGTCTGGTTCAGAGCAGCAGAAATATATCCCAGCACAAATACAGGCTGGGCAGAGAATGGACTGAAAGCTTCCCTGAGGAGAAGGACTTGGGGTTGTTGCTTGATGAGAAGCTCAACATGAACTGTTACTGTGTGCTTAAAAAGTGCAGAAAGCCAACTGTTTTGGGCTGTATCAAGAAAAAGTGTGACCAGCAGGTCAGAGCTATCTCTTTATTTTTACTTTTTAAAAGTAAAAAACACATGACTTTGACAGCATTCTGATTTGGTCTGGTTCCTACCACTACAAAATTTCTTTAGGCCACTTTTATTGAAAAATACTTTGCATCATCTGCTTACAGAATGGAAATTCTGTAGACTAATCAAACTAAGATCTAGTTTGTTTAGTGAAGTCTTATTGAGCATGCCCTCAAATTCATATTAAAGGTCTTTGTTGGTTCAAATGCAGTCTTTTAAATTCAGAAACTGTGCTTCACAAACACTGGAGATTTGGGGAGACCTCTTTTTGTATGTATGGGGTCAGGACCTGTCAGCAAGCTGAAAATGTAATTCTCCTCCGGGGTGACTGTTTTATGAAGATAACTACTTGTTTGTGAACTCTACAGACAGTTCATTGCTGCCTGATATCCCAGGATATTAATCCAGAATTAACAAATGCATTGCCCAGTCCCCTAACTTGGTTTGCTGATGCAGAGCTGTACTCAGACATTGCAGTAGGTCAAGTTAGTCAGCAAGATAAAAGGATGGCATCATGAACTTTGTAAGCAAGTTAAACCAGGGGTTCAGGGAGTCCTACCAGTCTGCTACTGACTTTCATCTCTTCTCTTTCTCCCACATCATCTGATGCTTCCTTGAATATTCCTTGTTTACAACATGCTCACCCAGTTCAGTGAAATAAATGTATGCTCAGTGCTGGCCCAAAGGCAGGTAGAGGCAAAAGTGGAAGTGGAACTGCTCAGTAGATATTTTTCAGCTGTAGAATCAAACGAGGAAAAAATTAAGAGTTAAAATCAAAGGAATATTTATGTTCTTTCAATGTGCTTGAAAGATAAATGTTTAAGTAAACGTAACGATGTACCTACACTATAATCTGCATGTTGGATCTGACTTGTTTTACTTTAACAAATCAATTTTTTAATCTAACCGTGACAATTGAAGTTAAATTTCTTTTGGTGGACACCTGTCAAACTGCTGTAGAATTTCACTGTATTAAGTCTCTGTATTTAAAACTTGAAGAGTCTGAATGGCATCTTGCATTGACTTCTACCATGCCTTCTGTTTCCTGCAGTGCTAATTAGCCACTTCATTTAAAGTGAGATATTACAACCTGACTTTCCTGCCTTTCACCATCTCTTTGGAACTCTCTGCAAAGCTTCTTAATTACCACACCACCACGTTTATCCTTGTTGTCCTGTCTTGGGAGATGCACCACAATGCTGGCAAATAAAATACATTTAGAATTTCTTAACTAGCACAAAATGTATATACAAGATGAAGGGAACCACAGGCAGGGCATGATGGAGCAAGATGATGTTTCAAGACTCCTGTTTGACTGTGCAGTGTCTGCAGCTGTGCCTCAAGCCTCCATCTGCTCTTCCTCTGATTCTGCCTTATTTGTCCCTGTGCTTTTAAGAGTTCTTCCTCTCAGCCTTTACAAGTGCTATAGATTTTTTGTGAGGAGGTGGTGTCTTTGTCCTTTGCTCAAACAAGTGTTTTTTAACTCTGCTTTGAGAACTTCTGTCCTTTAGATCATACTTCGTGACACAGGGTGGAGAAAATATGGTTTTTTTCTTCAATGTGGTTAATACTTTTAGTTCTCCTAGCTCCTGAGTAGTGCTTTAGCTCTCCAGTGTATGAGAATATGCTGATGTGGCTGTCAGGCTAGTGCTTCACAAGACCCTTGGTACAAGTCTTGTCTCAGCTTATGAAGCATGATGGAAGAAAGAGTAAAAGTAGTGTTAGAAATAAGGACCCTGTTGCTTCAGTAAATCAAACAAAAATTTGGAAATAGATTTTCCTTAGTCCGTACACCCATCTACCTTTTATTCTGGATTTTTATCTGAAGTATTGATAAGTTCATGTTTTCATGTGGTTTGAAAATATTAACCCTATAGAATAGTGTAGTGGATTGCAAAGTTCCATAATATTTTGCTGTTCTTCTAAAGAGCCTTAAATAAGAGGCATAACTTGGGTGCAGCTACTCTATACACAGGCCTACGGAGTGCCATGGGTCCAGGTTCATGAAGGAATTGAGCCAGGGGCTCAGGTTCCACTTCCTGGCCCTGAGAGTGGCCCCATGGGAAGTGCCCAATGCCTGGGACTGGGACTGGGACTGGGACTGGGACTGGGACTGCCCTGGTACCCACAGCTGCTCCTGGCTGGGGCATGGGACATGGGGAGCCCTGAAATGGCCCCAGCCCATGAGGACCTGCAGCCATCACAGTGCCCCAGCGGGTCTGCTCAGTCAGAGCACAAGACACTGCTTCACACAATTTGTTTAATGTTTTTAAAGAAGAAAATAAATGCAGTTTAGTAAGAGATTTAAAGATTACTTTGATGCCTTAGACCTTTACTGTCATATATGTTCCTCTAGGCTTTGTGTCATAAAACTGAGAAGGACGCAATGAGGATTTCTGTCATAATGCAAGCTGGGGTGCTCAGTTCATCATTGAAACCACAGCTTCACCCTATGTTAGCTGTACACTAAACAAGCTCTCCTGAAAAAAAAAAAAACTAAAAAAGGATCCTATTTAAAAAAAAAAAAAAAGGCAAGGGTTTTTTTTGCAGGAGGCAGCCTTTTTTACTAGTTGCCTGACCTTCTATAAGTGAACAATTGAGAACCCTTGATAATTCATATCTAAATTTCTTTCATGAATCTGTGTGGGCATCAGAGTTAGTGCTAAGGATAAGCTATCAGTTCTCTTGGTAAGTAGGAGTCATAAGCTCCTCATCTACCTCTGCACTCTCTGGACAAAGTAATTATTATTGACAAGCCCTAAAATCAGTAGTATTGAAAAGGATGTATTGTGCCCTGATAATATTGAACATGCATGGAACTAATAATTGCTTAAAAATAACCTTACTACTTGGGGTTTTTGTCAGGGCAGACAGCATCTCCATTTCTCTGGGAATTGTCCTCTGCTTATGCTATTATGGGTTGCAGCAAAGTTTTTTGATATTCTGTTCTTTAAGTTTGCAAGAAAGACTAAGTATGAACACAGTATGAAAGTAAGAGAATTACCTTGCTTGTCCTAATATACATTCCTAAAAAAATAATCATCCTTGTAACAGATTAGTTTTTAGATATTGTAGACTGTCTGAAATATCTTTAAATACTTCATTTGCTGATAAGATTTCATGTAAGTTAGAAAGTGTCAGTGACTGATAGCAGATACAAAAATCAGAGTACAGCAGAGAATGCTAAATGCTTATTGTGACCTCTACTTTCAAAGCTGGAAATTAATTGATTGGCATGGGACCAAAGCACATTTTTAAAAATATTTATATTACAAATTGAAGTTCATAGAATCATAGAATGGTTTGGTTTGGAAAGGACCTTAAAGATCATCCAGTCCCCCTCCTCCTACCTCAGGCAAGGACACCTTCCTCTAGACCAGGTTGCCTGTCCAACCAGGCCTTGAACAGTTCCAGAGATGGGCACCGACAGCTTCTCTGGGTGACCTGTTCCAGAGCCTCACCACTCTTATAATGAAGAAGTTCAAGTTAGTTGATGGAGACAAGATAATAGTCAAAACTTTGTCAGTATCTACTGGCTTGTATACAAGAGAGCTAAAAGCTTCCTGGTGAACAGCTAATACTTGTTCCATTAGAGCTGTGCTAATATCCTCCACTTGCTAAAAAGTCAGGATTTTCTTATTACAGTTGTTTTCATTAACTGTTCATTTGCACATAAGTACTGACAATGCATGCACATTAAACAGAAAATAGGCTTCTGTCCTGAATGGACAAACCTCATTAAAGAATGTACTCTCCTGACTCCTTTAGCTGGGGCCCCATTGTATGCAATGATTGCAGCTATTAGGCATCACACAGAAAAGTGTGCACAGCTGTAAACAGGATGTATAAGGCAATGAATAATAGGCAATGGCTGGAGGAAGGATGCTATACCTGTATCTTTTGTTTAAAGTGGATCTAATACAGATCTGTGAGACACCTCACTGAATTCTTACATTATCCATATATTCTCTCTGGTGAGACTAAAAATGGAAGTTACTGTCAATCAAGCATGATTGTCTCTGCTAGACACAATACCCGCAACTAAAAATCTTTAATTTAGCAGATCTTTTATTCCCGATTTTTTTCACTCTCCTAAATCACATTTTCTCCTTGCTACTTTTTGCCTGATTCAATGTTCCAGAGCTAAATATCCACTTCTTCAACCAGCAGTTACAACCCTTATAGAGGCCCACATTTTCCTGTGCTTTATCATAAATCAATAACACTGATGTAATGATCTTCCTTGAGTGTCTTTTCATCTCCTCTAAACCATTTCTTTCCCTTCCCTTCCCTTCCCTTCCCTTCCCTTCCCTTCCCTTCCCTTCCCTTCCCTTCCCTTCCCTTCCCTTCCCTTCCCTTCCCTTCCCTTCCCTTCCCTTCCCTTCCCTTCCCTTCCCTTCCCTTCATTTGTCTTTTCTTAAAAAACCTTGGGAAGGTTATCTTCCTATCACAACATACAAGATGAGTTAATATTGTGGTTATTGCTGAGCTGTGATGCATTAGCTAAGAGGCATAGTTCACAGGCTTTAAATTCGTAGGTGGGCCAGATATTGAAGACTTATTTCCACGTTCTTTCATTTCAAGATAAGGATTCTTTGTTTTCTAAACAAAGAATTACCAGGATTCCTTTATTTTAGTGTTTTTTTTTTTTTTTTCTTTTGGCACTGTCATGAGCCACAATGCCATAGCACATGAAGCACATGTCTTTTAGATCCACGTCAGAATTTCTTATCCAAGAACTGTGGGCAAATGTCAGCAGTGGCAGTATTTACTCTAGGAATGATTATTGTCTTCAAATAATGTTGAACAGGTGAGACAAAACCAGTATTTCTACTTGTGTTGACTGCACTGGCTGCTGAATGAGTCCTTACAGTATCATAATTTGTTTCTAAATGACACATTCTGGGCACTGGCTACTGCCACTACTGGTGAACTGCCCACTGTCTCAGCTTTATGCTCTTGCCCTCTCTCTTAACAACTCTGATATTGCCTGTTTGTTTGCTTTGAAGAAGAGCTTTCCGGAATGTGTGGACTTCATAGACATCCAACTCTTATTTTCAGAGGAAGTTTTATACAATCAAAAGCATGGAATGAAACTATTCCACTGCCCAGTGTCAAGGTCAGCTACACTCATTCATTGTGTATAAATGTTAAATGTACTTTTTAAAAGATTCGTAGAGCCTAAAGTAAAGGTTCCACAATTACCCAGCTCTGTGTACATCTCAGGATGACAATTTTATTTGAGGAAATGTAGTCTGACTGGTATTCAGCTTTTAATCTACTGTAATTGATAGATCCTTTCCTACAGAACCAATACCTAGCCAGCTGTTATTTATCCTCCCTGCATTTGGTTGATTAGATCTTCTTAAATTGGCAATTTACACTTTTTTCTCTAGAGTTTTATCTGGTTTTTTCGTATTATATCTGTAGTCTGTCAGGATAATTTTCAATAATGTCAATAACCTCAAACAGTTATGCATTTCATCCCACCTTGTTTCATCTGGAAATGTAATAATCAAAATATTTTCCCATCATGTAAACAATTAATAAATAATGCTGAGCTAACAACTGGCTGTGTAGAAGTCCACTTGGTATCTGGACTTCCAAAGTATTGGCCTTTGGTCATTCTGATGAAACAATGGGAGACTTTCTCTTCAGAATTTGATTCTGGAAGCTCTAGCTCACATTCCTTCATGAGAATAATCTTCTCTAACTAAATGTAAAAATAAAATAAATTTTAAAAAAGAAATCACTGGAACCCCATAAACTGTTCTACTTTTAGTTTACCTAATACCTCTTATAGCTCCTATTAATCTCCTGATGTTATAATCAATGAAGAGTTAATAAGATTTGTGTGTGTGGTATGAAATTCACTGACTGTGAAATAAATTTACCTTGCATCTGCATTCACTTGTAATCCCTCAGTCGATGTGTGAGCACAACAGCCTTGGACAACGGAGAGCCAGGAACAGACAGATGATTGTCACTTCCTGTGGGTCTTCTGCTACTTCGGCAGCAACCCAAAAATGCTGTGTTCCCAGCTCATTTACAGAGGCTGGTCTGGCTGCTGTCGGAGAGGGAGTGATCATGTTGCTGCTCAAGGCGCATGGGGGGAGTATGTACTTGAGTTCAAAATCCTGTGGAAATAATATAAGCATCAGCTGTTGTGGCGTGTATTTTTAGAATGTACCAAAAATCTTTTATTTTAAACATAGTTTCTCAAGGAGGTAAAACCTCAGCAGTGTTATCCTGATATAGATTTTGTATTTATGATTTATTGGCATAATAGTAGTCAGTCAACAGCATAGATTCATGGGCAAATACACTTATGCTAAGTTTTGAATTCTGTGGAAACTAGATGCATTTCTAGTGAGCGTTTAGAGCTTCCTGGGGGCTTTCACAATAGGAGCTGATAAAATTTTATGGAATGCTCCACTTTTATGTTTAGAGTATGATGAGAATCATTCTACCCAGTACAACAGGGCAGAAATTAACTGAATAGTTTTGAACGAGCTACCCATAAACATTTGCTGCATTTATTTTACAAGTTAACATTTTGCTCATCACAAACTGTTCCTTTGAAAGCACACAATGTGTGTACGTGTTATGGAAGTACAACACATGCCCAGGAAATGGAAGCATTATTTTGTAAGTCTTCTTGATTTGAAGGAGCTGAACCCACATGTCCCAAATGCCTCACCCAATTATTTTGGTGACAGCAATCGCTGTAATTTCTGGGGAAAACAAGGTGCTGTGCATGCTAAACCCAAGGGCCTGGAAAAAGTAGCAAAAGGAGACAAGTTCTGGCTTAATAGTTTTAGCACTTCTATAGAAAAGGAGGAGTCCCAGCATTACAGTATTTTCTCCTGTTACTTCTGATATGCATTTCACCCATTTTAAGACAAAAGGTTTTGAATTAAGGGCTTGGAATCCCAAGTCTGATCTACCAGAGTGAGTAAGACTAGAGTGATTCTCAGTCTGAGTATTTAAAATTCCAGTTTGGAAGGGCCTGATAGATACTTGTCATGGTGGGAGAAAATATTACTATTTTCCAGAGGAGTTATTTTTGAGAAGGTTTTTTATTTTTGATCATTATTCTCAAATTAAGATTTTGAAGAATATCACAATAGTATCTGCCAGCTATGAAAATTACCATCAACATACTGAATGCAATTTAGTTTGACCTGATACTTGTGCTACTTAGCTTGTGACCTGAATATATGTAAGTCTTTACCTGATTTATATTTTCCACTGTTATAGTCTGAAATTTTGATTTTGGAACAGCTATTGTTAATTCTCAGGCTGTTGTGGTGTTACATTCAGACATTATGTATTTCATGACTACTAATTAGTAATACATAATTGGTAAACTGGAAGCTCTGCCTCTTCTGAAACTGTCAGCTTCCTCTTAGTGTCAAATCATAAACTGCAGCTATTAATAAACAGTACTATTCAGCAGCTTAAAACTGTAAATAACTGTAAGGAACTTAAATGCAGTAGTTAGTTAGGCCAGCCACACTGCTTTGTGACCTTGATCTCAGTACAGGCTGAGATTACAGCTGAAAGCAAGCAATAGTCATAGATCTGCTACTTTCTACTCAAGCAATGAAAGTTTTTCCTGTGTTGGGGTTATTAGGTAGCTGGTTGGTGCTAGAGCAGTGAAGTATCAAGCAGAGTTGGGCTAGAAATTAAAGGCACTGAGATATGATTTTCAAAAAGTAGCTAAACAAAGCTAAAGGATCAACCCTAAAAATGAAGCAGGGCTAAGGAATGCCATCCCAAATGGAATGATGGGTCTGGGCAGTTTCAAAATTATCTCATTCAGTGCAGCTAAATGCTTCACAGTTTTAATGGGAGACATTTTAGTCCCATTTGCAATCCTTTCTTCCTTTTACCCTTCTACTCTTCTTTATAATAATAGATCAGACTTACGAAATTGTGATGTGATTGTCAGTGTTGCAGGAAAGGTGACTTACATTGATGGGGTGGAGAACAGAGCAGAAAGAGCTGCTGTGCTTTATCCACCATTGGTAAAGTTACATATCATCAATACCTGCATCCTTTACAAATCAATTTAATGATGATAATCTTTGTAGAATGTAGCAGGGGGGGGTCCCGGGAGCAGGGGAATCCAGCCCCTTTCCCACGAGAAAGCCTCTAAGCAGCGGGGGAGCTGACCAGTGTATACCTTTTCCCAAGGCTGTTCAAGGCTGCTGGCTGGCAGGTGCCTAGCAAGCCTGTTTTCAGCCTGAGGCCCCGTCAGGGGTACTTCTGCAACAGCCCTGGGATGCCCAAGCCCTCCTGGGGTATCCTATATTCCACAAGGAATCCCTCTACAGTAGAAATTGCTCTGCTTTTAATTATGGTACACAGGGTGCTGTATCTAAATGGTAAAGCTGCTTTATCCTTTGTATGCATATTTTTCTTCAGATCCTTGTTCATGTCCGAATGGCAAGTTCATCATATGGACTCCTGTCTTTGTCAGGCAGTAACTTGTCTGTGAAATCCCACACAGATACTGAATTGCTGCTGCTCAAATGTTTTTATATGTAATCTTTCTTACAATCTGCTGACATCTTAACAGAATTATATCATAATCAATAAAATAGTGAACTTCTAAAGGTTTTTATTATTATTTCTGTAAATAAAAAACTGTTTACAATCAATACATTTTCAAGAGGAAGCAGCAACTCTTCTCAGGTTATTTATAGTATTAAAATATGAGAAATTTTCTGCCATTGGAAATGAACAGGTTTGAAATAGACATTGGTGAATAGTTGTTCTGAATTTCAGACCCTTTTGAGGAGCAAGGTGTCAGGGTATGGTGAAGGCTGACTGTCCAGCTCCGAGAGTGACTGGCATAGCCCATGCCCTCACCCATGGGGTGCAGTTCCAGAGTCTTTGAACATGGGGGTTGGTTATGGGGTCTGTCAACAGCCCCTGGCATGGCAGTGGTGAGCCATGGCCAGGGGCTCTACAGAGGATGACATGAGAGAGGGCTGGAGGTAGCACATGTACAGGGAATCCATGCTGAGACAGGCTACCTTGAGTGAGTGACACCATCCAGGCAGGGCCAGAGGTGGAGCTGGAGCCCAGCACTCCTGCAGTGTCACAGAAGAAGGGACTGACATCCCCAGAATGAGCTGAAAGGGGATCCCAGGCCCATCGAGGGAGGTCTCAGGGTAGGCTGGGCAGGGACACTCAGGCCCAGTACTGATCTCAGGATCTGACAACAGGTTGTCAAAATCTGGTTTGAACAAGTGTAAAGGGCTTGTCAGTTAGTCTGTGAGAGAGAGGGGATAAATGAAACACTTGTTTCTTCCTTTTCACAACTCTAAAGTGCAAAGGGAGCTCATATAGTATGAAGTGTAATGTAAATTACAGACCACTTCCCTAACAACTAAAATGGCAGGATAGAGTATGCATTAAATTAGAAACACATCACGTGTAAGGGTCTAAGATTATCTTGTGTTAGTAAAATTGTGTTTCAAGTATCAGCTGTGGAAAACCATTGATGTTGGTGTGATGCAAACTGATAACCTGAGTGATGGTAAGGGGGGTTATTATTTTGTATGTAAGCATTCTGTCAGAATATCCACAGTGGAGCTTCATCCTCCATACCCTTCTGTCCTTCTTCATTTTGAGGGAAAATATCTTTCTCATTAGTGACTCGGATGGGAGATACTATTTAGAGAATTTTTGGAAATAAATCATTCTTGTAATGCTTACTGATAGTCAAAATACTTAGAATCTTCTGTCAGCGTCTGAGAAACAATTCACTTATTTTATCAAGTAACTATTCAGAACATTTCCTGAAGACTGAACTTTTCAAAAGTGCTTTATCCTAACATAAGCTCAAAATTAGAGTTCTTCATTTAAGTTACATCTTGCAAATTTATTTTTCAAACATATTACGTTGTTACATAACTGCTACTCTTCATAAATTAGAAAATGGAAGAAAAGTACTCATATAGGAAACTAGAGAATCCAGCTGTTCTGCCATGGTTTTGCTGCAAATAGCTACTCTTTGAAAACTTGCCATTTGCAGAAAACGAGATTGAATTCCACAAGCCCTTGAAGTGACTATACTTAGCACAGATTGGAAAAAGGGAAATATAACCTCAATTTTTAAAAAGGGAAATAAAGATCTGGGAAACTACACTATGGCCAGTCTCACCTTGGTGCCTGGCAAGATCATGGAGCAGATCCACCTGGAAGCTATGCTAAGGCACGTAGAAATTAAGATGATTGCTGACAGCCAACGTGGCTTCACTGAGGCCAAATCATGCCTGACAAATTTGAGGGTCTTCTCTGGCAGGTTTTCAGTGGTGGCAGATGGGGGAAGAGCAGCTGATCTCCTCTACCTGGACCTATGCAAAGCATCTGACACTGTCCTGCACGACATCCCTGTCTCTAAACTGGAGAGATATTAATTTGATGGGTGGACCAGTCAGTGGATAAAGAATTATCTGCATGGTCTCACTGGAAGAGTTGTCGTCCATCAATTTCCAAGTGGAGACTGGTGATGGGTGGCATTCCTCAGGGGGTTGGTACTGGGACAAGCATTGTTTAACATCTTCGTCAGTGATGTGGACATGTCAGCAATTTTAAGGTCCCTTCCCACTCAAACCATTCTATGATTTTATGTTTCTATTATTCTACTGCTATTGTAAATATTCCAGGAGCTCATTTAGTAGCCTGAAAACACAAACAGAATTATCCAACAAAAATATATTCGCAGTACTAAAACTTTGCCAGTTTAGGCAGAGGTGGAATTTCATCTCGACACAAGAAGGTGACTACTCACCCTCACAAAGCAAAGATACAGAGTGGTCAAGGAACCAACACAAGAGTAGGTAAGTGGTGTTACATACCTCGCATCCCAAAATCATGACGTAAATTGAGTGATGGTTACCCATGCACACAGATCTGGAAGGAAGGCCTTTTTCTTCTTTTGGAAGGGCAGCATTTCAAAATCACACTGATATTCTTTGAATTTTTCCTCTTTATCTGACTTTACGTATTTAAGACAATAAAAAGGGCGAATTGTTTTATTTATTATCTTCTACATCTCCCTTTAGAAGTTAAGTAACACAGCAATCATCTTCCAACTATCTTCCTTTAAACACTGCTGTTGAGCTAGACTTTTTGAATATTGTCTGTAAATTTGCTGCCAGGTTGCTATAATGGTTTTTTTTGTTTTCTGTCCAGAAAAAGAAATTATGGCTTCAAATTTTCCATTGGCCTAATCCGCATCATGAGAACACATTTCTTATGTATCCTACTAGATATGTTGGGAACATCAAGTATGTTAGTCCAGTTTGGTTATATTTTTTGTTGAAAAAAACCTTTCTTGAGTTTCAGATTCTTATTTCTTTGTGAGCATGAGTTGTGAACTATTAAGAGGGAGTCATCTACTTCTAATAACAATACTAGACTGTTTTAAACTTAGGCTTAAGTGTTTCTTTATCTCAAGTAAAGGCTCCTAGAAATGAACAGAGACTCCTGTCCATCCTTTGTTCCCTTACCCTGATAGTAAATAACTCACTGCACTGTGTAAGGATTTTCTTTCCTGCTCTATTTGCATCAGCACTTCTGAGTGACTGAGCCACATTGGTGAATTATCTGGGACTGGCAAGGACACCCTGCTGGCCTTGATCCACAAGATCCTATTAGACCATTGGAAAGAGACTGTCATCTCCCTTTCTTATATCTTTCCTGAACCTGTACTTCCTCTTCTTAGCCCCTGCAGTTCCCCAAAACATATGTCAAATTGTTTTCAGCTATGTAACTATTTCAGTCTGCGGTTCAGAAGGACAAAATGTTCAACAGTTTCTTCAAAAGAGGTTTCTCAATCATATGATGTGTTAAATTTCAGGTATCTGCAATCTGCTACAATTTATTTGTCTCATAATAGTAAAAGGACAATCCAGAAATCTTATTCATTACCTGGTACAGAAAAAAAAAAACCCACTTAATGAAATATTTAGAAACACATTAAGCAGTCTAAACAGTGTGCAAAATATCAATGTTTTCTAGTCCATCACATTCCGTTCAAATACTCTTGTTGATATTAGTTTTTTACACAGGATTAAGAAAATAATATTCAGCCTGTATCAGGATATTTTTTCATTGTAGAATAATTTTTGATTCTTTTATATGTTTAAATGCATGTTTCTTAATGGAAGCTTTTGGGAACAGTAGATTATATTTTCATATTCAGAGATATATGGAATAATCTTAAACTTCTCCAGACAGATTGCCATGTTTACTATGTCTTGTACGATAGATGGAGTCAATAAAAAAGTATCTTTAAAAGAAGGTAATAATAAGTACCAGGTTTAATGGGAAAAGTCATAATGCAGTCCGTTGGAAACCTCTCTAGAGGCTCCAGTGAGTTCCTATTCCAGTGTGGTCTGCAGGACAGGTGGCATATTGGGTTTTGTTTATCAAAACACTGTCATCATTCCTTCAACCCTTACTGCTTGTTTAATCATCTCCTTTGCTTTTTTTTTTGTCATGAACCACAACTTGCTTGAACTTAGGAATGGTGCTTAGCATGAAGAAACAAGGATGACTTGGAAAGTAAATGCAGTAGCTTATTGCCTTCCTGTTGCTTTTGGCTGGTTTCTCATTAGTTCATAACTTGGTTGCTGAATCTTTTTGCTTACTGGGACTCTGGAAAGGACTGATTTTATGGACTTTTGTATTTGAAACAGGTATATTTTCTTCTAGCTAACATTTTAAGAATTGCTTGGGTTGTCTCACTGTTCTAGGTCAGATCATGACAATGAATTGACACATTTATGAAAGCACATTAATTCTAATTTTAGTTTTTCCTTGAACTTTAAGAATTTAAAGAATTTTCTTTAAGTTGTTGAGTTATGTTCTGGACGTACCAAACTGTCCTTTACACCTTGTTAGATCTAATGTCATTCTATTCAGGCATTTGTGAAGAACTTCCACATAAAAAGAGACTATTACTGAACAGGCATATTTTTTGGTTTTTTCTTATGTATTCAGGTGGTGGTTCTTTGTAATTTTGTTATTCATTCATTATTTACTGGCACTTCCGTGTGATTACCACAGAACAGTCATGAAATACCTTGCAGAGTTCAGAGGATGTTGCAATTCTTTTGTTTTTTTTCTTTTTCTTTGAAGGGCATATGATGGAGAAAGATAATGCAGCAGTTTTGAACACATATAAAAAAACATTCTTCAAAGTTAGAACAACAGTATGGGAAGAAAAATTATTTTCAAATAATTAGTTAACGGACATCAGCTAGCATTAATAGGCTAACTGAGAATCAACCCCTTAAAGTTACTGTAAATGACTGAGCCCATGGAAAATTTCTTACTTCAGTTAAGTTTAATTCAAGTTTTGGCAAAGGCCCATAATAAACATAAGTAAAATAAGGAAATCAAAATTTTCTTTTCTGTTTTCCTGTCTTATGAGGAACTGCCTAACTATTGTTAATTTAATGTCTGCTGAGCTGTTTTGGGAAGCATGTGTCTATATGTATGCATTTTCCTCACAGTGAGTATTTATGACAATTGAAGAGGAAAAGCATTCTTGGCATTTCCCCAAAGAATTTTAGTCTTGACATACAGCTGTATTTCTATTTCTGTCTCAACTGGAAAATTAGATACTTGGTGATGCAAATGGTATGCTATGGCACTTTTGTGTCAAGCAATGACACCTTCTACAGAAAATAATTTAAAAAAATTATTAATATGCCCAGTTCAAATTTGTGTGCAACATATTTATGCAGAAATATTTAACATTTTTTTCAGTGCTTTGGTTCATGCAAACAAACAACCCACTGCTGAAAATTTGAAGTCGTGAATACTGCCTAAAGATGAAAAAATATTTCAATCTTTGCTATTTTATAAAGAAAAATCAACCAAAAATCCCTGTTTCTAAAAGACTTTCTTAGTCTACTATTCACCCATGGAGTATAGCAGTCTTATACCCAAAGGGTATGTAAAACATGCTAAAATCGATTCAGCTTAAAAACCAGCAATTAAGTTTATAACTACCATACATTGTCTTGGCTTTTAGTAGAAGTAAATGAAAATCAGAAAAAAAAACCACATAAAAATGACTTTTGTAGATGTACATGTAAGCTACTTGCCTATTGCTTAAAGAAACAGCAGACTTGTTCTGCTTGTTAAAATCCGAATTTCTTAATGTTCTTTTAAAAAAACAAATAAATTACAGCTAAACGACTAGTAAAATAATCTCTTCCTTAAAAAATTCATTGCTGAAAGAAGGCTATTTCCAATTCATGAGATATCACACTTGAGTTCGTGTTAAGAATTTGACTTCTCAGGATTATGCCTTTTATTTTGTTTTCTAGTTCAAAAGCTATCTGAATATGTTACAGTATCTAAGCCTCGGGCATACTCATTGCAGCAGTGAAGGCATTTTCTGTTGACTTTGTTGACTTGTTGTGGGATTCCCCTTGGGATGTTCCGTTTATATTTTCTTCTGACTTGCTTATTTTGTTTTCACAACCAATTTCACAAGGGTGACATTTTCTAGAATAGTCAATTTCCGAGGCATTCACCCGGAACAAGGGACAAGAGCTGTTAAATATCTGTTTTGAATCACTCATATGAATAACATGAGGCAGATTTTCCAACCACCCAGACAACTTCCAGAGCCGTGAGGCACCAGCTCCAATAAACTGATCTTTGTATTTCCTTTGGTTGAGCGTTTGATTTTTAAAATGAAGAAAAGACTAGAAATACTTCTCCTTCATAAAAAGGAGTATAAACAGAAGAGAAGGGTTGGAAGGCTCTGGGGAGAGCCTATGTAAGACCTGATTTGTTGCTTATATTGCTGTAAGGAGGCAGTGACTGCTGTTGGGAGTCATCCCTCCCTTCTTTCTTCCCTTTAGTAGTAAGTTCTTTCTGGTATTTCCAAAGACAATAGCAGACTTTATTTTCTAGGGATTTACCACAAGCCAGGTAGGCAGCAGCCAGTTTTGCTTATGCCTTTAAGTTAGACCTGAATCTCTGAGAATAAATGTACATGAGAATGGCTTCCATAGTGACATTTGAAATGCAATTTCTGCTATATTATTGTAATAATGGTTCTCCTTGTTGACTTGACAACTTAAATTCCTGATATATGCATGGGGCAAAATAAGATTTTAACTTACTGAACAGTTTCTTATTGATATTATTGTATTTACTGAGGCTCACTTTGATAGAATCAATCTTTATAGCTGCTCCACGGTTTCCTACAAAAATACTTATAAATACAAATGAATACATGCATACATATACATATGCAAATATATGTACATATTTACATTTGTTCACAGTGATCAGCAATATTATCTTTTGATGTATGCCCAAACAGGATGTGTTTGGATATGCTTTCACTGTCAGAACCTATTTACTGGATTTGTAGTTGCATAGTAAGATCCCGTAGTTCTTTGGGCAATATTTATTAGGCTCACACAGAGCAAGGAGCTGACTCTTGCTAGTACCCTGGAGGCTGAAGATATCAGCTTCAGGATTTCCTGCAGCATCAGTTAGTGCAGTGACTGAGAAATGAGATTTTGATTTCAGAAAACTTGACTAAGGTCTGCAGCAAAATGTGGCATAACACATTGTGGCGTCTACTCACTGTGCCCCTGGAAAACTAACCTTTATTGCTAGCTTCTAAATTTCTAAAGATCTTTATTATTTATAACTGCCAGTAGTCATGCTATTTTGTTAAATTTTAAACTTAACTAAAAATGTTAGCATTACACATGATTTACCTCCTAGCAATCCCATATTTCATATTTAATTTCTAAGTTTCCTAAATTTTCTGAAGTAACATGAGAATGTAGGCAAATGAAAGTCTTTTACTGTGATGCTAAAATGCTGATGCTTGTTAAAGACAATGAATGAACAAACATTTGTATATTTTTCTGTGAGTACAAATATTGTTATAAAAACTAAGACATTACAAACTGTTGTCAAAATATATTATCTCATTTCCTCATCTTTATTAAATTCATAATAATGAATGTAGGTTTGTGCTTACTTCTGAAATGTCTTGAAATGTAAAGCTGTAATACGGATTATATACGAGGTCATCATTTTTTAAGCAATTCTTCCCATAATGTCTTTTTTCATACCCCTACTGTTTCTTATTTCTAACCTGTTCTCTTCTAAGATGAAGATATTTTAAGATACTACTTTCAAAAAATGTCTTGGGTACTCAGTAACCTAATTATCAATGAAAGTGCAAAAGATTCACAGTCTCTTTAGAAATCAAAATTGTACTATGTGCTACCTTCCGAGAATTTGTTCAGTTGCTGTCCAGTGTTGTGATTAAAAGAGGCCAGGATCAAAACCGCATTGGTTTAATCTGGGTCTTAGTTACAATATTAAAGAACCACTGATCCCAGTCCTTTCTCATCCCCATTAGACAAGAATATTTTTGTGTAAGCTACTCTAATGAATATAGATAGCATAGATAAGCTGCTGTCTAGCTTAAATAGGCAGATTTGTCTTCTCTTTCAACACACTGAAAGATAAGGTGTTAGCCCTACCAACCTATCCTGAAGAAAGTTGAAAATCACCATGACTAGATGACATCCTCTTACTTACATGAGTAATTAACAAAATGTTTAGTCCCTGCTTTCACCAGAAGCTATTACCACTTAATCCCCAGAGTAAGCACATAGAAATGCAAAGCTTTTATTCGCATGTTGGAGGTGAAGGCTAACACACAGTCTGTGTGGAGGGGTTTTCAGCCACTGAGAGCTGTCAGAAGGGGGTTTTACCCCTCGTGTGCCTACACAAAGAAGCCCGGGGGTCAATGCTGAAACCCCTCTGGAAGGCAGCACTCAGTGCCCAACACACAATGAAAAGGGGTAGAACTCCTCACCCTGAAGGGGCTGTATCTTCCTGTCACTGTCAGGCAGGCATGCAGGCAAAGGCAAAGAAGAAAGAGAGGGGACGCTGTATGTGTCCCACGCAAGCTTAGTCTGGTAAAACAACAAGGACAAAGAGGCCAATTGGTAGGAGGGTCCAGGGACCTTATACTGGGTACAGAATAGGTGGGGAAAGGGATCTCGGCCAATGGATAGAGAAAAGCAGGTGGGATTGACAGGAAGGGAACCAATGGGAACAACACATAGGAGGGACTTAGGGAAGGATCCAATGGGGTGTCGAGGAACAAAGAACTTTCTAGAACTAATACATATTAAAGAAGGGAAATGAATATACATAAAACAGGAACGGGAAAACACTAACCAATTAGGGGAAAACATGCAAAAGACAGAAAAAGGGACTCACCAGTTCTCACCTTGACTGCGGTAGATGCAAGCTTGTGTTGCTGACCACTGTAGGTGGTTGTCTGAGTTGGCCTCAGGAAACAGAGTGGTTGGAGCTCCCTGCACTGCCACATCTGTGCTTTGCTTATCTCCATTTTAGTGCAGTGAATATGGTAGTTTGAACTTGCATGGAGATTTGATAATCTAAATGCAAGTTACAAGTGTCTCTGCTGGTTACTTTGATGTGCTCTTATTTTTCCCCTTTCTCTGTTCCTAAGATGATCAGAATTTTTTTAAATCAAATGTTTGGGGTTTTTTTGTGAATCTTGTGCTCAATTTGTGGTATTAATAAATAAGAGTAAAACTAATGAAGAAGGGCATTATTTTCTTTTTCCTGTTGGTGCGTGGAAAAGGTTATGTGATAAAAAGAGATAAAGAGATGTTTCAGGAGATCTGTTATAAAGTTTTAGCAGGGACTCAATGAATTTTCAATGTGTAGACAAAATTTTAGCTTAAGTTCCAGGGTTAAATGTAGTGTGTGCATGTGTTTGTTTTATGGTGATTTTAGTTTACATACTTTTTTAAAGAAAGAACAAAACATTTTTAGTGCCTTAAATTGATCACAAAACTGTATTTAGCTTTTCCACAATGTCGTTTCATGACTATTTATTTCAAGACTTTTTCAGCACCAATGTTCAACCAGTGTTTCTTTCTTTTTTGTGGTATTGTAGGAAGCAACCACGGAAAGACAGAAGATGAAAGCTCCTAGTCCCAATTTGGTTCTCTTGTATGCTACTCTGACTCAGAGCTTGAAGGTTGTAACCAAAAGGGGATCAGGTAAGTAAATCTTTATCTCTGGTTACAATGTGGCTTGGTACGAAGTGCTTAATGTTTGCAAGTATGTACTAGGGTGTTGTTATGGTGGTTTGGAATATAGTTAAGAGGATTTCAAATTCTGCAGCAGAAAGAGTTGGCAGCTTCTATATATTTTTAGACTTTGTGTCATGTGGACTTGATGAAAAAAAATCAGATATGTAATGTGAAGTGAATACAACCATTCATCTGCTTAAGGAAAGTTCTTCCCAGAACTTTCTAACTTACTTAAAAGACTATGTTGCAATCAGTGTTGTTGGCTTACTGAATTTATCTGTTTTACTATATACTTTGGGAAATTAAGATTGTGGAGTTCGGGTTTAAGCAACATCAAATAGATCAAACACATTAAATTTAATAACCATGAAAAGTGAACAGCAAAATGTGTTTTTGAAAGGGATACCACCTAATATGTGGTTGAAGAGTTTAATCCAGCAAAGAAAAATAGTCAGTACTCAGATAGTTGGGTAGTTTTGGATTAATTTTTTCTGTGTCTCACCCTGAAATTCTAATTTTACTCTCTTTGGCTTTTCATTGAATAATGAAAAAAATAGGATACTACTTCTGCAACCTCTCTTGCTGTATTGCACTAAAGAAAACAAAATCCTTAATGAAAGTCTTAATTCCATATTGTTGGGTTAATGAAAGTCTTAATCCCATGTTGATTGAATTAGTTAATTAAGTTTGTTTTCAGTTGTAAGTTTTCTTTTGGCATTGGAGTGTTTTAGGTAGCTTTTGTTGTGCTGTTCCAGAAGTCTGTCTCTGATCTATTTTTGTGTTTTGGTTGGTAGTAGTTGTAAACTGGTGCTTGGGGAGAACACAGCTCTTTATACATTTTTGGCAACATCTTAAATTATACCTCGCATTTTCAATGGATTATATTTCTAACAACAGAATGAAACAGATTATGTCTCCAATATTTTAGTAGCTGGAAATGTTGATGTAGAAGGCAAATGTTGATGTGGAAGGCAAATATGGAGTACTACTACAAAGTAAGGTATTTCTCAATGAAAACTTGAGATTAAAGTATATTTGAGGTTATTTAAACTCAAGAAAACTGAAATACACAGACTGTGTGCAGAGCGAAGGATCTGGCAATGGGTTGATGTGTTTATAGGATGCTGTAGCCTAGATAGATCATTTAGATATCCTTTGAATGTGTCTGGCTAAGATTGTTCTTTTTAAGATTTAATACTTCTAAGTTTTAAGTCAAGGCCTCCTAATCCAAATTTAGTAGAAACATTGTCGATCATCTTAAAGTAAATTTTACAAAGACATCCATTTTTAAGGAACTAACAAAAGTCCAGCCAACACCTGTTACTTAAAAGTGACAATTATAAGAACTTGGATTGTCTTTGCATTTTATTTCATAAATGTTTGCCTGTATCCTCTTCATCTGATTAACCAATGGAAGGAAAAAATGGTAAATATACAATTTAATTTATGTTTGGGAAAGTAATATAATTGCTGTCCAGCAAAAGAAAAAAACATACAAAATGGTTCAAGATATCTAGAACGTGTTTTCATCCTGGTGCTGTAATAAAAAGGAAAAACTATGATGGAAATCTTTGGATCATACCTTACTGTAACATGGGGTCTTGATGTTTTTGCATGAAATCTGCTTCTCCTGTATAAAGCTTCAGTTAGATGTATCACCATGGGGGCAGTTTGTTACACTGTGTGTGCAAAGGAGAAATGTCTGATTTACTGAAATCTCAGATCCTTCTGCCTTTGGCCATGTTGCTTTGTGATTTTAGATTTGAAGAAGTTCTTCAGTGGTAGGTGGACTGTAGTAATGTGTAGTGCTTCTTGGTTTGCTTTTGTTGTTTGGCTTGATTTTGTTTGGCTTGGGTTGATTTTTTTACCTCTCTTGGCTGCTCAGGGGGGCTATTTTTGTAATCCTGAAGTGTTTCTACAAGGAAAACCTTATTTACTTTAACAGAAGTTTTAACAAAATAAGATTGAATCACCTGTACTGTGAAAATATAGATGGTTTCCTAAAGTTTGTGCAACTCAGAAGTAGGAAAAAAAATCAACTTGGAAAGTAGAACTTATGTTAACCAGAGGCAGAGCATGGTGAGGGCATGGTTTACATCTCTTCAGTCAGTTCTACTTGTGAGTGCATTTTGTCCTTGAAATGTCACCATGAAAGCAAAGTGACTAGCAAGAAAAAATAAGAAAAAAAAGAAAAAAAAAAGTAATATTTTTATACTTATGAATTGTTAGAAACATGGATTTTCAGTATCCACCTTTTCAAGATGTATTGCTTTTATTTACTTCCTTCTCTGTTGTAAATTACAGGAATATAATAAAGAAGTTGTTGCATTACTATGCTAAATAGTTGTTCTGATTGGGACTTACTCCTTCTAATTCGCTTTTGTTGATCCTATTTCTAATGACCAAACCTAAAACCACAGATCTTGTGTTCTTTATTTATTTATTTATTCAGTTTATATATTTTCATACATATTACATATTTTAAAAATATTTATTGAATATATATTATTATATATTTTATGTTTATTTTGTATATTCAGTATTTGATATTAAAAAGAGATCTGTCCTTGAAAATATGTCTTTGCAATACTGCCAGTTGGGTTTTTCCTGCTAAAGTACTTCACCTCTTTTCTAAGTTTATTTATCAGCTGTGCTAAAAGGATAGTAAATAAAAGTATGAGTTTCTCCATCTGGTAGAGATATATTCCCAACCACTTCTCTTATTTTTCAAGAATATGAAAACCTACCTTCAGAAAGTCATTTTTTTAAAAATGCATAGCAATTCTGACTGTCTATTGGCTTTCAGGACTGAAGTTATATCATATAATTAGGTGTGTGTGAAAACAATTAGAATCAATATAGTATTCTTGGTTTTGTTTGTTTGAAAAGAAGGTTAAAAAGACTTTACAATAGAAGAAATCTTAGGTTGTGCTGCATTGGGTTAGATCTCTGATCTTGAGAGCAGTCCTTATCCGAAGCGCTTAAATTAAATTACTTAAAGGTAGTCTTTGAATCTTTCTACTGCTGTGTGCTATGAATCAGTTAAATATAATAATATAGGGAATAAAGGGAACAGCATTATCAAATATTTATTACATTAGCTAGAAAACATATTTTCAATTAGTTTGCTCACAGCTTTTCAACTTACCTGTTTAACACTTTATCTTGTATGATTGTGTTTCTATCTGACAGAAGATACTTCTTTTTTTTCCCAGTTAATGTTTTAAATAAGTTCTGAACAGTTTCAAGCTACTCTTTAATAGACATTGGATTTCTTTTACATTGAGAGCATGTGATGACTGTGCTCATTACAGGAGAATGGATGGGTGAGCAGTTGTAGCAACAATTCCATTACTATGTACTGATGATGCTCGAAGCTTCTTCTTAATCCGCGTATGCAAAAGACTTAAGCACACCCTAACTTCTCCTGTCAATTATAGTTGACCATACAATACCTACAAGTTGTAGTATTTTCTCAAGAAAGAAAGTATTCTTTGCTGCAGGCTTCCCTGTTCCAACCACTAACTTCACAGTGGACGTCGTGTTTATTAATTGGGTGTTTCAGGTATTCAGTGAAGCCTCCCTGAATCGGAGAGACTTCAGAGCCTGCAACAGTAACTGCAAAGAGGAACTTTCATTTGGCACATAGTAGATCTCAGATAAGATCTTCTAAATGAAAAGCTGACTCTTGCACTACTTCTCAGCTCCCTCAAATATCTTAAAGCATCTTCCTTCCTGTCTGATCACTGTGATCTGCTTGATGCAAAGGAAGAATAAATACTTAAAACCTACATATTTTGATTCGTTCAGCACATAGTTTTACAGGAATTGATTTTTACAGGAATTGACTTAAACTTCAAAAATACAGAAATTAATGCCTGTTTCTTAGCTTGAAACCAAACTACATATACATTTGTGATATGCCTAAAAAGTTGTAGATTTACTTTTTGTGGAGTTCAGTTCAGTCCTTGATAGTATTTTGGGAACTTTATGGTAATGCATTTCTAAATGTTTTCCTTTCAGTGATTTTAACCTGAAATTATCCAGTTTCATGGTTTGAACTAAATTGTTGATTTTTTTAAAGTCATGTGGTTTTACGTCCATAGAAACTTAGATTTCTAAAAGTCTCTTCTTTACAGGTTGAATGGTGTTTGATCACTTACTTGTGGTGAATAGAGTTTTGGCTTATGAATTATTTAATATTCATCAAAGAGGAAGTAGGTTAGGAAAGAGAGCCTTATGCTGATGCGTATAGACTTTTTTCCCTATAATATATATGTTAAATGAAATACTTGAACACTTCATTGCCATCTGGTGGTTTTTTCCAAGGATGCTGAATAGACAAAAGAAAGGTTTAGGAATTTTTTTTCTTTTTCTTTTTTTTTTTAAACGTGGTAAAAGGGAAAATGTGGGAAAAAGTATGAAAAGAGATTTTATTACATAAAACCAATTATGAGCTGATCAGGACATTCAGGCAGTATTATTGTATTCGCTTTTTTTCATGCTCAGATTGCCTAATAACAATCTGGTTGCCTTGTATCAAAAGCGGTGAGAGTTGTTATTACTGCCTCTAATTTTCTGCTTTTCTACGGATTATTTTGCATTATGAGTCATTTAACATTCTGTGTTCAGTTCTGCTATTGTTAATAGAAATTTTCTTTTCTAGATCAAATTTATTCTATGATGGAATGATTTAGCTGGAAGGAAAATGATGGGATTTTGGGATATGTATGAGATTCTTCACATCATTATGATGAGACTTGAGTCTAGATACATATTTTGTCGTGTAGCAGAAGATTACTTCTCTTTCTAATGTCTAGTATTTTTGTGCCTTAGCTATTATTACTCAATATGGGTGGTTCTTGTTGTTGCACTTGGATGAAAGATCAATATTATGAAAATAAGGTAGTAAAGACTTCGAG
Source organism: Corvus moneduloides (assembly GCF_009650955.1). Taxonomy (NCBI): domain Eukaryota; kingdom Metazoa; phylum Chordata; class Aves; order Passeriformes; family Corvidae; genus Corvus; species Corvus moneduloides. Next base: position 111,814,456 of record NC_045477.1, read on the forward strand.
ATGGTATCATTGAATTTTACTATGTTTTTGTAGGAGCAAAATATTAATTTTAATGAGGTAAAAATAAATCAAGAGTTTTGTTATAAAAGTAGTGGAATTCTGAGGAACAGACTGGAAATATATACTAAAATCTCAAATAGTTGTTCTTTAAGAACTATATGAAGATATTCTTCTAAATTATGGCCATCCATGAATTTTTATGATTTATTGCTCGTGAAATAATAATTATATTTTCAATCATAATAACATATGTATAAAGAATATCTCTGCATTAAAAGACAGCTGCTGGTTTTTGAATTTTTTTTTAAGTGGAAGCATATCTGTGCAATATAGGCCTTAACATCAACAGAGCCAAGATTTTGCACCTCATGAGAAATGTCATAATGAGAACGCAACAATGTCATTATAAAAAAAATAAGGAATATAAGTAAGTCAAGGGAGTATGAGAACACTTTGCATCTAGGAACAATTTTTGAATTAAGTTTACTCATTTGTGCTTAATCATTGAATTGTCACTATTTTACAGAAGATATTTATTTATATATATATAAAATCCAGTTTACATGACCAAAAACAGTTTGCGAAATTGCACATAATTAAGTGCTGAGGCTTAGCAGAGATCTGGTACCCTGTATTTGAGTATTTTTATTTTTTATTAATTTTTTTAAGCCTTCCAGGTGAGATTTAGTGTCCTAATTGTGTGGTACTACATAAATAGTCCTGTTCTTCTTAATATCTCCCTTTTGGTAATTCCATTCTGGTTTTAATTCTGCTTGTGTTTTGGTTGCCTAAGTATTTTCCTTTTGGCTTCTTGTCAAAAGGTAATTAGTTAATGGATGTCGTATTGGATCTGGTGTTCACTGAATAGCAATAAGATGGTTCAAAAATAAATTAATGTACCTGTTGTTTTTTTTATACAATTTATAAGCAGAACACTCACATATAAGGTACTCCAGGTCCTGTGAGCTTGGAGCAAAGCAATTACAACAATTAAAGGATATGCTTCTTGTAAACCATAGGAGTTTATGTCAATTGATATTAATGGCTCCTAGCTGTTGTTTTCACTCTGTTACAGGATGTTAGTTTTCCATTATTAATTGATGAGACTTGTGGCTTGTTGTGTGGTTATGCAGAACCTGACATAATATTTAGAGTCTATGTCTATTTGATGTACAAGATTAATTTCCATGAGCAATGACTTTTTGAACTGGAACGATCAAGACTACTGTTATTGCTATCAAAACCTTTTTTCCTATCTCTCTGGTGACAGCAAGAAAAAGTATAGTGAATATCAGTCCTAAGCAAATATGTGTGTACCTTTCTTATTGCACTGGGGAATGGAATTATTTTTGCATCATGACCTGATTAAGAAGTGAACCTTGCTTCTTATGAGGATTGTTTCAAAAAACCTCATTTTGAATTGGCACATAAATATGCAGCCTAGTTTATGCTTGTAGCTGTGGGGCTGAATGGGGAAAACTCTGAGAAATATTTTTCTTTTTGAGGGAGAAGAGAGAAAAAGATGAGGCTGAATCTTTACAGTTAGAAATACAATAGAGATAAACAGAAATCCTTGTTTCATTCTCAGGCAACTTTCTTATACTGTGATCTATTAATTCATTCCATATTGATTTTATTAACACTAATATTCTTCTGAGTTTTATCCTAAGAATAAAAGATGTTTTAGTTTTCTTTTTGTACCTGTTTTGTTTTGATTTAAAGATGGTTATTCCTCCCCATTTAAATGTGTAGTAGAGATCACTGTTTAATTTTTAATGTTAAAACTTCCTCTTCATGGTTGAAGAATTAATTAACTGAGTGTATCCACTTCCTTGGATTTTTCCTAATTATTCTGTAAGATAGTTGTGTGTTAGTGGAGGAGGGGGTTACTGGCTTTCTTACTTGCACGTTTCTTTTAAAGGTAGAAAACCTTCAAAAGCAATACAGTAATGGATTCAACTGAAATAAATGATTTCTTCTTATGCCCTCTGGGAGACAGGCCTAGATGATCTAGAGATGCAAAGATTATGAAAATGCTCTGCCTCCTTCTTCAACACTTGCACTCTTTGTCCTGAACTTTCATTGTCTATTGGAGACAACTGTGAGAGAACTTCTGAAATAATCCACAGAAAGTTTTTACAGCTTGCTATTACTACACGGCACCAGGATGTCAGAAGAGCAATTAGTGTCCTTTAGCACCTCTTTTAGACATCAAAAGTATCCATATACCCATCCTGCAGTAATTCTGACAAAGCCATTTACACCAATTTTGGTATGATCCTCAATTTCTTTCTTAGTTTATGAAGGTAAACCTCCATTTGATTATTGTTGGGTGAAAAGGCCTGACTTGCTCTTTGTGAATCAAGAGATAGTGGAAGAAAGTAGGAGTGAAGAATCAACTTATTTAGTAAATTTCTGCATATTAAGGAAATTAGAGGGTTCCTTTAGAATATGGTTTTGAACATGAGGTTTATTTGGGTTTTTTTTCTGTTTGCTTGTTTATGTCAACAGTATATGGGAAGCATTAGATTTTTTAAGAAGAATAATATTTTACAATACTGCATATTTATTTAGCTACAGAATATTTTGTGTTGCACTGCTACGATGTAATTTTCAATGTACAGTTTTCATTTAAAAAATGCTGAATAATATTCTTGATGGAAAGAACACCAAGTTTTGCTTGTTAGCTTAAACAGTGCTTGGGCATGGGGATGGCTTGGCTCCAAAGGTCTCTACTCTGCTTTTACAAGCTAAGGATGCTATTCAGTATGTCAGATGAACAGCAAATATGAGGATTGTGTACCAAAGGGTAGTGGGGAGACTATACTGTAAAGAAAGAAAGAAATATAATTCTCTTCCAATGGAGAATTTGGACAGTAAGGAATGATTGCATCTCAAGCATAAATCCTTTGTGACACATTACTTATTTTGGAGACTCTATGAAAGCAGTAACTGTTACTTTTCCTGCAAGCATTTATGAACAGGATGGCTGGCATTTTAAAAATAGTTATATGACCTTTTGTTGTTTCTAGGATCCATCCTGATACTTTTCAGAGTCCTGTGAGATTGTGCATAATACCACAGTATGTGAAAGGACTGTCTGTGTTTTAGCAAAGGGTCAATGTTTTATAATGTGCAATATATATTAAGAAATGACTAATGGTAGTAAAGGAGACAAAACAAAATCTGAAGCCAAAAGGACAGTAATAGATATTCTTGCATAGTTCGGTCATTGAGTTTTAGTAGCTGCTTAGGATGACTCTTTTCTTCCACAGTCCCTATTTTCCCTGGGGAACTGTTAGTGATTGTTTTACTGATTGGCATCTGTTGGCAAATGGCCTAAAACATTTAAAAGAGCCAGTGACCTCTGATCAGAAATCACTGTTGCAGAAGATTTATTTATTTGAATATTATCCTGTCAATTTTATGTTGAATAATGACTGTGGAGAATAAGAAGGCAAAAAAACCCTCAAGGACAAGTACTGGCCATCTGATGTATTTGTCCCTTTTATTTAAGTGTACTCAGTTGTGAAATATTATTAAAATATAGATATAATAGGGGTGAAAAAAGGTTCTGCCCATTAGAATATATTTTGTTGTTATACCTAGAGGAAATTAAAATTTATTAAATCTGTCCTATTAAAATACTTTCTGACTTGCTCTTCCTGAAGGATAGAGAAAGTGCTACCAGTGCTGCATACACAGATATATGAGAACCAGCTAAGCCTGAAAAGAAGAGGTTGTCCTTTAGATTGAAGTTCTGAATTCTTCATCCATTCTTGTTCAGACTCGTTTTAGCTGTGACGGTCTTTGCTCCAAAAGCAGGATACACAAGCTCTTGTAAGATTTGTATTTTTATAATTTTTTTCAAAGTATTTTTTTGCAATTATGAGAAATATCAGACTGCTGTCATGGTAAATTACAACACAGTTAATGTTATGGAGAGATGAGTGCTCCTGTAATTTCATCACCTTGCTCTGAATGCATTACTCATTTCAAGAAACTGTTGGTTGTACAGATACAAAGCAGACAATTGTGTCGAAGTGATCTGAAAATTCATTTAGTGGATTAGCTCACTTCCACAAATGACTCTTTTTCATTCTTGCTGAAAAGGAGCAGGTTTTACTCTCTTTCAAATCTATTTTAATTCCAGTTAAAATACTTCCAATTGATAATTCCAGTTTTGATTACAGAGTCATTTAGGTTGGAAGTCAGCTCTTAATATCATCTAGTACAACCCCCTTGGATCAAGTAATGGTAGCTACTGCAGGTTGCTCAGGACTGTGCACAGCTGAATTGTCTTCAGGACTTTTTACTAAACAGTGTCTTTTTAAGAAATTTAGGAAAACCTCCTAAAGGTTATATGTACATGCTGCAGACCCTTTGTTTTTCCAGATAAAAATTTCCCTGAACATACTCATCATGGGTTGCCTCGTCTTCCAGTGGAAACTGTGACACGTTTAGGCTAGTAGCTCTGAATTGCTCTAATGTGGAGTTGCAACATATTAAGAAAACACCTGGAGCTATTGTCATGTCAGGTTCTGAAATCTGAACTACCCACAAGCAGCCTTAGTTAAAATTTCTTGGTACCTGCTCAGAATGTTCAGTTCTTTCACAGTAAGATTAGGTATCTCTTGAAAACTACAAATATATTGAAAGTCTGCTGAAACATGAGACAATAAATGAGGCATGTATGAAGCTGCATGAAAAAATGAGCATATTTAACATTTAGCATTTTACTTTACCATTGCTTTCCTGCCTCACTTTTAACCATAGTTAATATGCTTATTAATACAAGGAACACACTATTTTTCTTATGGGAAAAGTAATTTGCTAATGCTGGGCATCCTACCTTTGAACACTTTTGTATAATTCAGTATATTTCTTTTTTTTATGAGGTTTATCATAGCAAGGAAAACAAAGACAGTGACTTTGGGATATTAAAAATAAAAGAGCAGGCCATAACATACCAAATTTTTTAAAAACTAGCAACATACATGGTTTGGTCAGATCAAAAGAGAGCAGCCAGCAGTAAAGCTATTGTTAATACTATTTTTAAAAAAGTACAAGGTAGACTTGTCTTAAATTCCAAATTTTCTGCTGAATGCCATTGGTGGTATAACCCAGAGTGAATTCTGAAGGCAAAACAGACAGGGAAGAATAATGCAAAATCCCTATATATGTATGTAGAGATATCTGTGCTGTGAGGGAAGGCTTAGTTCCTTCCTACAGATCGTGGAGCCTATGGTGACACTGTTAAGCTTTCACACAGCTGATAGCTGGGGTGCAGCACAGCAGAGGAGGAGGGGAAACATGGAACAGCAGTGTTAACTTCTGAGCCCTTTCTAATCAATCAATCTGAGCCAGGTATGAGAAGGAGTCAAACTGTCATTTCTAGAAGTGACTAATGCATAGCTCATGGGTTCACAAGGGGCAGGCCAGCATGGAGGCCAGTGAGTGCATTGCTTTCATTCTGCTGGCTGTGCCAGGCACTTCACACACACTGCAAAAATATCACTTTTTTTGTGTCGTATGTTTATTTTTGCCATTGGCAGGGTTTAAAATGCAATTTCTATTTTTGTTATTCGAGAGACAAAAGAAATCTTAAACTTTGTATTTTTCTAGGAAATTGAATAAGGGTCAGTAACAAGACATTCTAGTTCAGTAATAAACATTTTTTGAAACAATTATTCAGCAGAAATGCTAGCTGGTATGAATTTACAAATATGCATGCTTTCATTTTTTAGTGTACTCCTTCCTGCGAATTTTTAGCAAAATGAGACTATTAATGGATGAAGCAGGAAGCTTAAAACTAGAGAAAGTCTGTAAAAAATTCCATGGCAAACCATGTTTGTCAGAAAATACATTTTTATTGTGAGAAATAGCTCTCATGTCAAGGAGAGAAGGAAAAAATTGCTTCTGCTGATTAGGAATGATAAAATAGGATGGCTTATTTTTTTTAATGATAATATTTTTTTCTCTATACATTTGAAATATATACCATAAAATCCACTTAAAAATAATATGTAATGTTGGAGATTAGGGAAAACACTTCTTACTTCTTTTTCTCAAATTTTCAAAGTAAACAAATTTATGACAAAAATATTAATAAATTAATATTAATTATTGGTTCCCTTGAAATAGCCACCGTTACTGTTATCTGAACTTTTTTTCTTAAAATTCCTAGTTAAATTATCATAAGTCTGTGCAATGACATAAAGATAATGAGATGTCATAACAAAAAATAGTTTGGACAGGGTGTTATTTATCAACCTAAAAATTTATCACTAAGAGTTTGCTCAACAGTACATCAAAATGCAAGGTCATTGCCCAAACACTTTCACAAAAAAAAAAAAAAAAAAATTAAACTAGTGGACAATTTTCAGGATGTAAGTGACTGAATCTCAGTGTGATTACACTTTTACAATGCCTAGAGAAGCTGTTAGCCCTCCTTCACAATAACACTTCATGAAAAAGCAGCTCTCCTATTATCATCTGACTAGTGTCGTGCTATCTGTAATTCAGGGAAACAGAAAATAAATGAAATTTTATGCATATTTAACTAGCTGGACTGCGTTATTCATTCATGGCTGTGTTTCAGTTTGTCACTGTTAAGTAATGCACGTGTAATAAACCTTTGCATTTGAAAGTAGCTGATACTCATCCATGTACAAAGCCAGCATGTTTTGTGTGTGTCTGGTATTGAAGATGGTTAAAATGCTGCTGTCCGTACCAACTCTGCAGTAGATGGTGCATGGAGGATCTATGATGGCTCATACCTACAAATGCTACTGCTTTCACTAGGGAGTATTATTTATTCATTTCCAACTGTGCTTGAACAAGACCATTTGAAAGGATTACTTTCTCACTATAAAAATATTGCTTGTTTGAAACATCTCAATTTTTTCTTTCTGGTAACTCATGAGATCCAAGGAAAATATTGAAGTCGTGCTAAGTCTCCAGAAATAATCACTTTTTCTGCTTGATTCAGTGGTTGGTTTTAGTTGTTCTCTGTGAGTCAGTCTTTCACTACAAGTTAGATGAGAAAGAAATTCAGATTCCGTAGTACTTTTGAGCCTTTTTCCCATTTCCTTCCTTCTGTATAGATGTACAAGAGGAAAGATGTTAACAGGGTAAGGTAGTTACCCATCACTGGACAGCAAATTGTTAGATGTTCCTGGGCTCAGAAACTCAAGAAAGGGTTTAAAACCTGTTTTTCTGTGACAGGATATAGTCATCAACTTCAAGATATTGTCAGTTGTGATCAATAGAGAGAAAGAGTTTGTCTGCTGCACATAACATCCTACGTAACCATAGGCAGTGCAACAACCCTCCTCACCAAAAACATTGCTGTTGAGGATTTTATGTCCAAGTTCTGAATTACTTTTCCTGATAGAGACAGCTGCAAATGTTAGTAAATTATAGGAACTCTTGGAAGTGAATTACTGTGACAAGCTGTGCCATCTGGGAGAGGAATCTGGATAGGTTGGATTCATGGGCTGAGGGCAGTTGTATGGAGTTCAGTAAGTGCAAGTTCCAGGTTCTGCGCTTGGGTCACAACAACCCCAGGCAAGCTTGGGGAAGAGTGGCTGGAAAGGTGCCTGGAGGAAAGGGACCTGGGGGTCCTGTTTGACAGCAGCTGAACATGAGCCAGCTGTGCCCAGGGGTCCAAGAAGGCCAATGGCACCTGGCCTGGATCAGCAGTAGTGTGGCAGCAGGACCAGGGCAGTGATTGCCACCCTGTGCTCGGCACTGGTGAGGCCACACCTCAAATCCTGTGTCCAGTTTTGGGCCTCTCACTACAAGAAAAGCATTGAGGGGCAGGAGTGAGTCCAGAGAAGGGAACAGAGCGGGGGAAGGGGCTGGAACACAAGTATGATGAGGAGCAGCTGAGGGAGCTGGAGGTGTTTGGTCTGAACAAAAGGAGGCGTGGGGTGGACCTTATCACTCTCTATAACTGCCTGAAAGAAGGTGTAGACGTGGGGGTCAGGCTGCACCGAGGTTCAGGCTGAACATCAGGAGCAACTTCTTCACTGAAAGGATGGTGAAGCATTGGGATGGGCTGCCTGGGGAAGTGGTAGAGTCACCATCAGGGGAGGTGCTCAAGAAATGCCTGGGCGTGGCACTTAGTGAAGTGATTCAGTTGGCGTGATGATGTTCAGTCCAAGGTTGGACTCAATGTTCTTAGGGGTCTTTTCCAACTTTTATGATTCTATGTAATTTTAAAAGTATATGATTCTCTAATTATTTACTTCCATCAAAGATGCTTTGTTATACTCTGAGAACTTGCCAGTTATTTTCTTTTTCTACCTGCAACTATTAAAAATAATTGAATTTATGTTTTATTAGGTTGATTTCATTGATATGTTCACTGAAAATAGCTCTTTATTTTCTCTCCCATTTGCCTGATCTTAATTTCTATGCCAAATTTAATATGAAAACTTTAAATCTTGTCTCTCGCTTAGGGGAAACATCAGGCATCAATTTCCATCACGCTCTAGAGAGAAGAATAATGTTTTACGTATGCTTTGTTCACAGTCCTTCACTGCTTTGAGCAATTCTGAATGGCCAGTCACATATGAGAGTAGTTTCTGTTTACATTTACTTCTGTCAAAGCAAAGAAAAACTCTTGCCTTTTCCTTCTACTTGAAGACTGTTGTTGCTGAGTTTCATTGCGTTTGTGGATTGGTTATGGATTTTTTATTTTTAACTGTAGTTAGTTTTGGTATAAGCAGTGCAGTGCCGTATATTTTTTTTAAATTTTGGGGTGAAATTGTAATACCTGCTGAACAAGTCTATATTTGACTTGTAGTAAATTGACACAATCTAAATATGAATGATCAAAGTTGCCTGTATGTATGAAATATAAACAAATGCGGAGCCAAATTCCATTACCTGGAATCTACCATTCCAGTAACTGGTGTGGATTTCCTTTGCTACAGTTGTTAGAATAATATTGAAGTGCTTTTTGACCACAACTGAAGGGTTTTTTTGTATTTATGTGGTTTTGTTGGCACAAAGGTTTAGTCATGAACTGAAGATGGCTGAGCCAAGTAATAGTTTAGATTTTGTCAGATTTCTTCTATAGGATAATTCAGGTTGGAAGAGATCTTTGGATGTCTCAGGTTTAAAGTAGGGTCAGCTCTGACATCAGGCCAGATTTCTCAGGACTTTATCCATGTGAGTCTATTAAAACTTCCAGGGACAGAGCTTGCACAAATTCTCTGGGAAACTGACTCAGTTACATATGGACTCTTGCCTTCTGCTAGGAGTCTCAAAATACTCTTTTATAGTTCAGAATGACCTAATGCATGAGTTAAAAACTAAGTCTAGTAGACCCAATATCGTAAGAAAATCTGAAAAAGGGAAAATAAAGACAAAATCAGCCAGTTGATAACAGGCCTGGTTATCTGCAGTAAAATAAAGAATTAATCTAAATGAAAATAAATTAACTTTTTCCTTAAAAAAAGGCTTTATAATGAAATCAAAAGAGATAATTTAATATTCTATTAGTTCAACTTTCTGCATAATTTAATTTTTTTCTTTTCCTTAAGGCAATTTACTGCTTCTGTTAAAGGCTAGTAGGGATGAAGTTCCTGACGTAAGTAGAAACCTGATAGACCCATCCATTTTTTATTTTGTTTACATATAAAGTTATTTAAATTCATTGCAATAACTTAAAAATTTGTTATATTAAATGAAGGGTTTTTAAAATGAATTGCAACTCTGATTTCTCTAATATATTATTGGTTAAAATAAGACCTTTGAAACAAACTGTGTGATTGGGAAGAATTCCATGAAGTGTAGCTAACCCTGTCAATAAAACTTCTACTATCAGAAAACTGTTCAGTTGATAGGTATTGAGCATACTAGAATGCATCATTGAAACAATGAGTGATACTAATTATTGAGCAAGAAGCTTAGGTTTTCATTAGCTAACTTGTGACTATCTGAAAGAGGGCAATAATACTTAATACTTACATTTTGCTCCTCAAGAAAAATAAAAAACCCTCCCCAAAATAATCACAAAATCAAACCAACTTTTTGTGTGGTTTTAATTCATATTACTCCTTTTAATTAGAATATAGGCACAAAAATCCTAGATCACAAAATTTAAGCATTCAAGAAGCTCCAGTATGGTTAGGGATGTTTTCTGTTTCAGATTGGATCAATGGATATAATATGTTTTCATGGTAAGCACTAAAAACATTTGCAGATGAATCTCCTTGACCACAGCTGACTTTTCAACACCATTTTAGTCTATAGTTTAAACTTTTTTTTTTAAAAAGTGGAAAGAGCACTTTTTCTGGTCTTCTGAATTGGGTATCACGGGATCTAATACTTTCCTCAGGACTCAGCTGGGTGTCTATCATGCTCAAGGATGAACCCTTCAAACAGTGGTTTTTTCTTTGTTTATTTTCTTTTCCTTCTGATGTTGGTATCCAAATGGATTAGTGTGTCATCTGAGGAGCTAATCACAGGTAATTAAATTGATTCATGTGCAGCTGAACTCAGAGTCTTAAAGAAGGGTTGAACTGCTTCCACTGGAAAAAAACAGAGATAAACCCTGGGCAGAGGTAGGAGAGGAGACAATTTAATAACAAACAAAAAAGCTCAAACTAAATGAAAAAACAAATTCTGAATTAATTTTGTTTTATGTAACATTCCATTTTACTCAGTTCCCAACACAGTTATATAGCTGTGTCTGAAAGGATAATTAGAATAAAATACAAATATAATTCTAAAGCAGTGTGCTTCATGTTTAACAGTGGGACTTCAAACTGGTTTTTACTAGTGTTCAGTTAGTGATTTTCTCTCAGTCTTGGCTGCCTGCAGGTAACATGGGATTATAAAGAGGTGAAGCACTTTGAGATGAAGGGAGAGCTAATTTGTTTAAAACAAAATCTGAATGAGGAACTTTAAATTTACCTTGCAATGAATTGCAAGTCCCATACAAATTATCAGTGGTGTCAGTCTGCTTCATGTATGTGAAATATCTACGTAATGAACCAGCTACAACTGGAGAGAGAGAGAGAGAGAGAGAGAGATGGTGTGCAGCATCAGTCTGAAGAGATCTCAAAATATAGTAATTTGGAATCTTCCAGTCAGTTATATTTAACTGCCAAATACTCCTTATTTAAAACCAGCTATGTTAGTTTATTTCAAATGTTGGAAGAACTGGGGAACATATTTACCCTGAACAAGTAAAAGGTATAACTTAAATATTGAATTTAATATAGTTAAGTATGGCAAATATATTCCCACATGAAATATTTTATAAGAAAAATGTTAACTTTCCAAATTAGATACTTCCATGAGAACTGTGTATTTGTTAAAAAAAAAAAAAAAAGGCAGGAAACATAAAATTCTCAGTCTTTAGTCTACCAAGACAATTTTATAGCTTTTAACTAAATGCAATCTAATGTTCTTTACCTTTTCAAGTCTATTACTTCCTTCTTTCTGGATGCTCTCCCTTGTTTCTACCCAACAATCCAATTTTTTGGCAAGTTTCCCTCTTCACTTTTGAGCTGTTACTGATCTTCTCTCCTTGACAATCTCTGTGAACAGAAAGTACTTCCTCTAGTTGCATTTCAAGATCACTGCTCTTGACAATCAAATTCCTCAAAAATCTTTAGAATATGTTCAGAACAGAAGTAAATCTTTTCTGCTTAAAGAAACTCAGTAGGTTTCTGGTGAATTGTACATCACTTTGATCTTTAGCATCAGAAGAAGAAGAAACAAAATGACAAATTGCTCAATTATAGTCCTTAGGAATCACAGAATCATAGAATGGGTAAGGTTGGAAGGGACCACATCTGGTCATCTGGTCCAATCTCCATGCTCTAGCAGGGCCGTCCCAGAGCACGTGGTATAGGACTGTACTCAGTTGGCTCTTAAATATCTCCAGTGAGGAGACTCCACAACTTCTCTGGGCAATCTGTTCCAGTATACAGTCACTGCACAGTGAAGAAGTTCTTCCTCATATTCAGGTGGAACTTCCTGTGCATCAGTTTCTGCCTGTTGCCTCTTGTTCTCTTGCTTGGCACCACTGAGAACAGCCAGTGAATAAAATTGCCACGCTGCCCCTCAATACCAAGCAAGCATTGCATGAAGGCACACCTTAATGTGATACTTGGGGTCTGGGATCAGCCTTCGCATCACTGTGGGAACAGCTAAAGAGATTACAAGACCTTTTTGCCCTTCCATGTCCCATTGAAAGGTGAACGCAAACTGCCCTTTTCTTCCTAGTGCCTCGTCATGTCCTCTACTGAGGAGAATGAGGAAAAATGCTGTTCTGTGTTTCATTGTGTCTGCAGCCTGCAACATCAATTCAGAGCTAAGTACTTTCTGAAAACCATGCTGGATAACTTGTTATCAGTAGGTTTGTGATAAAGGGAGGAAATTTTATTTGGATAGTAAATAAAAGTTGCAGAATTCTTTATTTCTGTCCCATTCCTTTTCAGTAAGTTCTGCTTTGGTTTTCAGAGTGCCACCTTCTCAGCTTAGTGCTGTTTGTGTCCTCCTTTCTCTTCAGCCTTTCTTTGCCTGCTCTGTTTCTTTCTTAGTGTCTATATGTACCCATGGCAGCTACTGCCAAAGACCCTCTCCAAATCATTTTTCCCAACTCACATGCTAAAACAACCCTTAAGTTATGAAGGCGGGTTATGAAATGTCATTGTAAGATCCTGCTCTACTTGGGTTTTGGCCCTTTCAGAGCTTTGCCTTAAAGGGCAGGAACATCTTTTCCTTGCTGGAAGCTGGAATTCCAGACCATTGCACTGTATGCCACGGATCACAGAGGGGAATTACCGAGGCTCCCAGGGTGCTGTTTCTACCATGCCTCACATGGGAGCTGTGCAGGTGACAGGGTCCTGAAGCTATGTGGGCTCTCAGAGCAGACAGCAAATGTTTGTTTGCTGGACATTTTCAAACACATTCCCAGCTCAAAAAAGAGGGAAGAAGGAAAGGGAAGCGAGGAGCTGACAGAATCATGGAATGCTTGCAGCTGGAAGGGACCCTGCACAGGTGTTATGATCCCATTAGGCAGAGATGCCTCTGCCCCAGTGAGGGTGCAAATGAGAGCATATGATGACAACATACAGATTTTGTTTAACATGGATTTTATTTAACAAGAAAGGGGAGATAGAGAGAAAGAAATAAGAAAGAGGTGTCTGAGAGAGAGCAGAAAATAATCACTTGGTACTAGGTAATCTTTAAGGCCCTTCGTTTCATTCTGTGATTCTAGATGTGTGGATGTGTATTTTAATTTGATATTATTATTTACTACCAGTAGTATCTCATCTTCATCTTAGTGTTCTTCTTCTTCACTACTACTACTATTTCTTTTTCTTCACCTTAGTCATTCTTATTTTTCTTATTCTTCATATTGTTTTTCTTATACTTCTTATTCTTCTAATTTTCCACTAATATTTCTCCCTGTTCATCATCTTCATCTTCTTCTTCTTCATTTACTACTACTACTACTACTACTATGATTTCTTCTTCTCCTTTGTATTCTTCTTATTTTTATTATTCTTATTCAACTTACTATTTTTATTATTCTTTTTCTTCTTATTATTTATTACTACTCTTTCTTCATCATCTTCTTATCCCTAGTCTTGTTATTCATGGTTTTTTGGTTGGTTTTGGTTTTTTTTTCTTACTACTACTGTGTCCTAAGCCCAGCTTTCATTGTAATGGGAGGATGGTTTGTGTGGCAGTCCTGCTGGGCCTGGAGGGACACGTCCAGGCAGAGGCAGCCCGTGTGGCTCCCTCAGGACACCGGGCAGGCTCCGGGCCGGCCGCCACCTGTGCTACTCGTCCGGCCGTGGCCTCAAGCAGGGGCAGCAGAGCAGCGCCCGCAGCGCCCGCAGCGCCCGCCTGAAGCGGGACGGGCGTTTCTTGGGGGGAGCCGGCTGCTGCCCGAGGGCTCCCGGCTGGGGAGCTGAGGGGCCTGGGGGGCAGCAGGGGCTGTGCGGGGCAGGACCCTGGCTCTGTGCCCCTGCTGCCTTCCCCTGCTCAGCCGAGGCCGGAGAAGCCGCTGCCTTGGCCGACTCCTGGGGAGCAGCGTCAGGGTCCTGCAGGAGCTGTGGGTACTTGGGGTTGACCCAGATGGTGTGGATCGTGATGCACTCCATGCTGTTCTGAGACTCCACTTTGTTGCTGTCATCTCCATCTTGAAACAAGATGGGGCCTTGTCTGACTTCCCCTTTGGACAACTCTTGGTCAGTGGAGAGCTCCCAGTGGGAAGGCACTTTGTGACTGTCGTCTTCTTCTTGGGACAGCTCTTCATCTGTCTTGTCTTCCCTCTGGAATGGCTCTTGGTCCATGTAGTGTTTCCACTTCCCATTCTCTGTGGCCAAGTCGCACTTCGCAGTCTGCGGCCCTGGCAGCTCTGCCCCCTCTGCTGCCCCCTCCCATTGCTCCCTGAGGGCTCCTGGCTGGGGAGCTGAGGGGCCCTTGGGGCAGCAGGGGCTGTGTGGGGCAGGACCCTGGCTCTGTGCCCCTGCTGCCTTCCCGTGCTCAGCCAAGGCTGGAGAAGCTGCCATGTCTAGCTGCTGGGACAGCTCTCGGCGTCTCTCAGATTTCCATTGGGACAGATTTTCCCACTGGTGCAGTTCCTGGCCCATGGAGGGGTTCTCCTCTCCCTCCTCCTTGGCCCAGTCCCACTCGATCCACTTAATTGTTCTCTCCCACTCCTCTATGAGCTCTTGCAGCCACCACCCAGGGGAGAGGCCTGGGGGCCAGCAGGGGCTGTGCGGGGCAGGGCCCTGGCTCTGTGCCCCGGCTGTGGAGGAAGGAGTCGACAGCCTTGGCACATCAGGGGCTACAAGGCCCTGGCCCCCAGGCAGCTGCTCTCCGGCTCCACCCCAGCTCCCTCCGTCCCCTCTCCCTCCAGGGCTGGCTGTCACCTCGGCCCTCATGCACAGGCCCGGCTGCTCTGTGGCAGGGGGGGAGTTGGGGTTCGTCTCCTCTCTGAGCATCTCCATCATGCTCTGCTGCAGAGGCTCTCAGGAGAACTGCTTCCTCGTAAGACAGCGGCTCTCCCGGGAATGGGGACCCCAGGGCTCTGTGCCCCTTAGACACCCCTCAAGCAGGGCGGGGCTCTGCCATGTCACAATGGCCTCTGGGCACCACAGTGTCCCGCATCACCAAGGGCCTTGACACAACGCGCCTGGGTCACAAAGGGCCACACCTGACATCCCTTCGACAGCCAAACGCACTGGAACTGGCATGGAGCAGTCCTCGGACTCGGGCACTTGTAGCTCCTGATGTGCCCAGAGCCCTGTGAGGCTTTGGACACGGTCCCACACAACAGCCCGAGCCGCACACTGCAGAGCCCTGGCTTTGGAGGCTGGGCTGTCTGGGGCGTGAGCCATTGGCCAGATGGACACAGCCAGAGGGCTGTGGGCAGTGGTTCTTTTGGAAATGATACAACTTCTAAAATTTTTAAGTCACTTTTGTCATGGGTTTGTTCACCTTTGCCAAGGTAGGGGGTTTGAAGGTTTTCTTCAAAACACTCTTTTCACCAAGGCTTTGCATTTTGCTGGCTGAGGCCTGATGGGCTTCAATCAACAATAAGAAGATTCCTAGACTCTGAAAGTTTAGCATCTACAGGTTGGGACTAGCCAGAAGATACAGAGAACATAAATGGACATTAGCAAACATTACCTGCTGGTGTGGTTGGAGACACCTGGTTGGAGACACAGTTTTGTGTCACCAGCAAACTTGCCGAAGGCACGCTCTGCCCTACCATCCAGAACAGGCAGAGCAGGGCAAGAAGAGTGGTGCCAAGGATGGGCAAAAAGGGGGACTGTCCTTAGGGAGAGTGGGCAGGAGAGGTGTTCTCCTTCGGCCTGCCAAAGACACCAGTGTCAAACTCAGAGTTTTTTTGGTTTTCATACAACAAAAGGTTTCCCCTTCCCTGAGTGTTACAAAGTGTTGCTGTTTGCACACTAAGCAACAGCTGCAAAGACTTATGTGAATAGCCCCACATCTCTTCATACGATAAATAACCCTATTAGTGTCACCTGTGGGCCCTTGGCTTTGGTTACCAATGGGCCAGTCTTTCTCCCCCAAGAAAGAAAGATTATAGAATCTTTGTGTCCAGGAGGCAGAGGCCTACTCACCTGGCTTGTGGTAGAATTACCTTCAGATACTTACATTGATACGGTCCCCTATATATTTTAAAATAACCTGAACTTTTTTATAGTTTCTCCCAATAACTGATTCTGGCATTGTATTGCCTTTGTTAAGCATAGAAAGTGCAGCAGCTGAACTGCATTATTTCATGAGATGCCCTAGAGCCATCAAAATTCAGACACCTTTCTGAGCTACAGTGTCATTCTTGATCTGGGCAAGGAGGTAGCAGTTTGCTGCTGGCCTAAATTTACTTGCTCAAAGTTTACAGTTTCTCCCCTACCTTCTCTTCCTATCTGTGTAACTTTACTTCTCTGGCTGGAAAAAGCTCACTGATCCAAGTTTTTGACAGACTGAACAAGGAATGAAGGGAGATGTTGCATTGCATTAGCCTTAGGAAAGTGCCTTGTTCAGGAGCAGCTGAGCCCTTCCATTTTAATTTCTTTCCTGTATGAGGTCTGTTGTGTTTTGACATTTATAAGTACATGTTAGAAACTGACAAACAATAGAGCGGTGATGTTAAATTAGCTTTACTGGTAGTTCAACTTTTCATGTACACTTTTCTTGTGTTTACTTAATGTTTTAAAGACAATTTCTAATCTTTTGGTGGCAGCTGGCTTTCCTTCAGTGTCTGTAAAACAAAACAGATCAGTGAAACTATGGACTGATTAAAAACCCAAAAATTATTATGAAATGTCAGAAGTCAGAATTTGACTTCCAAAATTCTCTTTTTGACCATCAAAGAGGATTTTTCTAATTTTTGTTTCACTATGCATGGCTATCCACCTTTTAATTTATTTTACTGTGTTGCACTGCACATCCCTGATATGCTGACTGAGAACTTTTTGTAAAGTAATAAAACATTTCCTGAAATATTATGGTTCTAGGAGAGATTCTATTATATGACATCACATTTGTTTCTGTTCTGTGTAGTGTATGTTTGTGCAGTCTAATCTGAAATAGGTTAGTAGACCAAAAATAACACAATGGGATAACCAGTGTGATTGATGGCGGAGAGGACTGACAGGGCAGCAGTCAAGCAGACTGCATGGTATATTTGGCATTTCTACAAAATCATTGTGTTAAATTAATAGCCACATCATTTTCAATCCCATAAAATTTGGCTCCACTTTTAAATTTATGTTATGATCACAGGGAGGAGTAATTTTCTTTTCTGATGTTTGACTTTTATAAATGCACCATAATTCAAAGCCATGACAGTGCAGTGTTATATTATTAACGAATAAAGTTAAACAAAAACCTTTTAGCCTATTTCAGGTTCTATAAAATACTTTGAGACGAAATTTAGATATTAAAAGTTACATGTCACATAGAATTTTGGAATCAGGTGTTTCTTGATTTAAATATCTCAGGTAGAACATGTGTCTCAACTATTTTTGAACCTTTTCTGCCATTGATGGGAGCTCATATGGTAGAGATGCTGTAAATTACCAGCTAAAGAATTGATGTATAGTAATTTCTAATAATAGACATGGCAGTCACTTTAGGTTTTGTATTTAACAGAGCAGAAGAGGAAGGTTTGAAGCATGTATTTTAACTGAAATGGTAATAACTCTCCTAAACCCAACAGATGTTGTTATAGGTGTCAGTTAATTAATTCATTGAGGGAAAAATCTCGTTCAACTCCATTTTTAACATAATTCAGAATTCTCTTACTTCTCTGTGTGTTATTTCCAGGATTTGGGGATGTGGACTACTTTTATTCTGGAGATAAATTTTATAATTTCTTATTTTAAAAAGTTAAGCAGATAGTGTTGAAGCAGATTGTCTTTAATGATGTTGTATCAAACCGGCGTAACATAGTTAAGTAAAGAAGTCTTCCTATTTAACTAAATACTTTATATTTTGAGAATAGAGTTAAAGATTACTTGGCATAAAGGCAGTGATCCTGTTTTTAAGTCTGAGTGTGATTCACTATTTTATAATACATGTGGCTATCATTTATGTGGAAATGTTTGCGCACATTTCAAAATTTCAGCCTTGTTTCGACAGAAAGTTAAAAATTGCTGAGAAACATGACTGAGGTCTCAGCAATGGTGGTTTTGTACAGACTCTTTACTTTTAGCATCAAGAGCATAGGGCCAGTTTATACACTGACATTCAATTCCACAAAACCTAAGAGGAGGTGTTGAAGAGGAACCCTCATCATCAGGGAACATGTGAGAACATCTCTAGGGATCTTTAGCCTTAGAGGCTTCCCAACATCCCCTAGCAAATCTAAGCCTCACAGATGCCAGTACCATACACTTCCACAAATGGTTTGAAGCACTTCCCTCCCTTCCTTTCCTCCAATATCTAGTCAATTGATAAAACCATCTGATAGTCTTTAAAGAAGACACGTTTCTTCCATGATGTATGTGTAGAGCAGAAGACAACGGTCTTTATTCAAGCTTGTTTTTCATCTTTTCAGAAACACTAACCCTACTAGAATTTTCTAAACATCTAACATCATTGTCATTGCACATAGGAACTCAGAGTGGTCTAATGAAGGTAATGTTCTTCTGAGTAATATGACGTAGTATTTGATCTCGGTGTTCCAAGGAAAAAAAATAGTTTTGCTCTTTTCCTCTGAGCTCCTGACTCCAATGCACATTGCTTCACATTTCTTTTCCCCAGGCAGAAACTGACCATTAAATATATTTATGTACCTTTGTCCAGCTACACTTCTCAGAGTTTGCTTCCTATATTATGTTATTTTAAAGTATTTTCCTTGGCTCTAATTATATAATAACTACATCCATTTGTACTTGCTTAAATGAAGTATGCAGAGAGAAGGGAAGATCAAAATCACTGAAAATATCTTATTTTTCGCTATCAGTTTTTCAAATACTCAGAAGTTGAATTTAAATTTATGAAATTCGTATTCTTACCTTCAAATTCAACCTTCTTCAAAATGTTGAGAAACTAAGTCAATATTTTAATTTCTTTGATTACTGAATTAATCTATCTTTGAAGTAAGCAGACCTACAAAGCTGTCTTTAAAAGCGACATCTTTCTGTCATCAGTTTTTAAATTCCACATATGAAATAGAGAACAAAATGCCTACAAAAAGTATATTTTCTTTTTTTGAAAGATTGGTGCTTACAGTTCTCTCTCTACTTCCAAACACTGTAAGTAGCTTCATAAGGTGCTTCTGTATGTAAAATTCCAATAGGTTTGCAGTCCATCCAGAGTTGTGTCTCTTTTGCATCTTTAGATTTATAATGCCTGATCAGGTATATTTTGGTGTATGCTAGGAGTAACTGCGCAGTCCTTTTTCACTGCTTTGTGATGAAAAAGGATGCCTTTAATTTAGTCCTGTCCTGTAGAAAAGGAAGCATGTGTTTATTTTCACAACACAAGTCTTAATGGCATCTCAAGGTGATCAAATTCTGAAAAAAACAGTTTTAGTTTTTATTTGACCATATTAATGTCGGCATTTACCTTGAAGTTTCCAGAAGAATATACCTGTCTGTGGTTGTATACTTACCCATATATATGAATGAAAGCAAAAGATTATTTTCAATAGGATGATGCATGTTTAACTGGCAAACATTGAGAATACACTTCAACTTTCACAGGCATTTTGTGTCCTGTCCAAAGAATTTGGTAGAAGTTAGATCAAAGGCAAAAATCAACATCTGAGCGCCGATGTAAATGAAAGAGACAAATACTTGAAGCCATGTAGGGATTTGTCAGAGAGCCACTTGACACATTATTTTAGTCAGAAGTACAAAAAATTATGATTTATTCAATTTTGACACACTCTGTCACATCCTCTACGGAAACCTATTCAGTTGTTGAATGCAGGACACCACCACTCTAATTTCCATTAATTTATTGTGAATCTTATTTAATGCTTTAAAATTCTCTTTAGCCAATTTAGCTTCATCACAAGAGCAATGTTCATCTGAATCAGTCCTGTGGGGATGATTTTTTACAGTTCATTAAGCATTCATTAGCTACTAGCCCGTAGAAAGCAGGAAGTTTCTTGGTTTAACTCTTAATCAATAGATTAACCCTGTCCTTCCTGTTTAATTTTTTAGACACTGAAAAATTCATGGAAGTATCCTTTCAGTCTTCTTAGAAAAATACTTAAGTTCTAAACTAAATGCTGAAGAGGATATGATAAACATTTTTCTCACTGATGTCAAGATAAGTACACAAAAAATCACAGAATTCTGATTTCTTTAGATTTTTTCCCTTGACTATGCTGACATTACAGAAATTGAGTTTTACTTTATGTGATGCCTGATTCTACAAGCTGTGACTTGATTCCATATTCTGGAATGAGTTAACATACTCTTTCAGATATATACTCTTTCAGATATATTCCCTTAAAATAAAGGAACATTTTTTTCAGCTACACAGATTACTGATAGTCCTAAATATACTCAAGTAAGTTTCAATAATTTCAGCTCTTATTTCTGGCAATTTTTGATTTCCGATGTTTTCTTTTCATTCAACACATGGAGATTTTTCATGTTTATTATGCTATAATGGAAACCAGTTTTAGTCTTCTGATTTCTGCTGTCCTTGGAGCTTCAGAGAATTGAAAAGAAAAATAATTGAAGCTTGTGTTAAATGACCAGTCTAGTGTAGACTGATTCTCCTCATTTGCACCATTTTAAGGATCTTTCTGACTCTCATAGAGTTATTATCTCCTGATTACTTATGAGTCAGACCCTCAGACAAAGGTCTGACATGGCAATGCTAATCAGAAACTAAATTGTTATATTATGTATTTTAATAAGCGATAGAGACAAGTAAATGGAAATTACTGTGATACAGTGATTCAGTAAAAAAAATAGTCTCACCAGAATCCGTAGAGTTTTTTAATTAATTGGAATGGCTTGCAATCAAATGGTGTTCAAGCAGCTGTAATTTCAGCATTCCACAGGGCATTTCAAGGGTTTGTCTGAGATTCACAGGGGTAAATGATACAAGAAATAGAATAGTGAAATAGAATATGCATGTTTTTCCAAATATATACCAAATTCAGTAAACTACTTGTTTTTTTTCTTTTTAAGGGCTTTTGATATGAGCTTCTAGGTGTTCATAAACATTTACAAAAGCTGCATTCCAATGTCATTTCTGTCCACACATTAATGACAAAATTAATCTGTGTGTCTGGTATAGTAATTAGAAAAAAAGAAAAGGAATACTGCAAAGGATACTTTAATATGAGTACTTTCTTAATCTTCAAACAAAGAAGTCTGGTAGTGTGACGTTTCTTGTTTCTGACACATTTAAGTAGTGTAAACTCAGTGTGTAACCTCTAGAAACAAAACAATTCTCAGTTCTTTAGTTGTTCATGTTTTAGTGAAATAAGAGATGCTACAGGAAATGTACCTTTTTTTTTTTTAACAATAGAACTACGCCGTTTTGAAAAGTCTTTCAGAGCTAATAGAAATTGGAAAATGGAATACTGTAGCACCTCTATATGTAATTCATTTAAGGCAAAGGCTAATTCAAATTTACAGGTAGAATAAATCACATTTTACTCCAATTTTTCTTAATTTAGTTTATTTTTCTGAGGATGCTATGTGTTAAAATTATTCATCTTAATTCAGAATTCCTCTTCCAGAAATGTGGTTAGTTACACAACTGGTGCTATTTAAGTCATCCACTAGTGTGTGCATCAGATTTATTTTTTTTTCTGTGATAATTAATTCTGATTATGGTCTTCACAATTGGATCCTCGTAACAATTGCAATCAATCCAGGTTGCTCTATACCTGTTAACATGAAAGATGTAGAAGTCAACTGAGAGAAGAAGAAGAGTTTGCAGAATTTAAAGAATCTGAAGAGAAATCCAGATTCTTTTATCTCTGGAGCTTTTTATGCTTTTAGAGATCATTAAAGTTGAGCTTGTCACTCTTCTATTTGTCTAAATGACAGATTGTTTCATAGCAATGTTTCCTCTCAAGGATTAAATTAAAAAAAACAAAAGGGTTAAGAGGAGCAGAACAGTAAAGCAATTCCTGGGGTTTTTTTCAGCATAATTGTTTTCACAGGGAATTCCCAAAAACAAATAAAACAATGCTTTACCTGTAAAAAAAAAAAAAATTAATAACTTGGTGTCAAAATAATACTTTCTTTTTTTAGAATTAGAATTTCTTCTTTCCTTGCCTACAAATGTAAAATTTTACAATAGTAGTAGGGCAATTCTGGACTTGACTGATTATGTTTGGATGGAAGCATGGTCTTTGATTTTGTCAATAAATAGTGTTCATATTTCAAAGCTGAATGTGTCTCTTTGTCTCTGTGAAAACTAAAGCATTTGAGAAAAGGAAGGAAACTGAAAATTGTAGTAAATGGAGTTTAATGTGAACCTTGTACCTGATCTGAAGGTGCCATTTATCCAGTACAAAATTAGGAGGTTTATCTTTTTAATGAGAAATATCATTTGTTACAGGAGGGAAGGAAAGAAGGAAAATTCAATGTATGTTTTCAGCTGAAGAATTTCTATTAAGGTGGAGAACATTTAGTGGGCCGGAAAAAAAATTACACATGTACATGAATACTGAGGATAAAAACCCCATAACAGATTGTATGTCTTATATCAAAGTTGTTAAAAACAGTTACTAAATGAGAATATATTAGTTATCAGTCTTTTCTTGTCTTTCAGACTGTGAAACAAAACACTAGAATGGGTTTACATGAGTATCTATCATTACTGCAAAACAAAATAGATTAATGGGGCCATGAATGCATAATTACCTATTTGCTTAATTTAACTGGTTTAATGTGTTTTTGAGATTAATTTTTGGTTGATGGTGGTGCTCTCATGTTTAGGGTAAAATTAAATATCAGAAAGAAAAAATGGAATTTGGATTGTTCTGATTTCCAAATTCTATTCTAGCTGTTATAATTAAAACCATGTTAATCTTCACTTATTACAAAATCTATAGCAGTTTTCCTTATAAAATTTGGAAATAGATGCAGAATGCATTTTTTATAATTCACATAATTCCTCCTCTACTGTTCCATTGCTTTGATCAAGGGCGCAGTGTGGTTACAAGCTCAGTTCTCCTGGTTATATCTCAGTAGTGTACCTGCTCTTTCCAAGAGGCTGGTAAGATAAAACTGTGGAAAATTAAGTGGAGGATAATTTTTTATTTTTGTTTCTCAACTTGCTGTATGAATTTTCATCGTGTCACAGTAAAGCACAGTGAAAATGCAATTATAGCAAAGACAGATATTTCATGAAGTGTCTTCAAACTCCTAAGGAACTGCTGGAGGTGCTGCAATAAAAATATTTATACTCTGTGTTCTTACTGGACCCTAGTTTTCTGAGGTTGAAGAGCACCAGTAATCAGGAAATCTTTTCCTGTAAAAAAGCGAGACGTGGGCTTTTTTCTTCAGCTTTAGAACAAGTAGAACAGTAGTGTGAAGTCCTGTTGCCAGGGAGTCCTTATGGATCTCAGCACTTCACATGAGAGAGGAAAAAGTACAATGCAAACAACTTGTGGCACTTCTGTTCGTTTTGTAGATTTTTGGGGGCAGGTAAGGAGTTTCTTTTCATTAGGAACCCAGGCCACTCTGAAATCATACAGAAGATTCTCAGATGGGTAATATGGTATTCTTTAGCTGATTCTCAAGAAAATAGGTTCTTCTAACTTGCAGTGTTTACTATAAGGATGTTATCCACAGTGGTGTTGTGTAAATTACTTGGTATACAATTTTCTAAGAGTGGAAATAGTTATTTCTAGTTATAGTCAATGGAAATAAAAAGAAAAAGTTGGTGTTTTATCATGTTTTAAAATATTTTATACCTTTATGCTTAAAGAATAGTATAAAAGTAATTTAAAATGTTAGGTAACTTGAAGGTAGGGGCAATTAAGAAAATATTTCTTGGAAACATTGACATTCACATCCTTTTTAGAAGCATCTCAAATGATATGTAGCCTATTTGGTGTTGCTACATGATCCTCATAACTTCCCCTGAGGTTTAAAGAATGTATTTCAGGTGTGTTGCACTGCAAACCCTCACTAATGTAAAAGGCTCTTTGTTCTGCCAGGAAACAGACAATGCATTTTAACTCTGCTGGAAAATTAATAGCTCAGCAAAATTTGCTTTAAAAAGGTCAAGTACAGTCTATGATCATACCTCTCATTCTATGAATAAATTTTTCCGTGGTCTGAAAATCATTCCTATATATGGCTTGATGTCCTGAACTAGTTTATAAATAAAGTTACAGCCAATACTTCTTGAAATCCAGATTTTTAACTACAGTCAATTCATTTAGGAGATAAGCAAGTTTGTCCAGAAATACTTAAGGACTAAATCACAGCATCTTTTCAAAACAAAAATTATTCTAATACAAACTGAATCTTATACATGATAACATAATGTCATTTTTAACACTTACTTTTGACTCTTTGTCAGGATCAGTATTAGATTCAGTTTATTTACTGCTCAGTGGGACTAAATTCAGAATTTGGCAGTCTCTAAGTAGGTTGGGTAGTGTGAGATCTGTGCAGTAATAAATTAGCCTTTCCTGTCCTTTCAGACCTTGCCACCACAATATAAAATTGACTACCCACGTGCAATTAATAAATGAAGGCTGGTTACTTAGGTTTTAAGAGCTCTGTTTTGGAATTTAATGTGTAGTAAGAACAGATGCAATACAGCACATAGAGAGCTTGCGTGACCTAATTAGATTATTCAATCATTTGTTAAAATCAAAGGATATGAAGATGTCTTCATCTTTTTTCATCATTTCCCTGAAATTTGGAAAAAAAAATTCCATCACTTTACGTTTATTGGCAAAGTCTTTGAAAACATTTTATATTATGCCCTAGTTATACATGCATTTAATTAAATCTACCTGTCAGGAGTATTGAAACAACTTATTTATCGATAAGTGCAGCTAGGATAAAGTTAGAAAAGTGATTACAATGCAGACTCTATCATCTCTTACTACAAATATTAAATAAAGTTAACATTTTAGCATACCTTCTCTCTTTTTTTTTTCCCTAGTTTAAATAAAAGTAACTTGCTTAAGCACTGTTTGTCAGATGAAGAAATTAGCATTTCATTAAGTACTAATAAATCCAGTAATGACCATGGGGTGGTTTCATTTTTTCAAATGTGTAAAAAATATTCTCGTGGTGTCACCTTTTCCTGACTTACCATTCTAATTAGAGTGCTGTCATCCTTCATGACAATCAAAATACATTTATTGATTCTTTTTTTTCATCTAGTAGAGCAGAGGCAACAGATTCAGACAAACTGAAAAGTCCTCAACTGATACCTTTATTTTAATAATAAATCTCTAAATGGAATAATTTAGAGAATAACCTCCTCTGGATAAATGTGTGAAATCCCAGTAATCACTATGAGACCAGACAAAATTTTGTAGTAAAATATTTGTTTTAATAAAATCTATTAAATTAAAGCCTGAAGGGGAATATTGCATTATCTCATCTTTTATGGTGCAAACTGTAGTGTTCCATGTAGTTACTTTCTGCACTCGGTTGCATACTTGCGTAATAGGAATGCATTTTTCAGAATTATAACTACTGTTTTGTCATCTTCTGGTTCTGAATTTTCAGATGTCAATGTTTAAGCTTATACAAGTAGATGTTCAGGTTGTTTTGTTTCCTTGTTTCTTGTGTTAGTTTG
Source organism: Corvus moneduloides (assembly GCF_009650955.1). Classification (NCBI taxonomy): domain Eukaryota; kingdom Metazoa; phylum Chordata; class Aves; order Passeriformes; family Corvidae; genus Corvus; species Corvus moneduloides. The sequence continues at coordinate 111,840,226 of NC_045477.1, forward strand.
TTGGTTTTTTTTTTTAAGGAAAGAAAAAGACAAAAGTATTATTTCTTAAAATTTCTGAGCTTTGAAGAAAAGAAAAAATAATGAAGTGATTAATGAAGGGCCAGGGAAAGTATGGTCTTTATCTTTTAGTGCTCCACTAACAAGTTAAAAAGGAATAAAATGATTTAAAAAGTCACAGAACATGAAAACAAAAAGGGGTTTAAGTTTGGTTTATTTTTATAAGAGGACACATCTGCAGATCTTGGTGCAGTCCTGTATAAATAGTGGCAGAAAGTTACATTATGTTACTCCTGTATGAATACTTTAGTCAATAAACATTTCAACTAATAAGCTGCTGTTTTTTCACGTTTGAAAAGCAAAAGCATTGTGTTTTAAATTGGAACATGTCTATACATAGGTCAATATATGAGGATTTGATTTATTGTAGAGCTGTTAATGGCTCTATTTTGGCACTTCTGTCTTTTTGCCCTATTTTTCTTTTAAGAAAAAAACCCAACCTTCCTATAAGTTCAAAAAGGTTTTCACATTTGTCACTTGCGAAATCTAAAACTACCTTCCCTACTTCTAGTTCTTTACTATCGCCTTCTAACCAGTGTCCTGTTCAACCTGCTACATCCAACTCCAAACCAACTCCTTTCATTATCAAATCAAGTAAAGCTATATAGTCAGCATCTTCTCAAATCCAAATTTTTAGCGGTATCAGTGAATTTTTTCAAACACAGAAAAGGTTAAAATATGTCCTAAAAACACATGTAGGATTGCCTTTTAGTCTAATTATTTTAACTTTTAAAATGTCCAAAGCATGTAGCTGGGACCAAGACACTTCTTTAGCGGTGAAAATTTAATTACTTAAAGGTAAACCCTCACTTCCTTTGTGTTTTCTTTTGGTGTGAATGCAGCTTTAGGGAACGGTGTATGATGCTAATATACACTGAAATAATTATATCCATAGAGTTTAACCAATTTCTTTTAGCTAGGGAGCTGAAATTTACAATTTTTAAATCCCCCAAATTCACCGGCTGTTCACAAACCTTTACCACACGCTGTCACAAAAAGAATTGTTTAATTTTCTGTCTGTGCAATTACTCAAGGCAGTTCCAGAAACATTGTAATATGAGTGATTTGAATGTACTACCAGAGTGCAACTGTGTGTCAGGATGTGTCTTCTGGAGTCAAATCAAATACGTGCTTGTACCGCCAAAGAAAAAGGAGTTACAGAAAACAAGTTACTTGCAACATTCCTCCAAAAATACTGAGCTTTCTTCAGCAGTTACCTTTGCATCAGTTCCCATGCTCTTCAGCAACACTAAATGATTTATTTATTTTTATCCTTCACTTCAGTTAGACAACATTGTTTTAGTATGTTTCATGTTTAATTCCAGATGGTTCTTTTCTCGCAGACCTGTATTTTGAGAGAATTGCTGAGAATAGATTGAGTATCCTTTACCTGGGCCTTTTCCACCACATGACTATACCTCTGGCAGTGCTTGGAAACTGTGGGATATCCTCCATGTTCCACTTCTAAGGCTTAAAACTTTTAAAATCTGCCATGTGGTGATATCTTGGTTTGAGTTAAATTAGATAATGTAACTGAGCTTGTTTAATTTATGTACTCTTTTTCATGAAACTTGCATTACTTCACTCACAAAGGTTGTAATGAATTATTTTTATTATAGCTTCTTGAAGTAACAAGCTGTGAGTGTAGCTGAGGATCCATAAGAGGACAAAGTAAATAAACAGAGGTTTTTGTGAAAGAATTTGTTGGCATGACCCAGCCCACTGCGGGGCTGGGGCAGCGAGATGGGCACCAAGAACTGCATTAAGAATACAGACTGAATTTTGTTCAGACCTCACTTCTACAAGTAATTGTTTTGATTACGAACTGATACTTATTCTATCCTTAGTATGTGCTGCAATAGTAGTCTTGGTTAGGTACAATTACTCTTTTTTTTTGTAAAACAAAACATCCCAGATTATGATGGTGTTTCAGTCAACCCAGAAAGCATAAGATATACTGCCTAGTTATGTTCTGTGTTGTTTTTTTTTTTAACAGAAGAAGGGCAAATTATAATCCCTATGTTCAGCAGCAGTGGTCTTACTCCAGCGTTGCACAAGGTGAAAGATTTTCTGTCAATAAATGATCTTAAATATGCTTTAATTCATTTTATGCCTACTATGCCTGAGATTTCGCTGCTACATTTATTGTACTCATAAAGGTGTTTGAGGGTTCCCTGGGCCAAATGATGGTGTTGTTATTCAAAAACTTTTGGGTTCTTGTGGGTGTTTTACGGCATGTTTTGTGAAAATTTTCATCTAGAAGGTTGCCAGTGCCATAAGGAGGAATGAAATCTGAATGTTTCAAGAAGTCTTGGAAATTTAAGAGCCTAACTCAGTACCACATGCATAAATATTGACATTATTTTTGAATATATTGTTATAAGGGTTTTTTTGTGGGTTTTGGTTTGGTTTGTGTTTTGGTTTGTTTGTTGGGGTTTTTTGGGGTTTTTTTTGGGTTTTTTAATTCTTTCTTTCTAATTTTTGCTTAGGCTCCTCAAAACTAAACTTGATTTCCTACTTTTCCTGCCATGAGGATTAGGTGGGTTAGGGCAACGAGAAATAGTTCTCTGTGAATACAACTCAATGACTGGAAGGATTAACAATATTAACAGTCATTTTGAAGATATTTTAAATAGTCTAATAGTCTGTGTAAAATTGGAAAAAAATCTGTGCCTTCAACAGATTTACCACAGCCAAAAAGAGTTGTTTATCATGTGTTATAAAGGTTTCTTTTCTAAAGTCTCAATATTATTTTTAGCTAAGGAAGGATGTTTTATGTGTTTCTTAAAATATAAAGAAAAGATTTATTGCTTCATTTTTTTAATTTATGGTGGGTCTCAGTTAATAGAATTACACATTTATGAAGGTAGTATAATTTGATAATCAAATGACCTTGTAAAAAATTCTTACTCTCCCCTAGGTCCTATTAACAAACTCAGTACTTAGTTCACTTACCAATTTGTTGCCTCCCTTTCTTTTTCTTGTGCTAAATGAAGTGTCTATACTTGAAGTGCTGCTTTTTAATTTTAACCGTGGTGTAATTTATTTTTCCTTCATACTGAAGGAGCCTTAGTATGGAAGGATCTTCCCAAGTAAAAATTTGTGTACCAGTGTAATTCCTGGTCCCACATGAAAATACCTGTGCTTCCATAAAGCACTATTTAATAAAATCATCTTCCCCTAGGAAGTGTAACTGGCAAAAGCAAAGCAATGAAGCATTTTAGTGTACAAAGCCATAGGAGAGATGGACACACAACTATATTTCTTTCAACCTTCTCCTTGTGCTGATGTGATGTAAGAAATGATTTGCCAAAATCCTGTGCTGCCTGATTTCCATGCTGCCTGATTTCCATTCTGCCTGAGTTCTTTGCTCCCTAATTCACACTGTTAAATGGCAGAACCAGAGCAGGCTGAACTCCCTCGCAGTGGGGGCACTGGGATGACAGAGTCCCCCAGGTAGGAGCCAGCAGTGTTGGGGCCCTGTCATCTCAGAGAGGGCACAGATAAGAGTTTCTTCTGAAACACATAAAAACCAAGTAGAAGTCACTGACAAATAAAATTAAAGGAAGTACTCAAAACTTTTCTGGCTGAAGCCGATCAATTAATTCCAGCAATCACCTCTACATACCACCATCTGATTTTATAGATATAACTTTCTTTTCCCCTTACATTTACCTATTTGATCTTGATTCATGAAGGTGAAACTTCTTGCTGTAGGTTGACATATTAAAAATTCTAACACTAAAATATCTTGCACAAGAGCTTTCTAGAGAAATAAAAGAACCGCCATGCATATTAAATCCCTTGCAAGAATTTCAGGCTTAGATTTTTTTGTCTAGGTAGGCAGTGTATAAATTTAGATATTATTTTGAGTAACACAGAGCAAGAACAATCATAAGGTTTAACAAAAGACATGAATATGCTCAGTACGACCTATCTAGAAAAAAAATAAACACATTATGGGCAGGTATTTTATCATAAATATTGGCTTCACCCAGCAACAATTTCTTCCAAAATTATTTTTAACTTAGTGTTTGCCTTGTAGTTGTACAGAAAAAACACTCAGGTCACTAAAGTGGGTGTTTTAGAAATGTTTTCATCTCTCTCCTATCAATAGTCATATCAGATATAACTCTTGGATAATTTAATAGAAAAGGTTGTTTATGTAGATTCTGTCTTACACAGATTTTTCTGCATTTCATTGTATTGTTCCTTAATAGCTCATTCCTGCTATCATCTATTGAGCTCTTTTGTGTCATAGAGGAATCCCGTGGGATTGGAGCCACTTCAGGAGAACAATGAAAAATGGTGCATTGACTATGAAAAGCTCCTAGGTAAAATATGAGTTTCATGTCATCCAGTTTAATAACTCTTTAGTTAAACGTGTCAGATATTCTCTTGACCTTTCACAACTTAATTTTGAACATTATAATATGATGTAACAAGATAAGAATTGGGACAATACTCTTAGCAGCAGAACTTTCAGATAAATAAGTCTTTTAAGAAAACCCTGAGACAAATAGTTTTCTTCTATAAATGCTACTATGGATGTAACAAATACAAGCACATACTTTATTTCAGATGGATTAAAGAGAATCCAGGAATCTCAGTATAACCCTCACATGAGTATGATGAAGGCAATTCAGAATGAGTATAGTCATTACTAGAGGCTGCCAGAAAGTATGCCAAAAGGGTGGAATTTTTTAAAACTTTCTTCTGGTTTCCTAGTTTATAGCCCCTTCTCTTGTAGTGGAGATGCTGTATCACTTGTGGATGTTTCCTGTTATTCAATATTCCTGTTAATATGCGTGTACATTTGTAATTATTAGTATTAGTTGACATTTAAGTACATAGGCTGAATAATTCACTACTGTAAACACAATATGCACAAATGCATATTTGAATTAATTAGCAGGGAAATGAATAATTTAAAAGATACGATATGGAAGAAAAAAAAAAAGAAGACAAACTTCTGAAGCTGTATGTGTAACGAAAGAAATACTAAGGTAGGGAGAAGGATAAACTGAAATTTACCTCGTGTGGCATAGAAGTGACTCACAGCTTTGCACATATGATTTTTATACCTCCTGATATTAAAAGTGACAAGAATGTTCTCCTGAGGAAATTCTCTTCTTAAACAAAACAAACAACTTCGTTGTCAGCCACTTAACAAAAGAGAATTTTTAAGGGATAGGTTTCCATTTTCTGACATTCCTACTGTCACCCTTTGGTCATTGCTAGAGGAGGGCCAAGATAATTAGAGGTAGAGAACCTCTCCTATGAGGAAAGGCTGAGAGATTGGAATTGTTCAGCTTGGAGAAGAGAAGGCTTCAAGGGGACCTAATTGTGGCCTTCCAGTACCTGAAGGGAGACTACAAGAAGGATGGAGAGAGACTTTTTGCAAGAGTGTGTAGTGACAGGATAAGGGGGAATGGCTTCAAACTGAAACAGAGTAGGTTTAGATGAGATACTGGGAAGAAATTCTTTACCATGAGTGTGCTGAGAAACTGGAACAGGTTGCCGAGAGAAGTTGTGGATGTCTCATCCCTGGAAGTGTTCAAGGCCAGGTTGGATGGGGCTCTGAGCAACCTGGTCTAGTGAGAGGCACCACTGTCCACAGCAGGGGGTTTGGAACTAGATGATCATTAGGGTCCCTTCCAACCCAAGCCACTCTTAAGATTCCATGATTCTGTGAAGCAGCACTGTTGAGTTGAGAGTGCCAATTTATTGCAATAATTGTTGGAATGGAATGAGGAAATCAGCATCTGGGAACCAGCCTGGGATATAAGGAGACTTGGAGCTGATTGCCTCCTCCTTTTCCTAGGCTGCTTGTATGAATTGTGGCATATCTGGCAGTCTAAATGCTGTTTTCAAAGCTGTTTAAACACCACAAGCTAGTTGTAATTGGTAGTGATAAAATATCTTTTAGAAGAATGATTTGTTAATTTCCATCATTGCCGTGGGTATTGTTGGGGATAATGGTGCTCCATGAAGAAAATGAAATTTCAGTGTTTAAACTGGTTAGCCAACAGGTGGGACCTTTCTTATTTATGTACAATTAAGAGCTTATTTTCTTTTGGTGTTAGTGGTGGAACAGTTTTTCAGGGCTATACTCAGGTGTCTAAATGTGACTGTGTAAAACTGTTTAAGATGCTGTGAGGACTCCGGCCTGGCTTCCAGCTGCCCATGTGGAGCCTTCCTTTACTCCAGCATCACATCTGCCAACCACAGGCAAGTGGGAAATTTTGAGCGTCTGTAAATGTGTGAGCCTCTGCCTGACCATCTGGCATGATGGTCATGCCATCATGCATTTTCTGACAGGAGGAAAAAAGAAGTGTTAGAATCAAGAGGATAAGTCTGATATTTTCTGTATTATATTGTATTAAAATTTTAACTGGTCTCCAAATATATAAGGAGCTGGTGTGCGTGTGTGTGTGTGTGTGTAACTTTTATCTTTAATTTTATATTTGTGTGTGGGTATAAACTTTTCAAAGTTTGGGATTATGTAAGAGAGTAGTTCATAAAAATATTTTTCTTTCTGAAATATGCCTCTTTTTAATGTAGAAAATATAACTTGTAGATTGATTCATTATTTTGTTGTATAGCAAACACTTTAGAATGGCCATTGGTTATACTACCCTGAGTGAGATTCTACAAATGCCCTAGAGAACTCAATGTTCCTTCTGCCTTATTCCTTTGCCCCTGGTGCCACAGCTGAAGTTGGAGGGTTTTTTTGGTCTAAGGCTGCTAGTGACAGAGGAGATTCTGCCCCACCTGACAACTCTGGTATCAGCACTGGCAATTACGTGTCCATGCAGAAAGTCACACAGGCTGAAAAATCTGACAGGAGGGAAATAGCAAAAAGGAGTGACAGGTGGGAATACATGGACAAAGACTGGGAACAGGGAGAAGAAAGATTACAGGTAGATAGTATCAAACCATTTGTAAAACTTTATCTCAAAATATACAGAAACAAAAAGTATCTTCTTAGTACCAGTCATACTTTGGTAAAACAGTATTTTTACATGTAACTTCACAGACTAATATTGCTGTACTTTTCCATTATCTGAAAGCTTGCATCTTTTGTTAAATGATGGGAGACACAAGGCTAGAGCAAGGCACATTTCAAAAATGTTCTTCTACAGATCAGAATGAAGAGTATGCACTTTGTTCTAATTGTTTCTCTATCCTACTAAGTGAAACCAGAAATTAATCTAAGTACAGATAGAATGTTTGAAACTCGGGTTGTATTTCCAGTAGGACTATATTGTAGTTTTATGGCACAAAAATGAATAATTGGAAGATGTAACAATTCTAATATTTTCCATTTTATAAAAAATCTTGATGGAACTAATAAAAAAGGAAAAATATTTGGCTTTTCATCTTTCATGCTATTCATGAGAAAGTCCAGGGGAGGGCTACTAAGATGACTAGAGGGACACTGTGGTCCTCCCCGTGCTACAGGGGCACAGCTGTCTCACCCTGGTCTTCCCCACGGGCTGCAGTGGAATCTCAGCTCCTGCTCCTGGAGCACCTCCTGCCCCTCCTTCTGCACTGACCTTGGTGTCTGCAGGGCTGTCGCTCTCACATACTCTCACTCCTCTCTCCAGCCGCTATTGTAGTTTGGTTTTTCCACCCCTTCTCTGACACGTTATCACAGAGGCACTACCACCATTGCTGATGGGCTTTGTCTTGGCCTGTAACAGGTCCATCTTGGAGCCAGTTTCTCTCTTGGACATGAGAGAAACTTCTGGCAGCTTCTTCGAGAAGCCCCCACTGTAGCCCCCCACTATCAAACCTTACCATACAAACCCAATACAGCAGCCTCTACACAGCCTGTGACTAAGCCATTTTGTGGTTCTTGTGGTTGTACAATACCCTTAAATCAGAACATATTTCCCAATTAATTTATTTAATGATAATTAAAGTGTGTTTCTCTTGAATAATTTTCACTAAAAGTCTACAGTCCTGTCATTTATTCTAGTACTCACTTTTAGCCTTTTCAACCATAAATATACTCACATCATCAAGACACCATCCAGATGCATTATTCTAAATTTGTGCATACTTTTGATTCCCCTAGTTAACTTTTTGTTTTATATGGAACACAGGAAGGAAGACAATATTGTCACCTAAGAGCTATGGTCTTTGAAACAAATTATTCAGAAAAGTATTTCTTTATCACTTTTCTCTGTGGATTTAAAGTTCAAATTCAGCACCTTGAATTTAAAACAGAATATACAACACACTGACATTCTTAAAAGCAATATTGTAGGCAGGATTAAAGACATGAAGGTCTTTGAAAGTATGAAGCGCTGCATAAGTGTACTATTGTGGAGGAGAACAGGAAGATGTTAAAGAATAGAGAATAATCCATTGTCCTCTACTACTAGTGTCATTTAATCTAGTTTATTAATATTTGGATTTAGATCTTCATAAATGGATTAGAAATATGTAAGTAAATATATGCATAAGTCTAGATCCATGAAACTTATTAGAAAAAGAAATAACACTAGGCACATGAACTTCTGCAGTCTCTGGTCTCTTCTTGCAAATTCCATTGCATAAAGAAATACTTGGTTTTATATGTATTACCTATGAATTTAAGACACAATAGTTACCAAGTCTTGGGTATCCCTGTTTAAAAATTGGTAAATAGATAACCAAACCGCATATAATTGAACATGAATATGAAAAATAACTTCTCAGAAAATATAATTATTAAAAATTATTAAAAAAATAAAAGAAAAACACTTAAAATTAAGACCATACTGTTCAATTACAATACAAAAATAATCCTCACTGGGCATCCTTTATGTCAGAATGAGGCAATCAAAAGAAAAAATTCAGGTATTAAATTACTTTGAAGCCTGCAACACCCTAAATAGGATACTTATTCGTATACCTTATGATTTCAGATTAAGGTCCTGAAACAGAATCATAGAATTAAAAAAAAAAAAACAAAACAGAAAAAAGGGAAGTTAGGAATACTTTATCTGGCTAGTGGAGTTGTTCTAAGGTTTTAGCTTTTTTTTTTTTTTTTTGGCAAGAAATCCTGATGTATAAATTAAAAATTTTGACTGCAAATATTTTCTGATCTGAAATGGAATATTAGCTCAAAAGAAATAAATATGGCACAGAATAGTAAATACCTTTATAGCACCATAAGCACTATTATTCAGGATATAGGATATTTTTAGTTGGCTGATTTGAACAGGTGCATCCATCTGAGTCTCTGATGTAAATGGTTAAGGCAGTAGGCAGTTATCCTTCTACAGAAGGATAAATTAAAATCAAAACCTTGTTTTCTCTTACTAACACTTCATAACAAAGTCTAAAGCATTTATAGTATATAACAGAATATCGATTCTGATTTTTTCTTTTTTAATTTGCATGTACCTAATAAAACTTGTGAGATATAAGTTTCTGCTGAACTCTGTGTCTGTACATCTGTGTATATAGACATATTTGGTTTCAAATGTTCCTCTCCTAGAATATAACAGCCAAAGCTTAAAAAGAATTCCTTGTTGATGTTTGCCAGTTTATAGGATGTGTGATTCTAACTTCATCATGCACACAGTCCCTGTATCCGAATCCTCTGCATTCGATCATCTTCCTTTTTCTAAATGGCAGACTGTGCATCTCCGGAATTCATGAAGGGATGAACTGTAGAATACCTGGGAAGCTTACTGTATAAAACAGAGCATAAGAGTGGAACAGCAGACATATGGCTGTCTGAAACTCTACAGCAAAGTTTTAACCAGAAATATTTAGGAAACAAAATATCTTGGACATTTCTGCCTTAACTGAATACTTTTGCCATTAAAGGAAATACCTGGAAAACTGGTAGGGAAGGCATTAGCCATTTTTTTTATTTGTAAATCATATCTGTTTAGAAACCCCTATTCAGAGAATTTTTCACTTCCCAGGGTCAAGGAAGTAGCCAGAGGATTCTGGCTGGATAGGACACACATTATCCAAAGTAACTGCATCATATTCTTTCACTATGAAAGGAAACTACTCTGTAATACATCGATAAAATTGCAGTTCTAATAGAAAATTAACACAAAGGCATTTAAAAATAGAAGGCGTAAGTAGAATTTGTTGGTCTTCATTCCAATTAAAAAAGATCAAATTAATTTTTCTATGATAAAGAAGCCCTTCATAAATGATATATTCATAGCTACCATTTATCCAGCAATAATGCTGTCATTATTAAAAGGAATATTGATGATTTAGATAAAACTCTGCCTACATGTGCAAACAAATGTGATTCATTCCCTTTTATATATTGCATGTTATTTATGCAATTTGTGTCAGAGGCTTGTGTATTTCAGGCATGTTTTCATATTGCATATGCTGTGGTATTGTTGTACTAAATTATTTTCTCTTTCCATTGTGTTTATTATGTTGCATGTGACATGTGAGAAAATTATGAGAAATATTTAGGGAAAGGACAACTTTTCAATAATATGAAAAATAGTGTTTGGAATCTTGTTTAATATGTGATGATTTGAATATTTTTGATGCTTCAAACTTCTAAGTAGAAGGACCTTTATTTATTTCGGGGTTTTTTTACCCAAAAATCTCCTTTTTTCAGCATCTGTTGTATCTATTGTATGTGATGCTTAATATTCCAGTAGACTACAGAGCCAACACATTCACAGTTACTCAAGTCACCCTTGGGGATTTTCTGAAGTTGGTGACTATGCTATACTGTAGGATTTAACCACTAAGCATATTTTACCTCGAGAACAAATGCTTGCTGCAGTTCCTGATTTCAGAAGCAAATTCTGACCTTGGCTTCTGCCAGCCTCAAAGGAAGATCTGAGCTGCCCAGACCACTGATTAATGGGGAAAGGAGGCTCCAGACTGGGAGTTTAAGATGAGAATAAACAAGGGTGGAGTAAATGAAGTAAAACAACTGCTTTACTCTTGGATCAGTTATGATGGTTATGAGTTGCAGTGAACCCTTCATCCATGCTGACTTACTTCTGAAGGGTGTGTATAGTTAAAATCAATATCTAGCTTCACTTCTGTGTGTGACTCTGCAGTGGTGTAGCGTGTAATGCTTCCCTTAGCCCAGCTCAATCCTCTGCGGACCTATCTGCTACTTCTTTTGCTGAAAATTATTGGGCTTTTGATGTCAGTTCTTTACAGTAAGACCTGAAGGAGTAAAGGTATTCCATAAATATATATTTACAGAGCAGCCTCTGTAAAACCCAGTTAACTTTCTTAGAAGGCAAACTGAAAAAGTCACAGTTGGCTTGTAACAATGTTTAATGGGAGCTTGAGGAAATAATGAACAATTCAATGCAAGCATGAATCACTCCAGAGACTACTAATCTATAATCAGTAATTTTACTGTCAGAACCTAGAGATTTCACCAACAGGTACTGTGCAGACACTAAAATTATGAAAAAAATTATGACCTTTGAAATGACACATCAGACTCATAGATTACTCATGGCTGTATTATACAATATTTACTTGCAGTTTTCTTCAGGGTAATAGAACTGCTGACTCCATATGGGGGTAGTGATTTATTCTTACTCAGACATCCCTAATGTGACTAAATATTATTTTAGTATATGAATTCCTTTTTAAATCCACAAACTAAAATAATTTAGAATGATTGACATTCTAAGTTCAGGTAAATTATTGCTGCTGTACATATAGATAAGCTACGGAGCCAGTGAATAATGCAAGGAATGAAATTAGGAGGTCTTGAAAGTCTTCATCGGGAACAGTTTGAATCTGTTTTCCATGGCAATTCACTATTCATGATGCTGAATACTATTACTTTTTGTTCAATGTGCAACATTAAAAAAAAAAGTTTAAAAAATGAAGTATGCTTTCAACTTCTGTCATTTTTACACTTATTTGTTACCTTTTGATGATTTAACTTTACTTAATTTTGAATATAATATAGATATTTAATACATTAATAATACACATTAAAAATGTGATAACATTCATTCTCTCTGGGTATTTTGTATGACATATTAATATTGCAACCTCTGTGTGACTTATCATAACCCACTTTATGCCTGAAAGCAAACTGGGTTTTTAGAGAAAAGATGCATCTATCCAAACCATTGCACTATTCCCTGTGGTGTCTCTTTGTTGGTTTAGGTCAGCAGAAATGAACATAAATGAAACAGTAGACAGTCATATGTTGATTAAGACCATGTTAAGTGACAGTTGATATTTATGTGTGTTTCTGAATTTAGAAATTTTTTAGCAATTTTAGAAACGAACATTACAAGAAAGCTTCCTATATTACAAAATTCTTGTTACAAATTAAGTTATTTTATTTCAATCAATTTATTAATAATGAAACTAAATGAAGATTCACTGACTTTAGTTGGAGACCTGTTTGAAATTCTGGTTGAAAGACTGAGTCTCTAAATTTTATAAGTGGTGTTCTGTGAAAATGTATGCTATTTGAGACAGACAACATGTTCTTACTCTGAGGACTGTGGAAATTGGAATTGATTTTTTTACAAGAAAATATTTGAACTTCCCTCCTTAATCTTGGTAACTCTTACTGATCTAGATAGTTCCAGCAAATATTATGGACTATGACTCTCACATTTTTCACTGGTTTCATTTACAAGGCAGTCTAAGGACGGTGGAAAGCTCTATATATATGCAGGATTGTAGCCTCAGTGATTCCTATTTTCTTTTTTCGTATTACCCATTCTTGAATTAGGGGAAAGCATCAGTTAAAGGGAGCAGTAAAAAAAAGCAGTTGTGTTCTGAAGTGAGTAGTAAGAGAGACCTTGGGATTGGCTAATTTGTGAGCTTCTAATTTACATAAAACATTTAAATCATAGGCATGCTATTCAAATAGAGAAAATTTTCAAAACTGTTGTAAACAAGAGCAAGACAGGAATTACTGCACCCTGAGTGTTTCCAAGTGGTTTTCCTATTGCTATAGAAACTAAGTGATGATTTATTTGTTTCACTTTGATTCCAAGAGGACAGGAAGTGCTATGTAGTTTCAGACAAAGCAGAGAAATAAAGAGCCAACGATTATCAGAGAAATTCTAATAATTTAGCTATGTGACATGAGAATGCAATCTTTGCTAACTTTGGTGGTATCTGTGAATTACAATTTCCTGTTGTTTTGTCTTTGTAAAAGGTCTTGCTAGATAGAAACTTAAAAAGGAAAAGGAAGGATGCTGAAGATATTCCCACTCTGAGAATATGCTGGTTTTATTTCTTTTCAGTGGAATAATATCTGTGCACATAAAAACTCCATGATTCTTTCAAAAGTGGTGGAGGGAGTAATTTAAAACTATTAGGTTTGTCCTTGAACATCTTTTTCCATTCTTTTAGGTCACAGATCTCTAGAATATTCACAAAGCCTTTATTATTATGCTATCTCTTCCAGAAAATTGTTTTAAGGGGACACCTATTTAACTTCTACTGGACTATCTTTCCTTAAAGAAGTAAACGTTAACTGCTGAATATTTTCCTGCATGCATTACTAAGTTCTGACTGGGAATCTGAAGAGTGCACACACATTTTCTTACTGTTCAGCTACACTAGTACTCTACCTAATAAATATGGCTGGCAAGCTCTACCAAGAACTGCTAAAGAGCCCTTCAGTACAAGAATGCAAAACCTACTTTCTGACACTGTATGTTCTGAATTAACTTGAGCATGTGTTTCAAATCTGGGTCAGTGACAAGAAGGGAAATAGCCTGCAGACAATCTTATGCTTTGAAAAGATGATGATGATGATGATGATGGTGATTATCATCATTATTATCATTGCTGTCATTATTATCATTATTATCCAGGCTATTTCAGTAGACATTGACCCAAGAGGTTAAGATCCTAAGAATAGTGTACAAAAATAGCTTCCACTTCAATTAAACTCTCCTACTGATTACCTGAAGTCATTATAAAGTTGTTTAATATTCCATTGAAGAGTAAAACTTTTCTTTTGACTGTAATGTAAGTTACATAAGCTACAATTTGGATGTGAAATTTTTGTAACTTTTCCAGCAGAAGTCTTTTGTTATGGCAAAAAAGGTAGCAAAAACAATTTCCCTTGAGAGTAGAGGATAAATTAATGAGCATATGGTGGCTTTTGTTTCTTCAAAGCAGATGCAGTTTTACTTTCAGTTTTACAATTATCTTCACATCGTTCTTGATTACTCACTTTACCTTTGCTGTGATCATGTTGGGGATAAAGAAAGCAAGGCCATGTCCATGATGTTGAAAGAGAGAAGAAAATATAGGCTATTCTGCAATTAAAAAAAAGAGCACATTGTCAAACTTATGGCTTGTGTTGGAGCCTTGCAGATAGAAAAAAAACCCAGAAATGTCTTCACACCAAAGCGTTAATTTAGCAGTGCCTCAGACGCTCATTTTAGGAAGATTGCATAAAATGATATAAATGAAAATTGTTACTGTTGCTGGCATATATTTTTGCTTCAGTAAAATTATTAACTTTTTTGGTCCACCTTTCCCCTGCACCAGAAGGGTAGAATCATTCCCAGAGATAAATATTAAGAGTTTTAACTCAGAGAAGTTCCTAAAAAACCCATTTAACTTGCAGTTTACTAAGGCCTAAGCAACTCAGATATTTTAGAATTTACATATAATTAATTGAAAACAAGTTGGTACATATTGGGGTCAAATTAATATCTTCTTTATATTTTGAAAAAATCTATGTTGATAATAGGATGCTCAATAACTTGGCAATGGATTTTTTTTCATGTTAAAGATGGGATTACCAGAGCATTCTATAAGTGCTCAGAACAATATGTGAAGTTCTCAAAAAAAGAAGATAAGGAGGATAATATAATTACTTGCAAGAGAGCCAATAAGTGAGTCAGTATTTCCAGTCCTGAAAAAGTTGATGTAGTTGAAATCATGGATTGTCCACAAAGCAAATAAATCTGGATAAGTTTGAGGTTGTTGATGAACTCTTCCAAAAGCAGGGGTTTTCTGCTAAAATCAAAAGTTTAAACAGTATACCTGATAAAGTTTTTGCCAACTTTGATGGATAAAAGGTGTGAAAATTAATTTTGTTTATTCTGCAAGTGTGGAAGGTTGTTAAATCAAGTGTGAATGTCTAATTGTATTTAAAAAGACAAGAAACTCAGCTGTCCTAACACTAACCTCTAATGAAATACCAAACTAAAGATTAGGAAAATATACTGAACATAATAGTGTTATTTTAGCACATCTGATAAAGCCAAAACATTGCAAGTGTTGATAGGTCTTTCATGTCCTGTTAAACTGAAATTTATACCAAATTAAGCGCACTTTTAAAGATTTTCCTTTAAATTCTTTATGAGGAAAGGATTATTTGAACATCTTACTAGCTTTATTGATCTGTTCTGTGTTGTCTGTCCACTGCTGTTGTAGGTGTTGGTCCTAACAACTTAATGTCAAATTTGTCTATTAATAGAAACCAATTTTCTGAATGTTTTTGTTTATATTTCCTTTCTCTTGATGAAAGCTGAAACTTTATAATGATGTTGGGGAGGGGTTGGGAATGTGTGATTTTTCTGTCACCACAAGAAAAAGCAGAACCCAACCAGCAAAAAATGGGGTCTTTTGGTTTGATAAAAATGTTGTATTAGGGTATTTGGGCTATTGAAGCAACTGGAATATCTGGAGGGGTGTGGAAATAGTGTGAAATAGCTAAGTATTCTGTTGGATAGTTTTGCAGTTTTGCATCATAGCAAAATCCTCAAATTTCTAACATTGAAGTAAAAAGCATTCTGGCAAAATTCCATTCCCTCATGTCCTTTTGAGTAAACTGTTTTGACTCTACTTCAATTCCTCTTCTGGTCCATATATCAAATGGTCAAGCTCTGCTGGAAACCTTACTGAAGTAACTGTCTGTTTCTATACACACTGTGCACTTTTAAAACTTATTTATTGATAACTCTCACTTGTTTCATACAGTTTCTTCAACTCTATTAAAATATCAAGACTCTTTTCCTCCCTTAATACCTCTTGCCATTATTTTCCTTCTCATTGTCTTGATTTTACCTCTCATTTATCTTGCCTCTTTTTCTTTGGTAGACTGCTCAGTACAAATCCACTAGAAAATATTTCCCTTCCTACTACAAAATACTACAAAATATCTGAATGTTTTTTGTTCTTCACCAAATCAAGTATTTGTGAGTACCTCTATTATGTGTAACTCCATGCAACTGTGACCCTTGATGGAAACATTAATAGAGAAGATGAATTACTTATGCAGTCAATATTAAAAGCATGTGCATTGTAATTTCACTGCATATTCTCAGCAGAAATTAAATGAGCATGTCACACCATCAAGAAATGTCTGAGAATCAAGGAATAAAATACAGTCCTGATATAAATATTATATTTCCTGTGAGGAAGCAACATGTTGTTGCATGTAGAATGCACACTTGGTAACTCAGCTGTTGCGTATAGGTTTGTGTTGAGTAACTAGGGAAGAACAGGGGGATGTGGGACAGGAGCAAACTGTATGGCACTGTCCTAAGATCCTAATTAAAGAAGTTACAAAATCACTTATGGCCACTAGACTGAATATGCTATGTTCTGTTTTTCTAGATAATTGTTTTGTAGGTAGAGTTGTGCTCTTTGAACTTGGTGCACTGAGGATAAATTACTTCAATAAAAATTCTATTAAAACTACAGAAAGTTATCTTTTAAGAGTCTGATGCATTTGAGTGGATGAGTGAATACATACAATCTAGTAATCCCTGCTCTAATGAACAACAGTAGAACTTTAGGAACCTTCTTTTTGGTCCACATGACTTAAATGCTAAGAATTATGTTTAACAGAACAGTATAATTGTTCACAGCTGTTAATAGTTGCTATCTTACATTCCTTTATGTCACTATATAAGCCTTTTCCTTAGAGCTAGTGGAAAACATTTCTTTTGCTGCTTTACCTTTGTCCCTAAGCATAGGTATTTTCTGTCTTAAGTAGATTCATGTATTGATTAAAATGTTTTCAATATCTGATTAATATAGATAGATCACTCCCTTATGATCACTTCCATATGTTATTTCTCTCACTATACCACACAAATTCAGAATAGTTTTCCCCCACAAAGCAAGATTACATTTAATGCATTACTGTCTCCCTACCTCCTTTTTCTTCCTTTCTTGAGAAAAGGGACAGCAGTACTGGCCCTGTGGTCAGCCCATAAATAACACACCAAAGTTTAGAAGCCTCAAGGTCTCCCCTTTGACCTGAAGCTCTGGCACCTGAATATAAATAAGTTGATATAAGAAGGCAGACATGCCAGAGTGGTAACATTTGGTGACTGTTGACATTTTCTTTCTGAAGAATGTCATGCTTAGCCTTACTATAGATTATAGCAGAAATATTTATATACAGGAGGAGAAAATAAAAACCAACTCAACAGTAAAATATCAACAAGTAAATGCAAGATTTATTTTCTGAAACAAGTACCTGAATATTGGTGGTGCATTTTGCTGTGGCAATATCCTTTAAAGATTATTGAATACTTAACATTTTTAGGATGCTACCTGTTGGAAGCAAGCAATGCATTTTTAAGGGTAAGCGATAATGAATAGCTATTGTTATGTAAGATCTATGGTGCAAAGTACATCAAACTAGTCAAATCACATGTTTCTTCTCTGTGATGCCATTTTACCAGCTCTGAGTACATTTTACAGAAGTTAAGAGACTGACAAAAACAAGGATATAATTTATATGAAAGTTGGAGGCAAAAAACATTCTTAATTGTATTTAGCCAGCAAAAGATTTGGGGAGGAAAGCCTGAGAAGACTACTGAGAAAAACTGAAATGACTTAATTAGATGTTAGAAGTATAATCTCAACATCCCTATCATTCATGGCAATTAGTTGATGATTTCTGTTCTGTTTTTGATTACTCTCAGATTGTGATCTTACCTTTGTTTTTCAGAAGATTATTTAATGCTTATGAATTTATTTTTATTACAAGTTTTAGGTTTTTGGTTTGGTTTTTTTTTTCACTTGCTTGTACCCTATGTGCATACATACTTCATAGATCAGTCATGATAGAGTGATCACCAAAAATTGTTCATAACAGAACATTCAGAGTTGCCAGACTATCTGGCTCTCCCTGGAATGAGTGTGGTGACAGCAGAGATTCCCATGAGGCCAGGAATTTAGGGATTTCTTTTACATTGATCATTATGGAGGCTGCCATAAATTCCATTCCCCAAAGAAATAACTGCCAAAGAAATGATTGGGGAAGAAAAAAAATTAAAAAATTTGAAATTAATTATACATAAGAGCATATAACATATATAATGAGATATCTAATATCAGATTCATAGTACTTTTATGCTTTAACACATAATAGAATATTGTTATAATAAAATATTTTACAAAAAATAGAATTTGATCATTTAATAGACATATTTTCACTGAAATATAGCAGTTTAATACATTTCTTGTTCAAGCCTAATCATTAAGACTTTCCAGTTGTCTAATTTAGATTTTTTTCAAATTGAATACCTTGCATGATGATTAAAGAACTTCCTGATATTTACTGCCTTGAATTATTTAAGACAAATATTAAAATCTATCCACTATAAATATTTTTTTCAGTATTCTCTGGGATCAATAAAAAGATGCTCCTGAACTTTACTGAGATTACCTATGGAACTGGATTCCATAGTAGAACTCCATTTTTTAGAGTAACAGTGAAGATCCTGATTTTGGAAAGAATTCAGTCCAGATACTTTTATATCATTTTATGTCTACACCCATGTCATTGCATTCTTTCTGCTTTCAAGTGCTATTCCTACAATTTGTCTCCTAAATTAGGATTGAGCTACCTCTCTACTACATCATTTACTTCACAGAGTTAAGGTGTATTCCAGGAGGCTGTACATTTATCACTTGCTGCTTGCTCCACATTGGCCACAGACATCACAGGGCCACTATCTCCTGATTGCATTTGGGCAACACAATAATGTTAGTGTGAACCTGTATGTTGAGAAGTGCAGCAGCCTCTAATGTAATTTCAACCACGCACTCATTTTTCTGAGTAAAAGTTGACAATTTACTAAAGGCTAAATTCAAGTCTGTTGAACATCAGTGTAGTGTATTTCCATGGATGCTTGCTCAGACCCTTCAAAATCAAATGTGGTAAGTATAAGCAGCAATTTTTCTGGTGAAAAGACCTCAATGAAAATAAATTTTCTGTCTTTATTCTTCTTCATAGATATTTGTGAAAGAAATAACATTTTTTATTGATTTTGGCCGTTGAAAATAACACCATCTAACCCATGCAAGAAAGAGTCATTAAATATCAATAAGGGAAAAAATATCAGACACTGATGGATGTGTCAACAGTTAAAATAGCCAGCCTTTGTGTTGCTTCTTTTCCTTTGTGAGTTGTTTTCTGCATCCTGCTTTGATGTCAATATGTACTGAAATTGAAACTAATATTAACATAGACTTGTACAAAATTAGTATGTCTAACATGACTACTTAATGGTAATTCAAGGTTCGCTATTACCTGCTAAATGAAGTCCTATGGAGTGTATTCATTAAACAAGTGGAGATTTCTTTTCCTACAGATTTGCTTGGGCGTTTTTTATTTGGTTTGTTTGTGGGGTTTTTTTTAAACCCAAGTACTTAACTTATTTTTTCTTACTTTTCTTAGTTTTCACCATCTGGATGTTGGCAGCTGGCAGTCACTGTTCCAAAAAGCACTTAGCAATATGGACACAAAATATAGTAGAGGCCTCTTGGAAGATTTCTAGAGTTTAAAGATCCTCCAAGATTTTGTAATACTTCTGAGGCTATATTTAGTGATGCCTGTCAAAATATTCACTCTAATGTCTTTATCAACATTGATGAAAATACAGTATTTAACAAAAGAATTGGATATTGCATGGAATTTCACCATCAGGTGATATCCATTTCCGTACTTAAAGGTATCCCTTGTGTATGCAGCTCCTTGCTTTGTTATGTTTATAAGTAAATACAAAATTTTTGTATCCTTTTATTAAGATATAATGCAACTTTGCAGCCTGAAATTGGCAAGTATTGTGCCCAAATGATTTTTAAGAGGAAACATGTCTTGTACTTTAGAATATTTTGCCATCTCGGGAGGATTGTGTAGATGGGCAATGAGGTGTGTGAAAAGGTTGGAGGAAGAAAAACAACAGCACTTCCATTTACCAAAGGGAACTCTGTTGGCAACAGTAGCGTATAAACATCTTCTGGTGTTAGTCTCTTCAGCTTGAATTCCAAAGTGCAATTTATTTCATTTTATCTCTGACAGACCATTCACTTAATATCAAGAACAGCTTTAAGTGTGGCTTGTGCAGCTTTTTATCACAAGTAAATGCTGAGAAGACACATGTAAATGATATCTGTTGTACTTAGTTTTTATACGCTGGACATGAAGCAAATGTACAACATGCTGAGATCAAATGTCTGTGGGCTGAAGGAAGAAAATAAAGCAAACTATTTAGTTTTTCAGTAATGCTCACTGCTTAGGTTGCTTATTTGTGGGACCTAAGTGTTTAAGGGAATTTTTATTCCTTTTCTACTAGGAAAAGTGCAAGGACGTTGTACATCTATTGAAAAGATAATGAGATAATAGTGCTTGAAGTGTTATCTTAGTCCTCAGCATTTTTTTGATATCTTATATTTTCTTCTTCATTCATCCATGAATCCATTCTCAAACAATCCTACTGTGGCAGTAATGTACACATATTTTTTCTCACTGTCTTGGCACAAAGAATATGTGGGAGTTAGCCATGAATATTTACTTCCTAATAGGTTTGCTTTTATCAGTGAAAAGCATGATATAATGCTGAAAAAAAAAATTTTTCCCTTTCAGCTTGTCTAAAAATATTTTAAAGTATTGTTGATTAACCTAAATATTATAATTGTATATTACATATTTCACAGAAAAGCTGAACTTCATATGTTGCTGGGTTATTGATGACTGAGAACTGACAGCTATTTACTGTCATGTACAGGTGAAGGCCCACTTCCCAGCAAACAGGCATCCTAAAAATAGCCTCTAAGAGATGCCAGGAATCTTCTACCAAGTGCACTGATGCACCCATTTGTCACTGTTGGGGCGGTCATGACACACATGGACAGTGCCTCGGACAAAGGGCAGAAAGCCATTTATTAAACAGAGCAGCCTCTTTTATACACTTTTTGTGTGTTATCATTCGTGTTGCAGATCCATTGGCTGCTAAACTACTACAATAGACTCATTGGCTGTTACTAACTACAACATACTGCCATTGGCTACTTATAGCATAAGCATTCAAGCATTCAGAACAATAACAGGTGCAGATATGTTGCTGTTTTTCTCCTTCTGTTTAACTTTCTTGCTTCTGTTGATACTACATTCTCATGGGTAAAAACTAACTGCTTTTCTTCTCATGGGCTTTTCTCATGAATAGAAGTTAACCATGTCCAAATTAAGGTCTGTGAAGCCTCTAGACCTGCTGTCAGCCTCAACACCCATTCCCCTCAGATCTGGCTGATGTGAATGAACCCTAAGGCTTATCAGTCAGGCAGAGAAGCGATTTTTAATTTTTTTTTTTCCTTTTCAGGAATAGTTTAGTGAGCTGAGAGTTTGCTCAGGAAAGTTCTTTTACAGACATCCTAGAATGGCCTGAAATGAAAACAAAAATGTAAAGAAAATATTCCAATTATGGAGTCATCAGGTCTTAAGTGTGTATTTGAAATTGTGTAATTTACTTGAAACCATACCTTAATTAGGATGTCTCGTGACTGACTTGTTCTGTCCATGTAAACAGATGTTTCTGAGGGGTAACACTTAGGACGTGGCCATCCCAGGAAGTATTCGAAAGGCATGTGATTGTGGACTTGGAGACATGATTTAGTGGTGAATGCAAATGGTGCTGGGTTAATGGTTGTCCTTGATGATCTTGGAGGTCTTTTCCAACCTTAGTGATTCTATGATTCTGTGGTTCTGTGATTCTGTATTGATCTCTCCTGATTTTGGTTTAATCTAGTCCTTCCAGCTTCCTGTTTGAAGTCTGGAGAGAGCGAATTCTATGTAGAGGTGGAGACTTTCCTGCTCTCAGGATGCAGTGAGTCTTTCCTTAGAGCCTCTTTCCTTATGTCGCTTGCAGGTCCCATTAGGTACTGATGAATACATGGAAAATACAGATTTGACTAGGAAAAAAGGAGTCCCAACAAAAGTGGAAAGAGTCAAATCCTGGTAACACAGCAGTAGGACATCCCTCCTTGTAAGGCTTGCATGTGAGCTATTATGCCCATATAATAAACTGCAAGGAATCTTCAGCCTGAGGCTTTTCAGGTTGGATGCCAGGTTGAAGAATACAAAAAAGTGGTGGTGATTCCTGCAACTGTTTTGCTGCTCATGTTATTCATTTCATGATCTTCCAGTCCAGATCACAGTGTTTGCTAATATGTATCAGCTACAACATTGCTATCTAAGAAGGTCTTAGGCTTGCAAAGGTTCAAGGTCTTGCCCATGTTTGGCTTCAGTTTATGCATATTGCTGCACATTGATGCTTCATGAACATGAACATTTTTGTTATATGAAACGTATGAAAAACTTGATGCAGAATATTATTTTGTGGGAAATTTGAAGCCCATTTGAAGAAATCTGTTCTATAGATTCATCTATTTTATTCCACAGAAGGCCAGTGTGGTAGATTTCACAGTACAAGACGGAACTGACTTGCTGTTCCTCCCTGTTGGGTGACAGAGTGCCTGGCCATCTCTTGACTGCTGGGGACAAACAGATGTAATGAAATAAAAGTGCATCTGCCTCATGAGAACCTTTGATTTCTTTCCATGGCCTTCTCCATACAATTTTGATATGGTAGAACTCCTATGGAAAGAATTATTTTAGCTTTAGATTAGGACAAAGTCAGAGTTCCATACTTACATATACAGAAAGTCTTTTGTTGAGTAGTGTTTCAGGTTGTTTTCATTTGGATATAGAATAGGACTTCATTTAATAAAGTTTAGTAAAAAAGGCTACTTAAGTACTGTCATCTAAGGATGAAGCAAGTCATGAGAGAGCCTTTACCAACTGCAGTGTTCATAGAGGTTATTGCTTTCCCTAACTTTTCCCTCTCAACCAATTTTCTACTTTCCTTCTGTGAGTTCCCAGCTTTCAAATTGATTATCCTTTGACTTTGCACCCTCTAATTTTGTCATATTTTCCCTATTGTCCTCAGCTTGGCATCAAAGCTCTCTGCAACTCCTTCATTACAAAGTAGTGATCTTCTTGTGTAAAGTGTAAAAGCATAAACTGATATTATTTTTCATGGAAAAAAAAAATTACTTTTGTTTAGCTAACAAAATAAAAAATGAGGATAATATAGGGAAAATTTCTGTTTTCAGAAGGATATACTCTTCCACTTAATTTCTCACAGCCATTTTCTGGACAGGCTTCTTTTACCAGCATGAGCACCTGTTAACTGTTACCAAATTTTCCAGTTCGTTAAGAAAGTTCTTGTCCTACTGATATTAATGTGTGATGGAGTAATGACTCACCAATGAGGGGGAAGAGCCCCATCCTTTCCCTTAACTATGGAGGCCAATAACCCTGTGAAAGGAGCTAATGGCCAAATGTACATCTGTGGTGGAATTCAACTGCAAAAGGCAATTTTGTCCATCAACAAATCCTAGATATTCTGGATCTGGCAGATTAATACAAGGTGTTTGAAATTAGGTCTTCCCAGTCTGCTGTGTCCTGTCAGGATAGGTGCTCATTCCACTAGTTTTCAGTGGCTCCTTCGTTTGCAAAAATTTTGTAGTCTTCTCTGGATCTATAGGAAGATTTTGGATTCTTGATTACTTTTGAAATTTCTGGGACTGCTGGCCTTCACTGGGCACTTCTCAGCTGTGCTGGCTCTATTGATCCCATGATTATGGTCTTATTCTGAGCTGTGCATTTACACTCAGAGATTATTTCTGAGCACACACCATTACTCTCAAGAACAGAACTATGCCCTTTTACCCAGAAGCATCCTCATTTGAACCACAGGGCAACAGTCAGGATGAAGCAGATCATCTTTCTGGTGTTCAGCCTCATACTGAAAAGTAATGCAAAATCAGCACTTATACAATGCATGTTGAACAAACAAAGATCCATGTTTTGACTCAATGAGATGTCAGTGAGATAAATTTCTGTTCAAAGGTGTTTCAGTAGTGCAAAATGTGTGGTCAATTCATCCATAACGTGGAAATTTTGCATTTTGTGTTTTAGAGTTTGATCTGTGTAACTTTGTTGACTTTTTCAAAAATCTAAATCATCAATGCCCACTGTGGGTTTAACTTTATATAATTTGATGAATGGAAGAAATCTTACTGTGGCTTTTTTATCCACCATTCCTCTCCTTCCCTGCTGATCAGTGAGGCAAGATGACTTCTATGCATATTTTATTCTCACTATTTTATGCAAAAATGCTGTGAACGTTTCTTAGCCACTGCAGTTCTGAAGCTAAGAAGGCGTCCTAGGATTTCACCATAAATATTACCTAGGGAAGAAAGGGCGATTCTTGTGCTTTTCCTATATTACTCAGTATGTGCAAATGGCTTATAAAATACATTGAGAGATTGGGGATGAGAAAAGCATTACTTTCCATTTCATTTGGTTCTGGAAAAGCAGAGGAATGTAAGCCAAGTTTTTCCTACTGCCAAGAAAATTCAGTCTTACTAATAGTCTAAGTGTCTAGTGAATTCATCTTGGTGGCACTACTTATTAACTAAGGCCCAGTGCAGCATGAGCTGAAGTAGAATAATTGGTAATTCATTGTAAACATGACTAGTTTTATGTCCATTTTTCATTTCTTCTTGACTGGTGTTTAGTATTTATACTCCAAAGTAATTGGCTCCCTTGCCATCTTTCAGCTGTGGGGCTTGAGGAATTTCTTTTTCTGAGTGACGTGTGTGTCCTGTATTTAAAGTGTCCACTTTGAGGTTTGTGGAAAACTCCTCTTTGTCTCAGAAAAAACCCCGCAAAGGATCTCATTTCAAAATACAGCAATCAAATTTCAAACTCAGGATAACAGACACAGAATCAGACTTTTCAATGATTTCTCAGAGATGATAGGTTGCATGGTAAAAAGTAGTGATAAAGGAATATGTGTTTAATGTGAAAAGCATCTCATAACAACAGATAAAATAATTGAACACAGAACAGGAACATGGCAAAGATTAATATGATATTGTGGTGGATTAACCTTGACTGGATGTCAGGTGCCTACCAAGCTGCTCTACCACTCCCTCTCCTCAACTGGAGAGGATGAGAAAATAGGACAAAAAGCTCATGAATCAAGATAAAGGACAGAAGGAGATCACTAATCAGTTACTGTCTTGGGTAAAACAGACTTGAATTGAGAAAATTAATGGAATTTATTGATAACTAATAAGACAATAGGATAATAAAGATCAGTCTAAAAAACACCTTCCCTTCCTTCCCTGTATGAGACTCAACTTCACTCTTGATTCCTCCAACTCTTCCCTCCCTGCAGTGCAGGTGCGCAGGGAATGGGGGCTGTAGTCAGCTCATCACACGTTGTCTCTGTTGCTCTTTCCTCTTCAAACTCTTTGCTCGCTCCAGTGTAGTGTCCTTCCCATAGGAGACAGTCCTTCATGAACTGCCCCCACAGGAATACTTTCCACAGGGTGAATTCCTTCAGGAAGAGGCTGCTTTAGCATGGGTCCCCCATGGGGTCACAAGTCCTGTCAGCAAACCTGTTCCAGTGTGAGCTCCTCTCTACAGAGCCACAGGTACTCCCAGGAAAACTGCTCGAGTGTGGGCTCTCCACAGGGTCACAGCTTCCTTCAGGGCACATCTGCCTGCTCTGTGTGAGGTCCTCCATAGGCTGCATGTGGATAACTCCTCCACTGTGTACTTCTGTAGGCTGAAGGAGGACAGCCTACCTCACCACTGTCTGCAGGGGAATCTCTGCTCCTGAGTGCCTGTAGCACCTCCTGCCCCTCCTTCTTCACTGGTGTCTCCAGGTCTGCTTCTCTCACATATTTTCACACCTCTTTCCCAGCTACATTTGTGTATCATTTTTTCCCCTTCTTAAATATGTTATTCCATAGGGACTAGCAGTGTAGCCCATAAGCTTGGCCTTGGCCAGTGATGGGTCAGTCGTGGAGCTGTGTGGAATGGCTCTGGCATCTTCCCACAGAATCCAGCCCTGTGGCTCTCCCACTACCAAAAACTTGCCAAGTATACCCTATATATGTACAGTGAAAGAATAACCTTTAGAGGAAACACCCACCCAGCCTAGGTTACGCATTCTCCCTTTTCCACCCTCCTGTGTGTCGCCAAAGCTTTCTATATGGTAAAGCAAAGTCTTTCTAGAGGTCAAAATTTCTGTTTCCTGCATTTTTTTTTCTTTTTCTGTTTGAAAGCAAAGAAAAGGTCAGAGAAGAAGAAAGAGCTTGTAAGGTTTGATGGCTAGGTTAAGTATGAACATGATCAGGGTGTTTGGGTTTTAAGGCTTCTCTATGGTAAAAATCAAAGAAAACATGCTTTATTTAATTAATAATGCTTACAGTCTACTATTGTAATGTCATTACAACCTAGTGTTAAAACCTTCTTGATGCAGCAAAATGTTTCCATAATTTAAACATCTAAATAAGGTTTTTTCAGTTTATTAAACCAAGGTCTTATAGTATCCGCTTTTCATATACATAGTATTTTCTCTTTTCTAAAGAAATTTATCATAGCACAAGCTTTACAGAAATTTACTCAATAAGTACAATTTCCTACATGGTAGTAGAGGATGTCTTTGTGAAATGAATGCATTCAAGTTAATTATTTCTCTTCATTTTGCATAATGGAAAAAGAACAGGCTTGCAGACGTAGACTAGCTCATCTACGAAGTATTTTTGAAGGAGAGTGTAGGAAACAAAAGTACCTGGTGAAAAATATGTTCCTTTGCATCTTGCTGTTTTCAAGGAAATTATTTACTAAAAGCTTATATTCCCAAAATGGTACCGGGGTTTTACTGTGCTCTGGCTTAGCTAATAAAGTGCCCCTCTAGTTGTATTTGGGTTTTCTGTTAATTTTCACTACTCTTTTCTCACAAATGAACACAATGTATGTTTAAAGCATTAAAAAAAAGTTTACAACTAGCTTATCTTCATTCCTTTCTGCATTACATTTTAAATCAACCTTTAAAAAAGGTAGAATGCATCTTTAGTTGGTATAAATTCACTGTCCTTATTGACTGCAATAAACGTTGACAATTTATATCACTTAGTGCCTGGACAGCAAGCTTTCCTTCAGTTGTAAATATAGGAAATATGCCATAATAATACAAGAGATAGACTGTAAGTCCAATCAACCCTTCCCTTTACTTGTTCAGAAAGAAATATAATAATGACTTTAAGAGTACATGGTATAACTTACACTTGAAGAGCTTAATGTCCAATGTGTTCTCACAGAAGGCTCAATGATTACAGTTTATTCACTGAAGTAATTGTGAACATGTAATTATTTCTTCCATTACTAATAATTACCTACCCATTTTACTTAGACATAAAAATCAAGACAAAAAAAATTAAATTAAGGCAGCCTGAAAAAGAGGAAAAATTTATGTTCTTCAGTTGTGAACTCTAAAATAAAATATACAGAGCCAATGGGCCAAAAAATTGCTTTTGCTAAACAGTTACATAACCCTTGTTTCTTATTTCGACTTTCTATAGAACTCCAGTCAAATAGAAATCTGCATCTTTAGCTTTTTTTTTTTTTTTTCCTGGCATTCACTTTCTTTCCTAGTATCTCATTATGTTTTGCAACATAATGTGTGCCTGTGTAGAGTGCTAGTTTTTGTATCAGTGATTTTCTCTTATGAATATTGATACCATTACCCATGCATAGAATTGCAGCTGTGAAGGTGGAACTTTTAAAAGTATCTATATATATGAAGGAACAAGGCCTACTGAAAACCATAGTCTTTGAACAGAACTATTATCAGCTTGCAATGAATGCCATTACAGGGGAATATAAAAGAGTGCTATAAAAATCACTGATAAGAATGTAGGTTCTTCGGGACAGGGACTCTTTCTTGGGCTATAAAGTTGGGAAAGACTTTAGGATCCACAGTCTGTAGTTTATCTGGGTGAGAGTATTATTAACTTCTCTTACCTAGGACCCATTTTTCCCTGCCTGAATAGCATTTGTTTTCAGACTTGATGCTGTATATTGGGTGTCTAAGTACTCTCAGAAATAATAGATAATTGAACACCCCAAAAGAAAACATGAGGCATATTCATGCCACATTCCCTTCTCTTTATTTTAAGGTAAAAGGTTGAGGAAGAGAGAAGTGTCTTTAGTACAATAAAATGTTTAGCCTCTAACTATCTCTGCTTTCTGACAAAGTTGTCTTCCAAATCCTTGTCATAAGAAAACTGGCAAACTCTGCATTTATTTACTGGATCGTGCCACAGAGCTGATTACTTTAATACACAAATAGTGAAGCAGAGATTCCTTCTAACCTTCCAACCCCCCTACCTCCTCCCATGGCAACGAGGCATTGAACATTGTTACTTGTTTTTCATGCAAGCATAAAAAAAAATTAATATTTCACCATCATCTCTAAAGCTTTCTTCCCAGAAACACCTGAACTGAAAGCAAAGTTCAGTGCATTAGTTAGTCTGGTTTTTGGATAACCTAGTTGCAAGAAGTAGCTGCATGGAGTTTGTCTATGCAATGATGATTTACAGTGAAGTATTTATCCTGAAAAATAAGACAAATCATAGACAAACTTTTTTTCCTCTGAAATATACTGAGACCTCTTAAGTACAGGACTGATTCTGTAAATGTGATAGCAGTACGGCTCTTCAGAGTAAATAAAAAACAAT